>NC_044321.2:31115847-31743487 GCF_007474595.2 Lynx canadensis | reverse complement strand
CGGGATGCTGGACCTTCTCAGTGTATCCTGTCACAAGGAGGGGTAGGATGAGAGTATGTCTCGTTACTGGCAATGCTAATCTTGATCCCTCCATTAAGGTGGTGTCTGTCGGGTCTCTTTACTGTGAAGTTACCATTTTCCCCTTTTTACTAATATGTATCTTGTGTGGAGATACTTTGAGACTAGGCAAATATCGTATTTACTGTCATACTTTGTCCTATTAATTTTAACATCCAATAAGGATTATCTGGGGTTGACCAAGAAGTGGATATTTTCTACTTTCATCATTCCTGAGCCAATTATTAATTTGAATTCTACTCTGAAAAAGAGCTGTCCCCTCCTCACTCTTCAGCTTATGGTTTGGTTTCAAAGAAGATGAAACCTCAGAATTCATCAAACATGTTAGGACAATTTATGAAAATACTGTATCAAATGCTCTCTCATAATTCACTCTGATTTCCATACATATGGCAGTGTGTGTGGCAGGGGGTGGTATATATGTGGACCTTGCACATATAGGTCCGTTTGAAGTCATGACTGACAAAGAATAAATTGTCACAGGTTTGGCAGATCCAAGGGGAAGTACAAGCCAACAATGCAGGCCTTCTGTTGGGTCACATCATATAACATAATGGGAAGCACAAGTCCAGCATAGTATATCCCAACACAGTCAGCAGGCAAAATTGAGAGAAAAAAAAACCAACAACAGCACTTTAGAAAAAAATAAATTGTGGGGCCTCAGAAAACTGTTAGTTGAATTCATTTTTTATTTCATCTCTAAAGTAATGAATGACAATTAATTTAAGTTTTTCTTCTCAAAGTACCCCTATTGTGAAAGTGTGAATTCTTTTCACAGAATCACACTCTAATTGTCTAGGACAGAGTCTTAAATGACCTCCATATTTCAGATGAACTATCTTTGCTTCATTGAAAAGAGTGGCATCATGGGACCTGGTCTACACCTTTGATAGTTAAGAAACAAAAATACACACTTATGGTACAAATTGCCTTAGTGTAAAGCCTGAGAGAATATGGGATCTGAGCCAGAGAACTTTCTCACATTTCTGCCGCAAAAGGGTAACAAAATCACATGAAAATCTTTCCCTGGCCAAGATCACACAGTACATTAAAAGATTTTGCTACCCTGCAATTTTCCCAAAGGCACTAGTCCTTCTCAAAATATTTATTCGAAGTGCTTTGAACTTTCTCTAACAGGTGAACACACAGCAGCAGAAATTGTGGATTGGCTACTCAGAAGCCATTTACAACCCCTTCTCCCTTGCTTTCCTTTACTAAAGAAACTGGAAAGCTAAATTAGCCACTGGTTTGCTTCTCTTTCAGCCAGTGTCCAGAGGAGAGGCAATTCTGGAGATCAGTGAGATGTATATAAAGTCTTCAAAAGAAGAGAGCAAGGGAAAAGGTTTGGGAGTAAAAAGATTTTGGTTCTTCTTCCTGCTTCATGGCTGAAATATGAGCAAAGGATCATGGAGTAGGAACACAGAATGAGACATGATTCCTTGAAGACACCCTATTACATAAGCTACCTCCTGACAGGTTAGCTGATAAAAATATGCCCCAGTGCATTTCAAGCACTGTTGCTGGGATTTCTTTTAAGATATCTCCTCACATAAGAAAGGTGTTTTGGGGGGGGGGGGGCACCTGGGTGGCTCAGTTAGTTGAGCATCCGACTTCGGCTCAGGTCATGATCTCACAGTTCGTGAGTTCAAGCCCCACATCAGGCTCTCTGCTGTCAGTGCAGAGTCCACTTCAGATCCTCTGTCCCTGTGCCCCTCTCTCTCTCTCTCTCTCTCTCTCTCTCTCTCTCTCACTCTCTCTCTCTCTCTGCACCTCCCCTGCTTGTGCTCTTTCAAAGAAAGGTGTTTTGGGGAGGCTAAATTAAAAAAAAAAAAAACTTGAACAACTTAATTACTGATACAACTAATGTTCAAATTTCATCAGCATAGAGGATTCAAACTCAGATTGCTTTGGGCAAATATTTTTGTATATATTACTTCACAAACAAATATCTATTCCATATACAAGGAATAAAAGCAGTCACAGAAAATAAAGGACTGACTGGGGCTAACCCAGTTGGTTAAGCCTCTGACTCTTGATTTCTGCTCAGGTCGTGACCTCACAGTTGTTGGGTTCAAGCCCTGCACTGGGCTCTGTGCTGACAGCATGGAGCCTGCTTGGGATTCTCTCTCTCTCCTCCCCTTGCTACCCACCCCCCCACCCCAAAGTAAATAAATAAAGTTAAAAAACAAGAAAAGAACTGATTTAATAAAAGTAAAAGGTAGCAGGAGAACTGGAAGATGGCGGCATAGGAGGACGCTGGGCTCACCGCGCGTCCTGCTGATCACTTAGATTCCACCTACACCTGCCTGAATAACCCAGAAAACCGCCAGAAGACTAGCAGAACTGACTCTCCGGAGCCAAGCGCAGACGAGAGGCCCACGGAAGAGGGTAGGAAGGACGGCGAGGCGGTGCGCACTCCACGGACTGGCGGGAGGGAGCCGGGGCGGAGGGGTGGCTCGCCAGCCAAGCAGAGCCCCCGAGTCTGGCTGGCAAAAGCGGAGGGGCCAGATGGAGTGTGTTCCGACAGCAAGTGGGACTTGACATCTGGAAGGTCATTAAGTTAACAGCTCTGCTCAGAAAGCGGGAAGGCTGGAGGACAAAGGGAGGGAGAGCTGCTGAGCCCCCGGACGACAGAGCTCAGTTTGGTGGGGAACAAAGGCGCTCGCCTGTGCCATCTCCCTTGCCCATCCCCCAGCCAAAATCCCAAAGGGAACCAGTTCCTGCCAGGGAACTTGCTCGCTCCGCGCAAACACCCAACTCTGTGCTTCTGCGGAGCCAAACCTCCGGCAGCGGATCTGACTCCCTCCTGCTGCCACAGGGCCCCTCCTGAAGTGGATCACCTAAGGAGAAGCGAGCTAAGCCTGCCCCTCCTGCCCCCGTGCACCTTGCCTACCCACCCCACCTAATATGCCAGATCCCCAGCACCACAAGCCTGGCAGTGTGCAAGTAGCCCAGACGGGCCACGCCACCCCACAGGGAATCCCGCCCCTAGGAGAGGGGAAGAGAAGGCACACACCAGTCTGACTGTGGCCCCAGCGGTGGGCTGGGGGCAGACATCAGGACTGACTGCGGCCCCGCCCACCAACTCCAGTTATACACCACAGCACAGGGGAAGTGCCCTGCAGGTCCTCACCACACCAGGGACTATCCAAAATGACCAAGCGGAAGAATTCCCCTCAGAAGAATCTCCAGGAAATAACAACAGCTAATGAGCTGATCAAAAAGGACTTAAATAATATAACAGAAAGTGAATTTAGAATAATAGTCATAAAATTAATCGCTGGGCTTGAAAACAGTATACAGGACAGCAGAGAATCTCTTGCTACAGAGATCAAGGGACTAAGGAACAGTCACGAGGAGCTCAAAAGCGCTTTAAACGAAATGCAAAACAAAATGGAAACGACGACAGCTCGGATTGAAGAGGCAGAGGAGAGAATAGGTGAACTAGAAGATAAAGTTATGGAAAAACAGGAAGCTGAGAGAAAGAGATAAAAAAATCCAGGAGTATGAGGGGAAAATTAGAGAACTAAGTGATACACTAAAAAGAAATAATATACGCATAATTGGTATCCCAGAGGAGGAAGAGAGAGGGAAAGGTGCTGAAGGGGTACTTGAAGAAATTATAGCTGAGAACTTCCTTGAACTGGGGAAGGAAAAAGGCATTGAAATCCAAGAGGCACAGAGAACTCCCTTCAGACGTAACTTGAATCGATCTTCTCCATGACATATCATAGTGAAACTGGCAAAATACAAGGATAAAGAGAAAATTCTGAAAGCAGCAAGGGATAAACGTGCCCTCACATATAAAGGGAGACCTATAAGACTCGTGACTGATCTCTCTTTTGAAACTTGGCAGGCCAGAAAAAATTGGCACGAGATCTTCAGTGTGCTAAACAGAAAAAATATGCAGCCAAGAATCCTTTATCCAGCAAGTCTGTCATTTAGAATAGAAGGAGAGATAAAGGTTTTCCCAAACAAACAAAAACTGAAGGAATCTGTCACCACTAAACCAGCCCTACAAGAGATCCTAAGGGGGACCCTGTGAGACAAAGTACCAGAGACATCGCTACAAGCATGAAAGCTGCAGGCATCAAAATGACTCTAAACCCGTATCTTTCTATAAGAACACTGAGCGTAAATGGACTAAATGCGCCAAACAAAAGACATAGGGTATCAGAATGGATAAAAAAACAAGACTCATCTATTTGCTGTCTACAAGAGACTCATTTTAGACCTGAGGACACCTTCAGATTGAGAGTGAGGGGATGGAGAACTATTTATCATGCTACTGGAAGTCAAAAGAAAGCTGGAGTAGCCATACTTATATCAGACAAACTAGACTTTAAATTAAAGGCTGTAACAAGAGATGAAGAAGGGCATTATATAATAATCACAGGGTCTATCCATCAGGAAGAGCTAACAGTTATAAATGTCTATGTGCCGAATACGGGAGCCCCCAAAATATATAAAACAATTACTCATAAACATAAAAGTAAAAGGTAGCAACATTTGATCAGGTAAATGTTTTGCATTCTACAAGAATATGTGAGTTACTTTTTAATAGGTAAACTAAAATGATCTCTGATTTAGCCAATCACTTTGGTGAGGCACAGTAGCTACCAGAATAGGTTCTCAGATGTCCTTCTTAATTTTTTAAAGAATTTTTTACTGAATTTTGTTTTCACTTTTCAATGAGCGGTGTTGGCATTACAAATGAACCATATATAAACGAACCACTGACAATACATATAATTACTCAAACATTAAAAAATGAAAGTTTCACATCATTGTCAATTAGCTATGCACACTTTTGAAACGGAGGTAAAATGGAATATATTGGTTAAGAATAAATTGATGAATGTTCCTGTGATTATGAGAGAGGGAAGGGAATACAAACCTGACAAAAACTATCAAAATCACAAAAGTGCATATCCTTGGAATCAACAATTTTACATTTAGGAATTTATTCTGAAGTTATACTTGTATGCATTCTTGGAAAATCATACATGTACAGGACTATTCTTTTTTTTAATGTTTATTTTTGAGAGAGAGAGGGAGAAAGAGAGCAAGCAGGGGAGGGGCAGAGAGAGAAGGCCTGACATGGAGCTTGAGTTCACGAACCATAAGATCTTGACCCGAGGTGAAGTTGGATGCTTAACCAAATGAGCCACCAAGACACCCCTCTTTTTTTTTTTTAAAGTAGGCTTCATGCCCATTGCAGAGCCCTTTGTGGGGTTTGAACTCACGACCCTGAGAGCAAGATCTGAGTTGAGATCAAGAGTTGGATGCTTAACCAACTGAGCCATGCAGGTGCCCCTCCACAAGATTATTGCTGTAGCATAGTATAATAGCAACCTGGAGACAAATGTTCATTAATAGGGGATTGGATCTGTAAATTACTGTGCATTCATAGAAGGAAATATCATTGAAAAGAATAAGTCATCATGTACTTATATGAAGCAATCTCCAACTTGTTTTAAGTAAAAAAAGGAAAAAAGCAGGAAAAAGAAAGGATGGGCACTATATGGATATACCATACATGGGTGTGTAAAATATGCATATATATATTTCCCCCTGATATAGATAGAACTGTGGAAGAAAGTGACATTTGCTGCTCTTGGTGACTTCGAGTGATGTGTGGGTAATGTGACTAGAGACAGGGTAGGAGAAAAAATGTGAACCTATTTTTTTGAATTATAAGTAAATGTGTAAGCTATTACTTATCTTACAAAATATGTTAGTGAAAATCTCAAATACTCTTTTCAAAATAAGTGAGCATGTATAAGCTCATTCTGCTCTCTCCTGTATGCAATGAATCACATCATACTGTCAAAGGAAAACTTTTAAATGCTTAAACAAATATATAAAGTCCTTCAGCTTTATTAATACAACAGGAAAGCCAGCTTAATTCCAAATTGCTTCCTGGTGGATCTATGCTAATTCAGTGTTACAAGCAGTGTGAAAATGTTTTTACTTAATGACACTTTTTACTTTTTGAATCTTTTACAAAATGGACAATTCTGTGTCAAGAAAGAGCTTATATAACAGGTCCACTTTTCAGTCATGAATACAGAATGTTGATCCAATTAATTGAGCCATCAAGTGACTTCTTCAATACATTTTGATGACCAGCAAAGTGCAAGTACCCAACAAAATTTATTTATTTTTTAAAGTTTATTTTTTTATTTTGAGAAGGAGAGAGAGAGTGCAAGCAGGGGAGGGGCAGAAAAAGAGAAGGAGACAGAGAATCCCAAGCAGGCTCCACACTGTCAGCGCAGAGCCTGACGCAGGGCTTGAACTCCTGAAAGTGAGTTCATGACATGAGCTGAAACCAAGAGTCAGATGCTTAACTGACCGAGGCACCCAGGGGCCCTACCACCAAAATTTATGTTTAACTTTGCCAGCAATTTAATAAAAGCTCTCATGGGCATGTAATCTATAAAAGATACAAATGGCAGGATTAAAATATAAAAATGTGCAAAATTTCCATAACAGAAAAGGTCCTACTATGTTTCCTTCCACATGAGAGTTTCTTCTTAAATGATTTGAGGTGTGTTCTCTCAGTTTCCTCACAGAACTTATAAAATGTACCTTTGTCCAAACTTATCATGTAAATCCTTTTCTCATGTAAAGAAAGAACAACCTAAGAGAAATGCACACTCCCACGTGAACCAGAGACACCATACTGTTCGAATATCCTCCAGAGTGAGCTTTCTGGTTTGAGACCTTCAAGGACTTTATTATTTTTTTAAAGCTTATTTATTGAGAAAGACAGAGAGAGAGAGGGAGGGAGGGAGGGAGAGGGAAAGAGAAGGCAAGTGGGGAGGGGCAGAAAGAGAGGGAGGGAGAGAAAGAATCCCAAGCAGGCTCCGCACCATCAGCGCAAAGCCTGATACTGGGCTTGAACCTATGAACCTTGAGATCATGACCTGAGCTGAAGTCAGTCACTTAACCAAGTGAGCCACCCAGGCGCCTCTCAAGGACTTCATTAACAAGCTTCACTCATTAAAAATACACGTTATCCTTAGCTCCATTTATAGAACCTAGTTATGCTCATCAAGGATGAAATCCTCAAGTATTCTTTAGTCAGCTGCCCTCAATTGCCCATCCCTTCTATTCACAAAACCCAGTGTGTCAACAACTCCAGAGGCACATGGTGAATGTTCAGTAAATAGTGAATGGGTGAGGAATGAGCGAACGGATAATAACACACTATATTTTTATAATAATTCACTGTTCCTAAAATGTGTTTGCATAATTACTCCATTTACTCTTCATGATACTTATGTAAAAAGGCAGGGATGTGGTGCCTGGCTAGCTCAGTCAGAAGAGCATGTGCCTCTTGATCTCGGGGTTGTGAGTTTGAACCCCAAGTTGGGTACAGAGATTACTTAAATACATACATACATACATACATACATACATAAACTTAAAAAAAAAAAGGCAAGACTTTTAGGTCATGTTTTACACATGATGAACTTGAGGCCCTAAGAGGTGTAAATGACTTATTCAATGTGACAGGAGTGACACAACTAAAATGCTACCAAGGCCCCATAACATGCCATTGCCACTTCAATGATCGTAGAGCATCAGTAATGGCATCCATCAGAAGCAGCAAAAGGCGGCAGCGGCCCCTTGACTCCTCCATCTCTGAATATTAGTGCTTCGGCTTCCACTTTAGCTCTTAGGTTAGATATATAAAACAGCAAATGCTTTGCTTGGAACGCTCTTTGCTGTTAACATTCCTGACATCACACTTAGCTACCTGAGAGGCCAAAACATTCTCTCCAGCTTTGAGAGAATCCTTGCAGCCACATCTGAGTTCTGAAATGTTGGTATGAAGCCAACAAGCTATTATCTTAAACCCAATTCCAATACTGATAGGAATGATAGGATCATTCCCTGATAGGATGAAACCCTGTCATAAACTGATTATTTCTTTTTAATGTTTCTTTATTTCTGAGAGAGACAGAGCACGAACGGGGGAGGTGCAGAGGGAGAGGGAGACACAGAATCTGAAGCAGGCTCCAGGCTCTGAGCTGTCAGCACAGAGCCTGACGTGGGGCCTGAACCCACGGACTGCGAGATCATGACCTGAGCCAAAGTCAGATGCTCAACCGACTGAGTCACCCAGGCGCCCCATAAACTGATTATTCTATTGGGAGGTATTAACATTAAGGTCTGCCCTCTGAGGAAGAACAGTCCCCTTTGCTCTTTAATAGGTACCACTTTCTTCCCACTGGATATTGGTATTGCCCCCCAGTGTCATGAAATCTTGCAGAAATCACCAAGGATCATCATGAGTGCCAGCATTAATGTCAGCCATGGTTGGCAACAAAGCCAACATCTGGGAGTTTGCAGAAAGGGAGCAGCCCACTCAGGAAAATCAGGCAGAGTACTGTGATGTGCCTGTCAAAATTCACATCAAGACTGATGGCATACAATAAGAAATGAAGGAAACCTAAGGGTGGGGGCATCATTAATCAGAAGAGTTAACAGATTGCCTCCCTAAACCCTCATTGTCAGTGTTGCCAGAAAATACACATATCATACAGGAAACACTGATAAAAATGATCCAATACCCTTGTCTCAATATGTCTATAATATATCATGAAGCCAGAAAATGTGAAAGTTAACCCAAAAGTTATTACAGGGGAAAAACTCTACTCAGACTACTAAGTGGAATGACAAAATGATCTATGTGACAACGAAACAGAAAGGACTAACCTCACAGGGGAAGACTGATGACAGGATTCCTTGGAAATATGTCTCTTTTATACAAATTAATACATAGAGCTTCATAAAGTGTTTTATTTGTCTTACATGCATATGTGACAAAATTATATTTTGTTTCTTGCTTTTCTGACCTGTTACCACCATACCATTTATCCCACACCAATTCCATGCTCTGCTGAATCTATGAAATATTCAACTTCTCTGCAAAGGAGCACTCATGAAAAAGAAATTTGAAATACGAAATTCTGAATTAAGTAATGCAAAATCAAGTCCTTTTTCTTCCTGTGAAAGAGTGACATGGTTTATTACCTTATCCAAAATTTGTAATATGTTTTTAAGGTGTTCAGTTCAAAAAAGCAAGGAAAAAAAAGTGAAGAATAGAAAGAAAATAGAGAACTGGAGATCAGAAAATCTATGGTAAATTTAGAATATATTTCCAAATAGAAAAGCAGGACAAAAGAGTTTTAAAGCACCTTGGATAAAGGTCTTATATCTGGGGCTCCTGAGTGGCTCAGTCATTTAAGCACCTTTTGATTTCAGTTCAGGTCATGATTTCACAGTTAGTGAGTTTGAGCCCTGCTTTGGGCTCTGCACTGTCAGTGTGGAACCTGCTTGGGATGGATTCATTCATTCATTCTCTCTCTCAACATAAATAAATACACTTTTAAAAAAAAGGATCTTGCAACTATATTCATGTAAGATAATTTTATCCTAAGTGAAAATAATATGTTTACTACGGAATCTAGCTTACTATATCAGGGTTAGTGAAATGACATGTAGCTATACCATGAATTCACATATAAATGGTACCCAATAGAATAATTAAGAACTGACCATGAGTTCCTGTCTTCCTTCCTTTTTCCCTTCCTCATCTCTTCCTTTATTTTTTCTTTCTTTCTTTTTTTTTTTTTTGAGAGAGAGAGAGAGAGAGAGAGTGCAAATGAGTCAGGGGCAGAGAGAGAGAGAGAAAGGGAGAGAGAGAGAGGGAGAGAGAGGGGGAGAGAGAGAGAGAGAGAGAGGGAGAGAGAGAGAGGGAGAGGGAGAGAGAGAGGGAGAGGGAGAGACAAGGAGAGGGAGAGAGAAGGGGAGAGAGAGAGGGGGGAGGGAGAGAGAGAGAGAAGCAGGGTCACCCCAAGTGAGGCTTGTGGTCACCTGAAGTGGGGCTCAAACTCACAAACCATGGGATCATAACCTGAGCCAAAGTCAGACGCTTAGTGACTGAGCCACTCAGGTGCTCTCCTCCTTTTTTTTTTTTTTAATATTTATTTTTGAGAGAGAGAGAGCAAGCGAGTGAGCATGAGCAGGGGAGGGACAGAGAAGAATCTGAAGCAGGCTCCAGGCTCTGAGCTGTCAGCACAGAGCCTGACTTAGGGCTTGAACCCACCAACTGTGTGATCATAACCTGAGCCGAAGTCAAATGCTCAACTGACTGAGCCACCCAGGTACCCCCCTTTCCTTTTTTAAAGTTTATTTATTAGAGAGAGAGAGAGAGCATGCATGCGTGCCTCGGGGGTGGGGGTGGTGAGGTGCAGAAAAAGGGAGAGAGAATCCCAAGCAGACTCCACACTGTTAGTACACAGCCTGATGTGGGGCTTGAAACCATGAACCATGAGATCATGACCTGAGCCAAAATCAAGAGTGGGACGCTTAACCTACTGAGCCACCCAGGTGCTCCTTTTCTTTTTAAATCTCTACTTAAAAGTACACTCTAGACTAGTGTGCATACCATGATTTGTGCAAGCAGTTTTTGGTACACCTGAATGAACTAGCAATCCAAATCCAATTTCTTTATTAAAAAAAAATTTTTTTTAATGTTTATTTTTGAGAGAAAGAGACACAGAGACAGAGTCCGAGCGGGGAAGGTGCAGAGAGAGAGGGAGGCACAGAGTCTGAAGCAGGCTCCAGGCTCTGAGCTGGCAGCACAGAGCCCCACACGGGGCTTGAACTCGTGGACTGTGAGATTCTGAGCTGAAGTCAGATGCTTAATCTACTGAGCAACCCAGGCATCCCTTTTTGTTTTAAATCTCTACGTAAAAGTACAGTCTAGACTACCGTGCATACCATAATTTGTACAAGTAGTTTTTGGCAAGCCTGAATGAACTACCAATCCAAATCCAAATTATTTTAGTAGTGTTTTGTCACTTCCTCATGCCATGACACCCTCCGGGAATGTGCTTTGACAGGACCAGTGCTTGATCAAATTCTGAGCAGAGAGAAGCACAAACATATGCAGCATGTGAATGCTCTAATGCAGCTAGATGCAAGATGCTATGGGATGAAAGAAAGGAGGTAACTGTTTGAACCTGGGGCAATGTGGGTAACTTCCTATAGGAGGTAATATATGCATGAAATGGTAAATAGGAATTTGCCATAGAGAAGATGGGTAGGCAAGATATTCTATATGAAGGGAAGTAGAGAAAAATGTGGTTAATCCAGTCAAGAACAACAAGAGATTAGTTGGTTTAGGAAATATTTTGTGAAACCTTACTTTAACATACGAAGACCCTATAGTCAGGGTCTAATCCTACTTACTTGGTCCTTGCTTGAATTAAGTGAGCTATATACAAGCTCATGTGAGATCACATTCAAATAATGCCATACTTAGCTCGAAATGACAACAATGCTGGTGACCATCTCATAATATTGTTCTCATGGTGGTCTCAATGTGAGGGTGGCCTAGATTCTCCTCAAGGTGATCAAGCAAGACCCTGGCAATGTTAGCAGATCATAATAACAAGATGTTGGGGAAATATCCTGAAAATTAGCATCTGTAAGGTGTATGTGCTCTAATTTGTGAGATTTCTCAGGAATCTGAAACTACGCTCTCAGTTAAAATACCGAATAATTTGTGTAGGATATTATTTGAAGCATTCAAATATTTCCTTGCACATCCAATGATATTGATGAAAACTGTTAGCCATTGGAGCACCTGGGTGACTCTGTCGGTTTAGCGTCCAACTCTTGATTTTGGCTCAGGTCATGATCTCACAGTTTGTGTGTTCGAGCCCCACATGGGGCTCTGAGCTGACAGTATGTGGCCTGCTTGGGATTCTCTCTCTCTCCCTTTCTGCCCCTCCCCTGCTCATGCTCTCTCACTCTCTCAAAATAAATAAATAAACTTAAGAAAAATTAAAAAAAGAAACTGTTAGCCATTTAGGCTGTTTTCTTTTAGGAGCAAGGAAGACATATTCTTCACATTCATATTTGATGTTTTCTTTTTCCCAGACTACTGGCATCTTCATATAAATACAGTTCCCAGGTTGCATGTACTATGAGTTTATTTGTTGTCTAAACGCATTTTTATATAGCATTGGTTGCCTGAATTATATTTTCCTATAAATACAGACCGCAATTCTATTCACAGAACAGGTGTGTAAGTATGCAAATTGTTTTAAAAAAGGACTTATTTCTATATTTTCTTTACATTATTGGTCCAAAACTTGAAAACTATACACGCAGAAGTAACCTGAAATTATCTTCATGGAATGGAATTCAAATGCATTAAGTTGTGGAATTTTATAGTCTCAAGTCACCTTAGAAATGATTTCAGTCACCTCACATTGAAAATAGGAGACTTAGGTCAAATGAGATCATGACTTGTGTCTGATTCCTCAATTTTTGTAAAAATCTTGGAATTAGAATATTAGTTTCTAGATTCCCAGCACTGTGCTCCTACCCCTGCTCTATTGTGGATGCCCCTATTTGACTGCCTTTTCTTTAAATATAAGAGTCTTTAGGGTGCCTGGGTGGCTCAGTCGGTTAAGCATCCAACTTCAGCTCAAGTCATGATCTTGCAGTTCGTGAGTTTGAACCCCGCATCAGGCTCTGTGCTGACAGCTCAGAGCCTAGAGCCTGCTTCAGATTCTGTGTCTCCCTCTCTCTCTGCCCCTCCTCCACTCACACTCTGTCTGTCTCTCTCTCAAAAATAAACAAACATTAAAAAAAATTTTAAATGTAAGAGGCTTTGAGGGACCCTCAAAGATCATTTAGTGTCCCTGTTCTTTGAGTGGAAAGGACTATTGTGTTCTGCACAGACTTGAAACTATTAATTTCTGGAAAAACTGACATATAGTAAATGAGAGTATTACTCAAATGTCATCCCCAAATTATCATCTTTCTCTTTAAATAGATGAAAGTGAGCTTCATTCTTAAATGGGATATTATTATATCTTGACACAACATTCTTTTATATTATAGAAAAATTCAATGGAAAATGGGATAAAATTTGTCAGCAAAAATGCATTTTAAAATCGAGAAAGTGGGGCACCTGGATGGCTTAGTCGGTAGAGCATCTGTGTGTTGATCCCGGGGTTGTGAGTTTGAGCCGCAGGTTGAGTGTAGACATTAGTTTAAAAAAATAAATTAAAAAAAAAAAAGAAATCTCATTTTATCTTTGAAAGAGCAGGATCACAAAAAGATGCTTACGGGGGCACCTGGGTCTGTCAAGGGTCAGTCTGTTCAGGTCATGATCTCAGTTTCTGAGTTCGAGCCCCATGTGGGATTCTCTGCTGTCAGTGCAGAGCCCACTTCAGATTCTCTGTGCCCTTCTCTCTCTGACCCTCTCCCGCTTACGCCCTCTCTCTCAAAAACAAATAAACATTAAAAAAAATAAAAAGATGCTTATGAATTGTCTCAACTGTCAAAGATTCATTTCGTCCAAATGAATGGATTTTTGCTGCGAAAGATCAGCCTGGATAGATTTCTGCAAAAAAAGAAGCAGACTACTCAGAGATCTGGTGGCATCAGTTCCCTCCCAGTTTGCAAGTCAACTCACAAAAGCACCAGGAAAAATTTCACCTACAAAATCAGTCATTCACTAGGTAATCCCAGAGTCCACTTGAACTAGATTTGCTCAATTGCCCATAGGTGGCACTGCCACATTATTCGACAAGTATCCCCTGAGACCATATTCTGAGCGGAGCCCTGTGCAACGGATGTACTTTACTTTCACACATTGGGCCTCAGTCTCTACCATCATGCTGTCGTGGGCCACCCTCCCCTACATCTCTGAGAGAGGACTTTGGAAGCAGAATGTCTAGATTCTGATCCCTGCTCTGGCACATGCTAGCTGGGCAACTCCGCTCTGATCCTCAGTTTCTTTATCTGGAAAATGCAAACAAGAATACCCCATTCAGAAAATTTTAAGGAAGGTCACATAAAATATTACCTGAAAAATACCTAAGCCAACTATCCAAAATATAATGTGCAACTGGAAATTTTCAGCCACCAAATAATGTGATTCACTTTGGTTAAAATAAAACCATAAACCAAATATTTCAGTAGTATTTAACAAGAAAACTTGATACAAGTGCTTTTGGGAATGCAGGATGCCAGCTTGTCTGTTAATCTTTGTTTAGAAGTTAATAGAGAAAGTTGGAATATATTTACAAATTAATTATCATTAAGGCTCAAGGCATAAAAGCCTGAGTTTTGTACTGACTTAACTTAATCTCTATATATTATTTATCCTGTTATCAGGTTGATTTGGGGGCGAATCTGTTGTAACTGAAAGAACCTCTCTTATAACATCCTATTTTCATTTGCAAGTTTTTATTTTTATCTCTAGAGCAATATAATCCTTAACCTCAAGACTATAATTACTATAAGGGGCTTGCTGTCTCTATTTTCTATAGAAAAATGCTGTCTGCTGGAGTATTTACTATAGGAAATTGGGTTTACTTACCAAAATTGTAAAGCACACACTAGCCTTGTGATGTTTGGCTCAATATCCATTTGTCCTTGCTAAATGTCATAACACATCTACTGTATATGTGATATAGATTTACTTGTCCACAAAAAAAGCTTTTGAATTTTAAATTTCTCCTTTTATGCCTGTCCGCAACAAATAAATTCATGACTCTAACAAGTTCGTTTTTTTTTTTTTTTAAATTTTTTTTTTCAACGTTTATTTATTTTTGGGACAGAGAGAGACAGAGCATGAATGGGGGAGGGGCAGAGAGAGGGAGACACAGAATCAGAAACAGGCTCCAGGCTCTGAGCCATCAGCCCAGAGCCTGACGCGGGGCTCGAACTCACGGACCGAGAGATCGTGACCTGGCTGAAGTCGGACGCTTAACCGACTGCGCCACCCAGGCGCCCCTAACAAGTTCGTTTTTAAACAAAACACAGAGATTCTTTCTTTACAATGGTAAGTATGAAAACAGTGTTGACTATGATTAGTTATACTTTCATTACTTATGCTCTCTCCCACCATTTGACAACTACTCTAAGGCCAACAGAATTATGGAAGTAGAGCCATATGTCTTCTCTTAGGGGAAAACAGAGTGGAACACACCAGGATTCAGGATCAAGTTAACTGTTCTGCGGCCACCTGGGCTTTTGTCTTCATCCTTGCCTCTACTTTCCTACAACAATTGCCTACAAGTACTGAGGCCCCTCTTGGAATTTAGGGCCATGTCGGCCCTTGCTATTTCCTTCACTAAATACTGGTGTCCTGGAAAGAAACCCAAGCTTATGGCCACCTGCTGCGAGTTCTCCCCCAAGTCCCATTGTCTGCTGGTCTGTCTACATGTCTGAACAAAGCCTTGCACAAGATTCCCTGGGCGCTCCTGCCAAAGAAATGACAACCAGACACTGGCTTTTGTTATATTGTGCCTTGATTACATCCCACGGTGAATAAAAGTAAATGTACGATCCTGCAGTTTAAATCAGGGACCTGGTGTTACCTTGCCCTTGAAGCGTAAGGATCATCCTAGCTCATCAAGACAGAAGGTGTGTCAGTCCAGTAACTGACCAGCCTCGGGAGCAGAAAGGTAAAGAGAAACTCAGTTGGTGAACTCGCTGTTTCCTTTTATCCTCACTCTTGGGAAGAACCAGGGTTCAACTGTGACATGAATAAACCTTAGTTAAAGAGCAAACACAGCCTAATAAATACAGAGATCCTGACTTCAGTGTCCTACTTCAGCAAATGAAGGCTAAACTACTGACACGCTAAGTGTTCATCACTAGTGTTAGAGGTGAATTTCTGTTTTCCCCTAAATCTTACTTTGCGAAGAAACTTTATAGTTCTAATATATTTATGGAAAATGAACATAACTTACTCATTTTTGAGCACGATATCATAATCAGGACACGGAAAAGAATCACCTTAGCTACTGAAGGACAAACTGGAAACGAATCTATGAATTGACTCTTGGCGTCACCGCTGTAGCCCCACTGGCTCCTGGCGGCCTGAGCGCTCTCGGCCTCAGTTCCCACAAGTCACATAACCTCTTCGGGCCTCAGTCAACCCATCTGTAAAATGGCACTTTAAAACTAGTTTTCTTAAGGGACTAAAGAGCGGAAACACGCGTGAAGGGCCCTTCAGGTGCCAAGTAAACCGTGCGTGAAGTCACAGACCACAGGGTTGTCACACACCTGCCCTCCGTGCATCACACCCATGTGTCACACTCTCCACGTCTTAAGTTCCGAGGCTCCAAACGCGCTCTTCCACCTTCTGCGGTCGGCGGCCCCAGATCTCATCACCCGTCTCGTCCCTGGTTCTTACTGGACACTCTGTCCGCGCACCTGGGTTTGCACACGGGTCTTACCCCCAGGGCAGAGGAAGCTGCGGACTCAGCAAGCAGAAGCGATGCCCCTTCGAGCTGCTGAGGCTCCCAGCTCCTCTGGGTCTCACTCCTAGGCCAGTCCACTTCCCTGACAGTCAGCCTTTGAGTAGCTCAGGGCGGGAGAAGAAGCAAAGCAATTCCTGCGCTCTTTCTGTTCGTTTTGCTTTTTTGTTTTGGCTTTAACAATGTTGAATTTTACCCCAATCCTATGCTATGGGAAAACCGCAATGATTAAAGGAACTTCTCTTACCCATTTGTGTTCAAGTTGTGAAAGGTGAAATGAAACGGGTTCACTTATATCCAGGGGTTTTAAAATGGAGCCGGGAGGCCATTAAGGGGAGGTGGGCCTTCTGCACGTCCTCACTGGCAGAAGCATGAACTTGTGATCTGGACCAGACCCAAATACTCCAAGCAAATTGGTACAGTAATGCCATTTGCTTAGTGATAGCCTTAGCAACCAGTTATGTTTAGCCAAGATTAGTTTTCTGCTGCCAGTTAACAATCAAAATTCTTTGTAAACAACTTACATCAGCGGTTTTTTGTTTTTTTTTTTTTGTCTTTAGAAACCTCTGACTTTTGCTCCCTAGTAGGACACAATTTGGGCTGCTGCTCAAACCTGTGCACCCTGAATTGCAATCCTTCCATCCCAAATAAACTCTTTTGCTCAATTATTCCCTCCTGACAATTTTAGGTTGACAAAGGAAATGGCTTACTAAAAAGAAACACTCTTCTCCATAGGACTTAGAAAAGACTCAAATGCTTGCCTTGTTTATCTAAGATGAGGCCAGACACACACCCTCCCAATTCTCATTCTTAGTCTCATAAAAGATTATCTGTTCTGCTTGTTTCTACAGATCAATGGGAACAAAATGCTTACAAAAAAATTTTTTTTTTGAGGTTTATTTATTTTTACAGAGAAAGAGAGAGAGCAGGGGAGGAGCAGAGAGAAAGAGGGAGAGAGAATCCCAAGCAGGCTCCACAGCATCAGCACAGAGCCCAATGTGGGGCTGGAACCCATGAACCATGAGACATGACCTGAGCTAAAACCACCAAGAGTTGGGTGTTTAACACACTGAGACACCCAGGCTCCTTGAACAAAATGCTTTTTAACCAAACTTCAGTTAAGTTTCTTTACCCTCCCCCCGACCCACACTGGTCCCTGAACTTTGAGCTGTCTCTGACTGAGTCAACATATCTGTGAATACAACGGGCTCAGGGTAGGGGTGCCTGGGTGGCTCAGGCCATGATCTCACAGTTCACGAGTTCTGGTTCTGCGTCAGGCTCTGTTCTGACAGCTTGGAGCCTGGAGCCTGCTTCAGATTCTGTGTCTCCCTCTCTCTCTGCCCCTCATGTTCTCTGTGTCAAAAATAAACATTAAAAAAAAAAAAAAAAAGAATGGCCTCAGGGTAAAAATTTCTCACATCTAATTTCCAATCGTTCCTTTCAACCCACTTCCCTGAACCTAATTATTGCTAGCATTGTTTATGCCTCCCCACAAAAGAAAACTGTTGGCCTAACACTTGAGAGGCTTGCAGATCTCATGATCATGTTTTCTGTTGTTGTTGCTTGTTTACTGGTTTGCCTTTTGGAAGAGGAGCTGGGCATTAAGGGTAGGCAGGGTATGGTTGAAAAACTAATGGAAAACAGAAGTGATGAAGGAAATTTGTGGGCTTTGTGTATTTGCTTTCAGGGACAATTTTTGCCTTGTAGAAATGAGAGGTGGGGTAGGAACAGAGTCAAAGAAAGGAATTCCCAGAAGGCTGGGGAGTAGAAGCAGGCTCTGGATCTCTTAGTCCCAAATTGGGTTCCACACTCAGATCGGTGACTGTGGGGCAATCTCTGCTGTGGAGGTAGGAGCTCTCTGCAAACACTGCCCCTCTGTGTCACTTCTCCCCCTGTGAGCTCAAGTATAAATCTCTAGGCTGAATCTATGGGTAGTAATGTTTCCTGTCAAGCCAGCAGGAGCCAGAGGAGAGAAAAGGCAATTAATCTTAAGACCAAGCTGATTAATCAAATTTCAGCAAAGGCCAGAGATGGGCTTAGGGAGAGATTTTTTTTTTTTTAAACTCCCAATAACTCTTGTAGTTTACAGTGGTATCATTTTGAAATTCAATCTTATCAGTTCCCTCTCACTTTTGGGGGAGAACCTCATCTGGTAGATCTCTTTCTATCAACACTATAATCACATTCTATTCTTATCATTCTTGGTACTGAATTTGTAGTGTAGAGACTAACATTGATGGTGCACTTACTGTGCTCCAGGTGCTACAGACATAGTGTTCTATTTGATCCTCGCAGTAAATGAGGCATCATTATTTCCAATTAACAGATGAGGAAACTGAGACTCAGGAAAGTTAACTTGCAGGGGATTCTAGAGCTAGCAGGTAGTGGAGCAGAAAGTTAAATCATTCCAATTAATTATATCTGACTCAAAATACCCCACTATTTCTGTTCTAGTGTAATGCTTCGCCACACACCTAAATACATCCTCACATTCATTTTACGTGAAACGTTTTAACTTTTATTCTTTCCTCTCCATAGCTACACAAATAATACTAAAGTCATAGGTCACTAACCATTTTATAAAGCCTATTCATGTATTTTGCTCCATTAGTATTTCTCAGTAGTCCCGTGAAAAGGGCCAAATGGTCTTATTTTCTCCATTTACAGATAAATTATTTGAAATTCAGAATGAATAAGGAACTTCGGGTAAAGTGAGACAGCTACTAACATGGTAGCATCGAAATCTGAACCTAAAACTTCAATTCCAAACCCATGATCCTCAAAAAGACATCAGATATTCATGATCAATTCTATGTGTGTGTCTTTGGATATTGTGGTGTCTAAGGAAAGCATCATAATTTGGTAACAAATACTTCTCGTTGTGAGACAAAATATATACTAGAGAGGAAGTCTACAGGAAAATGTGTACGGTATACTCAGCCAACCATGGAACCAGAGTAAAAACAGTATATCCAAAAATATTTGACATAAAAACTGGAATTATTCTTTTAAAAATATTTAATTTTGTTAATTTTTACATATAGAAAAGCACATAAATGTAACTTTTAACAAATAATTAAAATGTAAACATCTAGTCAAAACTGGAACATTGCCAGAACGTTTAGGTTATGGGTATATTCTACGAGAATGAAAAAGTGTTCAAGTGGAAAGTCCAGAATTCAAGATGAGAGCAAAAACAAAAAATAGTAAATATATGTAGATTTACATTTATGTCGACTGTGTGAAAGTACTAATAATGTCTAATAGGTTTATAAGTAGAATTAAATGCAGGGCAGCATCACATGTTAGGATGAGATTAATTAAAGCACATTAGTTATTATCTAGGAAAGTGGTAAAAGTGTTGTCCTTATTTTTAAATTAAGCATATTGTTAAATGCAACAAACATACAGAAAATCCATAAAACATCAAAGTGTAATTTAAAGAAATAATGGGAGTGAATACTTGTATAAACATTCCATTTACCTATTGATCACAACCTCTTCCCACAACCCAACCCAACTTCTCCTATCAGAATAAAGCCTTCTCTTTTATGGTAATCACTTCCTTTTTCTGTTATTATAATAATTATGTCTACTGTTTAGTCAATATTTGTAAGTAATCTATGTATGATCAAAAATCATGTACTGTGTAGACAGATGAAATAACTTACATGCACACATGCATTAACCATTAAGCCATGTCTGTTAATAGTATTCAAATCTTATATATTTAATTGATTTTTTTTGCATGGTGATTATGAGGCATATGTTAAAATCTCCCACAATGCTTGTTGTGTTTATCCTTATAATTTTTCATTTTGTGGATCTATTCCTCAATCTATCAATTGATCGACCAATCCATCTATCTAATCTCTTTTATCTCATTAATGAAATGAGCTTTTCACCTTTACAAACTGATTTTCTTTATCTCTAGTAATTTTATTTTTTGGTCCTAATTTATAGTAGAGCTGATTCATGGCCATGTTTGTTTGTTTGTTTTTAAAGTAATCTCTGTGCCCAATATGGGGCTCCAACTCATGGCCCCGAGATTAAGAGTCATAAACTCTACCAACTTAGGTAGCCAGACACTCCTGGTCATAATTTTTTTTTCCTTTCTTATTTCTCCCACTCTGCTCAACACCAAGATGACTTTCCTGCAACCCTAGGGATGAGATTAGTTCTGATTTACTTAAACATTCAGGTTGTAACCCTTTTGGATCCAGGACTTTTCTGCTTGAGGCAGGCCCTAGGCTCTTCTTTTTCTCTTCTTCTTAAGTTCATTTATTTATTTTGAGAGAGAGAGAGAGAGAGTGCAAGAGGGAAAGGAGCAGAGAGAGAGAGAATCCCAAGCAGGCTCCACACTGTCAGTGCAGAGCCTGACATGGGGCTTGAACTCACGAACTGTGAGATCATGACCTGAGCCTAGATCAAGAGTCGGACGCTTAACCAACTGAGCCACCTAGGTGCCCCGAGGCAGGGCCTAGGTCTTGACTTCTTTATTCCTCTTTCCTTCTTTTCCTTGAGGAGGAGAATATGCCATCCTCAAATGTGCCACTTTGGCATGTAGATTGTTTTGAGCTGAAGACAATTAAGACTGAGTAAGTAGACTCAGGAAAGCTTACCTCCCCCTTAACCATTTAAAAGAATTTAGATTGTGGTTCTGTACGACAAAGAGGTAACTTTTTCTATCAAAAAGATTTATCTACATGGTTTGGCAAACATCTGATTACCAAACAGCTGCTCCTCTCATTTTCCTGTCAATTGTCTTCCTTCCCTTTGAAGCCCAGACCCCTACCCCCTTCTCCTTACCTCAGGATGGTTATAGGCCTCTACTGCCTGCCTGCCTGCCTGGGAGTTTCATGTCTTTGTGGGGCTCCTGTACGTATGTAGTTAAATTTATTTTTCTCCTTGAGTCTATGCTACATCAGTTTCATTATTGGACCAAAGAACCTAGAAGGGACAATATTTCTGCCCAAACACCCCCCTCCCTACTCAAGCCAGAGAATCTAACCCTCCAAAATGAAAAAAGCTCAGTCTTTGAGTGTGAGGGAGGGGAAGGTGAGACTGATTGTTCTGTGTTCTGCTAAACTCCATTTTATTTGTTTATTTTAAAAATAATCTTTACACTCAACATGGGGCTTGAACTTACAACCCGGAGGTCCAGAGTCATATACTCTTCCGATAGAGCCAGCAAGGTGCCCCTGCTAAGCTCCATTTTAGTTCTCATTTAAGAGTACCACTTTGGCCTGGAATTTTTCCAGAGTCTTATCTGCTCTTTGAGGTTTTTAAAATGATGTTTGTAAATTGTTATCTAAAGGTTTGAGTTTTTAGTAGGAAGATTCATCTAAATAATTACCAGAAACTACAATTCAACAGATACATTTTTTGCAAGAAACAAAAAAAAAAATTTAGCTGCTTTTCCATGTAACGTAAAGAACTCAGACATATTCTCAATATCCAAGGCTTCTGACCATAAGAGATGGGCTCTTTGTACATTAAGGAAATGATTAGAAATAGTATTTTCTGCCAACACAGAAAACCTCTCCACAAAAGAAGAGGAAAAACAATAGTTTTATTATAAATAAGCAAGAAACCAAACTGCAATGTGTATTACAAGCATCAGCTAAGGTGACTATGACAAAAGCCTCACCGTTTTATACAGCCAAGCAGATATAATCCACTACGTACATATTAAGATAAATGATAACTAATCTTCACATAAAAGGAAACAGCAGTGGCATCTGTTACACATACTTTATTCTAAATTTACCTGGTAATTAAGGTGGCTATCTTTGTTAGCTAATCGCTTTTATCCAAAGGGATAATACAACTTATATCTATATAACAGGTAAATAGTTACAACTTGGTGTCAGATGCTTAAGTCAAACTTTCAGACAGACTAGTAGATGGCGGGGGCGGGGGGGTGGAGTGGAAGGGGCAGCTATCTTTTCTGATTATTTTATTTCAAAGAGATGTCTCTAGGCCTGGGTTGTAAAACTGGCAAGAAGCTTACTTAGCCTTTACAAAACCTTATGTACATCTCAAAGAACAGAAAACATAAACAATTGCAAGTTTTCTAAAGCAAATACTCTTAAGAAAAGCAATGGGAAACTTTCTTTCCTTTTTTATTCCATGGAGAATTAATTTTTTCCTTGGTTTTAATTTTTATTTGCCCTTAGATTTGAAGGAAGAAAGTTCTTCCTTATGTTCCAAAATCTCTTCTACTGAACAGTGAGAGGTAAACCTTGAAGTCCTGAACAGATATGAAGGAATCCATAATGATGAAAGAGCTGGTCTTTCCTACACCTAGGAATACAGCCTCTTGGAAGAGAAGAGAACTGGGAGAGAGAAAGAAAGTCATTGATGTAGGCCCAGAAAGGGATGCTGTTGGGTGGAGCCAAAGAATTCTTAATATATGATGAGCTAACATTACAGACATGACTTCTTCCCCACTTCCTATCTGGCATTTCAAGAGACCACCATGCCAATGTCTAGAGTCTCACACTAAGAATGATCCTAGGCCAAGTGTAATCGTGGAGAAATCCCGAGACTCCCAAGTTGCTTGCATTCTCAAGTTTCTTGAGGCCCAGGGTGGCTTTCTGAGAATGCTGCAGGTTTTGAACCACAGATTTCTGGTGAATCTGAAAGGTGTGTGGAGATAGTCTGAGGAAGACTCAATAGATTTGAAGGGACTCAGTGTTTTAGATGAGGAAGGTAATGGATGCCCTTTGTATATCTGGCATCAGGGGGCAGACATTATCGTGTCATCATGGGATTGATGACCAAATCAGAGGTTATCTCCTCAGGGCCATCGTGTGCAGGTGGCTGTGGACAAAATACAAAACCTAATATGGCAGTATAAAGTATTCCACTATATGGGAGGAAAATAATTTTCTCTCTACCCTTCTAGGTTCTTGGCTGAGACACCTAAACACAAACAGAAGTTTAACCACATGTATACCTCCTGGACACATGGGAGAGACCCAGGAAAACTGAGTAACTCCTCCAAATAACCCAAGCCATCATATTAAACACTATTTCCAGTTAAAGACAAAATGTTGGTTGGTGGGGGGGGGGGGGGTTGTGGGGCCAGTTATGGGAGGTGATTGGGAAAGCATATTAACCAAGGGTAAGGTTGTTATGCAGATTTAAGTCCATGCCTTCTCCACTGATAAGAGTTTGTAGGGACTTAGTCATTCTCCTCTTTCTGATACAGAGAAGGAGACACTATTAAAAATGGAGATTTCCCTTATATATGTACATTTATTTTACAAAAGGGTAACTTCTCAGGTTTTAGAGCTTTTCCTTTGTTTCTAAAAACTAATCAGCCTAAAATAATGCTTACGCCAAAGACATATATTTTAAGATGGCAAATCCTTCTCCCCTTCCCACCATTCACAGTAAAAGTAATTCAGATGGAAAAAGATGATAAAGGTGAAAATTCAGCATTTCCTTACTAAATACTACTGAGAGAAATCGAGAAGTGGCTGAGTTTACCACAAGTGTTTGTTTCCTTTCCTCAGCAAATTGCAAAATGGAGGGTAAATTTGCTAAAATGTAACACAAGTTGCATCTTTGTACATGAGATTATATACCTTCAGTAATCGTAGCATGCTAAGGGGGTCTAGCCTGAGTTTCCAAAGAATTTTTGTGCAGTGTAATCTGTCTCAAGGACTAACATGAACCCTGGATGGAAAGGGGGGCAAGTCAGCTTGCAGCCAAGCCTCTGACCTTGTGAGAGAAAGGAGATGGACTCTTAGAAGTCATTGCTGACTTGCAAACAATGGATTGTAATGAGATGGGGAGATTGAGTATAAGAGTATTGCATAATCCATCACATGCCCTGGTCTGACACAGGAATGTCAGCATAAGGGGAAACAGTTATGGATGGCTATGGAAAAACATGAATGCCTCTGTATGAACTCGGAGCAGCTCCTGCAAGTAATAAACTTCTTCTGAGAAAGGAAAAGCAATTCCAGCTCAGGGTATAAGTGTGCCTGACAATTTGGGCTTTCTAGGAAGTAGGAGTCCACACCTGAGCTAAAAAGCCAAATTAGTTCCTCAGTGGGGAATTAAAGGTTCTGGTCACCAATCCAATGTGTGGGTGTGTGTCTGGTGGGGGGGTTCCCCCCCCCCCACCAACAAGCAATATTCAGACACCAGCAACCTGTCCTACAATTCAACTCAACTCTGACACTATCTACCTGGAGACAGCGGCAGATCCCAAGGATTAAAAGGTTCAAGTTCTGTAAGATCTGGCCCCCTCTCCATCCTCTTCGGATGCCAGCTGCAAGTAAAAGTTGTCACCTAGAATTCTGACAGACCAGTTATAGACTGGAGGTTCCTACAACCTCCACCAGGTTCATTTAATTTGCCATTGAGGCTCACAGAACTCAGAGAAACATTGTACCTACTAGGTCGCCAGTTTATTATAAAAAGATAGAACCCAGGAACAGGTGGATGGAAGAGATGCACAGGGTGAGGTACGTGGGAAGGGTGCAGAGCTTCCATGCTCTTTCCAGGGGCACCACTCTCCCTGAATCTCCTTATGTTTACAAACCTGGAAGCCCTCAGAATCCTGTCCTTTTGGGTTTTTTAAAAAAATTTTTTTTAATGTTTATTTATTTTTGAGACAGAGAGAGACACAGCATGAGCAGGGAAGGGGCAGAGAGAGAGGGAGACACAGAATCCGAAGCAGGCTCCAGGCTCTGAGCTGTCAGCACAGAGCCCGGCGTGGGGCTCGAACTCACGAACTGTGAGATCGTGACCTGAGCCAAAGTCGGATGCTTAACCAACTGAGCCACCCAGGTGCCCCTTGTCCTTTTGGGTTTTTGTGGAGGCTTCATTGTATAGGCATTTGATTCAATCATTGGCCATTGGAGATGGATTCAACGTCCAGGCCCTCTTCCCTCTCTGGAGGTCAGTTAGGGGAGAAAGGTCAGTGGGAGCGGAGGTTCCAACCCTCTAATATGTGGTTGGCTCCCTTGGCCCATCCTTAGGTGCTTTCCAAAAGATGCCTTATTAACATAACAAAAGACACATTTTTGGCTCTCACCACTTAGGAAATTCCAAGGGTTTCAGGAGCTCTGTGCTAGAAATGGGAGAGGGGCACCTGGGTGGCTCAATTGGTTAAGGTCCAACTCCTGACTTGGGCTCAGGTTAAGATTTCACAGTTCCTGAGACTGAGCCCAGTATCAGGCTCTGTGCTGACACCGTGGATCCTGCTTGGGATTCTCTCTCTCTCTCTGTGCTCCTCCCCTGTGTGCATGCTCTTACTTTCAAAATAAGCTTAAAAAAAAAAAGATCCTTCAAAAAAATGGGAAGACCAAATACATATATTATAAATTACAATATCACAGAAATGGTAGAGCATTTCCATGACAGCTGAAGCCCTCATTATATCACAAGCAACCTGTTCCCTGTTTTCTTTAAAAAATAAAAGCGAAACAAAAAAAAAATGTAGTAAGACATAACCATTAAGAAAACATGGCCTGGGGCGCCTGAGTGGCTCAGTCGGTTGAGTGCCCAACTCTTGATTTTAGCTCAGGTCATAATCCTAGGGTTGTGGAATCAAGCCCCACTTCAGGCTCTGCACTGAACGTGAAGGCTGCATAAGATTCCCTTTCTCCCTCCCTCTGCCCCTCTCCTCCACTCACGAGCTCTCTCTCTAAAATAAAAACTCAAAAAATAAAAATAAAAATAAAATGTTACCTTTAAAAAAAAAAGAAAAGAAAACATGACCAGTAATATGGAAGGTGAGGCAGGATTAGGAGGTTTCTGAGGGCCAAGAGATTTCAGGAGTAGGGTGACCCTATTACTGAGAGAGCGGGAAGGTTGTCCTTCCTTATGTTTCTTTGGAGCCAATTAATGCCAAGAGATGAACAAGAAAGCGTGGTCAGAGATTTGCATTTTGGAATCAGATCATTTTATGTGCACTTTTCAAACAAAGACAACACTCTGTGCTGTTTTCTCAATGTTATTTAAGGCTGAGCACTACTATTACCAGGATTAAACTTTCTTTGTTGAGGGGCACCTGGGTGGCTCAGTAGGTTAAGTGTCTAACTCTTAATCTCAGCTCAGGTCTTGATCTCAGGGTCATGAGTTCAAGCCCTGCATTGGGCTCTGCGCTGGGCATGAAGCCTACTTAAAAAAAAAAAAATGGCCTTTGTTGAGGTAAGAGGAAGACAAAGCAGGCGCTGAGAGGATGCAGTCTCCTGGGAGCAATAAATATCAACTCCCAATGGAAGAAGTGGAGAACACAGACTCCAATACAAAGAGTTGAAAATGGCATCCAGGATCCAAATTACCTATATATGATGGCAGTGGGCAGGGGTGTTACACTGTCTATATTTAAAATTCTACACACACACAGCAAACACAGATGTATATGTACGTATGTAATATGTGTATTATTTAGTTACTTCAAACACTAACTTGGGTCCAGATATCACGCTAAAAGAACAATGCACAGCTTAAGTGTGGACAGCTGGCACTCAAATAGGAAGTCCAGAGGCAGCTACTGAAAGCACTTCTGTTCCTTGTGTTTCAATCAGCAAACTAGGCTTTGCAAATTAACATATTAAATGCCAGAAACAGTATTATTGGTGAAATAAGTGTGTTGACTACAATGATTTTTGTAAATGGACTCTTGTAGAGAAAGAAAAAGTAGTTAAGATTTATGGACTGGGTGAATCTAACGTAAGAGTTACTGCCCAACTCTGCACAAAGAGGTTTTAAGAATCTAATGAGGTTGGTAGGCTTTATCCTTTGCAATGGAGCCCAAGCCTTGAATCCTTACCAGTCACGCATCCTGAAACTGTTTTTAGGAATGTGGTTCTTAAACGTGGCTGCACATTAGACGTACTTGGAATGCCTTGGGAAGCTGCAAATGCTCAAGCCACACCGCAGGACAATAAAATGAGAATCCTTGGGGGAGCTGTCAAGGCATTAGTGGTTTTAAAAGCTTTTGGGGGGGCATCTGGGTGGCTAAGTCAGTTGAGCATCTGACTCTTGATTTTGGCTCAGGTCATATCTCATGGTTCATGAGTTAGAGCCCCAACTCCGTCTCTGGGCTGACAGTGTGGAGCCTGCTTGGGATTCTCTCTTCCTCTTTCTCTGCTTCCCTCCCCCCCCGCCCCCCACTTTTGTGCTCTCTCTCTCTCTCAAAATGAATAAGCTTAAAAAAAAAAAGATTTTAAAAGCTTTTTAGGTAATTCCAACATGTAGCCAAGGCTGAAAACCACTAGTTTGAGAGGATATATGGTGGCAATTACTATGTTTGCAGATTCCGGACTCTGGAATAGTTTTGGGTCTAGAGTGACCCTCTCATGCAAGGAGGTAGCTCCCCCTAAAGAGACAGAAATCTGGACTTCACAAAGCCCACAGAACAGGTTATATGAACTGTTTAATGTCTTTGTAATCAGTGTTTGATTAATCTATGTCTGTATATGTGCCAGCATTTGTTCTAAGATTTAGTTTATTCTCACAGAAAAGTTCAGAGAGAAGTGACTACTTGAACCAACTTCCAGTTTGGGGGCAGCATTATATACCAAAAATAAGAGTTACACAGGGCACCTGGGTGTCTCAGTCAGTTGAGCATCTGACTTTGGCTCAGGTCATGACCTCTTGGTTGGTGAGTTCAAGCCCCGCATTGGGCTCTGTGCTGTCAGTGCAGAGCCCGCTTCAGATCCTCTGTCCCCCTCTCTCTGCCCCTCCCCCACTTGCACCCTCAAAAGTAAATAAAACATTAAAAAAAAAAAAAAGGATTCTGCAAGACCACATTGGCCTAAGTCAGATTATAGTGGGTGCTATGGATGTAATTTGTTATCTACCAACCATGAGCAGTTTTGCATTAGATAGTCACTATTTTAGGGTACTAAATTCTGGAGGGAGACTTAATTACCACATCCATCAAAGGGTACAGATATTGGATAATAAGTAAATAGCTTGTCTCTAATCAGGAAAGCAAAATTGTTCTGGGTGGAGAAATATTTATTTGGTACAGGCACCGACCACAGGAGGGCAAACAAGTTCCTATGTTTTGCCTCTGTAACTAAATTTTGATCTTGAATTTTCATTTCAGCGCAGTGGTGGAAAATTTCATCTCCAAATTGAAGGTACATTCAGTAAATTCCGATTTGAAACCCAGTCTTTTAAAGTAGCACTCTCTTAATTCAGAAATTTCCTGTCATTCCTTTCCTTCTATAGGGGTCCAGGGCAGGCCACTCCAAAATGTAACACAATGGCAGGCTGTTTCTTTTGAATTGAACCTACCCAGGAAATAACTAGTGCAGGGACACTCAGCCGCTGCTCTGTCCCCCTGAAAGCAGGGAACAAATCTCCCATTTGAATGGCACTCTCTCTTTCCTAAGAAGTAGAAAAGACAACTTTATCACCAGAAATTGGGACTTTAAACTTGAGAGAGATACAAAAATAAACCTTGTTACCTTTCTACTAAGGTACTACTTCAGCCCAAATTCCACTTATAATTCCTTAACTAAATAAATTTCCCAAACAGTTGTTTTCTTTATCCTGTCAATTCCTCACAAATTTATGGTCTCTTTGTCTAGAATGTATAAAACCTGCCTGGGTCATTTCTTCGGGTCTCAATTTCATGTTGGGGCCTCCATGCACATGTAATAAAGTTTTGGCTTTTTCTATTAATCTGTCTCATATTAATTTAATTCCTAACCAGCTAGAGGAACCCTGGGAAGGGAGTGAGGGAATTTCTCCCTCTACAACACTTCTATTTGCCCTGTTCCAGGAGGATTTACAAATAACTGACATTTGGGAATGGCTGGCTGGCTGGCTAGATTAGATAGATTGATAATGTAGAATTTAACAGTGAAATTAAGAACCTATGCTGGCTTTGACTGACATGTATAATCTTCTTTTTAATAAAAAAAATTTTTTTAAGTAACCTCTATGCCCAACATGGGGCTCAAACACATGACCCTGAGATCAAGAGTTGCATTTTCCACTGAATGAGCCAGTCAGGTGCTCCTAACGTGTATAATCTTAATTGATTTTATTGATTGACATCTACACACTGCTTCTGTGGCTCAAATGCCCATGTCCTCTCTGTGTGATGCCTAGTTTATTGCAAACCAACATGTGTCTTCATTTGCCTGTCATTTTGAGGGTTCTTTGAGTCCCCAGCCCACTCTTGCCCTTTTCTAGATCCCTCTGAAGGGAATAGGCTACATTTAGATGCTCTGCCACCAATCACATTGAGGGACAGGTACTGACAACTTGCTACTCTAGATTTCAGATGTTGAAATGGCTTTGGGACTTCTCCAGGGGACTTTCAGTAATCCTTTATGTTTGGGTCCCACTAACCCTGTCTAGATTTCTGTCACACACCAAACCCTAGAACATGATCCTGGGATATTTCATCTACAACTTAACTCCCTTGATCACCTCTGCCAAATATTCTGTTTTCCCTAAAGCAAATACATGTTTTCTTTATACATCCAGAGGCAGGAAACTGTTCTCACATCCTCATGGCGTCTTTTGAGTTAAATGCATATGACATCAACTCTAGGTTTGCTTTCTTCAAGGTTGAGTTTACTGGAAGCCAGGTTTTTACAACTTTTGTGTGTCTACGAGTTTAAAAAAATCCACTCAGGAACTCATTTGATTTATTTACTCTCAGTGGAGTTAATCCTCTCTTGACTCTAGGAACCCTCTCTTGACTCTAGGATCACCAACTCAATGGATGGAGTACCCAAGATCATCCCAAAAAATGGGAAAAAGAAAAGCATTGGTTACTATCAAAATATTGCCTCCTGCAATACTTGTAACAAGGACTTATGGCAAACTGAATGGCTGGGCTTGGGTAACATTTTATTAGGTTATCTGTATTAGCTTAAATTGCCTTCTTGTGAGAAAAGCAAAGTTCTCGTATGTTAAGTGACATGTCTGAAATCACAGTGCTAATTAATAGCAACTCTGAACACAGAAAAGTGTAGTGTTTTCCTGTCGCTGGAAACTCTAAACTTGGGTTGGGGAAATAGAAAGTGGCTTCCAGCTAGCTCAGTATCAATGATTCACAAACATGGCAGTCCATTAGAATCAACCATAGAGCTTTTGCAAAATACATATGACTCTCCCATAGCAAGCATGCAGGTTCACTGGGCCTTTATTAGGTTCCACGCCTCTGTTTTTAATTGTACACGGATAATTTCTATGCTTTACAAAATAAACAAAGCAGAAGGGCATGTGCAATGCACATCCAATCAGCTTCAAGTGTTGTTTTCCCTGGGCATCCTTTGAGCAGCTTTTTCTACCCCCCCCCATCTCTTCTAGCCCCCAAACACCAAATGGGAGGCAGCTAATGCAGGCATCAGCTCTAATGTATGCACAGCTTGAGGCAATGATTTTAACATCTCTGTGTGCTTCAGGATCACGTAGGATTCTTGTCAAAAATGTAATTATTGGGGTGCCTGGGTGGCTTAGTCGGTTAAGCGGCTAACTCTTGATTTCTTGATCAGGTTATGATCTCACGGTTCATGAGATCGAGCCCCGTGATGGGTTTTGTGCTGACAGCACTGAGCCTGCTTAGAATTCTCTCCGCCTTTCCCCTGCTTTCTGTCACTCTCGAAATAAATAATAAATAAGCATTAAAAAATGCAATTGTCAGATGCCACTCCCAAGTTGCATGAATTGCTGCATGGATACTTAATAATGGATAATTAATAAGTGGATATATGTTAGAATTTGGCCTGAAGCTGGTGTTTTTTATAACCTGGAAGTGAGGCTTTGGGGCCCTAGTCATCTCAAATTCGTTGACTGCTCTTGTTGTTTACCTACCAAAACCAACTTAATAAATGTGCATGATCAAGTTGAATTAGGTCATAGGACTTATTTACCCAAGTGTTTGTCTTCTAGTAGTTGAACCCTCCTTCCCTTGGAGGCTGCAAACTGTGTCCTGGTCCTCCTTTGAAACAGCCTGGTGATGGGTAGGAAGTGAGCATATACATCTGCTGGGGGATTTGGCAGGAAGGCACGTAGAAACATTTCCGGAAGTATTTCCGAGCCTGTCCATAGAAATACCAACTTTCTTCCAAACCTACAAAATGAGCTGTGATGCTTACTAAGTGTTGAGTTTGAAAGCACCAGATTTGTTGATTGTTAAATACCTGTTTGGAGAACAGAGAGTGCCTCCCAAGCACAATATGCTGCTCAATAACTTTCAGGAAACACAGATGGCACGCATATTTGGACCTTAAAAGCTCTGATGACCTAGAAAGTTCGTTTCCAGTTTAGTTACTTTGCAGACAAAACAGGGGGATAGATGTATCACACTAGATCTAGCAGTAGGGTGAACCTAGGTATTGGCCCAAACCATTAGTTCTTGGCTCCTTGCATGAATCCCTGGCAGTAGGAAGACAAGAACGCACGAATCTCTGTAGGGAGCTCCATGTCCTGCTCTACCAGACAAAACAGATGAGAACCTTTAGGAGAAATGGACCTGTCAGGGTAATTATTAAGGCAGCCTCCTTACCAGTAGATTGGCATAAAATGGGAGGAGATCCTGATGGGGGGTGGGGGGCAGTGGATAAGAGAAATAAAGTCGAAGAAGAACTGGAAGATGAAACTACAAAATTAAACTTGATCCTGGCAAGACACTAAGGAAATCCTATTGCAGCAGAAAACGGCCTACCTCCTGGTTTGTTTTGCTGTCTGCTCCAGATCCAGGAAAGCCTAAAAATAGTGGGGTTGTCAGAAAACGCAAGAGAAGTGACACCTGAAGAGCACTGAAAGGAAACAAAACAGAACAGAAAACAGAACAAAAACCACTTTCTTATGGAAAAAATATCATCCTCATTGTGACTGATTTTATTCACTGAAGTGACACAGCGATGTAATTTTTTTTTTTTTTTTTTTTTTTTTTTTTTTTTTTTTTTTTTTTTTTTTTTTTACATATTACCCTAACAGCACTCTGAAAACTTTGAATGGAGGCATGATGGGCTATTTACTGTGGGATTCCCAGCACAAAGCGTAACGTTTACGAATAGTAGATATTTAATACATGCTCGTTAAAAGAATGAACACAATGAACATGTGTAGGTTTAAATGGAAGAGCAGAATGAGGCCAGGAGATGAGATATGAATTCTCCGGGGCAGATGTGATAACACTCATGTTTCTAAAATTGGATCCCTTTGTTCCTTGTTGTTTCCTTCCTCTTGCCTTTACTTCTTTATTTTCTTCCCTTCTCTGGGCTTGCCCCACTTCTTTCTTTTCTCCCCATTCTCTCCCACCCAATCTTGCCCCTCTTTGTCCCTCTCTCTCTCCTTCTGACATTGAGAGAGCAGAGGCTGAAAGGGGCTAGAGATGATGGTTCCAAGATCCTCCACTAAGGTTGTAGCAGGGCTGGGACAAAGACAACTTCTTTTGTCACCGAAGCCAGGGTCTCTTTTCAGTACATCACACATACTCTCCCTAGTTTAGATTTAGGTACAACTGAACAGAGCCAACCTGTCACCACGGCACCAAACAAAGAGCCTCATTATGCTCTATACATCACTCTGAAAATATTACATCTAAAGAAATTAGTGGCAGGTCCCACTCTGCTGTACCTCAGAGGAAATGCCTGACCGTGATGGCCATTAAAAGGACAGACATGATTGATACGAAAAAATTTTGTTAATAAGTAGGTGTCAAAAAATACAAAAGGTATGGATTATTTCTAAAATGGACTGCTCTGAATTTCACTTATGATCTTGGGCTTTGTCACACGTCAGCTATATCTTCACAACACCCAAATTAAAATGAAAATCTGCAAAATCTGTCAGTTCGTACTTGTTTGAGTATATGGTTCCAGAAATATGCATACAGTTTTTCTAGCTAAATCGATCTGTTATTTTGCTATCATGTAGACAAAGCCACAATTATAATTTTGCTTTTTGTACGGCCAAGTGATTATTTCAGAAGGCAAAGACTGGAATACTCTTAAAGCTTTGACAGCCTCTCAGTAACCCGGAAACAAGTTACTTAGCGATGGTCCTACCCAGTAATATTAAAACTAATAATAAATACCAGTATAGTATTTCACAGAGGATAATGGGAGCAAATTAAGTGACATCCAATGTATACAGGAAGTTGTTCAAGGACCAATAGAAATGGCAATATTTGCTGAAGAAATAGGAAGTGAAATGGCAATATTTGCTGAAGAAATAGGAAGCATTATGAGGAACTGACCAACTTTAGTTTCCCTCATGCATATTCTTACTTTTCTCTGGAACTAATGAGCCCTGACAGTGGCAACAGTGAATAATACATCTGAAGTTCTACTCAAATTTTGCTCTACTGCTGATTTTTTTTTCTCATACATTTGTACCTTTCATTTAAATTTGCTTTCTCATATATGCTGCATTTATTAGAAATTGTGCTTTAGGGAACCTGCTTTAATTTTTTATTATTTTATCTTTAGCAACAATTACTACTTGATGTAATTTAATTTAAAGGATTGGAAGGGAACAAGTTGTAGGCAGGGAGGGTTAATTTGGAGGCCACCAGCTTGTGAATCAGTTAAGTCCTTGATGAGTGATAATCAAGAAAGTCACAAATTATAAACAAGAAACATAATATTGTTTATTAACGTTCTGACCCAGAATTAGTTTTTATTTGCTTTTCTGAAACATTACTGAGGTTCGTATTTTCTTTCTCCTGGAATTTTTTTTATTTTTATTTTTTATTTTTTTAATGTTTATTTCTGAGACAGAGAGACACAGAGCATGAGTGGGGAGAGGCAGAGAGAGAGGGAGACACAGAATCCGAAGCAGACTCCAGGCTCTGAGCTGTCAGCACAGAGCCCGACGTGGGGCTCAGACACACAAACTGTGAGATCATGACCTGAGCTGAAGTCGGTCGCTCACTGACTGAGCCACGCAGGTTCCCCTCTCCTGGAATTTTTTTTTAATGTTTATTTATTTATTTGAGAGAGGGAGAGAGAGAGAGAGAGAAAGTGTGAGGGCAAGCACAAGTGGGGGAGAGGCACAGAAAGAGGGAGAGAGAGAATTCCAAGCAGGTTGTGCACTGTCAGCACTGTCTGTGCCACAACCGTGAGATCATGACAAAAGTCGAAATCAAGAGTCAGATGCTTCAATGACTGATCTACCCAGGCGCCCCTTTACTCCTGGAATTTTACAATACTAGTTATATCTAATGAAAATATTTGGACAATGCCCCTCAGTCTTCTGTGAGGAAGTGTTGACTGCAAAAACAACACAGAAAGAGAATGCAAAATGAGTAATATACAAAAAGCAGGTGGCTGAAAACAATTTGACATAATCTATCTTACAAATTGTTCACACTATTTGCAATAAAGAGAATATAGCAAAGTTGGATCTTGAATATCAGAAGAGATACTCCACACATTGGAAGGTGTTGGAAGATATTCCACAAATTGTGCACCATGGGAAAGTTGAATGAGGTATTAGTGAGGGGTGGATGGAACCAGTCTGTAAGGTTTTGCTGGTATTGTGGGACCCTAACATGACCTCCCTGGGGGGAGCTAATTTGTCATAAATCTCTACATCTGACTGGGTATGTAAAATGACACCTGAAGCACACATGGAGGTTTCCTTTGACTAAATAGATCTAGGGTTTGTCAATGCACTTTAATCCAGGCTTTCCTAATGTGCATCCAGGATTACTTCAGAGGCAGAAGTATAATTCCATGCAGAAGCTAGTGGGAATCCATTTCTCTTTGAATGGTACACTTATCAGGTTTTTTTTTTTAAGTTTATTTATTTTGAGAGAGGGAGAGTGAGTGAGCATGAGCAGGGAGGGGCAGAGAGAGAGGGAGAGAATCCCAAGCAGGCTCCATGCTATCAGCTCAGAGCCCGACGTGAGGCTGGAACTTATGAACCATGAGATCATAACATGAGCCGAAACCAAGAGTTGGACACTCAACTGACTGAACCACCTAGGTGCCCCAAGGTTTCAGTCAACTTGAAGCTACGCATTCTTCCTCCCATAAAGTAAGAACTTCTGCAAGTGTATGCAGGGTCATATTGTATTATTTAATGCTTTATTAGTTGTGGCTTTTTTGGTAGGCATGCAAAACGGGGGCAGCTCCAATAGAGAACAGTGTGGAGGCCCCTTTAACAATTAAAAACAGAATTATTATATGATCTAGAAATCCCACTTCTAGGTACATATTTAAAAGAACTGAAAATAGGATCTCCAAGAGACATTTGCATACTCATGTTCACTTTAGCATTATTCTCAATTGCCATGAGGTGCAAGCAGCTAAATATCCATCGCAAATGAATGGATAAAGAAAATGTGACATAGATACACACTGAAGTGTGTTCACCCTGCAAAAAAGGTGGAAATCTTGTTACGTGCTACAATGAGGATAAACCTGAAAAGACATTATGTTAAGTGAAGTAAGCTAGCCACAAAAGGACAATTAGCGCATGATTCCACTTACAGGTGGTATCTAAATTAGTCAATCTCTTAGAAATACAAAGTAGAACGGTAGGTGCCAGGAGCTACAGGGATAGAGAAAAGGGGGGCTGCCTTTCAAAGAGTATAGAGTTTCAGTTTTGCAAGATGAAAGTTTTCTAGAGATCTGTTACACAGCAATGTACTTACAGTTAACACTACTGTACTTAAAATGGTTGAGCTTTTACATTTTTTATGTGTTTTTATTTTTTATTTAAATGTTTATTTTGAGAGAGAATGCAAGCAGGGAAGGGGACGAGGGAGAGGGAGAGAAAGAATCCCAGGCAGGCTCCAAGCTCAGCATGGAGCCCCACATAGGGCTTGATCTCATGATTGCAAGATCGCGACCTGAGCTGATACCAAGAGTCCACTGCTTAAAAAGACTGAGCCACCCATGTACCCTTTTCATGTGCTTTTTAACACAATAAAAAAAAAGGATTTCATGCTAGGATAAGCTCTAAAAATTATTTATACTTCACGTATTCTCCTCTATTCCTACAGCAGCATTTCATCATAATTTCTCTTATTGTCTCTTCTACTTGAATGTACCTACTACATATATTTCCTTTGTCTTTTGGATGTCTCATTCAGTCCCAACTTTCTAAGAAGAATAGTTTTCAAATTCCTTTAATAAGTCCTTATAAGAAAAGTACAAACCTTTGGAGCTTCAATCAACTGTTGTTGGTCTAAACCACAATTATTTCTCCGTGCTGGACCAACATGTAGCTATGAATAGCTCTTGAGTAATCTGTTGTTGGGGAGGAAAATTAATTTCCCCTTTACACCTCTAGGTTCTTGGCTATAACACCCCTAAAATAAAAGATTAAGAGGAAAAAACACCCCAAATTTACCTCCTATGTACACAGGAGAGAGCCAGGAAAACCGAGTAACTCCCCCAAATGGCCAATGTCATCACCTTAAATACCATCTTCAGCTAAAGACAAAAGATGTTGGGGTGAGAAGCCAGTTAAGGGAAGTTATCAGGCAAATCACAGTAAACAAGGGTATGGTTGTTATCTACATAACAATCCAAGGCCCTGTCTTCTCCATTGGTAAGAGTTTCTAGAGTTATAGTCATTCTCTTCTTCCTGGTATAGCCAGGGAGATACTCTTACAAACAGAGATTTCTCTTTATAAATGCAAATTTGTCTTGTAAAAGGTAACTCCTAATCCATTTGTAGAGCTTCTGTGTCTGCTAATTTTTTGGATACATTATCTCATTTTATTCAAATACCAGCCTGAGCACACATGGTCTAAGAACACTCAAATAATAAACAAAATACAAGTAGATGTTAAAAATTGGTCTTCAAACATTATAGTCAATGATGCCATACTTGCCTATGATCTTACCAGCATAAACTATATCCAAACATTGGTGGCCACCAAACTATTCAGCAGAACTTGCTTAACTATGAGCTGTTTCAAGCTACCAGTTTGAGCACTCTTCAGTATTTTTTTTTTGTTTCAAATTCTAGATAGCTATAGGGATGTGACCAGGGGTTAGAGGAACCAGCTCAAGCTTGGTGTAGTGCCAAAATGTGGCCAATTGAGGCTTTGAATAAGTCATAGCAGCATTTACCAGTGCCAGGGCCTTCTCTCAGAGGTTGTCAACAAATTGGGCCAGCGTTCTAGGATGGAAAATCCATGAATAGCCACTGAGTGTCTGCTCTTTCTTGAATAACCATGTCAAAATAATCTCTATGACAAAGAGGTACAATTTAGGGTGGCATATTTGCTCCCATTCAGTATAAACAAAAAATTTTAATTTTATTTGAGTAATCTGTACACCCAACATGGGGCTTGGACCCAGAACCTTGAGATCAAGAGTCACATTCTCCACTGATTGAGTCAGCCAGGTGCTCCCCAATTTTTTTAAACAATTCTTTTAAGATTTTATTTTTTAGTAATCTCTATACCTAACGTGAGGCTCAAACCCATAACCCCAAGCTCAAGGGTTACATGCTGCACTAACTGAGCCAGCCAGGTGTGCCTCAGTATAAGGAAATTCTAAAACTAGGGCAGGTAGAGTAAAATGTATCTCCAAAGTTAGCAAGGGCAAAAATACATTACAGTAAACAAAAACTAAACCAGAGCAAACCACCTATTGAATATTCTCAACCTAATGTTAGTTTCTTATCTGGATGCTTCATCTTTCTATCAATTGCCTTCCCTGTCTTTTTGAAACCTACCTTGTAGATTTCCCTTACCTTGTGTGAAAACTTGCTATAAGAGTAGAGATTGTAAATCTGACCTTCCTTTGTAAGGTTGAATTTCCCATTTCCATTTAGAAATTATTGTTTTGCTCAGATTATTAGTGGTATTTTTTAAAAGAATTTTTAAAAATGTTTATTTTTGAGAGAGAGAGAGAGAGAGAACAGAGGAGGGGCAGAGAGAGAGAGGGAAACAGAGGATCCCAAGCAGGCTCTGAGCTGAGAGCAGAGAGCCTGATGTAGGGATTGAATTTACCATCTGTGAGATCATGACCCAAGCTGAAGTCCTACACTTAACCCACTGAGCCTCCCAAGCACCCCAGACTATTAGTGGTATTTAGCCTATCACTTTACCATGAATATGCATTCAAGGTAGAGGCAGCCAGGGACAGTATTCTAGTCTGCTTTTCTTTTTCTTTTTTCTTTTGAGTTTCTATTCCACACCAAACACTGTATTAGAAGAAGATTAAAACAAGACAAAACAAACAAAAATAAATAAAATCCATAGTTTTTCCCCTTAAAGATCCTGTTAGGGACTATGCTAGAAACACAACTTGACCAAATTTAGGCACAAAGACGACTTTACCAGTTCCAGTAACAAAAGGGAAGGTGGGCAGTGGTGCAGCCAGACTTTGGAGACACTGGGAACAGTGGCGCCCTCTTTGCCAGCCCCTGTTTCTCTGTGGTGGTCTCTTTTCCTCCTGCAAGCTGGCTTCTTCCATGAGTTCTTCAGTCTGGCTCCAATGGCTCTTGTCCTCATCGCTTCACCATCTGAGAGGGACTGAGCAGACCTGAGGTCCCAGAGAAGCACTCTGACTGTCTGGCACAGAGTCTACACCTGTCATTCTGTCCAGGGAGGTGCATGACTGTGACTCTCAGCCTCCACTAGAATCCTGTTGTTCCAGAGAAAGTGTAAATGACTGAACAGTGGGCATATACTTTAAGTATTTTGTTAGATCAAAATAAACTTGGAAGAACATCCTCACCCCCGATGCCTTGCTAGTTGAGTACAACAAAAAGGGGTAGATGGATTCTAATTTTATTCCATGTGGCATTTCTCTCCATCATTTTTCACCATATATTATTTCCTTTCAAAGAAAAAGTTTAAAACAGCCTTGTTCAGAGTAAATACCTAGTTTTCTATCTGGAAATGATCATTTTTCCTCGAAAGACTATTTATCTGTAAGTCCTTGGTTTAAAATTACTGCTTGTATCCTGCCATTTTCTCCTCCTCCTAATCCTCCTTCCAATACTTGGTTGAATTTTGCCTGTGATATTTTATGTCTAGGCATCTATTCAGGTAAATTTTCTTAACTTATTCCTCCACAGGAGGGAGAAAACCACATCCCCTCCTGGCACATGGGAGGATTTTATCTCATTTTATAGAATGTTTTATACAGCATTCATTTTAATCTTCCTTCATATGATGGATTGCTGTTATCTCTTTTCTTATATAACGTCACTTTGGTGCTAAAGCAAAATGTGAACATCTACAGGTACCTTTTTTAAAAAAGGTATCTTTTCAAGAGAAATATTTTCCAGGGGCACCTAAGCTGGCTCAGTCAGTAGAGCATGTGACTCTCGATCTCAGGGTTGTAAGTTCGAGCCCCACATTGGGTATAGAGATTACTTAAAAATAAAAACTTAAAAAAATTTTTCCACTCACTCTAAAGTAATTGAAAAAAATCACTGGAGGGGTGCCTGGGTGGCTCAGTCGGTTAATCATCCAACTTTTGATTTCAGCTCAGGTCATGATCTAACCATTCGTGAGTTCGAGCCCCCCATCGGGCTCTAGCTGACAGTGCAGTGCCTGCTTGGGATTCTCTCTCACGTACTCTTTGCCCCTCCCCTGCTCACACACTATCTCTCAAAAATAAAATAAACATTTTTGATAAAGTCACTGGAGAATGTAGCAGAGTGTGGGAGAAATCTTGATGGTGAGGAAAAATATCCCAGACATAGTATTTTGGCTTGTTTGACCAAAGGGGAACAATCTGAAAGGGTGAGCAGCAGTGTGCTGAGGGATTTGCATGACAATACCGTGCACTAAAAAGTAAATCTCCTCATTGCACGTGTTTGACCCAGGTCATAAAGTGGCATTTTAACATGAGAGATTGATTTTTGTGTTGTGGAAACAACCAAGGAGCTTGTGCTGAGAAAACAATGTCAAAAGGCCGAATCTGCATATCTCTTACGATTGTCCACTCTGCCCTCTTGAAGCATAATCTCCTGCAGCCAAGGGACCCCCTTTTTCTCCCTGGCAATCCAACTGGCTTTGCCATGAGGTTCTGTTACTTTACCCATGATTTGCTACAGGTGGTTGTGAAAGAGGAGCCATTTGTGAGCGCCACGAGGATAGAAATCTCAAGACTCTGGTGCCTGGTTTACTGATCACTACACTCCAGGTACGGCCACCCCCAGTGGTAGCAAATGTCCAGGCAGCCTTACGGGTAAACAGAGAAAGTCCAGTTTCTTCTCAGTCTTGTAGATGTGACCCCATCTTTACCTGCTAACCACCAGGCTGTTGATGCCTGCTTAAGGTGGGGATTGCTTGCTTATAAGAAGCAAGTGACAGGGGTGCCTGAGTGGCTCAGTCGGTTGAACATGTGACGGGCTCAGGTCATGATCTTGCAGTTCCTGAGTTCAAGCTCCACATAGGGCTCACTGCTGTCAGCAGTGAAGCTGTCAGTGTGGGGAGCCAGCTTAGGATTCTCTGTCCCCCCCCCCCCCCCGACTCCACTTGTACTCTCTCAAAAATAAACATTAAAAACTGTTAAGAAAAAGAAGCAACTGATAAATGATAAGTCATAAATCCCTGCAAAAACTTACCCATAAATATGACCAGCAGATGAGGCTCCCCATTGCTTTTCTTACAAAGAAATTTAACACTCTATTCCTGGGGGATAAAATGGGATCTGGGCCCATCAATTCTAGCAATTTATGCTTTTGTGTAATCAAGCCTTTTTTTTTTTTCTGAAAAGGGTGTAGAAATGTAGCAGACTATTCCAAGCCGATTTATTAGTTGGCTTTTTTCTTCTTGTACTTCCTGTGCCTTCATTCCAAGAACACTTTGAAGATTTTTCCTTCCCCTTCACCCACAGCCTCTCGCGCTTCTGTATCACCGGGTCACGTGCTCATTTCTTATGTAGGAAAGACCAGGCACTGAGCACCCTGACTTTGAAGATGCCCCGCAGTGGGAAGAGGACATGTGGAAGAAAACCAGTCATTGCAGCGCTGGACCGTGAGACGAAAGCATCTCTGGGTCAGCCTGAGGATGTTGAGGATGCCCATGAGGAAGGGTTAGCATCGACTGAGCTGGTTCTTGAGCAGCAGGTAAGGCTTAGCCAGAAAGATCAGCCTATAGGCAGAGGAGGAAAAGAAATCCTAACATGTGGAATAGCATGGCCGAATACTCAGAGGTCTGAGGGCTCTTAGCACACTGAAAGAACTGAATATAGACAACGGACATGAAGCAGTGTGCGCATGCACGCACGTGTGTGTTGTGCATGTTCACACGCATGCAGCGGTGATAGCCGTGAGGACACAGTGGAAGAGAAGTCTGTGACCTTCTAGGTCATCTGGATCAATACAGTGTTCACGTGTTTTCAGGCCACAGAGGATAATCCCACTGCTAACAAGGCACATAAAAACCCTTCTTTCTTTCATGATTATGAACATCAAACGGGAGAAGAAAAAAAACTGAACCAAGCATGTGATTGCCTTTATACAGGCATAAATCCAGAAACAGATGGAACAAAGTTGAGGACTGAAGGAGAGGGCCAGTTTTTAAGCCCCCGTCGTTCTGAATCTTTACAGTGTGGCTTCTTTATTATTATTACCGAGATTTCTTTGAAGGGCTGCACGTTTGTGCTGCTATGTTAACTCCAATACTCAATGAAAAATTCAAATAAAGACTGACTCCAACTTAAAAGCACGTTATGTCCCCAAATTCCATTTCTAAGTTAGCTGTTTTATTCACAGCGTGTTCGCCCATAGAAGCAGCCTTTCTTTGTACTGTAAAGTTCCATGGGTTCTGACAAATCAATAGTGTGATGTACCCACAATTACATTATCATACAAAATAGTTTCATTGATGCCTCAAATCCCCTTTGGTTCTCATGTTTAATCCTCGCCGCACCCTAAACTACCAGTAATCCTGATCTATTTACCACTTCTACAGCTCTCCTTTTTCCAGAAAGTCACATAGATAGAAACATTCAGTATGCAGCCTTTCAACGGGCTTCTTTCACCTAGCCATATGCATTTAAGAGTCTTTGAAGTCTTTGTATGACTTGATAGCTAATTCCTTTTATTTAAAAAAATTAATAGATTAAGAGTTTTAGTTTACAGAAAGATGGAGCAGAAAATACAGAAGTTCCCATATGTCTCCTCAACCCCCTCCCCCAACAGTTTCCCTATTAATGTCTTGCATTAGTATAGTCCATTTTTTCCAACATTTCTTTTTAATTTTTTTAATGCTTATTTTTTGAGAGACAGAGAGAGACAGAGTGTGAGTGGGGGAGGGGCAGAGAGAGAGGGAGACACAGAATCTGAAGCAGGCTCCAGGCTCTGAGCTGTCAGTACAGAGCCTGACGTGGGGCTCGAACTCACAGATCACAAGATCATGACCTGAGCCGAGTCAGACGCTGAACTGACTGAGCCACCCAGGTGCCCCATAGTACATTTTTTCTAAAAGATGAGCCGGTATTGAGATATATATGCACACACATATACATATATATGCACACATATACATATATATCTGTTTTGTTATCGATACGTTTTTAAAAACTAAAGTCCATAGTTTATGTCAGGGTTCATTTGTTCTGCTTTATATTGTATGGGTTTTGAAAAATGCATGATGATGGTATTACAGTACCATCAGGATAATAATTTCACTACTGTAAAAATCTCCTGTGCTCTACCTATCATTCCCCCCCCCCCCCATAAACCCTTGGTACCCAGTGATCTTTCTACCGTGTCCATAGTTTTGCTGTTTTCAGAATGTCATCAGTTGGGATCATGCAGTATGTAGCCTTTTCAGATTGGATACTTTCACTTAGCAATACACATTTAAACTTACTCCATTCTTGTGGTAGCTTGGTGGCTCATTTCTTTTTAGCACTGAGTAATGTTCCATCATGCGGATGTGCCAAAGTTTATGTACTTGTTGAAGGACATCTTGGTTGCTTCCAAGTTTTTGCAATTTTGGATAAAGTTGCTATAAATATCCACACACTGGTTTTGGTGTGGACATAAGATTTCAACTCCATTGGGAAAACACCACAAAGTATGATTACCAGATCTTATTTATCTATTTTGAGAGAGCGAGCGAGAGAGAAATATATATCCCGAGCAGGCCCTGCACTGTTCAGTGCAGAGCCTGATGTGGGGCTTGATCTCACAAACTGTAAGATCATGGTCTGAGAAGAAACCAAAAGTTGGACATTTAACATACTGAGCCACCCAGGCGTCCCTGATTGCTAGATCTTATGCTTAAACTATGTTTATTTTTGTAAAGAACTTCTAAGGTATCTGCACCATTTTGCACTCCTGTCAGCAGTGAATGGAAATTCCTATTGCTCTCTCTCTTCACCAGTACTTGGTGTTGACAGTGTTTTGGATTTTAGTCACTGGTAATAAGTGTCCAGTGTTTTAATTAACAATTTCCTAAGGACATGATGCTGAGTGTATTTAAAAAAAAACATTTATTGAAGTATAGTTGACACATAAGGTTAGAGCATATTTTTATAAGAATATTTGCAAGCCGTATATCTTCTTTTGGTGAGGTGTCTGTTCAGATCTTTTGCCTATTTTTTAACTTGGTTTTCTTATCGTTGAGTTTTAACAGTTCTTTGTATATTTTATTTTAAATATTTGAGAGAGGGAGAGAGCGCACGCGTGGGAGGGGCAGAAAAAGAGGGAGACAGAGAATCCTAAGCAGGCTCTGTGCCGTCAGCAGAGTCTGACATGGGGCTTGAACTCATGGACCATGAGATCATGACCTGAGCTGAAATCATGAGTCAGATGCTTAACCAACTGAGCCACCCAGGCACCCCTCTTTGTATATTTTATTTTATCATGCATATATTTTGCAAAGAATCTCTCTAAGCGTGTGGCTTTTCATTTAATAGTGCCTTGCACAGAGCAGTTTTAAATTTTTTTTTTTTAATTTAAACTTTTAACGTTTATTTATTTTTGGGACAGAGAGAGACAGAGCATGAACGGGGGGGGGGGGCAGAGAGAGAGGGAGACACAGAATCGGAAGCAGGCTCCAGGCTCTGAGCCATCAGCCCAGAGCCTGACGCGGGGCTCGAACTCACGGACCGGAGATCGTGAACTGAGCCAAAGTGGGACGCTTAACCGACTGAGCCACCCAGGCGCCCAGAGCAGTTTTAAATTTTAATGAGGTTCAATTTAGTTTTTCTTTCATGAGTCATGCTTTTGGCATTAGATCTAGAAAGTCATGGCCAAACCCAAGGTCACCTAGATTTTCTATGTTATTTTGTAGGAATTTTATAATTTTGCAGTTTATATTTAGGTGAGAGTTCATTTTGAATGAATTTTTGTGAAAGGTGTAAAATTCGTATCTAGACTGTTTCCTGCATGTGGGTGTCCAAATGTTCCAGAACCATTTGTTCAAGAGATTATCTTTCTCCATTTTATGGCTTTTACCCCTTTGTCAAAGACCAGTTGACTGTATTTGTGGGCTTCTATTTCTGGGCTCTCTACTCCATTCCATTGATCTGCATAGCTATTCTCTTTCAATACCATATAGTGTCATGATTATTATAACTTTAGGTCAGATCTCAAAATTAAGCAGTGTGAGTTCTCCAACTTTGTCCTTATTATGTTAGTGATCCTAGGTATTTCACCTCTCCACATGAGCTTCAGAATCAGTTTGCCAATATCTACAAAACTGCTTGCTGGGATTTTGGGTGGGATTTAACTGAATTTATGGATTAAGTTCAGAATAGATGTAACAATACTGAATCTTCTAAATCATGAACATGGGTTAGCTCTCATTTAGATCTTTTTTTTCCACCAATTCTAAGTGGTTTTCTGCATAGGATTCCTGTACATATTTTGTTAGACTTCTACCTAAGTACTTATTTGGTGCTATTATAAGTGACACTGTTTAAAAATTTTTCAGATTTCAATTGTTCATTGCTTGACTTTTTATATTGGCTTAGTACCCTGAAACCTTGCTTTACTTGCCCATCAGTTCCAGGATTTAAAAAAAAAAAAATTAATATTTTTGAGAGAGAGACAGAAAAAAACATGAGCAGGGGAGGGGCAGACAGAGAAGGAGACACAGAATCTGAAGCAGGCTCCAGGCTCCGAGCTGTCAGCACAGAGCCTGATGTAGGGCTCAAACTCACGAACCATGAGATCATGACCTGAGCCCAAGTTGGACACTTAACCAACTGAGCCACGCAGGTGCCCCATGTCTTTTGGTTTTAGTATTAGGGTAATTCTTCCCTCAAGAAATGAGTTATGAAGTGTTCTTGCTATTTATACTTTTCTGAAAGAGATTGTGGAGAATTGGTATTATGTTTTTCTTAAATGATAGAATTCGCCAGTGAAATCTTGTACACTTGGTGCTTTCTTGTTATTAATATTGTTTCAATGTGTTTCATATTTACTAGAGTTTTTCAGGTTATATATTTCTCCTTGCACAAGATTTGATAGTTTGTGTATTTCAAGGAAATGGTTTATTTCATTCAAGCTATCAAATGTATTAGCATTATGTTGTTTGTAGTATTTTTAAGTTTAAAAAAAAATGGTTTAACTTTTTAAAATTTTTTACAGAGAGAGAGAGAGGAGAGAGGAGGGAGGAGAGAGAGAGAATGAGAGCGACAGACTGAGAGACAAAGACTCCTAAGCGGGCTCCATGCTCACTATGGAGCCCAGTGCACTGCTTGATCCCACAACCCTGGGATCATGACTTGAGCCAGAAATCAAGAGTCAGATGGTCAGCCAACTGAGCCACCCAGGCACCTCTGTAGCATTCTTTTATTATACTTTTGATATTCTTGTTATCACCAGTTAAGGACTCTCTGTTATGATACCACTAACTTATCTTTTTTCTTAGTTAGAATAACCAGAGTCTTATCAATTTTACTAATATTTTCAAAGAAACAGCTTTTGCCTTTGTTGGCTTTCTCTATTGTTTTCCCAATTTCAATTTCATTGACTTCTGCTTGGATTTTTAAAAATGATTTTTGTTTATTTTAGACTTAAATTGGTCTTCTTGCTCTAGTTTTATTAAGATCAAAGATTTAGTTATAGGGTTTATATATTTCCTCTTTCAGTATATGAATTTAATGCTACAAATTTCCCTCTGAGCACTGATTTTTTCATATTCTACAATTTTTGTTGTGTTTTTTTCAGTTAGCTCACAATTTGTTCAAATTTCTCTTTAGTCTTTTTTGCTCCATTCCTTTAGAACAGTTACTTAATTTCCAAATATTTAGGTATTCTCCTATTATGTTACTGATTTCTAGCTTAATTCCATTTTGATCTGTAAACATATTTTGTGTTATTACCATTCTTTAAATTTGTTAAGGCAGGTTTATGGCTTAGAATGTGAACTAGGTGAATTTTTCATGTGAATTTGAGAACAATGCGCCATCTGCCTTTGTTGGATGGAATATTCTATAAATCTCAATTAGACCATGATGATTAATAGTGCTGTTTAGGTCATCTATACTTTTTTTTTTTTAAGTTTATTGAGAGAGAGAGAGAGAGAGAGAGAGAGAGAGAGAGAGAGAGAGAGAAGAGAATCCCAAGCAGTCTTCCTGCTGTCAGTGCAGAGCCTGATGTGGGACTCAATCTCAGATGCCATTAGATCATGACCTGAGCTGAAATCAAGAGTCAGAAGCTTAACTGACTGAGCCATCCAGGCACCCCCTAGGTTATCTATATTAATGTTTTTTACTTTTTAAATACTTAAGTAATCTCTACACCCAACATGGGGCTCAAACTCATAACCCCAAGATCAAGAGTCTCACACTCTACCAACTGAATGAGCCTGGCACTCCTATATTCTTTTTATATTCAATTTTATATCAATTACTGAAAGAGTTACTAAATCTCTAAAGATAATTGTCAATTTATTTCTCCTTTTAATTCTATCGTTTCTGGCCTCATGACTTTTGATAGTTATGTACATATGTGCTTTATTATGCATGTATATATCATATATATGACACAGGGCTTGAACCCATGAACCGTGAGATCATGACCTGAGCCAAAGTCAAGAGCCAGATGTTTGAGCCACGCAGGCACCCCTAGCATTTTTAGATCTTCTTGGAGAATTGTCAACTTTAATATTATGTAATGTTCCTCTATATCCTTAAGAATTTAACTTGTTCTGGAATATACTTTATTTTTAATCTATTTGAAACCTTAGTCTTTATATTTAACATGGGTTTCTTGTTTTTCTTTCTTTTTTAAAATCCACTCTGGTAATCTGTGACTTATTTGGTATATTTAGACTATTCACACTTAATGTGATTATCAATATAGTTAGATTAATATCTACCATGTGTGTGGTTTTTATTTCTTCCATTTTGCTTTTTTCCTCTTCATTTTCTACCTTCCTGTTTTTAAATGATTATTTAATATGATTCCTTTAGATCTCCTCTCTTAGCATATCAGTTATGCTTCTTGGGGCACCTGGGTGACTCAGTCAGTTAAGCGTCCAACTTCGGCTCAGGTCAAGATCTCATGGCTTGTGAGTTCGAGCCCAGCATCAGGCTCCATGAAGACAGCTCAGAGCCTGGAGCCTGCTTGGGATTCTGTGTCTCCCTCGCTCTCTGCCCCTCCCCTACTTCCACACATGTACACGCTCAAAAATGAACATTAAAAAAATTATGCTTAACAAAAATTAGTGGTTGTCCTTGAGTTTATAGTATACATTTTTAATGATCCTAAGTCCACTTTCAAATGACACTATATTGATTCATGTGTAATGCCAGTGGCCTTAGAATATTACCAGCTCTTCCTCTCATTCCTGTGACATTGCTATCATTCATTTTATTTATACATATGCTCTAAGCACCTAATTCACTATTACTATTTCTTTAAAAAGTTATTTTTTATAAGAAAAAATATTTTCACCTTCTTTATCATTTATCTAATCTACAGAATCTTCCTTTCTCTATGTAAATTTGAATCTTCCATGGAAGATTTGCAATCTTCCAAATCTTCCATGGAAGATTTGGAATCTTCCAAAATTCCATGAAAATTTGTAATTTTCCATGGTCTGAAAAAACATTCTCTTAACATTCCTTACAAAGCAGCTCCATTTGAGATAATTTCCCTCAGCTTTTATTTATCTAAAAAATTGTTTCTTCTCCACTTGTGAAAGAAAAGTTTTCTGGCTACAGAATTCTGGATGGTGGCTATTATTTTGACACTTTAAATATTTCATTTATATGTTTCTTCCTTACATGGTTTCTCACAAGAAGTCCACGGTCCTCCTATTCTTGTTGCTGTGAAAAGGTGTTAACACACCACCCTCTTCTTTCAAGATTTTTCTTCCCTTTGCCTTTGCTTTTGTGCAGTTTAGATAAGATGTGCTTAGGTATAGCTTTTGGGTTGTTGTTTTCTTTCTGATATTTATCCTGACCGCCGTTTTCTGAGCTCCCTGGATTTGTGGTTTGGTGTCTGTCAATAACTTTTGGCAAGTTCTAGGCCATTGATACTTCAGATTTTTCTTTTATTCTTTTTTCTGCTTTTGATATTCCAATTACATAATTTACACCTTTTGATATTCTCTGTTCTTGGATGTTCAGTTTGTTCTTTTTTCCCTTTGCATTTGAGAGGTGTCCATTAACTACAGATAAGCCACTGAAAGTTTATTTTAACATTTGAGAGAGACAGCACGAGTAGGGGAGGAACAGAGAGAGAAGAGAGAGGGAATCCCAAGGAGGATCCTCACTGCCCGTGGAGAGCCCAATGTGGGGCTTGAACCCATGAAGCTGTGATACCATGACCTGAGCTGAAACCAAGAGTTGGACATTAAGTGACTGGCCACCCAGACATACCTCTTCATTTTTTTTTTTAACGTTAAAAAATGTTTACTATTTTTGATGAGAGATAGAAAAAAACCATGTGCTCATGAAAGGGAGAGGGGCAGAGAGAGAGAGAGAGAGAGAGAGAGAGAGAGAGAGAGAGAAGGAGCCAGAGGATCCAAACTGGGCCCTGCATTTACAGCAGAGAGCCGGATGCAAGGCTTGAACTCATGACCTGTAAGATCATGACCTGAGCCCAAGTTGAATGCTTAGCTGAATGAGTCACCCAGGTGACCCTCTTCAGTTTTTTTTTTAAAGTTTTATTTAAGTAATCTCTATACCCAAATGGGGCTCAAACTTATGATTCTGAGATCGAGTAATATGCTCTTACAACAGCCTGCCATGTACCCCTGAAGGTTTTTTAAATTTCTGATACTTGTTTGTTCTTAGCATTTACTTTTGATTTTTTCTTAGTATTTTCATCACTTTGCTTACTCTACCCATCTACATCCTTTCCTTCATATTGTCATTCCCCCCACCCCCAACTGGAACTGTTAACACATTACTCATAACTATTTTAAACTTAAAAATGTTTTATTTTTGAGAGAGCACAAGTGGGGGAGGGGTGGAGAGAGGGGGATAGAGGATCCGAAGTAGGCTCTGCACTGTCAGCAGTGAGCCAGATGTGGGGCTTGAACTCATGAACCGTGAGATCATGACCTGAGCCGAAGTTGGATGCTCAACCGACTGAGCCATCCAGGTGCCCTAATCATAGTTATTTTAAATTTCCTTTCTGATAATTCCAACATCTGTGCCATATCTAAATCTGGTTCTGACACTTGTTTTGTTTCTTCAGACTGTTTCTCCTTGCCTTCCAGCATCCCTTTTCATCTTGTGTTGAAGTTGTACATGTTGTATCAGGTAATGGAAACTGAGGTAAACAAGCATTTAGTGTGTTTTTATGTTAATCTTGCTAGGAGTTTGCCTGTGCTTACTAGTTGGTGTAGCTGTACGTGCCAGAGGTCTCTAACTCTTCTAGCCTTTTTTTTTTTCCCTCCTCTTGACTTTGTTTCCCTAAGTATAGTTTCTCAGTGGGGAGTCTGTCTTGCAGCACTCTCACGGGTCATGCACTCTTATTATACTGGAGTCCTGTTGGGGAAGTGGGAGATACAGGAATGGGAGCATATTCTACAGTTTTTGACTAAAATCTAAGTCTTTGAGGGGCCCTGTGTACTGTGGCCTTTGCAAGACTTTCTTCAGTGATAGAGCCTTCCACTCACCCCCTCAGTAACATAATGCTTTCCCTGGCTGTACCAGCACAATCTACTTCCTTGAAGCCCTGAATCTTGTTGACTGTGCATTCCTCCCCTTCTTTGAGACAGGAAGACTGGGGGAGGCTGGGATGGGAGTAATTCCCCCCCCCTACTGTGATACGGCTTTGGAATGTTTCCTTTCCCTGTAGAATTTTGTTACAGAGAGGGCTCAGAACAGATTTCAAAGTGGTTGCTCTTGCCAGAGCCACGAGGGGATCTTTCTTGAATCTCATCTTGACAGTCTGATAACTTTCCTGGACACAAAGCCCACAAAAGTCTGGAGGGTCTCCCAAGACTGTGGCCCTCCAAGAATTTCTTACTCTCGTGCTAATACACATCCAGCCTCCAGCTTTCCATCAAAGTTACTTTTTACATGAGTCCAGCAGTTCATGGTTCCAGTAACTTTTCCTCCAGGTAAACAGATCTTGGCTGTGTCTCTCTGGATGCACTTGTCTCTTCAGATTTTGAGGTAGCAGTTTGCTCTGTGACCTCAGTCCTCCGATGGGTCCAAGAAAAGTCACTAATTTTCAGTTTGTCCAGTTTATTCGTTTAAGAATAGGGGCAATGAAGTGTAAACATGTTTATGTATAAATTAGGCTACTTCTATCTATGAAAGTCAAATATAAAAATGTTTTTTCCTAGTCTATTTACAAAATTAATATTCAAAGTTAAAATAGTTTTAGGAAGTAAGTTGTATGTCTGAGAATGTACAAGGCAAAACTGAAATATAACTATACTTGCACTAAGTTTATGCCACTATAATTGTGTCTCTGTGAATTTGGTTCTCAGTAAACATTTATATGCCTTTGACTATTGTGGGAAAACTGACACTGTGCTCCACTAATGTAGAGATGAAGAGTAAAACCACCAAACTTGGGGAGCTGACATTCAGATGCAGGGAGACGAGTGAATAAAGAACACAGGTTATAAAGAAATATCAACATGATGTTACAGGAAGAATCAGATGATGCTTAATATGAAAATGCAATTTGGGCGACCAGGATGGCTCAGTCGGCTAAGGGTCTGACTTCGGCTCAGGTCACGATCTCACAGTTCATGAGTGCAAGCCCCACAGCAGGCTCTGCACTGGCAGGGCCGAGACTGCTTGGGATTCTCTCTCTCTCCCTCTCCCTTTGCCCCTCCCTCACTCATGCTATCTCTGTCTCTCAAAATAAATAAGCAAACTTAAAAAAAGAAAATGCAATTTCCTATTTTTCCATATGTTCATTTAGGTTTCTGTGGTAAGCACTTTGAAATGCTCTCAGTAATGGCATTTTTCCTCTGGAGAGCACGTGACTTTGGAAGATGCCAGGGACATATGTTAGGAGGAGTTCTGTACATAAATTACATTAACATCAGGGTTAATCCCTAATGTTGATCCCTAATCAACTTACTGAAAAACATCTCTAATATTAACATTTCTGTTTCCTTTTCTTATGATCTAATTTTTGACAGCAATACACATATGTAGTTCTCAAGTACATAAAGATATCATAGCCTTAAAATGGTAAAAACAAAACTATTATTGCATCCTTGAAAAACGATATGCAGTCCTTTGTCTCAGAAAGCAGAGATAGGCACTCTATGAAGAATAACAGTCACCTGACTCGCACCAGGACACGCGTTGCCTAGCAACCTTCTGTGATTTGCATTGATTAAGTCAGCAGGCTCCATGGTACCAAGGCATAAGGAGATCTCTGTACTATTCTTCAAAACAATAATTTTTGACTTCTGAAGTTTGTACTTCTGAAGTTTGTATTCAGTTATTTCCCTTTGCTTTTATATTGTCCTCCTGACCTGGGCAGGGATGGATATGTGAACCTCCTTTGCAGTTTTGAAAACACACACAGACCACATGCTTACAAAAAAAATGCTACAACTCTGAGCTGTCTCTTGGGCCACTTACTAAAACTCATCCTTCTGAAGCCTCTTCATTTTCCTTTTCTCACACCCTCACCTCACAGACAATATGTACCTCACTTACTATGGAAGACCAGAGCCTAAAAGAAAATACTGAAGTACTACCATAATTTAAAGGAATATTTACGTATGTACATATGTACATATGTATTTAATTTCTACCTCCAATGTGGGGCTTGAACTCATGACCTAGAGATCAAGAATTGCAGGCTCTTCCAACTGAGCCAGCCAGGTACCTTGCACTACCATAAAACGGAGGAAAAACATCTTATTTTTATCCTTTAGGGGACTACCATTTATTCTTTTTTGCCAGACCAAAAAAAATAGGACAGAGATATGTGCCCAAACGGATGACTTTTCAGAGTCCCCCTGAGGGAATAAGCAGTGGTGTTTCAGACTCAGTATTCATGCCAAAGCCCGCTGCCAAATCAGCAGGGTTCCTTCCTGCCCTCTCTTACTGCTCTCTCATAAAAAAAAAAGTGCAAAATTTAGAAGGACCAAAGGTTCTTATAATTCTTGGCACACTGTAGTCCTCTCTCCATATGTGTGCTCTCTTAAATGGCCTTTAAAATGTCTCTGTCAACTTTGCCTTTCTAAATGCTACAACATGAAACTTGAACAGCTTCCAAGGCAAACCCTTAGCCTTGCCTTGCAATCACTGGCCAGCTAGGGAGCGTAGTTACAGCGGGGCCTTTGTGATATTCAAAGTTCAAGGCTGTCACACTTGAGCTCGGTCTCTCAGTCTCTCCATTGGTGAGCACAATGGACACGGTAAAGGATTAGAAAATAAATCTTTACTTGTCAAGTTACAAAGAGGCATAATTCGCTCTTCATTTAAAAGGACTTGCTTAGTAATTATGAAAATGAAACCCTGTAATTCTAGTTCTTTATGCCTTATCAAGTATCTCACGTAGAAGATGAGTGAATCATACGATGTGCTCTTCCACTGAGAAGTGAGGGCAGGTCTCCTGAAGTCAGAGCAGAATGGCAGGAGCCCAGGGCCCAACGTGCCCAGTGGAGTTAGGAATGGTCCAATCTCTGCTGCTGACTCACTCCTCTTCTGTGGGGATCAGCACTACCAACCAATAACTAGGTCTACCTATTCCCCCTAGATCCGACATGACTTATTTGAGGTCGATTTGCAGGATGCTTAGGAAACATTAGCCTAAAACCTTAGAATATACTGTCTCCATCTGAGTGACTTTGTTATTAAAAATGTTATTGGAAGAGAGAGTGCATGAAAAAGAGCAGAAGTTAAATATATCAAATGTTCACTGAGTTGTTCTAATATTTCCTTGTGAGAATAAATTAATTAACTTACAGATTGGTAAAAAAAAAAAAAAAACAAAAAACCCTCTAATCTTTTGGAGACCACAAAAAAGCAACAAATGATCTGCTTCTTTCATTCATTTAGCATTCATTGATCATCTAAAGCACAATGTCCAATGCTTGATCAGAAATACAAGTACTAAAAATAATTTCTATATGACATGTTTAAGAGACAGTTAACTGGAAACTAGCATGTTTATCATAGCCGATTATAGATGCTTGTTTAATGTGCAAGATAAGTCCCTGGCATTATTTGATTTTAAGTGCTTTCACTCATACAAAATTACATACTTGGCCATTCCCCACCTCATTGCCCGTCATTCAGCCTATGTTATTTAAATCTGAAGAAAAACATCAAGATAAGTAAAGACATTATGTACAGTAAGCATCCTGTAAGGAACATAGGCATCAGAAAAACTTGAGGCCTGATCTCTTCGCACAAGTGAGCTACAAATGGAACAGTTAGGCAGTTCCACACGTACCAAACTCAAATACAGTTTATCTGAAATATCCAACAAATGGAGGCTATGACATTTTCTTGTCTTGAATTATTCACATGATTTCTTCCACTTTCCATCTGGCTTTGCATAGACAAACCCAACCCCAAATCTGGAAGAAACCTCTTTGTCTCAAAGCATATCCTCCATGGTCACCACTTCCACTGTGACTATTAGAACTCCTAAGGGCTAGAATTGTTGATTGGGGCCATATTGTTGAAGGCAGGTTAGCAAAATGAGCTAGAAATTGTGTGAGAGTCCGTGAATAGAATGTGGTACTGCTGTGCATGGATTGGACTTAGACTTAATTGAGGGCTCCAGAAAGGTGGGGTGATCCTCAGAGAATGTTAAATATAACTTACCAGCCTGGCTTCTGATGAGATGAGAGGGGTAAAGGAGGATTTTTTTTTAAGTTTGTTTATTTAGGGGTGCCTCGGTGGCTCAGTCACTTAAGCATCTGACTTCCTTTCAGGTCATGATCTAGTGGTTAGTGAGTTTGAGTCCCACATTGGCCTCTATATGCTGATGGCTCAGAGCCTAGAGCCTGCTTCAGATTCTGTCTCTGTCTCTCTCTCTCAAAAATAAACATTAAAAAAATATTGTTTATTTTTGAAAGTGCATATGTGTGTGGGGGGAGGAGCAGAAAGAGAGGGAGAAAAAGAATCCCAAGCAGCACACAGCCCAATGTGGGACTCAATCCCATGAACTAGGAGATAATGATCTGAGCTAAAATCAAGACTCAGATGCTTAACCAACTGAGCCACCCAGGTGCCCCAGAATATTTTAAAAAATGGCATCATACTTATGCTACCAGTCAAGATACATTAATAAGGACCCTTGCATAAGAAACTAAAACAGCAACCAAAAAAACCAAACAACTCTCAAACATAACCCTCCCCCCCCACCCCGGGGCAAACTGGCCAAAATATATGAAAAACCAAGTTTTCAAGGCATCATGCAATGAGAATGGGCAAAGAGACAGGTCAACATAGCTACTGATGAGATGGATGGGGTACATATATTAAAAAGTGGCAACAGATTTCAAATGCTGGGAGATGAGACAGGTCATGTGCTATAAAAGTAAGAAAGCACTTAGACAAGCCAAGATTGTAACGACAGATGAAGGGTGATGCTTTAGTTTGGGTTTTACCTTTATTTTTGCTTTTTTTGTGTCTGTTTTCTCCTAGACACATGCTCCAAGTTAAGAGGAGAGATAGGCCCTAAACTCAGTGAGATTTATAGCCAAAAAGATCAGAAAATCAGGACCAGGAAAGAGGAATTTTTTAAAAAAACCACACACTGACTGGGGGCAGCTATACTTTAAAGGGGATAGAAGTTTTGCAAGGGAGTTCAAAACAGTTGAATGTTAAAACTGATGCATGTTCCCTAGAAAGTGTCAGAGATGTATTTCATTTTATCTTATCTTTTATCTTTATGACCCCAACTGTTGTGGAGGAGTAGAAATTGTCCCCTGACTTGAGGCAGTAAATAACTCAGCCTGAATCCCTGTAAGTCTTCAGTTTTTCACAGCAGAGTTGAAAAGCCGCTAAGAGGTAGTTCTCATTTGTCTGTGTTTGGAGGGTTTTCTTACTATTACCACTGACTTCAGCATAAAGTAACTTCACGAGCTAGTAACATTATTTAAATATTCACACACACACACACACACACACACACACACACACACACACACACAGTCTTTTAGTTTCAGCACAAACACATAGGCACTCCATCCCACTGAATGCTCTCCCATCTTTATGACATTTGTTTGCTCGTTTATAGCTGGGATTTCTGCCAAGCTTCTAGTGAAATAAGGCAAGTTTATGACTAAGACTTACTTTCATAGCTTTGAAAAACCTTTCAACTAGATACTTGAGGCACTTAACAAAATCTTCCTTCCCTAAAGTTGCTATAATTCATGCAGATATCAACGTCAGGCAATTTGAATTTCTTGTACTGGCCAAGAGTTACAATCAGTATTTTATAGTTAGTGGACCTATTAAGAACACCTTTAGTTCTCTCTGGAGTTTGCCTGAAGAGTAACTTGATTTCTTTGACCTCTTTTCATACCTTCCACCTTATGGTGTTATGCCATGGGGTTTTATATCATTTCTCCCAGTGGAGAACAGAAAAGACTTCCATACACAAGAGCCTGATATTTAAAATGTTGATTGCTCATCACATGCTTGGTTTGCACTTACTTTCTCCCATTCTTTAGGTTGTCTTTTCATTTTGTTCATTGTTTCCTTTGCTGTGCAGAAGCTTTTAGTTTGACATAGTCCCACTTCTTTCTTTCTGCTTTTGTTACCTGTGTTTTAGGGTCATATTCAAAACTTCATTGCTAAGATCAATGTCAACGAGATCTTCCCTTACGTTTTTTTTCCTAGGAGTTTCATGGTTTCAAGTCTTAAAATTTAATTCTTTAATGGATTTTTGTGGATGGTGTAAGATAAGGATCTAAGTTCATTCTTTTGCATGCGGAGATCCCATTTTCCCAGCACCATTTATTGAACAGACTATCCTTTCCCCATTGTGTCTTCGTGGCACACTTGGCAAAGCAAATACGATATAAACTCTCTCATATGTGAAATCAGTAAAAAGTCACACTCATAGAATCAGTAGAACAGTGGGTTGCTAGGGGCTGGGGGAGTGGTGAGGAACATGGAGAGATACTGGTCAAAGAATACAAACTTCCAATTATACGATAAGTTCTGGGGACCTAGTGTATAGCATGGTGCCTATAGTTAATGCTCTGTCACATATTCTAAATTTGCTAAGAATAGATCTTAAGCTTTCACACCACACATAAAAAAAATGGTAAGTACGTGAGGTGATGGATATGTTAATTAGCTTGACTGTGGTGATTATTTCACAATGTATCTGGATATCCAACCATCACACTGCACATCTTAAACATATAATTTTTATTGGTCAATTATATCTCACTAAAACTAGAATAACATATGGGGCGCCTGGGTGGCGCAGTCGGTTAAGCGTCCGACTTCAGCCAGGTCACCATCTCGCGGTCTGTGAGTTCGAGCCCCGCATCAGGCTCTGGGCTGATGGCTCAGAGCCTGGAGCCTGTTTCCGATTCTGTGTCTCCCTCTCTCTCTGCCCCTTCCCCGTTCATGCTCTGTCTCTCTCTGTCCCAAAAATAAATAAACGTTGAAAAAAAAAATTTTTTTTAAAAACTAGAATAACATAAAATAAATGTTCAGTGTTTCTTAGTGTTCCTATTTGGTAAGGAGATCCAGGATTGCAAGGTCACTAGCTATGTGGTGTGTCTGAATTTTAAAATTCCTTCCAACATGCACTGTCAAAACAATTTTGCCTTGATTTTGAACACATTACCAGCAGAATATTAATTCCTGGATGACTTAGCTCAAAGTTCAATTCCAGAAGAGCTTCTGGCAACACCCATGTACTCTTGTAACAGATTCTAATAATAAACACAACATATAACTCCTATAACCCCAAGCTTCAGGCACTACTTTGGACATATGGAAAAAATGGTAGTAAAACAAACACTATTGTATTTCCATATGGCTCCTCTACCAGGCCTACAAACTCTTATTCTGTAGGCCTAAGATCAGCCAGGACACTTTCCTGATACTTATTACATGTTTTAAAATAATTTTATTCTAAAATTGATGGTTTGTAGAAAAAATTTAGAACATCTGGAAAATTATGAGGAAAGTAAGATAACTTCTAATTTTATACTTAAGAGAACTTTATTTTCTGTGTATACTATATTCTATTTCTTTTTGCTTTGTTATCACAACTATCTTTTCTTATCCTTAAGCATTCTGTGAAATCAGTTTTAATGGTTATGTTTTATTATATTCTAGTAATACGTAATTTAGTTAACCACCTCAGTATAGTTGCGAGTCTGTTTTTAACATTTGTTAATACTGAAATATGGTGCATATGTTGCAAAAGAAATCTGATTTTCAGCAGATGTATGCTTTATTAACCTATTTTTTATTTTAGTCGTCAACTATCCCGGTTTTGGCTCACCAACACTCTCCATCACACTCTTAGGAACAGTGACTAATCAAGGAGTGTTTTCATGACCTAAGTAGGTTAATCTGAGACCTTTTTTGGTCTGAGAGAGAGATGCTAGGAGAATAGGTGAAGAAATCTTCTCCATCTGGAGGTGCGCAAGCAGGATGGGAATCCGTAGCTGTTGGGGCCATGTTTTTTTCTTGAGAGGAAAACTCTCTAAAGAATGAAGTTAAGTGCAATGATAGATGGAGTCCAAGACAGTCCTGGAATATTCTGGTTATTACTGTCAGACCTTGGACCCTGGGAGGTCCAACTCTTCCTTCAATTTTGTTAACTGCCTTAGTATTCTAATTTTAGGAGAAGCCACAATTCCACTTTCCGCATGAATTATTTTGAGTTGAGTAACCATCACTTAAAACTGAAACAAAACAAGACAAACCTTATCTGGGTATCTCTTTTTTTTTTTTTAAAGGTTGAGTTTTGAGAGAGAAAGCGAGCAAGCAAGCGAGAACGCACCAGCAGGAAAGGGGCAGAGAGACAGGGAGACACACAATCTGAAGCAGGCTCCAGGCTGTTGAGCTGTCAGCAGAGAGCCCGACACAGGGGTTGAACTTGTGAACCACAAGATCATGACCTGAGCCAAAGTCGGACACTTAGCTGAGCCACCCAAGCGCCCCTCATGATTTCCTTTTGAACACTGCTTTTCTGAAGCAGAATTTAGGGCTAAAAGAATAACAGTATTTCAAAGTCTTGATATGTGCTACATAACTGAAATCCAGAAAGTTAACATCGATTTGCACTCCATTAGTAATGACTGTATGCCACAGACAGGTTTCTGAAAAATCCCCTCTGATAGTGCATCTGTGGGTTTGAGGCTGTTTGTAACTCTGAATCTTCATTTTATTTATATTACCAATGATTATATACCAGCTGGTATAGTGTGCCAGGAATTGTTCAGAATTAAAGAAGATGAGGAATACAAAAGCCTAACTTAAAGAAGCTCATGTCCAGTGGGGGAACCAGATCTCCCACCCAAATTTATCAGTGATACAACAATCACATGCTTGAAAATGGAGCAAAGGGGAGGCTATCAGCCTCCAGGCTGCCTTTGCAGGAATGAAGAAAGGTATTTAATCTTAAGAGTTTTTCAAAAATAAGGTGGAGCAGGCATGTCCATAATAAGATCTGAGAAAGCCTTAGAATCCCTAACAGAGTTAAAGGAAAGTACCTCTCTCAAAAAGCAGTCAGTAAAAGCAGATCAAGTCTGTCGCATTTCTACACAGTAACAATGAAACATCTGAAAAATAAAACAATCCTAATTCTAATAGCATCAAAAACAATAAAATATGCAGGAATAAATCTAACCAATGATGTTTAAAAAATCCATTTGCTGAAAATAAAACACTGATGAAAGAGATTTAAAAAGACACAAATAGGGGCTTCTGGGTGGCTCACTTGGTTAAGTATCCAACTTCGGCTCCGGTCATGATCTCGCAGTTCCTAAGTTCAAGCCCTGCAAAAGGGCTCTCTGCTGTCAGTGCAGAGCTTCCTTCCCATCTTCTGTCCAACCCCCACCTGCTCTCTGCCCCTCCCCCACTTGTACTCTCTCTCAAAAATCAACATTAAAAAAAGACACAAGTAAATGGAAAGTATCCCATGTTCATTGTTTAGAAGACTAATATTGTTAAAACGTCCACATTACCCAGAGTCGTCTACAGATTCAACATAATCACTATCAAAATTCCAAAGAAATTTTTCACACCAACAGCAAAACAATCCTAATTCCTATGAAACTATGAAAGACCCTGAATAGAACATTCTTGAGAGAGAAAAACACAGCTAGAGACACAGCACTTCCTCATTTCTAAATATATTACAAAGCTACAGTAATCAAAACAGTGTGGTACTGGCATAAAAAACAGGGACCAATGAACAAAAGTGAGAGCCCAGAAATAAGCCCTTGTGTATGTGGTCAACCTATTATTTGACAAAGAAACCAACAACATTCAATGGGAAAAAGATGGTTTTTTCAATTGATGGTGCTGGGAAAACTGGATAGTCATATTTAACAAAATGAAATTAGACCCATATCTTATATCAATCACAAAAATTAACCTGAAATGGAATAAAGTCTTAAAAGTAAGACCTGAAACCATCAAGCCATAAAAAGAAGTCAACACAGACAAAAAAAAAAAAAAAAAAATACTTGACATGGGTCTTGACAATATTCTTTTTAAGAGATTTTTTAAAAAAATAATCTCTACATCCAGTGTGGGGCTTTAAACTCACACATCTGAGATCAAGAGTTGCAAGCACTGTTGACTGAGCAATCCTGGTGCCCTGACAATGACTTATTGCATCTGATACCAAAAGCACAAGCAACAAAAGCAAAAACAAACGTGGAATTATGTCAAACCAAAAAGCTTCTGCAAAGCAAACAATAAAATGAAAATGGAACCCATGGAATGGAAGAAAATACTTACAAACCATGTATCAGATAGAGGGTTACTATACAAGAAACTCCTACAACTCAAAAGCAAAAAAATAGGACTAAAAATGGGTGGGGAACGCGCATACATATTTTTCCAAAGAAGACATTCAAATGGTCAACAGGTACATAAAAAGATGCTCCACGTCTTTGTAGACAATTCCCCTGAAGAATCACGAGATGCAACACAGGATTAGGTGTGGTACGTTCCAGGTATTAGTGGTCCATGGTTCCAAACAGATGACATTTAAAAGCTCAAGCACTACCACAAAAGAACACGTGTGCTAGGTGAGAGAAAAACCACTGGCAGACCTGTAGATGTCAAAGCTAGTTTGAGGGTATGATGTGACAAAGAGTACATTTTGGCCTTGCTTTGGGATTCAACAGAGTTTGTGAATTTCTCCTGATGGCAAGGTGGGAGGAAACAAAGACAAGACTGCATAACTTACAGCACTTTATTTTCTTTGAGAAAAAGTGGGAGCAGGGGAGGAACAGAGAAAGAGAATCACAAGCAGGCTGCACACTGTCAGCACAGAGCCTGACACGGGACTCAAACTCACAAACCCTGAGATCATGACCTGAGCCAAAACCAAAAGCTGGATGCGTAACCTACCGGGCCACCCAGGTGCCCCAGTTACAGCACTTAAATGCCAGCAGAGGACCAACATGGAACAAGATGGAAATTAAATGCTGCCTCCCCACCAATGATATAGTAGCATGTGTGTAAGTCAGAAGAGTCTAACATCAATCCTGAAGAGTTACAGTTCAAATCCTGAATTAGAGTTAAACCTTCAATGACTGAGAGGGGCACCTAGCTGGCTCAGTCGGTTAAGCATCTGACTTTGGCTCAGGTCGTGATCTCGCAGTTCGTGAGTTTGAGCCCCATGTCAGGCTCTGTGCTCACAGCTCAGAGCCTGAAGCCTGCTTCGGATTCTGTATCTCCTTCTCTCTTGGCTCCTCCCTACTCACACATATGGTATCTCTCTCAATAATAAATAAATTTAAAAGATGGAAAAATCGCCAAAGTAGGCTGATCTGGAGGTGATAAAATCTTAATGTCATCATTACATAACAGAGAGCAAGGGTCTGGGGTAGACAACACTGATAGAAATTAGGTTAATTTGTGGAAAGAAACCAAAGTTAAAATCTGTCACCTAACACCTGTGTTGGTGGTTTGTGAAATTTACATCACTAAGTTTTCTTTAACCAAGTCTATTCTAAATAGAATACTAGATGTATGACTTTCTAAATTATCATGTACTATTATAAATACCTACACAGTACTACATAAGAATTCAAGATTTCATGTATTTTACTAGCTGGAAAAACATGTTTTGACTAAAATCTGTATTATGCTTTTTGAGAGTCAAATGATCAATATTCTTTACTAATGTTCAATATCAAAAAAATAAATGGACCACCTGAAATACAGAAATAGGACTCTCTTTTTGTAATGTAAACTCCTTCCAATGGTTACTTATGACTACTCATTCACCCTTTAAGGCAAATCAAGTTACTCCAGGACACAGGACCACAGCCACTCTTGGATCCCACCTTCTGGTCCTTGGCCTTTTCCTTACAGCAAGCTTACTCAGGACAGTGTCACTTCTGTCTTCCAGTCTATGCCCTTCCAGGTTATGCACAGCCACTACCCCTTTCCCTGCTTATTGGTGATTTTTGTCCCTTTCAGTGAAAAGTAGGTTTTCTTCTGGAAAATATCCTGGAGACTTTGGTCTTAGAAGTTTAATGGCTCTTACAATAACTTGTGATACAGAACAACAACAAAACAGTTTCCTAAACCAGCTACATGTTCTACATGATATATTTAGGAGTGTCATTTTTTTTAAAAGTTTTATTTAATCTCTACACCCAACATGGGGCTCCAACTCACAACCTCAAGACCAAGATTCACCCACTCCTCCAACTGAACCAGCCATTGGCCCCAAGAGTATCATTCTCTTTAATTTTGCTTTTTATCCCTTCTCTAATACCATGTTTTCCTTTGGAAACCTAGTACAAAGGAGGCACACAACGCTTCCAAGAGTATTTCTTGCACTGTTTATACTTCCTTGCATAGGTGCACCACACCTCAAGATTCTTCTTCACGAAGAAGTCTCCCCTTAACTGCCTATCAAGCTGGCTTCAGGATCTCAGAGCAGCCCAAGTAGTAAGAACACTCTTGAGGACCTGGTCCCTCACTGATAGCTCCTTCTAAGCCTGCCCCCCCCCCCCCCATCATTTTACTTCTTGGCTTTTCCTAGAATTTAACATCCACCGTGAGGAATGCTTTCTTTCCCCCCATTCTTGCTGCCTTCTTACAGTAGTCTATAGTAATCTACACAGGGTATTAATCCCACGAGGATAGAAGACCTTGTCTTTATGGTCCTTTGTATGTTCTGATGTTTAAAAATAAAGATTCAAAGTTGGCTTAGTTAGGACCACTATAGGGTCCATTTTACTAAAATGATGGGCTCACTAAAAGGTTTTACACCAATTTGCATGGGACACAAGAGGTCTTGATTTTTATTTGCTTTTTTGTTAAATAAAACCAGAAATAACTCACAAAGTATTCATGGTCCCTGCACTCCTTTAAGAAGAAGGTAGTTTGTTAGGAAGATTTCCATGGGCATATGAATAAGCAAAGGCCACTTATAAAAGTATGTATTATTGTACTAATAATTACTGTTATCATTCACACTGCCCTGTCACATAATTCTCAAGTATTTGAGTACATTGAGATATATTTTACACTCCTCTAAGAGGAAGCTTTTATCATGTTTTAATTTTTGTCTGTGATATATACCAAAGGTATACACACTCAGAGCCCTGGACTTAATTGTCAGTGCTTTTGAAGTGGGTTCTCCCCGTGCCTATCCCTTCCCTCCTTCCTTCTCATTTTGAGGCTTCATCGATGCAAATATGGCCCACCTAAGATCTAAAACTGCATTGCACAGTAAACATTCTGGCCCCTTCAACAGCAAAAGTGAATTATCTTTGCCTTAATTTCCCCCTTTTGGGTAAGAGGTAGGAGGATTAGTATATGGAAGTCAGGCCAGACAGTAAACCAAATTCCTCCACATTCCCCTTTTTTCTAAATGGATTACTAAATGCATATTGCTAATCACATCATTTTGTGTATGGAAAACAAACCACGAGAAAGAATCAAGATGTTGTTATCCACTGCTAATTACAGATTAGTGGATTAAGTTGGAAAGAATCTCACTGCAGGGAAATGGCAAAAGAAAAAAAAAAAAACAAGCCTAATATCATTATTATTCAACAGAGTCAACAAATAAAGAAAACAGTTTAAGCCTTTTTTCCAGAGAACTGTAGAAGCAATTTGATAGATTTTTACAGTCCAATTAGCTGGTCTTTTTTTTCTTTTTTAACAATCACAAGTTCAAAGTCCACTGTAAGTACATTTCTGAAGCAAAAGAAGCCACCGAATGGCAGCATCTCCCTGACACAGACAGAAAAGAAAAGGGGCTCCATAATCTCCTAACAATGGGTTCCTTACCATGAAATTCTGCATCCCTGTCCCCGCTGTGCTTCCATAGTATCTGCTACTCCCATGTAACATCATAGGCTTTACACCCGAGCCATCTAAACAGGAAAACTTTCCCAGGGGGACTTTGAAACCTTGTTGGTCATGCTAAATTAATCTTAGCCTACAAAGCAGAATACATGTTCTTGTGCCTCAGAAATGGATTTCTTCCTTTTTAGGTGTTTCAAGGAATAAATCATATCACTGCATAATGCAACAAAACAATTCCATGCCTCATTGTGCTCTTTATACTGGTTGAACTTGTCTGCTAAGAGAGGGGGTTTGAAAGTTAACAGCTTCAAATCTCCAAACCCAGGGAATTGATATTATCTATCAAACAAACATGGTGTGACCTGGAGAAGTGACAAGGAAAAACAGGTGGGCCTTTTGCTGAAAATAGATAGCATTTCAATTTCTGTAAGTCTCCATCGTTTAAGAAGAAAATGATTCTTTTAATTTAAACTAACAGTTGTTTTTTAAACTAACAGTTTAAAGTGGGATGGTAGAAAATAAATGTTTTTACCATTTTTCAATTTGTATTTGGCACACCTCATCATTTTCTTGATTCATGCCCTGTAATGTATAACGTAGCTAGCCTGTATAAAACTTCCATTATGCTTTAATCAATATAGAAATCTAGCTAATCATGAATATTTACAAAAATGGAAGTAATGTTTCTTCAGGTAAGTTATGATCTCAGTTTTGTGGAAAAACAAGCAGAAAAACCTAAAAGCTAATGTGATGTCATTATATCTGCTAACACAAATAGATCTGCCCCTAGTAAAAGCCAGAGGTTTATTGCAAAATGCAGTTGCAGAGAACACTTGATTATGATGTAAATGATATAATTTTAGCTCGTAGAGGAAGCACAAATAATTGAAATCTTTAGATCATTGCCTTAATTTATTTTAGATACTCATCTCTACCTTTTTCTAAATTAAATATTGTGCCATATCTATAGTGTTGTAACTCTGAAATCTAAAAATAGTGATAAGATAGTGACCTGGATGTGATTTTTAGAATTGACAAGCCATTCAATCATTTATTCTGAAGATCCTCAGGGGGCACCTACTATATGCCACACGTGCTGAGGGGACAGAACTGGAAGACATTCACAACCGGAGCCCTAACACAGGTTACAGCTCAGTGGTTTTGAGTAGGCACTATTTTTCCAAGTCTGACAGTCACCCCAATGTCCTTTGCCTAACAGCTGCCTCCATGCTAGAAGTGTGACCTGTGGCTGGGGCAGAGAATTTTCTCTTGGAGAGTCAGAGATCTCACTCACGGGGTAGGGGCATGAACCTGTCAATGCTGTCAGCATCTCTGCCCCACAGACACAGTGACACAGCAGATCAACGCAGGCAACTTGGAATCAAAATACCACACTTTGGGCTTCATTTTCTCTTTAGGTTAATTTGCATATCAGGAGGAGATGCTAATATTCTAAGAACAACCCAAATTCCTATTATCTTCCTTCATTCTATCTCCTTCCATTCCAGATAGGTAAGGACTTCTTCTCAGAGGACTCTGCTGCACGGCTTGCTGAGTAAGAACATGCTTCAGAGGGGAGAAGATAGTACTATTTTCTGTTTGTGCTTTGTCGGACAGGTTATGTAGTATTCTATTTGTTTTATCCAGTTTTAATGAATTGTAATTGACATAAAATAAACTCTATGTGTGGGGCGCCTGGGTGGTCATGATCTCATGGTCTGTGGGTTCGAGCCCTGCATCAGCCTCTGTGCTGACAGCTCAGAGCCTGGAGCCTGCTTTGGATTCTGTGCCCCCCCCCCCTCAAAAATAAATAAATATTGGGGTGCCTGCCTGGGTGGCTCAGTCGGTTGAGCATCCAACTTCAGCTCAGGTCATGATTTCACAGCTCACAAGGTCAAGCCCTCTATCGGGCTCTGTGCTGACAGCTCAGAGCCTGGAGCCTGCTTCGGATTCTTTGTCTCCCTCTCTCTCTGACCCTCCCTTGTTCATGCTGTGTCTCTGTCTCAAAAATAAATAAATGTTTTTTTAAAAAAACAAAAACAAACATGATAGAGATTAATCCAATTACACACCAATTAAGACAGATTGTCAGAGTGGGACAAGAATTAAGACCTAGTGTATGTTGCCTATACAAAACCCACTTTAAATGTAAAGATACATATAGTTTAAAAGTAAAGGGATGGAAAAAACAATCTGATTAAAAATGGGCAGAGGACCTTAACAGACTTTTCTCCAAAGACCACATATGGATGGCCAACACACGAAAATATACTCAGTATCACTAACCAAATAGTGAAATATGAATCAAAACCACAATGAGAGATCACCTCAAACCTGTCAGAGTGGTTAGCTAGTATAAGGAAGAAAACAAGTGTATCCGAGGATGTGGAGAAAAAGGAACCCTCTTGCCCTATCGGTGGAAATGCAAACTGGCATGGCCACTGTGGATAACAGTATGGAGATTTCTCAAAAAATTAAAAATAGAAATACCATAAGATCTAGTGTTCCACTAATGGGTATTTACCCAAAAACGTGGAATCACTAGGTCAAAAGCATACATGCACTCATATTTATTGCATTATTTACAATAGGCAAACTATGAAAGCTGCCCAAGTGTCCATCAATAGATGAATGGATAAAAAAGTTGTGTGTATATATATGATGGAATACTATTCATCCATGAAAGAGAATGAAATCTTGTCATTTGCAATGACATGGATGGAGTTAGAGAATATAATGCTAAGTAAAATAAGTCAGTCAGACAAATTCTGTACAAGGTCACAATCTGCCAAAACTCACATGATTGGAAAAACTCTGGATGCTGAATAACATTTTGGCTCTAAGCAAAGCATCCCACACAAGTTGCAAATTTATGAATGCCTCCGCCGCATTCAAGAAGTAGATAGTTCTTGATCATCAATTATAAGAGAGTACAATTGCTTTTGCTTATCTAGAGTGATTTCTTCCTGTCAACAATAGAACTTATGTGGTGAATACTCCATTTGTGTGTTGTTGCCTACTATAAAAGCTCCTGGATCATCAAGTCTTCTCTGAGGACAGAAGCTGGGATCAAATCTTTCCTGTATGGTGGATTTTAGAACCCCAAGTGCCAGTGCAAGCAGTTTAGCCTGCAGTGTTATATGCCACCATTTCAGGGCAGGGGAGACATTTTCAAGATGGATACTTGATTGGTAACAGTATGATTCCTCAAGTTAATATTCCAAGCAAGTGGGATTAATAACCCTACTGGCAACAACTGCCTTTTTTGTACATGAGGCAAACATTATAGTTTAAACAAACGCCATTTCAATGTTTTGAATCTGTTTGTTTTGGAGTGGCATGATCCTCTTCGACATTAGAAATGATCATTTCATTTGCCTCCTCTGTCACTGACCATAGACTTCATGGCTTCCAGCTCAAAAAGACAGAGCATCAGGGGCTGTGAAATCCATTGTGAAATAGAGTAATGCCAATTAGGGAGGTTTACAAAATAATTGTAAAAAGTTTACCCTCTTCTGTGTCCCTCTTCTGAGTATCTCTTTTACCAGCCTGCCTTAATTGTTGAAACCAATATCCTTTGGGTTAAAGTACTATCTTGTGGATGGCTCTGTGGAAAGAAATAGATGGTACGTATAGAGAATAATATAGATACTGGAATACAGCAGGGGACCAATAAATATTTGCTGAATTGTTTAAATGGCAATACTCTTACAAAGTTATAGTCTGGATGTAGCATTGAGTTCAAGATCATAAAAATCCTGTGAGGATGCAACCCAAGGCAGAGGAGTATGAGTAAAGTGGGGCAGGACACAGAGCAGGAAGTATGTGAGCGCTGAGAACTATAACCATCTATTAGAACTAAGCTTCAAAAATGGAAGGTTCAAAAGGAAGCTTCAAAAAAGTGACCTTTTCCTTATAGGTAACTAATGCCAAGGACAATGGATGGCAACCTATAAGGTGTTCAGGAGTTTTAGTAGAAGAGAATGAATTCAAAATTCACTATCAAAATTCTACTTGAAATTAGATGTTATCTTTCTGTTAATAAGCCTTTTCTTTCCAGATGTAAACTTATTGACCAGCAAGTGCTTCACACATACCCTACCCTGTCCTGTCAACAACTTATTTATAATCCCTAGAATGAAGGCAGCCAATCAATCCCCAGCATATTGATTCTCTGATGCTTCTAGAGAAGCCAGCAGGATATTCAGCAAAGAGTTCAGTATTCATGATCTTTAACATCCAGAAAAAAAAAAAGGGATAGAGAAAATATCCCAGTCAAAACATGGTATTAAAAATGTATAGACAACTTGTGACAGAATAAATGCAAATACTCAATCAGTATACGAAGGTATGTTCAATCTTAAGCACAGAATAGTATTACAATTTGATTACATTTGCCTATAAAAATAGCAAGTATTTCATTGCTCCCTTTCGGTGGGTGATGAACGAGAGAGATGTTACAATGTCTTATTTGTTGATCATTGCTACAAATTCTCCGCAAGGCAATTCAACGCATTGTCAAAAGACTTAAAAATATATTTGCCATTTGATTAAGAAATTTAGACTGACAATTTCATCTCAGTAGATAATAATGAATGTGCACAGATTTTAGCTACAAGGTTGTTCATCACAAAAACATTTACCAAAATAAGACAATCAGAAGCTAAATATTCAGTAAGTGACTGGCTAAATAAGAATGACAGGAATACATCTTCTCTTTTTAAAAAAGTTTAGAGAGAGTGCATGTGTGAGTAGGGAAGGGGCAGAGAGAAGAGAGAGAATGCTGAGCAGGGTCCCCACCATCAGCACGGAACCCAGTGCACGGCTCAAACCCATGAACTGTGAGATCATGACCTGAGCCCAAGTTGGACACTCAACTGACTGAGCCACCCAGGTATCCCAGGATTAGATTTTAATGTAAGACCAAGCTTACAGAAAAATATCAAATAGTATCAAGTAAGATGCCAAATAGGGTGTGAGTACAAGAAATAACTAGAGACTAAAAATTGGAGAATGGTTTAAGTACTTCACAAGAAATTATTCCCTTTCTATAAAAAAAATGGGCAAAATAGTCTGTAAGCAAAGGAAAACAAGGGTGAATAGTGAGAGAAGGCAATTAGGATCTTTCTTGCAGTCTCTCGAGGCCTCACGTGAGGTGTTCGTTCCTTCAACAGTCCGTTTGTCAGCTATGCTGTACAACAGTTTTGTGCATTATCTCATTCAACCCTAACAACTATGAACTTACATCTGTTATCATCTGTATTTTAAAGAGGAGTAAACAAAGACCTTGAATTTCATACAGCTAATAAGGGACAGAACTGAGATGCTAGTTTTCAGAGCTTTTGAAGAGATTGAACAGAGAGTAGAGAACATGAGGACCTGTATATGTAAATAAATTCTAGGGAATGGGGATTCTGAACTTAGAGTAGGTAGGTTGAGACTAGACCACGAACTTTAGGCAGTGCTTTGGCTTTGAGACAGAGATGGCCTGTGTCCTCAACACTAACAATGCAGAGAGGTTTTAGAAGACACCGGCATTCAGGTAAGCCAAAGTCATGGGGAGAGTTTCAGCTTTCATATACCAGTGCTGTCCTTCTATTCGTTATGTATTACTTTCTGAAAATTAAAGAAGTTAAATGTATCCAGAAGAGAGCTGGTATTTGTTGGGTGGCAGGGCACATAATGACAGTGAAGACCATCTATAGGGGGACACAACTATTACTAGAAATCTACAACCCACCCAACTGCTTGCATGATTTATTTCACTTAATCCTTAAAAAAAAATTTGAACAAGTTAAAAAGAAAAACTCCTGAAAAAGGATTTTAGTATCAAGAGTTGAAGAGATTTTGTCTCAATGCCAAAGTGCTAATAGATGGTGGAGTCAGAATTACTTTTCTAAAAAAATAAATAGGGGCACCTGGGTGGCTCAAGTCAGTTAAGCATCTGACTCTTGATATGGCTCAGGTCATGATCTCAGTTTTGAGAGTCTGAGCCCCGTATTGGGCTCTGTGCTGACAGTGCAGAGCCTTCTTGGGATTCTCTTTCAGCCCCCCCCCCCCCTGTGCACACTGTTTTTGTCTCTCAAAAACAAATTTTAAGAAATTAAAAAAATATAAAGATAAAAAATAAGCAACAGAATGAACAACAGAATGAACCCAAATGCCATCAACTGAGGAATAAATAAGTGTGGCCCACCTATATAAGGGAATATTATTTGATATTTAAAAGCAAGCAAGTACTGACACATGCTAAAACATAAATGAACCTTTACAACATTATGCTAAACGAAGGAAGCTGGTCACAAAATACCACATATTGTAGGATTCCATCTACGTGAAATATCCAGAATAGACAAGTGTATAGACACAGAAAGTAGATTCACGGCTGCCAGGGGCTGTGAGGAGTGGGGACTGGGAAGTTGGTGCTGATGAGCACAGTCTCTCTCATTGGGATAGGGAAAACATTCTGGAATTAGATATTGGTCATGCTTGCAGAACCTTGTAGAAGTTCTTTGAATGTAGAACAATTGCTCATTCGTGTACTTTAAAATGTAAATTTTAGGGCACATGAATTATAGGTCAATAATAAAAACAAGTATAGTATGAGGTGGTCTTGGGTTGAAGGATTACAAATTTTTCCCCCCCAAATGTCTGTAATGTGGTTAAGTTTCAAAGTAAAAAATTGAAGAAAAAAACCCAAACAGATATAGGTCTAAATAGAAACAGCAGCACTGGTGACAGACACATCATAACAAGTTACCAGATTTGTTCCCAGCTAAAACTAAGAGATCATCACTACACAGGAAATGAGTTTACAAGCACCTGTTCTCCATTACCATGGCAACCCAAAGGTCCTCACCTCCCGGAGATGCAGCATCAGGTAAGATCTACTTAATCTATACTGGGAAATGCCTTCAGTCTTTCCAAGTAAAAAGAATCACGGTCAACAGCCTCTTCTTCCTGGAAGATATGTGCCCCAATCCTCTGATTAAGCTGAGGACCATGAGAAGTGTAAGGTGGGACACACTTTTGACTGAATGAGCTGGACAATGGTAGGGCTATAGATCCTTAAACATTATCTTGGCCCAGCACTGACCAGTTCTGAGACCCTGAACAAGTTACCTGGCTTCTCTGAACCTTGGTTTCCTCACCTGTTACTTGCAACTCAGTTGTCGTGAGGACCCAGGGCCACGTTAGCATGCCAAGTGCTTAGCTCTGTGCCAGGCCCCAAGTGAATGATTAATAAACATGGCTGGTCCCATGATGGACTTTTATCATTTTATCAGTGTTTAGAACATTAACTCTGTGCCAGGCACTGTTCTAAACACTGGGAAGACAGCAGGAAACAATACAGATAAAAACCACTTACATGCTGGTGGGGGTGCACACAAACAAGAATTTAAAATAGTGTAAGCAGTAGATTAAGTAGTGTTAAGTGCTAAAGAGAAAACATTCAAGACAGGTATTAAGTGTCAGTATGGAGAGTTCGGGTGGCCAAGAAAGGCCTCACTGAGATGGGACTTTTGGTCAAAACATGAGGGAAGCGATCAAGAAGCCATGCAGTTATCTCACAGAACACTTCAGGTAAAGTAAACAGCAGAAGAAAGGGTCCTGAATCGGGGGCTTGCCCAGCATGTTTGAAAAATAGCACAGAAACCGCCTTATTGAGATCAGACTGAAGGGGACAGAGAAGAAGTGGAGAGCTCTGTTCAGGAACAGGCATTCAGACCAGAGAGGAACTGGGACCAGGCTGGTGAAGGCGGATATGTTGAGCTGTGCTCAGATGCTGGATGTCTTCGGAAGTGTATGCTGATGGAACAGCCTCATTGTGAGACGTTTAAAGGCCAAGGCTCTATGCTCCTTTGAATCCACTTCTAGGCTGGAAATAATGATTTACTCGTGGTAGGCACTTCAGAAATATTTAACATTCTCAGAATCGGAAGATACCTTCAAGCCTTCTAGTTAAGACATGTTGTTAGTTCTTGATTTTTCTTATAACCACTTTCTGGCTTTAACCAAATTATACCCCCAACAAATGCTAAAGAACTCACTATCATTAATCTACCATTCATTCTATCCTTAATCAGTTCTGACCTCAAGGGCAAACTATTTCCCTGTAGCACTATAAAAACAAAAATATGAGGCGTGCCTGCCTGCCTGCCTCAGTTGGTGAGGCATGAGACCCTTGATGTTGGGATCCTAAGTTCAAGCCCCACACTGGGCAGAGAGAGTACTTTAAAACAAAAGCAAAAATAGGAGCATATGTAGATCCATTTCACCTTTCCAACTACTAAGAATGTTTCTGAACTTCCATTCTGCCACTGAACATAGTCTACTTCATACCAGTTATTTTGACAGGTACAGGGAAGTAAGAAACCTTTCAAGATTTCACCCCAACTACTGACAGGAAGAGGGTAGTGTTGAAGACAGTGGCCTGTACAAATGCCCCCAGAGTGGATTTCTACTGCAGCTATGCCACATCATTAATAAGCAGCATTTAAGCCATGATAAACCAACCACATAAAAAAATCCCTGGAACATGGGATTATTTACCTTTAGTTTTACTTTTCTTTTTTCCCCTAGGAGAATAGTATATTCTAATACTTTCTTGAAATCCAGATCTATATTCTGTATTTCATGGGTCTAGTTGATCTTCCAAAAAAAATAAATTTGGCTTTTTGTAATTTATTCTTAGTGCATCTATTCAAGATCCATGTGATTAGGGCTCTCTTTAAAAAGTATAATATTGGAGCACCTGGGTGACTCAGCCAGTTGGGGATCTGAGTTTGGCTCAGGTCATGATCGCATGATTGGTGGGTTCAAGCCCCATTTGGGGCTCTGCATTGACAGTGCAGAGCCTACTTCGGATCCTCTGTCCCTGTCTGCCTGTCTCTCTCAAAAATAAACATTAAAAATTAAAAAAAAAGTAGAATATTAAAGGGGTACCTAGGTGGCTCTGTTGGTTAAGTGCCCAACTTTTGATTTCTGCTCAGGTCACGATCTCACGGTTCTGAAGTTCCAGCCCCACGTCAGGTCTGTGGGGACTGTGTGGAGCCTGCTTGAGATTCTCTCTCTGCCCCTCCCTCGTATGAGCTCTTTCAAAAACAAAGACTTTTTTAAAAAGTAGAATATTAGAAAAGCTAAAATAGAATATTAGAAAAGTTAAAATATAGTATTTAAAAATTCTTTTATTTATCTATAATAATGGCTGACTTTCTAATGATACTACTCTCCCAAGGCTATAGATCATGTCATTTTTTCTCCTTTCCAACCTGAAAACTGGAAATGTAGGTGTACATATCTAACCTGATGGCAAATTTCCATGTCTTCTGGATTCTTCGGAGAATATTCAAACTTTGATAACCTCATTATATATTACTCTATAGTGCAAAATCTTTTATAAATTTGATTTTTTGGACAGTTCTCATACTTTCAAGTCTTTAGGTGCAGTTTTAATCTGACAACTTGGCAGAACACTGGGAGAGGAACAGGCAGGCTGTACACCCAGATTTCACTTTGCATCAAAGAAACCATATATGGAAACATCCATCAAGTACTCCAAAAACATATTCCTTCTCAACCGGGAACTGTTCTCCCTGAAACACTTCACCAACTTGCAACCTGGAATTTCTTTTTAATTCATATGTTTGTTCTTTTTAATAATCACTCTACCTGATGGGGGGGGGGAACCCCGAAGTATCATGAATGAGGTCTTTCCTTTCTGTTATCTATTACCATGACATCAGCCCATCTTTTCCCTTATTCTACTTACTGCAAATATAACTTAGAAGTGATTTATTCTTGTCCTTCACATAGTATAGATTTTAATTGACCTGATGCTTTTCTTATGGTTACACTCTTCTTTTGGCTCTATTTTCCACATATGATCTTGAGAAGAGCAGTCTTCTTTAAATGTAGTTTTAAAAATTAACACATCTAACTTCCTAAAGGGATGAGAAATTTAGTGGATATTTGGGAAAAATCTCACTTTCCTTTCAAAATTCATTTATACTGGATGTTGGCAACCACAATTGCTTTCAAACAGATAAAGCTTTTCCTCTAATTTAAGATAGGCATGGCCATGCATATAATCTTTACAGAGCCAACATTTGAAGATTAACCCCCCCGCCCCAAATATTAATGACTGATCAAGTCCTTTAGGAAATCAGGTCTGCTATGAAGAAGGAAGAGGACAACACTACTTAGAATAGCAATCATGTCCTTTCCTTTATACTTGTAAACAACTTTTTTTCTGACACAACATTCCTGTCTGGAAGCCAGCCATATTACCAACCCCATGGCCCCATGGTTCCCTCTATGCAGCCTTACCAGACACCCCGGCCTCAGCCATGTGCCATCTTGGACCTCTCAACACCAGCCCTCCTTTCCCATCCTTCATTTTTTGGTTTTTATTTTTTGTAAATCTTAATTTTTGAGAGAGAGAGAATGCAAGAAAGAGGGGTGGCGGCGGGGGTGGGGGACAGAGGATCTGAAGCAGGCTCTGAGCTGACAATAGTGAGCCTGACACAGGGCTCAAAGCCACAAACCAGGAGATCGTGACCCTAGTTGACTCTGGATGCTCAATTGACTGACCCACCCAGGCACTGCTGGCTTTTATATTTAAATCCAACTTTTGGCTTGAGATGTTTGAATTTGTCCTTTTACTCAAGAACTTTCTCATATACCACCCAGCCAATAATTGACTTCAGATCGATTTTCTTTGGAAAGCAGAGGGGTTGCAAAGACAAAATGAGAATGGTTGTATTTTGATTTTGCCTGGCTTTAGAGAATTGTCACAGTACCTCCATACATCATAGGTTTATCATTACAAACTCTCGGTTAAATAAAAGATGCATTCTCTTGCTCTAGAAAATAGACATCCAAGAGGTTTCAACGGGACTTATCCATAGCAAGGAATTTGGATGTGGAGCACAAGAAGGTAAGAGCATCAACAGGCATCACTTGTAATGGAGATCTTTAGGCTACTGTGAAAAGGAGTCCCCCTCAAGTGCTTGTTCAGTGGCAAGGCCCAAGCAGTGGAAGGTGCCTTGAATTAGGGGTTTGGCAGTGGGTACTGAGGACTCCATTTCAAAGGGGTTGCTGTGCAACTTAACAGTGCCCCAATATTATGGTCATTTGCTGTACAACCATTCACTCCTAACTAGACAGTTTGTTCAAGGGCCTACCTGTTCCTCCAGAGCTCCACTGACCTCTTTGTCATGACTTTCCTTCTAGTATTTATTTTATTCCTCAATCCAGAGGAAGGCCTACAAGCCTCAACACAGAGCCTCAGCACTTCCCAGTCTCTATTTCTTAAACATCTTTCCACTCCCTATGAGACATTATGAGAATATATTCTCAGCGTTTTTCAAGTGTCTCAACAAATTTAGTGAAGCTGTTTTAAGAAAACACCAATTTTGTCTTCAAAAAGAGTCAAAGATTATCTTACTTTGTGGAAAATGCCACTCTGGTCCTGCCAGAAATAGACTAACATTTTCAGGGAGATGACTGACCTGTTTTCTTTTTAGGTAAGTGATTCTCAATCTGTCTGTTCATAGGAATCACCCAGGACCTTAAAAAAACCCTGATGTTGGAGTTTCATCCCCAGACTGATTTAACTGATTTGGAATGAGGTCAGGAGTTTGGAGGGTTCCCCCCCCCAAAAGTTTATTTATCTTGGGGTGGGGGTAGGAGGTAGAGGAAGAGAGAACAAGCTGGAGAGGGGTAGAGATAGGGAGAGGGAGAATCCCAAGCATGGAGCTTGACATGGGGCTTGATCTCAAGAACGGTAAGATCATGTCCTAAGCTGAAATCAAGAGTCAGACACTAAGCCAACTGAGCTACCCAGGCACCCTGAGTTTTTTAAGTCCACCTCATGCCCAATGTGGGGCTTGAACTTACAACCCTGAGATCAAGAGTCAGATGCTCTACCAACTGATCCATCCAGACACCCCCAAGCTTTTGGAGTTTTTAAGAGCTCTAATGTGCAGTCAAGGGACACACCAGCGGTCTAGTCCATTTTTACCTAACACCCTTGAAACACCGAACAACTATCTCAGAAACTATGTAATCTATATTTTAAGACAAATTCTATCCTACAATACAGCTGTTATTACTTTGATAAATTCCAAACAGCAATTTTTCAATGCCTCTTTGATTTCTCACAAAAGATATTCAGAGAAATGCTTGAGGGCATCAGATTTGTCTTATGGAAAAAAAAAAAAGAGGTACATACACACTTCAGCATCTCTTTCCTCTCCATGGAACTGAAGGAAGTCAATAGATAAATTTGTCTATTACTTTGTGGTATTAATTTCAAGGCATATTCACATCTCCAAACTTATCAACTTGTGTGTATTAGTTTTTTTTTTTTATATTTTTTTTAACGTTTATTTATTTTTGAGACAGAGAGAGACAGAGCATGAATGGGGGAGGGTCAGAGAGAGGGAGACACAGAATCTGAAACAGGCTACAGGCTCCGAGCTGTCAGCACAGAGCCTGATGCGGGGCTCGAACTCATGGACAGTGAGATCATGACCCGAGCCGAAGTCGGCTGCTTAACCGACTGAGCCACTCAGGCGCCCCATATGTATTAGTTTTATACACCAATTATACTCAATGAAGCTGCTTTAAAAAAAGTTATCTCAGCTCATCCACACAGATAGTTTTCCAAAAAAGATTTACTTTATGCCTAGGTAGCAGAAAAAATTGCTGTAGGATGGACCTTTTACAGACAATCTTAATGCAACTGCTAGCTATTTATGAAACATCCATTTAAAGATTTAATTTTCAAATGTTCAAAGAAACTAAGGGGGAAATGATTTTTAGCATGCCATTGTAGATCTCTCTAGAATGGTCTTGGTTCTAAACTTCACATTTGTTCTTCTGACAGTCTCCCATGGATATTCAGTAACACAATTCCTTACTTTTTTCCTTGTAACCTGAAATCTTAGAAGGTCTTAGATTCAGACTACATATTACTCCTATGTTTGGTCCCCAGTTGGGCAAAAGAAATATCTCCTAGAAACATTATAAAATTTCACATCTCAGCATCACTGAGAACTACTGAATTAGACACTCTGGATATGGGACCCAGCAACCTATGTTTAAATAAATGTATGATTCAGAGGGGCCTGGGTGGCTCAGTTGGTTAAGCATCTGACTCTTGATTTTAGCTCAGGTCATAATTTAAGGGTTGTGGGACCGAGCCCCCACCCAGCTGTGCGCCAAGTGTGAAGTCTGAGATTCTCTCTGCCTCTCTCCGCTCCTCGTGCTAATAGAATAGAATATATGTGATTTAGGTACATACTAACATTTAAGAATCACTGGCACAGGGGTGCCTGGGTGGCTCACTTGGTTGGGCATCTGACTTTGGCTCAGGTCAGGATATTGCAGTTCGAGGATTCAAGCCCCATGTGGGGCTCTGTGCTGACAGCTCAGAGCCTGGAGCCTGCTTCAGATTCTGGGCCTCCCTCTCCCTCTCTGCCCCTCCCCCACTCACACTCTGTCTCTCAGTCTCTCAAAAATAAAGACATAAAATATTAATAAAAAAATCACTGGCACAGAATATTTGTATTTATATTTATATTCTAGCACCAGAGAACTTTATTTGGCCCTAAAGAAAACTTTGGACATTAGTATATATGTTGTCCCTACACCTGGATCCAGACATGTAGAGAAAACCCCTAAAGGAGCCAAGGTCACAAGACCATTTGCACAATGCTTTTACTATTCTTTGACTTCCTTGATAGTTTTTGCTTCTTGGTGACTTTACAAGTCAATAGCCAAGCCATGCCCATATCTGCTTTATCTCAATATGTAACAGTGTTGATCCTAATATCTGCATGGAATTCTTTTACAAAAAATCTTCAAGGGCAAGAAGGAGGACAGATTCCTGACAGGCTGCGCTCTTCAGAGAATTCATGTTTGTTCTGGCAACAAGAGTCTTCATTTCCTATTTCAAATTCATTACCCTTCAGATGTCCCTAAGAAAAACCTCAAGGGAAACAATGCTTATATCTGGTAATTTCCCTCCTCCATGATGTTCATGTTTCTGTTCTTTTCTGTTTCATGCATCTCACTATTCCCTCATTTCTCTCTAGGATTTCCCTTATAATGGGCTTCCTCTTCCTGTTTATGACAAGAAGTCTCCCTCATCTTCCTAGGATTCCCTCTTATATACCACCCACTGCATGCATGCCCTGAGCCATTCAACATCCTCAGCTCAGGAGCAAGTGCGTGGCTCGGTTGGTTGAGCACCTGACTTCACTCAGGTCATGATACTGCAGTTTTGTGAAATGGAGCCCCACATTGGGCTTGCTACTGTCAGACTGTCAGTGCAGAGCCTGCTTTGGATCCTCGGTCCCCCTCTCTCTGCCCCTCCCCCACTTGCGCTTTACCAAAAATAAGTATTTTTAAAACCTCCTCATCTGAGTCTAAGTTCCTTAGAAAACAGTTTCTAACAAAGCTTAAACTCTAATGTTTCATTGAGGATGGAGTAGGAGGAGTGTGAAATCCCAGGGAAGCAAGTGATGTGACAGGGGAGGAACTGAGGCCAAAAAGAAAATACACACAGAAAAATAAAGGAAAATAAATCTAATGGACTGTACTATCAAGCAGGTCACAATTTCTTAAGAAAACGTAGCTGATTGCTTGATCTCATAAGCCAGCCCCTGAGAGGCTATAGAAGGTCATTTTACCACAGAAGAGTATGTGAGAAGAATGATTAGAAATTAATAAAGCCTTATTTACTGTTTTACACTACACAAGGTTGCCACACGCAACGTCAATTTCCAAAGCCTCTAGGTTGTGTTACTGAGCTCTTCCACGGAGCCACCAGGAAAAAAAAAAAAAAAAGATCAAACCCCATTTCATGGGGCAGGATATCCTATAAACCACAAAGCAGGTGAGAGGAACAATAGCTTCTCTGGGGTATAGCCCTGGGGGTTCTGAGCTGTGGTGCCTCCTGCTCTGGGACCATGGAGAAACCTAGGATCATCCTGAGAGTCTGAGACAGCTGGGAGTGTTAAGACATGTAGCCAGGAAAATGACGGATGAGGCCATCCACTAAGGAGGTAAGTCTTTAAGTGGTGGTTATGGAGTGATGTAGGTCCAAGAGAACCTGGGGAAATGAAAAAGTGAGGGTAATCAATTGCATCCATCCTATCTACTTGCACCATGAAGGTGAAAATCCAATCCTTGTCAGCTCTAATCTCAAGATATACTTTTACAATTACTCTTGTACCTGGTCTTGAGGCTGTAATAGACATACATCATCTTCCCATTGACTGGAACTAGATATTTCCATCATTATCTGCCAGTACTTAGTCTTCTCTGGGTTGCTTTCCTGGTAGTATAAACCAAACTTCATTTCCAAGGGGTCTATGCCCTTGTTAATCTTTCTCTTGTTCAGTTGGTATGTTGCTACTATTGCCCATTAACAGCAATTCTTGGGATGGAAGCAATGAGAAGTGCCTCAGTGAAAAACCTAGGTGCAAGCTACAGCCCCTTCTGCTCCTCTTGCACAGTAGCATCCTTGCTCTTCAACAAAGTATATTCCGTCACACAGGTCAGTCACTTGGACTGCTTTCCCATGGACAGAAGCAGTCCCAAATTGACAGGTGGTCGTTGTGCTTTCAGTTCAGTGGAATTCTTCAGGTGTCACTGTTCGTTTATTCCCCTTCTGGAAACTATGACTTCTAATCTGGCAGAGTTAGATTCCCCAATGAGACCAGTCAAAGTGATGGTGAAATGGGCCAATGCTACTTCTGGGTACTGTAGCTACTGAGGACAAAGCACTAGATGTTGGTTGCTTTACCATATATACTACACTTGGGGACACTGCTGTCATCCATATATGGGAGGACTCCTGTTTTGAGTAGGGCCCATTTTCAAAGAGGGATCTTCAGCAAGTCCAGTGTGAGGAACAAGTTGCATTAACCCTTGGGTCACAGGACTTACATCTGATTATGCTAGAGGTATCCAGGTTGGATAAAGCTACTGTGTGAAGTCACTGGCAAGTCCCAATAGGAAAGTTGCAGAGCAGAGTTGGAGAGTTCTGGAGATATACTATATCCCATATAACAAAGAATTATTCCTCTAAAATAAACTCCCCAAATGAGCTCCTGGTGTGCTACTGGACCCTTGTAAAGACAGAGCACCTAGATACTCGGTGGCCAAGTGACTTGAGCTGCTGATCATAAACTGGTCGTTATTGAATCCATTGAGTTTTAAATTGAAACTGATTTTAAAAATAAGCAGGGGGGGGTTCATAAACTGGGTCCAGAATAAATCCTATTATAAGACTGTTACTGACTGTAAATTTGTCACACTAAACTTCCTATGTTGAAGTCCTAATGCAAAATGTAATGGTACTTGGAGAGGGGCCTTTGGGAGGTAATGAAGGTTACATGATGGGCCCCTCATGACCTGATTAGTGCCCTTAGAGGAAGGGACACCAGAAAGCTTGCTATCTAGGTGTACAAAAAATAGGTCATGTGAGCTTGGGGAGAGATGGTGGCTGCCTGCAAGCCAGAGAAGAGGTCTCAAATCAACTCTACCTTGTCAGCATCCTGATCTTGGACTTCCCCATACTCCATAACTAGGAGAAATAAATTTCTCTTGATTAAGCAGTCTATGGTATTTTGTTAGCACAGCCTGAGTTGACAAATATGGAAACCAAGACAAATCACAAAAGTTTAGAGGTACAAAACATTAAATATTAGGAGATAGAAGCTTTGTGAATTTATCAGTTCACTTTACAGGTAACTTGCAGAGTTCCTCAGACTACACAAACAGAGAAAGATGGTATTCCTGATGTTCCAAGGTCAACTAATGATTGAATAGGACTAATGCAAGGTCATCATCTAGTATTGTTTCCATTAAAACACTTGGCAGCATTTAAATACAGACAATGTGAATGAGAATCTAGAAAACTCCATTTCACAGAACCAGCTGTTGAAATAGTACATTATTCAGATTCAATTTAACACATCGTCCAGTACGTTAAGACTGTTATCAAATAAGGCTCTAATAATGTCATGAAGTATACAACTGAGAATGAATGTCCTCTAGTATATACAACATCTTTGTAGAAAAATTTATAGCTCCTTTTTGCATCTAAGATCAATGGAAAGCAAAAATAAGAGGAAGTTTAGAGATTAAAAAAACTATGTAAAACTTTATCAATGCTTCATATATATTACACATTTAAGTTTATAATAAACTTATGAATCTCTATTATCATCCTCTTTTTACAAGTAAGAAAGCTTTGTGACCTAGAACAACTCCATTTTCTGGGTTTCGCTTTTCTTATCCGAGGTTGATAACTGTTTTACAGTCATGGAATCAAACGTCCTATTTTAAGTTCAGGTACAAAGTGAACAAGGAGAGATTTCAGTTTTATAATTTGTACTGAATGTCATAATTCAAAAGTTTCAAAATTATTCTAAGTCAGCAAGAAGTATCACCAGACTTTAGGTTTTCCTAAGATTCACAAATACTAAAGGAAGACCAGTCATAACATAATTAACTATTCTCCTCTCATAAAGCAATACTGTAATAGAACTCAGATTTGTAGCAACTGAAAGGTTAGTAAACCAGTTACAAAAACGTCTGCGGATTCCAAAAAGAACCTTCAAATTGCAGGGAAAAATGTTTACAGATATTGCAAATAGCCCATATTTGTAGTAATAATAATAGAGTATTTTTATTTGAGTTGAATGTGTTAATATCACCACGGAGATTCATTTCTGGGGAAAAAGCTAGAACCTTTTTTCCCTAAAGTTCGAACTCTGATAGAAAATCAACTTACAGAAACAATAACAATAATGTTGGGAAAGTTTCTCATCTGAGAGATTCAGAAAGGGAGAAAACCATCCTTCTGGCTTTTGGGACATTGCATTAAGCAGTGGACCATGATATAGAACAATGACCTACTGTGCAGTAAGCATGCCACTCAGGAATTGCCATGCATTGCAAATCTCCAGCAAGCCCATGAGAGGTCACTAGTATACTTACTGAACAACAAATTTCCTAAATGGGTGTGCGACTGTCATGGGGTGTAAAAATGACAACACATTCTGTACAACATTGTATCTGGCCTCTATCTTCAGCCTACAGATATATGCCTGATCATGTAGAAACAAGTGGCATCTGAATGACCTTGTAGAAGAGAAGAGACTTTCCAAGATTTCTGTCACGACAATCTAGACTGTTTTGGACAGGAAATGGAAGTTAGCGTTTTTTTCAACTGACCGGGGACCCTTATCTGAAGCTATTAGCACCCTATCTCTCTACTTTTGCCATTTACCTCAACATATTAAAGGCTACCTCCTGCAAACACTTGATACCCTCTGCCTCAGGGCTTTTTTGGGAACCAGATCAGTCTGTGTAGTGGGCAGACTAAAGTGCCCAGCAGAGTTAGTACACCAAAAAACAGCTCTCAACCAAAGACGGGCAGGCCAGAGGTTCCCAGTGGGTCTAAGCTCCAATTGTTTGCGGTAGTAGTTATCTTACTAACACACCATTTATACCTTCTTCTCTTTCTTGACTCATTTTGTATTCCCCAAAGAGTTTCTAAGGAATGAAAAACTTCTAAACACTTATCTCAGGTTCTGCCTTTTAGGGAACCCCACACAGGCCTCCAGCAAAGCATTTTTAAAGTCCTTTGAATGGCGAGAAACGTCCTTCTAGGCCATCAGGCCCAGAATAAATCATATAGACATTATGAATGAAGTTAGTTTATTTTTAGTAAACATGAGCTATGTCCTTTAAAAACCTCACCAAAAGGGTACACAGCTTAAAAGATTTTTGAAAGGCAGAAGTTTAGCCTGCCTTGGCGTGTTACCAGTAAGGAGCTCATCACTTGTTAGATACAAGATATATTTATATAGGTGAACCCAGGTATTTGAAGCACCACTTATAAGAGCAATTTTTTTTTCCATTTTCTTGACCTTTACTTTTGCACTCCTCAAATCGCTTCTTCATTGGATTCATTACAATGTATTCAGATAAAACCAGATCTTTACCTGTCAACGTTTCTTAAGCCTTGGGAAAACCGTTGAATGGCTTCCTACTGCAGACACCGAGTTGGGAGTTTTCTGTTGTCCAGCAAGAAAAGCAGACACAGGACTGAAGACGAAAGAAGCTAACTTTCGGGAGAAGACAAGAGACCCGACCAGGCCTTTCGTCTCCGTATTTATGGAGCTCACAAGATAGTATCCATGTGGTGAAGGTGAAGAAAACAAGATCTTACACACGTGGTGAAGGTGAAGAAAACAATCAGATAGTAATCGTTAACTTGTGTGTGTAAGAAGCAAAGGGTCTGGGGGGCAGGGGGAGTTTGTGACCAAAGTACAATAGTATATTGGCATCAGTTGGAAAGTAATTTACTGCAGGTGATATAACAAGTTACTTGTGATCCCATTACAGTATCTAGCTAGCTAACCTCGGGAGCTTTTGCCCTGTGGTGGTGGCTTTCCGCCCTAAGCTTTTTTCTAACCCATTTATGTAAGTAGAACTTACTTCCCCACAGCTTCCCTTGAGGAGTTGAGGGTAACATAGTCAGGGAAGACGGGTGGGCCAGGAGCAAAGGAATAGATACAGGTTTCCATCAGAGAATTAGGAAGGGCAATATTCCCAATGTTTACATTTCTCAGCTTTGTTGAGATACCTCTTCCTCTCCACCCAACATTATTGCCATTGATGAATTTCAAGCCTTTTAAATTCGTGTTGGTGCTTTGAGGAGAAAATTCCATGTGTGCTTTTTTAAAGTTATGCCTTTATCACTCTGATAAATATGTCTCTAGCACTTCTTGGTGGCCAGGAAGTTGCAGACAAAATTGTAAAACAGAAAGAGTATGACCTCTTTCTTTGACAATTCACAATCCTCTCATTCAAGTACCATCTTTCTTTCCTACTTTATCCTTATTTAGACCCAGTGTCAGGAGGTATCTTGACTTCAATTATTTATAAATTAGTTGCATTAGCTCTCCTAAGAGTGTTTGAATTCTCCTTAATTATGTAATGGAAAGTTTTGTATCTCATTAATGATGTTTAAACACAAGCAAGTAGGTAATGGCTGTAGAAGTGGGGAATCTTCTACTTAAGATTAATTCAAAATTGCCTGTTTATCAATCATCTCTAGAATTTCCCACAGCCATTTCTCCATAGAATTTATTTTTTATGGACCTTAAGTGAAAACATTCTATCTGTAATTTTGGTTCAAAGAATCGCTGTTATTTAGATATATGGCAAACTACATTGATGCAGACTGAACCATGGAAATAAAAAGTGTGGTGAGGATAATCATTTCTTTAACATTTGCAACATGATTCTTCACGGTCTTTTAAAACTAATTTTATTTGAGGGTTCAAATGTTGCTTTCCTGAACAATAAAAGGCTGAGTGTGAAGTGATCCTGGCCCTTTAAAGGAGAGAACAAAATGGAGTCAGCAGGTCCTCAGCGAAAGCATGCAGGAAGATCTAGGAACACATGCCCTTCCCACACCATTTTATTGAAAACAGAGAACTGTATTGGCCCCATTTCTACCCTATGAGGCCTGATGCTAACTTAATCTCTATTCATTGTAAGGTAAAAATTTGGAGACAGAGGTAAAAGGTATTAGTAAGAAAGATTTGTCATCTTTCTTGCAATTCTGTAGCATGGATGGTTACTACTTGATATTCTTTCTTACATATTCGAGTACGAGAGCACATTATTGTTTTCAAATAATGCTAGTTACAGTTGTATTACTGTAAAGTGCTTTCTTAGTAGTTAATGTAAAGATAAACATTTAAAAATGAATAATGGTATCAGAAGTTTGTCCAGGATCCATTCCTATTGAAAAAAAATCATATTTGGGGATTTTTAATATTTAATAATTTAGAATTTTTATATTTCTGTGAAAATGGCATTGGAATTTTAATAGGGATTGCATTGAATCTGTAGATCGCTTTAGTAGTATGGTCATTTTTTAACACTATTCTTCCAATCTAAGAACGCAGGATGTGTTTCCCATTGATTTGTGTCTCCTTCAATTTCTTTTATCAGGGTCTTAGCTTTCAGTGTACAGGTCTTTGATCAACTTGGTTAAATTCATCCCTAAGCATTTTATTGTATTTGATGCTATTGTAATTGAGATAGCTTTAAAAAAAAATGTTTATTTTGAGAAAGAGTGCAAGAAGGGGAGGGGGAGAGAGACAGAGAACTCTAAGCAGGCTCTGAACTGTCAGTGTGGAGCCTGATGTGGGGCTTGAACTCACAAACCATGAGATCATGACCTGAGCCAGAGTCACTCAACCAACTGAGCCACCCAGGCACCCTGGGATTGCTTTCTTAATTTCTCATGCAGATAGTTTGTTGTTAGTGTATTGAATTACAGGTGATTTTTACATGTTGATTTTGTATCCTGCAAAGTTACTAAATTTCCTCATCAGTTCTAACAATGTTTTGGTGGAGTCTTTAGAGTTCTTTAAAAATTTTTATTTATTTTGAGAAAGTGTGTGTGCTAGCAGGGGAGGGGTGGGGTGAGAGAGGGAAAGGGAGAGGGAGAGGGAGAGGGAGAGGGAGAGGGAGAGGGAGAGGGAGAGGGAGAGGAACAGAGAGAATCCAATCAGGCTCCACACTATCAGCACAGAGCCCCACACAAGGTTAGGTTTTACAAACTGGGAGATCATGACCTGAGCCAAAATCAAGAGTTAGACGTTTAACCAACTGAGACACCCAAGCACCCCTAGAGTTTTTATGTATAAGATGCCATTATCTGCAAACTGACAGTTTTACTTCTTCATTTCCAGTTTCTTCATTTCTTTTTCTTGTCTAACTTCTTTGGGTTAGAACTCCCAGTTACTATATTGAATGGAAGTAGAATGGGCATCCCTTTCTTGTTTATTTTAGAGAAAAAGTTGTTCAAAAATTAAAAATTTTTAACTTTATGTATAAATAAAATAAAATAAAATAGAGAGCAAGTGAGTGTGAGCGAGGGGCAGAAAGAGCGAGAGGGAGAGAGAGAATCCCAAGTAGGCTCCTCACTGTCAGCATTGAACGTGATGCAGAGCTCAAAACCACCAACCCTGAGATCATGACCTGAGCTGAAATCAAGAGTCAGACACTTAACCAACCGAGCCACCCAGATGCCCCAAGAAAGCTTTTATCTTTTCATCCTGGAGTATAATGTTATCTGTGGGCTTGTTATACCAGATTTGTTGAGAATATTTTTAACCATGAAAAGATGTTGTGTTTTGTCAAATCGTCATCCTCCATCTATTGTGATGATTTTTATTCTGCCTTCTGTTATTGTGGTGTTTTTCATTTAACTTGCATTTGTTGAACCATCCTTGTATCTTAAGGATAAATCCTACTTGACCTGGTATATGATCCTTTTAACATGCTGCTGCATCAGGTTGCCTAGTATTATATTGTTGAAGATTTTTGCATTCATCGGGTATAATCCTTTAATTTTCTTCTCTCAGATTGTCCTTACTTGGCTTTGGTATCAGGGTAATGCTCGTCTTGTAAAATGAGGTTGGAAGTGTTCCCTCTTCTTCACATTTTTGGAAGAGTTTGACAGTGACTATTAATTCTTCTTTAAATGTTTGGTAGAATTCACCAGTAAGGTCATCTACTCCTGGACTATTATGTTTTGGAAATTTTTTTGATTACTGATTCAATCTCTTTATTAGTTATAAAATTATTCATATTTTCTTTTTTTTAAAGTATTTTTCTTAATTTTTTTTAACGTTTATTTATTATTGAGACAGAGAGAGAGCATGAACAGGGGAGGGGCAGAGAGAGAGGGAGAAACAGAATCTGAGACAGGCTCCAGGCTCTGAGGGGTCAGCACAGAGCCCGACGTGGGGCTCGAACTCACGGACCGTGAGATCATGACCTGAGCCGAAGTTGGACAACTAACCGACCGAGCCACCCAGGCGCCCCATATTTTCTATTTTTTATGATTCAGTCTTATTAGGTTGTATGTTTCTAGGAATTTATCCATTTCTTCTAGGTCATAGAATTTGTTGGTGTATAATGATTTGTAGTAGACTCTCTTATTCTTGGTATTTCTGCAGTATCAGATATAATGACTACTCTCATTTCCGATTTTGAGTCTTGCCTTTTTAGTCTATCTCCCTAAAGTTTCATCAATTTTGTTTACCTTTTCAAAAAACCAGCTCTTGATTGTATTGACGCTTTCTATTGTGTTTTATGGTCTCTATTTCATTTTTTTCCCTGTTTTGATCTTTATTTCCTTCTCTCTGCTAACTTTGGGCTTAGTTTTTTTCTTTTTTTAGTTTTTTCAGGTATAGATTTAGATTGTCTGAGATCTTTATTATTGGGCATTTATTATAAACTTGCCTCTAGAATTGCTTTAAGTTCTGTTGTGATTTCATTTTTGTTTTTCTCAAAATATTTATTCCTCTTTTGATTTCTTCCTTGACCCATTGGTTGTTTAGGAGTTTATTTCCACATATTTGGGATTTTTTTCCTCTTGTTAAATTTAGTTTCACACCACTGTAGTCAGAAAAGGAAGTTGGTGAGATTTCAACCTGCTTACATTTGTTAAGACTTGTTTTGTGACCTAACACAGGATATACCCTGAAGAATATTCCATGTGTCTTTGAGAAGACTGGGTAGTCAGCTGGTGCTGGAAGAAGTGTGGTTTAATATTTTCACTTTAATATTTGGCTCCTGGAGACAGTTTATACTGCCCTGCACAGCATACACTTCATTTTATAGAGAACCTGGTTGGTGTTAATGACACTTTCTTCTTAATTTGTTCAAAATAGTGTGCAGAGGCCTGTGAGATAAAGTGGGCAGCACCTATGAATTTGTTTGCACCCCTCAATGGAAAAAAGAATCCTATTTATAATACTTTATGTAGCTTTTGGGCTAATATAACATTTGTTCTGAAAATAGTACACTGCTCACTAAAAATATTACCCAGCTACGGAAAAATCTGACATTCCCAGAGGACAAAAGTTTGAGAATTAAGTTGTTTTTAAAACAAATTATAGAAAGAAGGGTAAATAAGACAATAAGTTGATTTATTCTTTTTTTAATGTTTATTTATTTTTGAGAGAGAGAGCAAACACAAGCAGGGGAGGAACAGAGAGAGAGACACACAGAATCCAGACTCCAGGCTCTGAGCTGTCAGCACAGAGTCCGACGTGGGGCTCGAACTCACAAACCACTAGATCATGACCTGAGCCTAAGTCGGACACTTAACTGACTGAACCACCCAGGCTTAGATCTGCTCCCAGACCTGTAAAGAACTCCAACATCTGCATCCAGCATGGTAGCCACACATTCTTTTGAAAACTATAAGAGCACACACAAAAGAAGAAGCAAACTGCAAGATACATTTGAGGCCTGTTGTCTGCCTTCTTCTCATCCCTGTTTCATTTCTTTGAATGGTTGACCAGGGGAGCCAGGCTTTCCTGATCACTGTAGTCCAAAAGATATTCCACTGGAGAAATTGGCAACTGTCTCTACAAATGGTCCTTCACTCTGAACAGGGCCTTTCCATAGCTCATTGTGGTTTGCAATACTCTGCAGGTGAGTAGGACAGTATTTTGATTAGTTGTAGCAAAGATGAACAAAAAATGAAGCTGTTTCTACAGCAAGAAAGCTGCTAAGATTTTCTCTCCCCCCCCCAAGAAGAGAAGCCATTTTAATAAAACCGAGTTGATTGGCCTTATAAAGCTTTTTCATTAGAGGCTAAACTGGTAGCTAACAGATTTTGTTCCTCCAATATACTGTCTCCTTAAGGGACCAGCAGCACATGTGATTTGAAGAAGAAAGGAGGAGGAAGAGGGGGGTATTGTCTACAAAGGCTACTACTAGAAAGGCCCTAATTAATTAAGCAATCCTATCTGACAGGCCTCAGCTGTATACTTTGCAGGGAATGCCAGGAGGAATGGTGCTTTGAGGCAACATAATCTGCAGGATATACACTGCCCACAGCACCAGCTTGTTATTAGGTAAGGGCATTCTTAATAAAGTTAAAGAAAAAAATGCCAGTGCCTTTTCATTTCCAGGGCATTATTAGCATGAGCCTGACAATTACTGATAGCTAGTCAGAACCTTGTTTGTTTTCGTTGCTCTCTGGGCATTTCCTAATTATGAATAATAATTCCATTAATCATGCACTTGAAACAAGCAAATTATCCAGCAAGATCATCATAATCAGTTGCATCCAAGAGCCTTTAGGAAGCCCCCACGTGGCTTTGTTTCAGACTACCCGTTTGCAGCGCTCCCCAAGTATTTTCTGCAAGTCAGGAGTCAATGGCTTTCCCCTAGCACCGAAAAGTATCCATCGGTAGATGACTTTGCAAATGAAGCCACCACCTTGGTTCTTAGTTATTTAGGTTTAATGGCAGTCTTCTGACTTGCCATACCGACCCTGTGGATGGCCACCAGGGGATGCTACACATTGACAGTCATCACTTGCTCCCTTTTCCAAAGCTTACAAAGGACAGGTCCTTTGGCAGCTACTAAGGGTTCCTGACATTCACGTTTCATCCCAGCTTACCAGCTGGACTTAACTTTTCCCTAGGAAAAGAAGTTTCGTTTTTGGGAGGAGTCTCAAGTGGCCATTGTCTAACAAGAAGGAGGTTTGGTAGACACTGCCCTAAGTACAGAGAGTGCAATATCTCTAGAGAAATACTAGAGAATAAACTCTACTAAAAGTTTGTATGTACTTAGTATCAGCACATAATATTTTTAAATAACGGTAATAGATTTCTCTGTCAGGGTGAAAAGCTCCCACGCCTCCCACCTCGGTACACTGTGATCTGGCTCAATTATAAATGTGAAAGTCTTTACTTTTTACTATGAAATATCAAGTTTTCCCCTTTCCAGTCCATTATAAAATTTGGTAAATCTTTTATTTCGGGATATTAAGTTTTTGTGCTATTTATAATTTTTTTTAATGTTTATTTTTGAGAGAAAGAGAACAAGCAGGAGAGGGGTAGAGAGAGAGACACAGAATCTGAAGCAGGCTCCCAGCTGTCAGCCCAGAGCCGGATGAGGGGCTCGAACTCACCAACCGTGAGATCATGACCTGAGCTGAAGTCGGCCGCTTAACCGACCAAGCCACCCAGGCACCCCAGTTTTTGTCCTATTTCAGTTTCTAATACTACATTATTTTAAAGATCTTACAGTTAGCATCGGGTTTGTGTGTCCGGGGAAGTGGAGTGATACAGGTTGTGGTTTGTTGCCCTTCTCACTCCTACTTCCTACAACATAGTACTTTTTGTATGTATGCGTTGGAGTCTTGGATATTTCTTCCACATTGTTTTTACACATGTAGCTACTGTAGGTTTGGGAACAAGGAGGAAAATCAGGGGCATAGAAATACTCATACGTGACGTTGCCTGTTGGAGGCCGGTGTCTCAGTTTAATTTGTTCTATTTCTGCCTCCGGCTACTGCTATGTAAGTGTGTGGTGGGCATCAGCTTGACTCTGCAACACTCTAGCAGCAGTAATGGATTATCTCCCTCTGGTCTCCCGCCAATACTTCATAGTTCCAATACCTGCTCTGACTTGAGCATCCCGATGTTTAGCCCTTCAGTGGCTTGAGAAACACTGGAGCTCCTCCCGGAGCTACAGGAACCACCATTGCCCCCTTCTGCAAGAACTATGAAAAACTGGGATGGGAAGAAGAGGCTCCATATTTTTTCCAAGCCTTCCTACACGAGTTTCTGAAGTCTTTTATTTTTAGAAAGAGATGGAAAGAGAGAGAGAGGGAGTGCATGAGTGAGGGAGAGGTGCAGAGGGAAGGAGGGAGGAGGGGGAAAGAGAAGAGAGAGAATATGTTAAGCAGGTTCCATGCTTAGTGCAGAGCGTGACACAGGGCTTGGTCCCACACCTCTGGGATCATGAACTAAGCTGGAATCAAGAGTGGGATGCTCAACCACCTGAACCACCCAGGTGCCCCCATAATCACTGAAGTCTTACTGGTCTAAACCACTTCAGTGGGACTCGTATCTTCAGAAATGTCTAGATCAGAAAGTGGCATCAATCTTTTTATTCACGATGCTATGACCTTGCAGAGAATTCCTGTCAAACTATTCCCAAAACTCTGATCACTCCCCCTTACATCCAGTGTTATGCCCAGAATTCATGATCCCCAAAGACCACCAGGGAGCCGAGTCTGATGCAAAAGCAAAGAGCCTTTATTCGAGCTAGCTCGAGCTCAATCTCCTACCTACACCGACACAGCGGTGAGATACCGGAGAAGGAGAGCGAGTTTCCAAAGTACAAAGGTTTTATAGGGATCATGGCCTTAACCGATTGGCTGGGGAAGGGTCGTGGACTCAGCCGATTGGCTGCCAAAGTGTGGTCCCAGATCAGCAATTAGCAGCATCACCTGGAACTTGTTAAAAATGCAAATGTTGGGCCTGGTGGTCACAGACCTACTGAATCAGAAACTCTGGGGGTGGGGCTCAGCAATCTGTGTTAAGAGCCACTGTGTTTGAGGATCTCTAACATGTTTGGCCTCAGTGTATACAGAACGTTTCTCACTGGTCACCTATTAACCACTGGCTGTCAGCCTTGCTATGCTATATAAATACCTAGCACCAAACACCATCCCCAGAGACTCTGATTAATTGGTTTAGGGACGGGTAAAATGCTCCCAGGTCATTCTAAGCCTGTACAGGGTTGAGGGCTCCTGCCTCTGGCCCCTACCTGAGAGAAGCCCTCCCTCTTCTACTCACACTTTCCATGCCTCTCACACTCCCCTTCCTCCCACCTCAGACTTCGTAAGAATGCATCAATCCCTAGCCTGCTTTCTTAGAAAACATAAGTTACTCAAGGGGAGGAGGCGTGTTCTGAGGTTTGAGCAGGAACTTCTTTCTGCGGCCATGTCGGGGACATAGTCACTAGTCAGCCGGCCTAGGTCAGCTCTTTAACCAGTTGAGAAAGTAAGAAAAAAGAACCCAGTCTCCCCTTCTTGAAGACTCAGCCACAATTTAGAATAAATTCCCTTAGAAAAAACCCATCATTATAACCGCTTGGATTTAGGAGGAGTATTTTGGAGAGGAAAAGAAGGAGCCTTTCTTTAGGCACTCTGCATTCTCTCAAAACTATCAAGCATGAGGACTCTCCTTCCTCCCATGTCACAGACTATGAGCCTGGAGTTCTCTCTCGTCCAGCAGGAGAACGAACAAGAAAGAGTAATGTCCGAGAGGAGACAAGACCCCACACAGGCCTTTCGTCTCCGTATTTATTGAGCTCATGAGCTATATTATCCATGTGGTGAACATGAAGAAAACAAGATCTTACACACGTGAACGTGGAGAAAACAATCAGACAGTAATCATTAACTTGTGTGTGTAAGAAGCAAAGGGTCTGGAGAGCAAGTGGAGTTTGTGATATTGGTACCAGATGGAAAGTAATTTCCTGCAGGTGATATAACAAGTTACTTGTGATCCCATTACAATATCTGGCTAGCTAACCTTGGGCGCCTTTGCCCCAGGGTGATGGCTTTTGGCCCTAAGCTATTTTCTAATCCATTTATGTAAGTAGAACCTATTTTCCCAGACTCCCATCTCTAGGTCTTGGCTAATTCTGAGATGAGAGGGTGCATGATTAGTAGCAGATCTGATTCTGTTCCCTCTAAATGCCTTTGAGTAGATGGTCCTCATAGAAAGGCCATTTTAAGATTAATTGGATTCATAAGATCTTCTTTTTTGCTTTTTAAACCAACTGTTTTTCTTCACCATCAAGTTTGGACTAACAGGGAAAATCCCACTCAATATCCTAGTAGTCCAGGTTCTCGCCTATTCAATTAGGGATTAGACAAAATAATCCCCCAAAATTTCTTTCAGTTCTAATAGTGTATGAGTCCAATATTTCTTACCAAAATCAGGATTAGATTTCTCCACCCCCACTGAAGCTCACTTATCACACATTTATCGAATCCTAACATTTGCTCTATATCACATCACTACATAACTTGTTTACATATGTCTCTTCCTATTTTTACAGAAGTTCCTCAATGGCAGAACTATGTTTTATTCTTGTTGTGTCCCTATCAGAAAAGGGACTCTCAATAAATCCTGTTTGAATGAATGTTTGTTGAATGTCTTTGAAGAAATGCAAGTTACAGATAACTGTCAGTTGTGGTTTGTGGATAAAAAAAAACTATCAGTGAATAAACCAATGTTTGTTATTCTCTTCTTATGAGCCTAGCACCATGCCATGATTCTGGAAGACTGAGGGGAAATAAAAGACATGGTTCCTGAACTCATGAAAAACAAACTCCAACTGCAAAAGAAAAAACGCTACCAAAGCACACAGAGCTGTGTTCTGGTACATTAGCGGAGTTTTCCTAGAAAGCATATAAACAAAAAATCCAAAAGCAAATATACTTCCAGCTACATGCTCTTAAACTGCTGTGATAAGACGTGAAGTAAGTGGTTTTCCACAGTGGACGAAGATGCATTTTTAGCCGAGGATCACCACATCACAAATATCATACCCATCTGTTGTTGGTGCAGCTGGGCGATAGAATAGAATGTTGTAATTAAGCCCATACACACCTTATTAGTTTTGTTATGCTGAAAAAATTAATAACGTTGGGTCTTAGCTTCCTCATATGTAAAATGGGGACAATAGAGTTCATCTCTTCGGGTTGTTGTGATCATCACATAAGTGATTACAAGTAGAAACCATGGCTTGGCTCTTAATTACCACAGTATCAATGTCTGACCTTCCTTATTACTGAACATATTATACTGCTGAGATTGTGAAGATACTAATGCAAAATGTTAATCTTAACTAAAAATCAGAGTCCTTGATAAAAGCTGTGCACGCATACACACACATTGTTTATGCATTTCTCTGACTTCAGTGAGCATCTTTATGTTCTTTTGAATTTTATCAGGTAATTCACATATCTCTACTTCATTAGAGCTGATTTATCTTATTTGGAACATACTTTCCTGTTTCATTATTTTCCTTTACTCTGTGTTAGGGTTTGTGCATCCTAATAGCCACCTCTCCCAGTCTTCACAGACTGGCCATGGACAGGCGAAGACACTAACGCATCAGCCCAACCAGAAACTGTAGGTGCTTTTCAAACCTTTGTGTGATTCCAAGCCATGGTCTTGTTCATAGCAGCCCTCAGGCTTCTGGAGTACATCACGTCCTGTTGATGCTCTGAGATAGGCAAGACTGAAATCAGTTCCTTGAGTAGTAGCAAGAAATGTTGGGGTGCTCCGTGTGTGGTCCAACTTCTTTGCTCCTGATGGAAAAGCTTGGAGGTTGAGTTTATCACCCATTTGCTCCACACTGAGGGTGTGAGGGTGTGAGAGTGTGAGGAGAAACACTTGCCCCCATGCTCATTCAGGCTTCTGCTTTGTATTCTCCATAGCCTCCAGCACCTGACACAGGTCCCATCCTGTTCCTCTCAGAGACAGGCAAGTAAGAAGCCACATTCTTCAGCAGCAGAAAATCTGGGGTGCTAAATGTGCAGGTTAACTTCTTCCAAGGAGAACTTGGGAGCTGGGCTTTATTACCTGCTTGCTCTGTGCTGAGACAGGGGGAGGAGCTGTGGGAAGTGCCTACAAGTCTGTTTAAAATAGTCACTTTGTTCTCTGTAGCCCCTGAGGGAGTAGCAAATGCCAGCCCTTTCAGCTCCCAGAGAGGTGAATTGGAAGCCAGCTACTAGGGTACAAATAGCCAAGGGACAACATTTGAGGTATAAATAGGTAATCTGGTGTATTACTCATCAGAGGTGGACTCCCTAGGAAGCAAAATGATGCTTCAGCATCATCAGAACCTCTCAGTTGCATGGGCCTGTGGGAATGCTGGAACTTTCTGAGGAGTTGCAGAGTATTCTAGGTAGAGAGAAGGAGCTAGGTTGCAAACAGGAAACTAATTTATAAAGGCATTGCTGGAAAATTTCCTAAGGTTTCTCAGAGAAAGGAATCTGAATTCTGAAGACAACCAAAATTTGTAGTCCTTCCTTCTCTCATTGCAAATATGTACTCAGTTTTTTGCCTAATTTTGTATTTATAATCTGGCATCATTATCCTTACATAAGGATCTCAAAATTGTATAAACTTCTTATCCCACAACACCTGGACCCAAACTTGGAACTGACCTCTTAACTTTGCACTTACTTGTATTATTTGCTCTCAGATCCTTTCTCCATCCTGCCTATCCCATTTAATTTCTGTTGGTCTGCACAATTCTAATTAGTAGAAGAAAGGTAAATATTCCCAAATTACTTCTTTTCATGAATCAGCGAAATTGATAGAAAGTCGGACTATAGATTTAATTTGGAATGTCAATGAAAGTAAGAGCTGTTGTTCTACATTTACAGCTGCATTATACTCAAATTGGTACTGAAGTGAAAAACAAACACACACTGATTTCACAGGTAATCTAGTTCTCCAAGGCCATACAATGTATGAATCAATTACAGCCTTTTATACTGATTTCATCCTTTCTTTAGTGGGACCTAGCACACAAAAATACAGTATTTCTCTCTACTATTTTTGATCATATAGTAGCTGACCCTGGTTTATTCCTCAAGGGCCTGAGCCTAATGTGCCTCACATCCTATGCACTGAAGAAGGAGTATGGATAATCTAGCTGCTGAAAAAAGAAGAATGTTTTTAATCAAATGTTACACATATAAAATAGTATGTATAACACATATAACGCATTTAAAGAATAATGAAATGATCAGTCCCTTCACTAGCCAATACAATGCCTTTGTATGATTAAGAGAAAGCTGTACTTCAGGCTGTGCCTTCCCAGGATCGTGGGGGAAAACATGGCAACATAGGAGAACCCAGTTTTCAGAACCCACCACAAAAACTAATGACTGGACACTATCCACAGACAACTATGGCTCTGGAATATCTCTAGAGTCAACTTAGGCAGTTTTAACAACACAGTGGAACCAAAAGGCCAGAATAATTGCACACGAAAAGAAGGATGATGACTTCATTTTGCCTACATTATCCCACCCCCCAAGCTGGCATTTTCAACACCAAGAAAGAACTTCTCAGCTATAAAAAGTTTCTCTGGGCAGGAAAAGAGCAGGGTGACTGGCCAGCTTCTTGGGACACTGTGTGAAGGTCCTGCTTTGTTTTCACTGCAGCCAAGCCAGCAAAGCTAAGATACTATGAATCCAGCTAGGAACAGGGATGGCAAGCAGAGGCTGTCGTTAGCATATAATAGGAGCAATCATGATTTCCACAAACCTGCTCATCAAACTCTGCAGAATTCACCACTTATGAAGCCAAAGGTCCGTCTTCCATCGCAGATCCCTGAAAATCTCTCTAGCTCTCACCCAGTAGATTTTCACATTTGCCGATGCCAGGTTCCAGAGTCCCTCCCTGCTTGCCCCCACCCACCCACCAGACTCCAGGACCTGCACTGGCAGAAATCCATTGTCTCTCTACCTCTGCAAGTATAAGATGCCAACTGCCTGAGTCCCTCTGCCTCATCCCTACAAGCTTGGGAGCCACACTTACAGCCAGATCTGACTTCTGCAGCTATGAGGCTGCAAACACCAGCCTAGAACCCCCTGGCTGAACCCCAGCATTAGTCCCATGCTCAAGGCTAGCACATCCAGCTGTGTACCTGCACATCACCTGCCTGATGCCAGTCACTGGCATCTAGTGTGCATGCCTGGGGGAGAGTCTACATCTACAAGAGAGCACATGGACAACCAGGGCCCTGGCAGTCACTTGTAGGCCAAAATCAGGTGTTCCTTTATCATTGGCTGACATCAGTGTGCTCATGTAGAGCTAGGCCCTCCAGCTGTGCACTTGCACACCCCCAGCCAAACCTTTCTAACTGACTCCATGGCAGTATGTATACACAGGGGGACACTGTGCATCCACAGGACAGCACGCCAACAGCTAGGGCCTTCACAACTGTCAGTGAGCCCATAGTGGGCAATGGCCCTTGCTACCTGCCCTGGCCCCATCACTATGAACGTATCTACAACTGGCTTCTGCCACTACATAGGTACCTGCAGATGACCACCACAGCTGAATGTGTGCAAACCATTGGCTCTGGCCACCATCACCGCCTGCCCTGGTCCCTAGATACCAGACCTGAGACACATATTAGGACCCCAACATCCCTAGTAGCCATTGTAATCCTCTAACAGTGCTCACCAAGGACCACAGAGTTGTCAAAGGTATGAACTGCAGTGACCTGAGCTGAAGAGGCCTCACGCCCTCTGTGACCTGGTGTCACCAGGCGTCTCCACACTTGGCACCCTATACCACTAACCTCAAGGTCATACCACAAGCCATTATGTTCTTATGCACAGGTGAAAGGCTTCCCTTACTGAAATTAGTCCCTCAAGCCTGGAAGAGGTGACTGTTTCTTCAAGTGTGCAGGCATCACCCCAAGGCTACAGAGATTATGAAGAATCACAATGGGAAATAGGTCTCCAAAGGAATACAGCAAACCTCCAGCAATTAGCTCCAAAGAAATGGAGATTCAGGAATTATCCAATAAAAGAACTCAAAATAATTGCTCTATGGATGCTCAGAGAGCTACAAGAGAAAATGGACAGTTTATTGATATCAGAAAACAATACAAGAATAGAATGAGAAGTTACACAAAAAAATAGAAAACAAAAAACAACCAAACAAATTTTGGAGCTGAAGAATACAATGATTGAAGAATTCAATGTAGAGCTTCAACAGCAGAGTTAAACAAGCAGAAGAGAGAATCAGCAAGTTACAAAGACAGATCAATTGAATTACCCAATCAGAGATGAAAATAGGAAAAACAATGAAAAGAAATGATGAAAGCCTAAGGAACTTGTGGGACACCAGCAAAAGAAATAATGAATGCACTGGTTGCAGTCCCAGAAGAGAGAGATAAAGGGCTAGAAAGTTTCCTTTAAGAAATAATGGCTTAGAAACTCCCAAATCTGGGGAGAGATTTGGACATCCAAGTTCATGAAGCTAGTAAGTCATCTCAAAATTCTATCCAAAGTGATCTCCTCCAAGATACAATAATAAGACTGTCTAAAGCCAAAGAGAATTTTAAAAGTGGCAAGGAAAAAAAAAAAAACTCTCATATAAGGGAAGCCCAAAAAAGCAATCAGAAAATATTTCGGCAGAGAACTTACAGGCCAGAAAAGAATGGGATGCTATATTCTAAGTACTGAAAGACACTGCCAGCCAAGAGTACTTTACCCAGAGTTACCCTTCAGAACTCAAGATCAAATAAAGACATGCCCTAATAAACAAAGCTGAAGGAATTCATCACTACTAAATCTGCCTTACAAGAAATGCCAAAAATAGTTCTCCAAGCTGAAGCAAAAGATAAAAAAATAGTAAAATAAAAACGTAATAAAATGTACAATACACTGGTAAAGGTAAACATATAGTCAGATTCAGAAAACCGTAATAACTGCAACCTAGTGGTATGTTAACTAATTAGCTCTATCATAAACTTTAAACAACAAACATATTAAAAATAAGGACAATTTATTAATGGATACAAAACATAAAAAGATGTAAATGGTGACATCATAAACATAAAATAGGGGAGCAAAAGCAGAATTTTTGTATGTAGTTGAAATTAAATTGTAATTAGCATACAATAGACTGATAGACATCTATGTATCTCTGTCTCTATAGGTAGGTATAGAGATATAGATAGATGTTTTATGTAAGCCTCATGGGAACCACAAAGCAAAATTCTGCAATAGATACCCAAAAGAAAAGAGGATCAAAGCATACCACAACAGAAAATGATCAGTTTATAGGGTGCCTGGGTGGCTCAGTTGCTTAGGTGTCCGACTTTGGCTCAGGTCATGATCTCACGGTTCACGAGTTCAAGCCCCATGTCAGGCTCTGTGCTGATAGCTCAGAGCCTGGGGCCTGCTTCAGATTTTGTGTCTCCCTCTCTCTTTGCCCCTCCCCTGCTCATGCTCTGTCTCTGTCTCTCTCTCTCAAAAATAAATAAAAACATTAAAAAAAAAGAAAATGATCAGTTTATAAAGGAAGGCAACAAGAAAAGAAGAAAAAATATGGCACTATAAAACACCCAGAAAACAATAAGATGGCATTAATAAGCCCTAGTCTGTCAACAACTACTCTAAATATTAACGGATTAAATTCTCCAATCAAAAGGCATAGAGTGGGTAAGATGGACAAAAACAAACAAACAAACAAACAAAAACAAGCAAACAAAAAAAATCAAAACGAAAAAACTCAAACTCCCCAAAACAATAAAACAAGACCCAGCTACACACTACTGACAAGAGACTCACGTCAGCATTAAAGACACACATAGGCTCAAAGTATAGGGATATTAAAATACATTCTGTGCAAGTAGCAACTAAAAGAAAGCAAGGTAACCATAATTCTATCATACAAAATAGACTTTAAGCCAAAAATAGTTAGCAAACAAAAGTAGTCATTATATAAGGGGGTCAATTCCTCAAAAAGGTATAATCATAAGCATATATGCACCCAACTTTGGAGCACTTAAATATATTACACAAATACTAACAAATTTGAAGGGAGAAATAGACAATAATCCAATAATAGCAGGGGACTTTAATGCCCCACTTTTAGCAATGGGTAAATAATCCAGACAGAAAATCAACAAGGAAACTTGAATCATACTTTAGATCAAATGGAATTAACAGACATATACAGAACATTCCATCCAACATCAGCAGAATACACATTCTTCTCAAGCACACACAGATTATCTCTAGGATAGATCATATGATATGTCACAAAACAAGTCTTAGCAATTTTTTTTTCTTTTTTAAGATAGAGCACGCAAGGGGAGGGGGCAGGGGGAGAGAGAATCTTAAGCAGGCTTCACAGTCAGTGTGGAGCCTGAAGTGGGGCTCAATCCGATGGCTCTGGGATCATGATCTGAGCCAAAATCAACAATCAGACATTCAACTGACTGAGCCACCCAGGTGCCCCAAGTCTTAGCAAATTTAAGAAGATTTCAATTGTACAGAGTATCTTTCCTGACAACAGTGTTATAAAAATATAAATCACTAAGAGGAGGAAAGCTGGATAAAGCACAAACATGGGGAGATTAAACAACATGCCCTTGAACAACCAACAGGTCAAAGAAGAAATAAAAAAGGAAATTAAAAAATATGTTGAGACAAATGAAAATGAAACCACCACATATCAAAATTTATGGGATGTTACAAAAGCGGTTCTAGAGGGAAGTTTATAAGAGATAAATGTCTAGATTAAGAAATAAGAAATATATGGGGCATCTGGGTGGCTCAGTCAGTTGGGTGTCTGACTCTTGATCTTGGCTCAGGTCATGATCTCACAGTTCATAAGTTTGAGCCCCACATTGGGGTCTGCACTGACAGCGCAGAGCCTGCTAAGAATTCCCTCTCCCTCTCTCTCTGCCCCTATCCCACTCGAGCTCTTGCTCCCTCTAACTAAATAAGCTTAAAAAATGTTAAAAAAAAAAAGAAATAAGAAATACATGTCAATTACATCTCAAATTAAAAAAAAAAAAAACAATCAACAATAGCCAAACCATGGAAAGAATGTCTATTGAGATGAATAAATAAAGAAGATGTGGTATATATACACAATGTAATATTATCCAGCCATAAAAAGGAATGAACTCTTGCCATTTGCAATGACGTGGATGGAGCTAGACTGTATTATGATAAGTGAAATAAGTCAGAGAAAGATAAATACATGAGGTTTCACTCCTATGTGGAATTTAACAAAACAGATGAACTTATGCGAAGGAAAAAAAAAAAAGAGAGAGAGAGAGAAACAAACCATAAGAGACTCTTAAAGATAGAGAACAAACTGAGGGTTGATGGAGAAAGGTGGATGGGGGATGGGTTAGATGGGTGATGGGTATTAAAGAGGGCACTTGTAATGCACACTGGGTATTGTATGTAAGTGATGAATCACTGAATTCTACCCCTGAAACTAATAGTGCACTGTATGTTAACTAACTAGAATTTAAATAAAAATTTGAAACAAACAAGAAAGTTCTCATGATCTCACAGTCCATGAGTTCAAGCCTCGCACTGGGCTCTGTGCTGACAGTGAGGAACCTACTTGGGATTCTGTCTCTCTCCCTTCTCTCTCTGCCCCTACCCTGCTCATTCTCTCTTTCTCTAAAACAAAACAAAACAAAACAAAACAAAAAAACAAAAAAAAACAAACAAACCAAAAAAAAAACTTAAAAAAAAAAGAACTACCATATGATCTAGCAATCCCACTTCTAGGCAATTATCCAAAGGAATGGAAATCAGAACCTTATAAAGATATCTGCACTCTTATATCCATTGCAGTATTAGTCACAATAGCCACGATATGGAAACAACCCATCCATCAATGGATGAACGGATAAAGAAGATGTAGTATATATGCAATGGAATATTATTCAGTCACAAAAAAGAAGGAAATCCTGTCATTTCCAACAAGTTGGATGAAACTTGAAGGCATTATGCTACATGAAATGAGTCAGAGAAAGACAAATACTGTATGATCTCACCTGTATGTGGAAACTAAAAAATCCAAACTCAGAAAAACAGAGTAGATTGGTGTTTACCAGGGATTTGAGGGCTGAGGAGTAATGGGGAGATGTTGGTGAAAGGGTAAAAATTTTCAGTTAAAAGATTAAAAGTTCTGGGGATCTAATGCACAGCATGGTGGTTAGAGCTAATACTGTATTACATATTTGAAGGTTGCTAAGACAGTAGATCTTAAATGTTCTCACCACAAAAAAATGAACTGGTACTTATGTGATGAAAGAGTGCGCCAGCTAATGCTATGGTGGTAATCATTTTCCAATATATAAATATATCAAATCAACACATTGCACACATACAATGTTATACGTTGATTACAGCTTAAAGCTAGAAAAAAAAAAAGTTCAGGTATTCCCATGTGTCTCATTCTGAAACACAGGCTCAAAGGGCAGTGGCTGGCTACCTGGGGCATTATTCTTCCCATGGCAGAAATCTAAATTTTCCAGAAGGGTGGGAGGAGACACACAATGCCTAGGTTTGGAACTGGCAAACTGTCACTTCAAACCATTTTCTATTGGCCAAAGCAAGTCATGTGGGGAAGTTAAACATCAGTGGGCTGGGGAGAAGCCGGCATACTCCTCTCTAGGAGATATGGGAGGTAGATAATTATTTACTGAAAAATAGTATAATTTATTATAGTCATAATAAAAAAAAGAAACCCCTTTTCTTTCTTTAAAAATAATTCCAGGGATGCCTGGGTGGCTCAGTAGGTTAAACATTCAACTTTGGCTCTGGTCGTGATCTTCAGGTTTGTAGGTTTGAGCCCCACTGTTGGGCTCTGCACTGACAGAGCCTCTCTCCCTCTCTCTCTCTCTCTCTCTCTCTCTCTCTCTCTCTCTCTGTCCCTTCCTTACTGGCATTCTCTTTCTCAAAACAAAACTTAAAAAAAAATGCCAATATGTCTGATAATGTCACTATCTACCGACTCTGTGACTCTTTTTATCAACATTCTTTCATGGTACTTTATGTGTTTTATTGTGGCATTATTTATCACAGAACTTTCAATGAAGTAAGTTTTGGAGTTTAAAGTAAAATCTTCCAGAGATAATTTCCTTTACTTTTGCTAAATAATTGATGATCTATTCAGCCACAGAGGCTGTGAGAATTCCAGCTCCCATACACCTTTTTTTTTAGTAGGCTTCACACCCAGTGTGGAGCCCAATGCGGGGCTTGAACTCATGACCCTGAAATCAAGATCTCAGCAGAGATTAAGAATCGGATGTTTGACTGAGCCACCCAGGTGCCCCCCAGTTTCCATAATTTTTGAAGGAAGAGGCAGTCAGTCAGAAAAAAACAAATTAGCAAAGGGGCCAAATATTCTTCAGAAAAAAAGATCTATATGGGATATGACTACTGTCTATTTTGTGATCCCACATTCTTTGAAAACATTTCATAAATAAACCAGGTAAGAGAGCAGTAGGAAGGAATTTGGAATGATAACTAAGGTCTAAATGAGAACTTAAACTATTAGGAGGTATTAGACTAGGAAAGGTAACCACTGTAACTATCAACCCCCAAATCTTAGCGGCTTAACAGAACTCAAATGTAGTGCTGCCTCCTCCAACAGTTTAACGTGGGTGTTTGATGGATGGCCTTCAATGGAAGGATGCAGAAATCAGGCTCCTCCCTCCGTAGCACTAGTACTTCATAGGACCTCAAGATCTCCTGCTGGTATTCCTTTTTCTGTCTGTCAGAACAGAGTGGAGGATAGTTCAAGAGACATTTTATTGTGTTGGACCTGGAAATGGTGTCCATCATTTCCATCCACATGGCCCCATCTGTTGCAAGGGAGGTTGGAAAAGGTACACATGAATAAAAGGAAATGGGTTTGGTAAACAACCACCCACTGTCTCTGATGCGTGGGGTTATAAGCATCATTGGCTGGACCTGAAAACTTCCCATGACTAAATAACTCCAATACCATGGGATGGCTTGGAGATTAATGGCTGCATATTAATGGTAAAAGAACAGGTTATAATGTAGTCTGTACCATAGTTTACAATGACCCATGGTGCTCTGTGTCACAGAGCAGCTGACTGTGACAATGAGAGCAGAGAGGGCATTTTATCTCTACTCTCTCCTACCCTTCTCACCTCTCAGCCCCCAGATGACAACAGGAACAGAAACCAAGAGAAAACCTGTGCCTGCAAAGGTATTAATGTATCAGTAATCAGGAATGATGTGGGACTGTTGAAATCACATGGAAGGTGACACTGTGAGGTAGGGGCAGGGTGGAGTCAAATTTGGCTCTCTGGGTGATGCTACAGTGAGTCACCTTGGCGAGCAATAGAGGTTTGGGAACAGCCTTCCTGGATTTCTTTGCATGGCAGTTAATCTCTGGCTTCACAGTGAGCTACCGGTCACCTGCTTCCAGTGGTGGATATGGAAATGCTCAACTTCTAGTTGGGTTTCAACTCCAGACATGTTCCCACAGAATACAATATTCCAGAAAGTGATCTCTGACTCATCTACCAGGAGTGGGATGATGTTGGTGATGCGCCTATGGGAGGAGAGGTGAGTAGTCTTGCAATGCAGATATGGGACCTCAAAGAAATACTGACTTTATTAAAACCATTGTGAACTTACTTGCACCCTAAGCATGTGAAGAGGGCTTTGTCAGTTACAGTTAGAATTGGAAAAATTTTATGGCCGCCTGTTATGGGGAGAATGAAATTGATCATCCTACAATATACCCACATTTTATCACATTTTATCATAGCTGTGCACGTGCACAATTGTGTGTCTATTCGGCCTGGCTTTCATTCCTCCATAACTTCTGAGTCCTCTGAAGCAGGTGACTCACATATCTATAGGTGAGGACTTTTCTTTACTCAGAAAAAAACTGACCTTGAACACTGCCATAAGCTGGCAAGGTAATGATCCCATTTCCTGTCAAAATAAGCTATCCATTTGCTCCAAAAATATCCGTTGTAGAAGAGAAAAAAAAAAGGTTAAAAATGCCCTGAAACAAGAAAATTCGAGTTCACAAAGAGCATGGTTTATACCCTGAAGGCTGAAAGCATGGTTTCATGCCAATCCTTTTTCTTTTGATTATCTCGCAAGGCTGCCAGGGCCACGTGATAGAAGAGTGGTGAACCAATGGTCTCTTGGAATAAATCTGGCCAAGGTCAGTTTTCATTTCATTTCCTTCATATCCTGCTTTCCATTTTCCTCAAACTTCTTATGTTTTTCACAGTGATTACAAGGTGTTCTATTTGTGCTCAGTGTATCTGAAGAAAAGGCTGACTCACAGGGGCTCCTTCAACTCTGATGCTTATGCCCTAGGTTGCACGCTCTGCCTTCTAGACCAGGTTGTTAATCCTTGACTTTGAGCAGGAGATTCTTTGTCCCCATAACACCAAACCATCTTACTCACTAGCCCATAGATTCTCAAGAGACTGCAGTGATTTATTATAATAAACTATTCCTTGTTTCTGACCTCTGAGACATGGCATTAGTAGATGTTGTAAATCATGTAGAATCAAGATTTGGGACCTAGAATTTGAGTTTTGCATTGTATTTTGGAAATATTCCTAAGGCAGAGAGAGGAACTAGGCAAGTATTAACCAAGCAAGGGAGATCTAGATCTCAGATTTCAGGATGAGATCCCAATGGGTGCTACATTTAAATAATAGGCTCCCCACAGTCTGAGCTCCAAGCCCTCAAGGATAAAATAAGCTGATTTTTGGAATGAAAAAAGTTTTATCACAAATGCAAACAAATATCAGGAATACAAGAAAAAAAGAGGGGGCACTGGGGCTCCACCCTATGCAAAGAGCCACCAAGATATACCATCTAAATAATTCTCATGTATGGCAAAACAAGAAGGCACTGATTGCACTCCAGGTTCTGTCTTAACACGTATGCCATGGAGAGGAGAGTCAGCAACATATGTGCACTCCTTGAATCAGGCTCTAGAGAAGGCCAAGTGAAATAGTCCTACACAGGGTTCCTAAGAAGAAAGTTAGGATGGATTCTACATAGATGCTTTCAGGGAATAAGTCTCAAGTGAGGGCTAAGTGAGAGGGAGTCCTTTGCTGGTTTCCTAAGAGGAACATACAGGAAGTGGCCCACTTACGTGCATTCAAGGAACCATAGACCAGAGAAGGCATGGCGATGGGGCATCCACTGCAGGATCCCTAAGATGGAAGGAGGGAAAGGCACCTGCATGTTTGCATTCAGGAATCAGACTTGAAAGAAGGCCAAGTGAAAGTCTATGCTGGATTACATAGACCTTTCCTTCACAAAGGGGAAGGACAATTCCAGCATGTGTGCCCTCAGGAAAAAGGCCCAAGAAAAGGCCAAGTGCTTTCACTTGGTCCTAACTTAGGTGACTAAGAAGTAAGGATGAGGAGTGTCCTATTTGTGCACTGAGTGATTCAGTCCCAAGAGAAGGCCAAGTGAAACTGAGTCCTAAGGATTCCTAAGAAAAATTCCTAAGGGAAAACGGTGGGAAGAGGCTTCCATGTGTGCACTCAGGAATTAGCCCTGAGAGAAAGCCAACGGAAGGGAGTCTTACACAGAATTTCTAAGTGGAAAGGGCAGGAAGGGGCATGCATGTGTGCTCTATGAAGACAAAAATCCAAGAAAGACCAATTGAATGGAGTCTTAATCCTGATTCCTAAGAAGTAAGCATAGGAGGTATTCTGGATGTGTGCACTCAAGGAATCAGCCCCAAGAGAAGTCAAGTGAAAGGGGACCTAGACTGAATTCTTCAAAGGTAAGGGCAGGAAGAGAACAGAAGGGTAGGTTCTCTCAGGCACATCTGTTATAAATTGATGAAGAGTATCTAACCAGATGTCATACAAAAAGAAAGTGAATTTGATGGAGCTCTTTCTTCTCCTCCACGTTGGCTTTGCATCAGGGACATGAATGTCAGAGCTACTGCTCCCTTACTGTATTTATTTATGAGAGTTCACGTTATTGAAAACAATGAGGTACCTTCTCTTATAGGCCCTTGGTTAAACATAATTACACTATTCCAGGAGGCAATATATTGATAGCACATAGCCCAAGGGTAGAAAATAAGTCACAAAGAAGAGATCAACCTCAGACTGCATAGGCAATCTGTTAAGACTCAATTCTCCAAGGGTCTCATGTAGTTCTGCACATATTATTAACAGAGCCTCTAAGTACCTTTGCTCTAGACTCTTTTCAAGGATGTTTGTATAATGAACAATCTTGGAAGATAGAGTTAATGTCTCTGGAACAAAGGGCAGGTTCACTTCCTGTCCTATAATTAACACAGTATTTCCCTCCAGATCAAAGGGAAGGCATGCTGATTGCCCATTATAAAATGGCAGAGATTCTCTGATCTCAGGGATGTTCTTCTGAAATGCAACTCACTGTGCAGACATCTATAAAGTCCCATTTGTTGGCCCTACAGAACTTGGGGCAAAGGAAGCTAATGCAAATATTCTGATACATTATAACTCACAGCAAATAGCATGCAAATCTCTGACACAGGAGTCTTGTGTTTTCTCACAATATCTTTGAAGCAGACTAACTTACTAGTTTGCAAGGAGTGTAAATTGTGACACCTTTCATAGTTGTTGACATAGGCTAGGTAGAAACTCAACTCCCAAACTCAAACAGAAGCACATTAGTGATCTAGGGTTTTCACATTAGGGTATTTTGCTGTGGTTTACAAAAACTGATTACTCACCAAGAACTCAAGATCTATATATTAGATGTATTTCTACTAGAGACTTACTTGTGGCAGTGTTGAATTTTCTGTTACCTGAATTACATCATGAAGGTGAGGATAACAGACAAGTTTAGGTCACACACAAAAATTTCCCGAGAAAACTTGAATTATTTAAGATCTCTAATATGTTCATATTGATAACTAGAATTCAAGGAAACAAAAGGGCAATTAACAGATGGAAATTCAGGTATACAAATTATATACACATTTAATTTAGGGACATTCAATTTTATGTTTTTAGGAGGATAAAGTGACAAATTCTTATCCTAAAGGAAAAATAAGGTGAGAAGCATGAATATACTGTTACTTTGACTGGTCCCAGGGCAGGCATGCCTCTCAAAGTATGTAGCTGTTTGAGTGTGATTCTAGTGTTTAAATTTATGTGCTTTTCATACAACATGGCTTCTAAAAGCCAGCCAATCACTTCGTTTGGTGTTAGAGAACAGCAACCTACTCCCATGCTTAGAAAACAAATCATGTGTTGGACCCTTTAATTTTTTAAGCCCCTAATGTGTCACCTCCCCAAGGAATTTTCAAGCATGATTTTGACTTAATGACTTTCGTTCCTAACTCTCCAAATGTTTCTTGCTCGGCATGAGATCTGGATCCATGATTATCCATCAGAAATCAGTCTGCACGGCAGAGGCTACCCCGAACATCTCAAGCAGAAAGGGATTTAATATAAGAAATTAGAGTATTAATCATTGAATGCACTAGAAAAGTAAAAGAGAAATAACACTGCACTTTCAGGACATCTGGAAGTGTAGGAATCTGTGCAAGGCACTGATGATGGCCTCAGCTGTCCGTAGGACAAAAGCAAGTGATTCACAGGAGCTCACTCTAAGTCTTCTGCAAACTCACCTGCAATTTCCCAAGGGTTTCTTTTTAATGCTGCTGGGTAAGCACAGCTTCTATTCCTCTTCTGCCTTTCAAATCTGATATAGATGCTTCATATTGGCAAAACTTAACTCAGAACTCTGCTGGCAGTGGAGTCTTAAAAAATCTAATTTTGAGGCTTCCCCTCTGTGATACAGAAGCAAGTGTAAATCAGGGTCTGGAGCATGTTGATTTGACACAATGTGGCACATTCTGCCCCTTTGACAAGTCAACATCTATACATATCATAGTTAACTTTCAAACAGTGAAAATGGCAACAAAATCCTGCTTTCACCTAATGTGGCTATCTCTGATATAAATAAGACACCCTCACTTTCTACTCCCAATATGAAACCTTAAACTCCCAATATTCCTTTATTATTCCGTGTTATTCTTCTCTTTTAGTCAGAATTCTTTTTTTTTTTTTTGATGTTCTGTAATCTTAATATTAAATTTTAAGGTTAAGGACCATGAACACACACTATAGAAAATAGAACTTCAAGAGAAGATAGAGGCCATAAATTGGGCAATACAAATGAATATATGACAAAGCCAGAAAGAAAAAAAAAAAAGCTTAAATCTAACATCTTGATGTTTTATTGTTGGTCACAACATAGGTATTTTTAACTGCCTTCTTCCATTACCCAATTTTTCCTTTGCTTACAGCTGATCATGGTTTTTCATCTTTATGCCTAAAAGATGTGAGTCCTTAAAGATCCTGTCTGCCTTAGGTTGCTATATATTCCATCAATGTTTATTATTAGACACAGAAGTACAAAGAAGTCCCCAGGGAATCTCTTGAACTCCATACCCAACTCATATTCACTTTGACCCCACTGTGAGGCAACCACCCTACTTTCTCTTCATAATCAGGGTCAACAAGAATAGAAAATAGAGTAATATTTTGCCTGTTAATTAACTGGCATGCTGAATCTTAAATGGATTATTTGGCAATTTCAGTTTTCACTTTACTGGGAGAATCCTGGCTCTGGTTCAACTAATCCTTTAAAACAGCAGAGCTCTCAAGAAAGATATAAGGTATTAATTGTAATCAGCCTTCCATCTGGTAAAATTATTTCCCTCTCCCTCACAAAGGCACCATTTTGAATTCTCAGCATTTGTCTTCACTATTGGCAGATTCATCACTCAATAGTGGAAGGAATCAGTAGAAAACCTAAGAAACTGTGACTTGCCTAAGGTAAAGGGAAAAATTAGGGCAAGCTCTTTTGTCTCATACTTAGGTATTCTTAAATTTTTTTTTTTCAACGTTTATTTATTTTTGGGACAGAGAGAGACAGAGCATGAACGGGGGAGGGGCAGAGAGAGAGGGAGACACAGAATTGGAAACAGGCTCCAGGCTCCGAGCCATCAGCCCAGAGCCTGACGCGGGGCTCGAACTCACGGACCGCGAGATCGTGACCTGGCTGAAGTCGGACGCTTAACCGACTGCGCCACCCAGGCGCCCCTCATACTTAGGTATTCTTAAACCTAAATTATTTTTCACATCATTTATATAAGGTTTTGTACCAATTGGATTAAAAAAAAAACCCTGTGAATTAATGTATTTTCTTTTTTTATATAGTTTTTTATTTTTTTTATTTTTTATTTTTAAAAAATGTTTATTTATTTTTGAGACAGAGAGAGACAGAGCATGAACGGGGGAGGAGCAGAGAGAGAGAGAGGAAGACACAGAATCCGAAGCAGGCTCCAAGCTCTGAGCTGTCAGCACAGAGCCCAACGCAGGGCTTGAACTCACAGACCGTGAGATTGTGACCTGAGCCGAAGTTGGATGCTTAACTGACTGAGCCACCCAGGTGCCCCTTAAATAGTTTTTTAAAATAATTATTTATTTTAAAATTTACATCCAAGTTAGTGTATAGTGCGACAATGATTTCAGGAGTAGAATCCACTGATTTGTCCCCTATGTATAACACCCCATGCTCATCCCAACAAGTGTCTTCCTGAATGCCCCTTACCCATTTAGCCCATCCCCTCTCCCACAACCGCTCCAGCAACCCTCAGTTTGTTCTCTGTATTTAAGAATCTCTTATGTTTTGTCCTCCTCTCTGTTTTTATATTATTTTTGCTTTCCTTCCCATATGTTCATCTGTTTTGTATCCTAAATTCCTCACATGAGTGAAGTCATATGATGAATTAATGTATTTTCTTCCCCATTTGCATGCATTGGCGCCAAGGAATCTGGAGACAAAATTCTTTTTAAGATTGTGCAGCCAGATTATTCTACACCATCTCAAATGGCTAGATCACATGCTTTCTTCATATTGAAAGCTGGAAACTGGTCTTAAAATACTTAAGTTTTACTGAGTACAATATTGATAATGCCAAAATAATCTAATAAAGAGTAACGATTTCAAGGCACTTAAACCACTGTGAATTCTTTACATGTAATGACTCATTTAATCTTCGTAATACCCTGAAGGAGATAGGTACTAAGTCATACCCATTTAACAGATGTAAGAACTAAGAGATGATTAAGTTGCTTGTCAAAGTTTACACAGTTACAGTGTGGTGCAGTGGGCATTCAAATTCAAGCACTTTGGCTTCAAAGTGCATGCTACTGTCCTCTTAATACTATATGCCTCACAATCAGCCCACAATGGCACTTTTTGGTAATCATTTTGAATTTTCATCAGTAATCTGCCTCCTAGTTTGCTGATAAATTTCTCTAGGAGAAAAATCAGTACATAGTCTAAAAACCATCATGTTTAAAAGATGTTGAATTCAGGCTTCTTTTATAACTTTATTCTAAATTAAACATTAACAAAAATTTTTGAATTTAGATGTGGATAGCCTATTGTTTTGATCATTAGCATTTCCCCCCATCCCCCCCCCCCAAAAAAAAAAAACCCCTTAGGATCTCCTCTTGGCAACGTCCAAGTTCCTTATTAATCAATTAATCAGGTATAATCTTAAACAGTATATATCCTAAGGGTTTGATTTGTCTAGGTATTTTCCTGTGTCAATTTATTCCCTTCCTTAAAAAAATCATGCAATTTTATGGTATCTTAAAACTTTTACTATTTTTAAATTTATTTAAAAAAATTAAGCTTATTTATTTTGGAAGAGAGAGCACAAGCAGAGGAGGAGCAGAGAGGAGAGACACAATCCCAAGCAGGCTCCACACCCATCAGTTCAGAGCCCAATGAGGCGCTTGAACCCATGAACTGTGAGATCACAACGTGAGCCGAGATCAAGAGTTGGTCTCCTAAGGGAATGCAACACCCAGGAGCTCCTTACTCTTTTTTAAAACTAATCTCTGAGCCCAGATATCTAAACAGGTTTGAGAAAATTAAATTGGTGAATAAAAGCCCTGAAACATTACTGATCACAAAAGTAAGCCTGGCTAATAAGTGTGTTGGTACTGAGTGTTGGTTGAACTTGGTATGTTAAATTAGAGGGAGAATTGATAGAATAGAAACCAAATGAACATTTGCCAAATACATAGGATAGCTATTGGCTTCCTCACTGCTACTCTGGAGTCATTTAGCCTTTCAGTTGAATATATGGCGGGTTAAGACAGAGAGGAAAGACCTGAGAAATACATCCCCACTTTTATCAGTACATTCCATCTCTGCCTACAGATATTTACAACATAAAGACCATGCCAGGAATATTAATTGAGAACACTAGTCTAACATTATTTATCACATCTGCGGAGGGTCTGAAGGAAACAATATTGGGAATGTAGATAGATCCATAGTTTCAGAGCAAAATCTAAACAATACTTTAATAAAGGTATGGAATTGAATTATCCTGGGTTGTTTTTGTGCATCTATAATCACAGATCAAGTCCTCCTCTTCTCTGAAGCAGGCAAAGAGTCGTACTTCTTTGGTGAACATAACAGCTGCACTAGCTCTTTAATTATCTATGCAATTAGCATAAAGAACTGTAACAGAACAAAATGGTCACAGCCAAGAAGCCACCTACAAACACTTAATATTCAGAGGAAGAGTACTGGCATTTAATCGTGGAGACAGTCACACTGAACAATGACATTTTAAAAATTAAAAAAAAAAAGAAAAAAGAAAATGTGACTGATGTGTAAAAGGAAAAAAAATATCATCACCACAGAAAGAACCTTCCCAAGGTCAGATGGCATAAGCTGGAGAGTCAATATAAGCTTCCCTAAACACCTAATGTAAAACGTTTACCCTAGATATTTGACTTAGGTTTCTCCTTTGATTACATAAAATGAAACACAATTCTCTCTTCTCTCATTTACCTATTTCTTTCCTTTCTGCTCCATAAATCTAACTTAGATTTCCCACTTTTCTTGCATCTATTTCAGGTTGAATTGTGTCTCCCCCCCAAATATATTCAAATCCTAATCCTTACTACCTGAGAATGTGACCTTATTTGGAAATAGGATCTTTCCAATTGTAATCCCGGGAAGATGAGGTTACACTGGATTAGGATGGGCCTTAAATCCTTATCTTGGTGTCCTTATAAGAAGAGTCAGAGGCACAAGAAAAGACCACCCTGTGATGATGGAGACAGAGGTTACCATCATACATTTACAAGCCAAGGAGCACCAAGGACTGACTGCCGGCCACCACAAGAAGCTAGGAGGAGTCCAGAAAGGATTCTCCCTTGGAGTGTTCCGAGGGAGCTTGGCCCTGCCAGCATCTTAGTTTTGGACTTCTAGACCCCAAAACTTTCTGTTTTTTTTTTAAGCCATCCAATGTGTGATATTTTGTTATGGCAGCTCTAACCAACTAATATAGCATCTATCTATTCAATGGTTCTCTTTCCTCCCCTTGTTCTCCAAATCTTCTAGTGGATGACTATAAAAACAGACTCCAACATGGAGTTCATCCATTTCAATGTAGCCATAATCTACGAATTCCTCACTCAGTAGAACTTCTGCTGACAAGTCTCTAATTGTATCTTACTTTCATAATGTATTTTATCTGCTATTGCAGATATCACTATTTGTTGACAAAGAAAGTTACAAAAGTAAATTGGCTTCGAATCAAAGCAATGCCTCCAACCTCAGCCAGGTCCTCTTTATGACTTGTTGTTTGTTGTTTTTAAATATGCATTGTTCTGTAATTATCAACATTGTGTTCCTTTTATCACTTATACCAAATTCCTACCTTCAGTTCTCAAGCATTCAATTCTACCTCTATGAAATTCTGCTAATCACTTGAGGTTAAACCTCATGTTTTTAAAAAAAATTTTTTTTAAACCTCATGTCTTTAATATTGCATTTTCTCCCTTGGTCTCCCTCATTTATCACCAAACATTTTTTATTGTCATAAATTTTCTCTGGACCTGCATGTAGTCTTTTATTTTTTTCCCATTGCAGAGGGAAAATTATCCTTCCTCTTTCCCAAAGGTTTCTCCTTTCTTTTCAGTGAGAATGGTATTATTTTTTTGGTTATTCTAGCTTTTGTTTAACAACTAAACAGATAAAAGTCATAGAACATAAAATTCATCTATTTAAATTTATAAAATTCAGTGGTTTTTAGTACTTTCAAAGTTGCACACTTATCAGGATAATCAATTTTAGAATATTTTCTTCATTCCAGAAGAAAAACCTGTAGCAATCATTGACAATTACACACTCTGTCCATGCCATGGTATTCTTCTACTTCTATGGGTAGGCCTGTTTTGGACCTTGCATGTAAATAGAATTATGCAAAACGTGGTTCCTGTGACTGACTTCCTTCACTTAGTTTAAGGTTTTCCAAACTCACCCATATTGTAACGTGATCATTACCTCTTTTTTATTTTTGCCAAGTAATATGCCATTGTTTGGATATACCACATTTTGCTTATCCATTCATTTGTTGATGGACGTGGAGACGGCTTTCGCTTTGGGGCTATTAGGATCAATGTTATGAACAGTGGAGTATATAAGCATGTATGTAGGAATAGGTCTTCATTTCTCTTGGGTCTAAGTGTAGGAGCAGAATCCTGGGTCACATAGTAACTGCTTGGGATTCTCTCTCTCCTACTCTCTCTGCCCCTCCTTCACTTGTGTTCATGCTCTCTCTCAAAATAAGCTTAAAAAAAAAAGATGATCACAGACCAACATCCCTCATAAATACAGAGAAAATATTCTCAATAAAATACCAAGAATTGAATAGCTAGTATATTTTTAAAAAATCACAATCAGGAAGATTTTATATAAATAATGCAAAGTTTAAAACCAAAGTAATTCACTATGAAAGCAGAATAAAGAAATATCATAAAATCATTTCAGGAGACATAGAAAAAAAGTTGACAGAATTCAGTATCCATCAATGATTAAAATCATTAAGATGCTCTTGCAAACCAGGAATATAACAAATTTCTCAAAGTGATAAAAGACATCTATGAAACAGTCTATACCTACAATGTTCTTATTGGTGAAGGAATATATGCACTCTCACTAAGCACAGAAAGAAACAAATATTGACCATTCTTGCCATTTCTTTTCATTATTATACCGGAGGTGTTACCAGGTACAGTAAGGCAAGAAATAGTATAATCTATCTGCATATGACACAACTGCCTAGAGAAAAATAATTAGAATTGATGAATTCAGCAGTCACAAGATATGTAGTAAGGGTTTTTTTAAGTTTATTTATTTTGAGAGAGTGGTTGCACATGAGTGGGGGAGGGGCAGAGAGAGAAGCCCAAGCAGGCTCTGCACTGTCAGCATGGAGCCCAAGGTGGGGCTCCATCTCATGAACTGTGAGATCACAACCTTGCCAGAAATTTAACTGAATGAGCCAGACATTTAACTGAATGAGCCACCCAGGTGACCCAAGATTGTAGTAAATTAAAAAGCCAATGTATTACTATGAACTAGCAAACAATCGGAATATAAAGATCATTAAAAAATACAAAATAACTTTGACAAAATATGGCCAAGAAATAGGACACGAAGATTCAATACTGCTAAGATGTCCAGGCTCCCTAAATTCATCTACAGATTCAACACAACCGTAATAAAAATACCAGCAGTCTAATTGTAGAAATGCACAAGCTTGTTGTAAAATTATATGGAATCATAAAAGACTAGAATAGTCAAGACAATTATGCAAAACAAGGGGGAAAATATCAAATATCTCTCCTGATTCAAGAGCTAGTATAAATCTCGAGTAATATGACAGTGCAGTATTGGCATAAAATAGACACATAGATCAGTACAAGAGAATACACAGTCCAGAGACATACCCACACATATGTAATCAGTTCATTTTCAACAAATGTGCCCATCTATTTCAATTGGAAAAGGATAATCTCTTTAACAAGTGGGGTAAGGTGCTTGAAGAGTTAGATACCTAAAAGGGGTAAACTAAATCAACTCATTATACCATACCAAGAAAAAAATGCCTAATAGGTTGGATCTCAACATAAAAACTAAAATTAACATTTGTCCAAAAAAAAAAAAAAAGGGGAAAAAGTGATCCTGAGATATTTTTGTGACCTTTAGATAGAATACAAAAAGTACAAATCATAAAATAAAAAATTAACTGCTTTAGGGCACCTGACTGACTCATCCAGTAGAGCATGCAACTGGCTGTTGATCTTAGGTCGTGAGTTTGAGGCCCGTGGTGGGTATAGAGATTACTTTAAAAAAATTTAAAAATTAACTGCATCAAAATTGAAAACCTTGGCTCATTAATGAAAAGTATTAAGGAAACTAATTAAATAAAATCATAACCTAGGGAAAATTATTCCCAAAGCACTCATTTGACAAAGGACTAGTATAAATATTATAAATATAAATATTTAATATATTATCAAATATATACAGTGTGTGTTTTACAATTCAATAATGACAAGACAAATGACACAAGTGAAAATTGGGAAAAATTTGAAGAGATACTTCAAAAAAGAACATAAAGGAATGGCCAATAAGCACATGTGATGACCAACATCATTAGTCATCAGGGAAATGCAAATTAAAACCACTATGTGATACCACTATGCGATACACGTCTTCCAGAAGAGCAACCACTGGTGTGGATGTGGAGCAACTGGAATTCTCATACTTTACTAGAGCCAATCACTTTGGGTAACAATTTGGCAGTTTCTTTGAACATTTAAAATATACTATGACCTACCCATTCCACTCCTAGTTATTTAGAAAAGAAAAATGAAAGCACATGTCCACATAAAATCTTGAACATGAGTATTCTTACCACCCTATTATTAATGTCCAAAATCTGGAAACAATCTGTATCAACTGATAAATAGATAAACGTACTATATTATACACATATAATGAAAAATTACTCAGCCATAAAAAGCAACTACTGATATACACAACAACATGGATGGATTTTAAGAACAGGTTTATTAAAAGAAGCCACAGACACCCCCCCCCCAACAAACAAAAACACAGACTATCTAATTTCATGTGCATGTCTTTAGAAAGTGCAAATTTAATTTATAAAGAAACCAGAGCAGGGTGGGCAGATGGGTTCAATAGGTTATGAGAACCAGGTGATGCATGGAATTATTGAATTGCTATATTGTACACCTGTAACTAATATAACACTGTTAACTGGACTTAAAATTTAAAAATAAAAATGAAAAAAAAAAACAAGGAATCAGAGGTTATGTGCATCAGGAGGTGGGAAGGGATGACAGCACGGAACATGGGTAGACTTGGTTGGTTAGTGAAAAAGTTCTGTATTTTGATTAAAACACTGGCCAAAATGGTATATACATTTTTTTTTGAAACTCAAACTATATCCTTAAATGGGTGCATAAGTTATATGTGAACTTTAATACAGTTTATTAAAAAAAAATAATTGGAGAGAATAACCATTTAGGTATTCATCTCACCATCACTATCAAAATCAATAGAGTTGGAAAACAAATGTGTGTTCTATTAGTTTTCTAGAGCTGCTGTAACAAAGTACCACAAACTCCGTTGCTTAAACAAAAGAAACTTATTGTCTTATAGTTCTGGCTCTCTCCTACCTTTTGGTATTTCCTTGGCATGTGCCCACAGAACTCCCATCTTCCCATGGTGTTCTCCCTATGTACATGCCTATCTGTCTGAACATGGCTTTCTTTTTATACGGACACTGTCCTATTGGATTAGAAGCCCACCTTACTCCAATATGACATCATCTCAACTTATTACATCTGCAACAACCCTACTTCCAAAAAAGGTCACAGTCTGAGGTACTGGGGGTTAGGACTTCAAAATATGGACCCCCCCCCTTTTTTTTTAGTGGGTGAGGGGGTGGACACAATTCAACCCATGTGTTTAAAATGATGCTGCATCTATAAATCAAATTAGCATTCAGGTTTTACAAGTCCTATTCCCCATAATTAGCGATATTGTAAAATATTAATTTATGTTGTCAAATGAGTAAAATCAGATTAATATACACATACATTATAGAAATATAGGTACATATCTATTTATGTATCTATAGCATGTATGTCTGATTTTTCTAAGTACAATTTGGTGCATAAGGTAGGCACTACAATATTAATATTCTGTTATTTTTGTGGCAGTACCATTATAAGTTTCTTGAATGGGAAGCTATTTATCTTGTGAGTCCTCCTCATTCACCACAACTTCACGTGAAATAATAACAGCTAATTACTTTAGGTGAAAGTTGGAAGCTATTCTATCATGCAGATATAGTCTGTATTAATAGGCTCAGTGTATCATTGTTTGAAAGAAGTTTCTCCAAATGTCTCCAGATGTTAGGAACATAACAGAAACATTTGATTTCAGACAGTGTAGCAAGTGATGGACAACTGGTTCACTGATTCTAAAACTTTGGATTCTATAAACAAGTTGTCCAATCCCCTTAAAAAAGTCAATTTAAACTAGCTGTCTTATTCATAATATTACTTCCACACAGACCAAAGAGTAGCCAAGTTTGACAGGAAAGCAGCAACTGAGACAGAAAACATTAAAAGGACACTCTGAGCATAATAACAGCAATGACTTGATCCTATAAATGTATTCTATTTTTTATTTTTTTAAAGATTATTTATTTTGGGGTGGGGGATAGAGAGAGAGAACATGTGCACACAGGAGGGGCAGAGAGAGAAGGAGAGAGAGAGAATCCCGAGCAGGCTCTGCACTGTCAGTGCAGAGCCCATTGCAGGGCTCGATCTCAATGAACTGTGAGATCATGACCTGAGCTGAAATCAAGAGTCTGACACTTTAACTGACTGAGCCACCTAGGCGCCTCCTAAATGTACTTTAGATAGGTCACATTAATATGAATTAAGAAACTAAGAAGAAGAAAAAAAAAGAAACTAAGAAAAATAAAACTTTATGGTGTAATTATATGCAATGGAAAGAAAATCTCTTTAAACTTTCAGAGAGCTCTAGGTATATTTTTAATGGAGGATTGGCATGTCACCTGCCTCAGTTTTCTCAACAAAAGTGAGAGCAGGCCAGGTTAAGAGAGACAAGGATTCCTCAAAGTTCAAGATTTATTTAGGCACCTTCTGAGCTCATAGAAGGCAGACAGCATGGACACATGTTCACTGGTGAGCACACAGTCCCTGCATCCACACCATGAAGTTTACCGTGAATAGCACATACTTGGTAATTGCTGATATTATTTCAACTTACTTGAAAATTCACCTACACTTTCTCTGGAAGAATAGCACATATATATTTCTGGGTTTCACTGGACACAGACCAAGAGAATACCTGGGAACTTTTAACAGTTACTTTGTCAAAGACAAGACTATCTTGCATAACTCATGAGGTCACAAATTTAATTTCAATGTCAGCTATGGACCCATGACAAAGCCCTATTGATATACATGTTGTCCTAGGTGATGTCAGCCATCTAACTATTTTACTGAGATTATTTACTGACTCTTCACCAGGCCAAATCTCAGGTATGTAAAGCTGAGTAGTTCAGACTCATGTTAAAATACACGGACATTCCCCATCTATGAGTGGCATCTCTCTTGTGCATTTAATTTTAATTTTTACCTTTTCCCCATTTGTGCTCCCATTATATTCTCTCTTGTACTTGCTTCCTCTAATACATACAGCATATTACCCTACATGTGTTTAATCTCATAAAAAATTTAGTGTACCTTTTTTGGAGTATCTGTGTATGTGTGCATATGTGTACTCATGCATACTTTTGAGTTCAATTTTGGACATGAGGAAATTGAGTTTTCTGTGCAGACATCCAAATGGAGGTGAAACTACAGAACTAGGTATGCAAATTTCAAACTCAGAGGAGAGATCTTGGTTACAGAGAACATGGAGGGTTCACTTTCAGGTGACCATAGCTGACAAGGAGCTAGTGTAGAGAGAGGGAGAGAAGATACACATGCACCAAACAACACAGTGCATTTAAAATTACGCTATAAATGTTCTGTGCTCACGTACACATGTAGAGTGAAATATGAAATTAAAGAAATGATCTGCATACTTAAGACTAAATAATTTAAAATGATGGCTTGAATCAATAAAGTTTAAATCATTTTCTTAGATTTCAAACTGCATCATGTAAGGACCTAGCATCAGAAACTTTGATGTGTTACAACATATTTGAGAGGAATTGTTTCCAAGATGCATTAAAAATATTATCTTTGTGCCATTTCTTATAAGTAATAATAAATTGTCAGAATAGTATTTTTCTGATAGAGAAGCTATAAAGGGGCAACCAAGGAATTTCCCTAAGATGTGGGGTAAATATAATGAGTCAAGTAAGTTAGCCCTCTATCCTGATCGTGTTTTCCCAGAAGTTGTAGCATGATCTTGTTCTCTTAGTTGGTTATATTATTGCTTCAAGAATTTGCAAGACTCTACTTCATTCTCTTTAATGTTGGTTTAGAGAAAACATTAAGGAAAACCACTTAATATGTTCAAACAAAAGTGACCTGCCATTGTCGTCAAATGGCAAGGAAAGGGCTACAAAACATGGGATCGTGCTATTGGTATGCTCTGAATTGACTTCCTCCATTAATACCCAGCTTTATCTGTAAAGAAAGGCAGTATATTTCTAGGCTATGATTTTTTTTTTTTTTTTTTTTTTTTTTTTTTTTAAGAATGGAAGGAATGTTTCCTGGCCAGTGTGGGGTCTCTGGCTAAGAGCACAAAAGATCAGAGTGACATCAAAGCCATATGGTTAATGGGCATTTGGAGCTTGTTGGGAGTTCCCATGCAGTGAGTGGGATTTACTCAATGTTCTGCATCAATGCATTAGCTGCTGAGGTTAACAAGAACCCTGTGGAGAACTTTCCATAAATATGACACCTTGGAGAGTGGGACTTCAAGCAAATGAGAGTAGTGCTGGTATCTATATGTTGGTTATAATGTTTCCTGGTTTTAATTATAACATTAAACACATTAGGTGAGTGGCTTAAAGCTGTATAGGGACTACAGAAACAAAATTACTTCAGCAAGTTCCTGCCAACACAGTTAACTAGCAAATGGGATTTCAAGCCAATTTTAATTTTTAAGTGTGCAAGTTTAGACAATAGCTAGATTTATCACTATTGACAAGAATGAGATACCCTTTGTTCCTGGCCACTCACTGTTCCTGACTTCATTCACGCCATGACATAGTGTTTGTAGGGAGGAGAGGTGCACTGCCCAGAGAGAGGGCAGACCCCATGGAGTTCATGGTTCAATCCAGGTTCTAACACAGAAACTCATGCCTGGAAGTACATTTAGAACAAAACATTTTTCATGGACAGACCATTGCTTGTATTTGTTTCATCAGAATTTTCAATGATAGAAGTGAGGGAATTATGAGTGATTCATAACCTTTATCACTAGATTTGTATCCTTAAGAAAAATCGTATGTTTAGCTAAGTGAGCTGACCCAGCAGAAGAACTTTCAGCTTGTGAAAGATTGTTTTTGACTGAACTTAGCTTTCCTTACATTTCATGTAATGCTGTTTTAGTACTTTTTGAAATGGTTCATACTTTTTGAAATAGCATAGGCTGTGGACCGAATGTTTGTGTACTCCTCAAATCCACTATTTAAGTTCACAGCAAAAAGATGGCCATCTATGAACCACAAAGAGGCCCTTACTAGACACTAAATTTGCTGGTTATTTTATCTTGGACCCCTCATCTTTTGGATTTCCTCCAAAACTGTGAGAAATGACTTGGTTAAGCCACCCGGTCTATGGTATTTTTGTTGTAGAAATCCAAATGGGCTAAAACAGTGTGTTACTTTAACATATTCTGAAGTCAGAGAAATCTTGGTTAAAATCTTGGTTCTGTCCTTTTCTAGCTGTGTGACTTTGGGTCTCAGTTCCTTTATCTACAAGATGGAGATAAAAAGGGTACCTCCCTCATATGCTTCTGAGGATTAAAAGGTGGCTATAAACTAGTATTATTTTAACTCTAACTGATATATTCACCTTCTTGTCTTTCTTTGAACTGCAATGCATACAGAATTACTCAGATTATTTTACCTTTTTTTGGACTGTAGCCAGAGGAACTGGTGAAATCCTCGAATTCTTCATAAATTGTGTAATTTTTCTCTATCCTAAGTATCCATATCATGATTTTCCCCAATCACCCAATCACATATATTTGATTTTCAATGAAAGGGATTAATGTAGTCCAAGGAAATTCTTTAAGAAATATATATCTATTGAGCATGGAGAATGATCAGAGGCACAGGATATAAGAATGAATGAGATGTTAGGTCTCAGCTCAACAATCTTACAATGCATTGAGGGAGATGGGAATGTAAGATGTAAATAAGAACACAGAGGGAGAAAGCTAACTCTTCTGGGGAAGGACAATCAATAAACTTTTCATTGAGGATGTGAAGTTTGAGTGGAGTCTAGAAGTGCCAACTTGGGCTCATGAGCTCTCTCTTTGTCAAAAATAAACATTAAAAAAAAAAGAGGGGCGCCTGGGTGGCTCAGTTGGTTAAGCATCGAACTTCAGCTCAGGTCATGATCTCATGGTTCGTGGGTTCAAGCCCCGCACTGGGCTCTGTGCTGACAGCTCAGAGCCTGGAACCTGCTTCAGATTCTGTGTCTCCCTCTCTCTGCCCCTCCCCCACTCACACTCTGTCTCTCTCAAAAATAAACATTAAAAAAAATAAAAAATATATTAAAAAAAGAAATAAAACCATATATATATATATATATATATATATATATATATATAGTCAACTGATCTTTGACAAGTGTACCAAAAGTACACAATGGGGAAAGACTAAAGTCTTCAACAAATGGTGATGGGAAAATTGAATGCAAATGAATAACACTGGATCCTTATCTTACACCATACACAAAAAACAGCTCAAAATGATTTAAACATATGATGTGAAACTGTAAAATTCTTATAAGAAAACATAAGGGAAAATATTCAATGACATCGGTCTTCATAGTGATTTCATGGATATGACACTAAGCACAGGCAGCAAAAACAGACAAATTGGACTACATCAAACTAAAAAGCTTCTGCATAGCAAATGAAATGGTCAACAGAATAAAAAGGCAACTTAGGGAATTGGATAAAATATTTGCAAAACATTTCTGATTAAAGATTAATTTCCAACATATATAAGAAACTCCTACAACTTATTAGCAAAGCAAATAACCTTAATTTAAAAATGGGCTGAAGATCTAAACAGACATTTTTCCAAAGACAATATGCAAATGGCCAACATGTATATGAAAAGATGCTGACCTCACTAATCACCATGGAGATGCAAATCAAAGCCACATGGACCTATCCCTTCACACCTGTTAGGATAGCTATTATCAAACAAAAACAAAAGACAGCAGATGTTGGTGAGGTGGGGGGTAAGTTGAAACCCCTTTATACTGTTAGTGAGAATGAAAAATAGTGCAGTGACTACTGAAAAGAGAAGTGCCTCAAAAAATTAAAAATAGAATAATCATAGTATCTAGCCATCCCACTTCTGAGTATTTATCCATGAAAAATTGCAAACAGGGTCTCAAAGAGGTATTCACACTCCCACTGTAGCACTATTCACAGTAACCCAAATGTGGAAATCACCTAAGTGTGCATCCACAAATTACTGGATGAAGAAAATGTGGTATACACATACAAGAGAATTTCAACCGTAAAAAAGGAAATTCTATAATATAGGACAACATGGACGAGGCTATGCTAAGTGAAATAAGCTAGTTACAGCAGGACAAATATTGCATGATCCCACTTATAGGAGATATCAAAAATACCTGAACTCATGGAAGAAAACAGATATACAATTTCAGTTACACAAGATGAATAATTTATAGAAATCTGCTATACAATATTGTGCCTATAGATTATAATATTGTATCGCACATTAAAATTTCTTAAGTGTGAAGTTCTTATGTTACACATTAAGTGTTCTAACCGCAATAAAATTAATAAAAAGAAACCAAAGCTTGGTGGCACCTTGATCCTAGACTTCCAGCTTCCCCAACCGTGAGAAAATACATTTCTGTTGTTTAAGCCACCTAGTCTGTGGTATTTTGAAATGACAGCCTGAGTAGCCCAAGACACCAGTGAACTCACTGCCATGTTATGCCTCCAGTCCAAAAGTCACTAGTCATCTCATTGCCTTTCTGACTTTCTGGGTCTTCCTATGCTTGGTGTTTTAGGCTCAGCACTTTTTGTCTTAAGACTGAAGACCTAGGGGAAAAGGGGGGCTTTGCCATCTTGGCTCTAACTGGAAGTCTGCTGCTCTGTTCTTTGAATGCTATTAAGAGCCACCAGGCAGAAGTATGGGAAAACTGCAATACCTAAAACCTTTCCAATTTTTAAGGATCAAATGAAATAGGCTTATCTCAGATAGGTGTCAGGATTAGATACCTTTTCTGTGACCCTCCTCTTTATAGCACTATACTCTCAACACGAATGGGAATGAAATAAGCATCAGATTCAGTTCCCACTTGACTATTCTTTTCTCTTTTAATTTAGTCTCTAAATAACAATACCTGCCTAGAGACCCTGACCAGCTTAAACACCTAGACTTGTTTTTTCTTTGCTCGTTTGTGCATTCATGGGAATTTACCTTGCTTTAAGGCACACATAAACACCTATCTGTGCCTTTGTTCCAAATCTCCATAGGTGCAGTCTTACATTTGCTCCTTGTACTGCTTATTACTAGCCTACTGCTGTCGCTATCTACAGGTAGTAAATGATTTTTTTAAGTTAAGCGTCTCTGTAACAGGACCGAGGTTTGCACAGAGAGTCGTGACACCAAGGCTTTTCTTTCCAGGAAGCAACTTTCTTCATACCAGCGCGGGCTCAGTGGGTTCATACCCAAAAAACTGAGTCCTGAGCACAGAAGGATGTAGCCTTTTATACAATTTCTACTTCTTTGTCTCCCATACATGGTAACATAGAGACATACAACCTGATTGGGTGGTCTCATGGTACAGAGTCGTGAGGGATGTCATGTGTGTGCACATAGCCAGGTTGCCTTCCCTTGTCTTCAGGTTTTCACCACATTTCTTTGGGAGGGGCTCTACCACATCCACCCTTGGTTGCTTAGACCTTCCTATTTTTGGGTCAATGAGCATCATCTTGGTTTAGAGGTTTCTATTTCCATAACATCATCACTTACGGGGCTGTTTTCCTTTCAACCATTGCCTCAATGAGGCTGAAGACAGACCAGGGGAGCTAGGCAAGGTAGGATTAAGCAAACCCCCCAAATCAAGAGGATAATACCTATGAGGGTTTTGACTCCACTGGGAATTGAAAACCATCCTCCAAATAACTCCCCAGCGTTCCAACCTTTCCAGGTCTGGACCAGGACATGAACATCCTTTCTCATTCGATCTGTGATCTCCTCTATGACTTTTCCTTCATCATCTATCTGGAGGCAGCAGTTGCTCAGGTTAATCTTTCCACAAACTCCTCCCTCAGAAGCAAGCAAGTAATCTAAGGCCAAGCGATTTTGATAGATGGCATTGCGCGTTTTGGTCTGCTGCTTGGCTAGTAAGTTGAGAGCCCTGGAAATCTCATTGGTTATACTCTCTACAACTGTGTGCAGTTTTATTATGCAGTTTAGCGTGTAAGTGGGAGTGTGGTAGCTCCAGGACCCATCCTCTGCACAGCTGGCAGGGCCATAATATGGGCTCTGGAGTCCATTTGTTATCTTTCCAATTGCCAATTTGTAGGGCATGTTGTTTTCTTTGAGTCTCCCTGTCCCCATACACTTGGACTCCCAAATGTTCCCCTCTGGCAAGTGGGAGCAGGAAGAAGGATGGACAACTAGTTCCCAGCACACATGACCCTGACCAGCCTGAGAGAAGTATAGGCTGTCCTTCCAAATAGCCAGTATAGTCCACCTGAGGCCCGCCATTCAATGGTTGGGTCGACATTGTCCCAGGCCTCTCAGAGATGAGAAAAGTTAGACAAAGCATGGGTATCTGGCTCAAGGTGATCTGGGAATGCCCACCATTGGGTTTCCCATGAGGTTAAGTTATAAAATCTTTGGCCTAGGCACGTTATGCTTCCAACAGAGATAGTGAACTTTCTTCCACATCAGGCAAGGCAGTTTTTCCCCGTAATTGACGTTTTGAGGAGCCAAACCCCAGGAATACGATTGGGGTATTCTGTTCCATTATAAGGTTCACGGGGATCTAATTCTTTAGCATCCCATGGCCATTGATCCCCCATGTTGGTTCCCCCACACATACAGCAAGAAGAGATCTTTAGGGTCTAGGCTATAGTTTCTGCTAAGGCAAGAAACAGGTTTCTTGTTGTGGTAGAGATGGGGTGAGGGCTACTTTCTATTTCCTCATAAAAGGAATGAAGGACTTCATGAGTTGAGGCTTGGAGTGAGACAGCAACCCTCTTGAAGTACAACATGGTTCCTGGGTCAGTGCCTTGCCCATATACATATACACCAATCCTGAGGCCATTTTCCTATTTTGGATCTTCTGGATTAAAGATAGTAAAATTAATGAGCTTACAGGCTCCCAATTTATAGTTGGAGGTTGCAGCCTCCTTTTGGAGGAGCGCCGCTTTATCTTTACCTTTCCAATTGCCCATGAGACACAGCTCCAATAGTGGCAGTAAACCCGACAGTCACGGTAACACATGGATTGGGACAAGGCCTGTTCACACATATACTTGTCATTGAGCCTGTATCCTTGTTCCCATGGTAGAACTCTGCAATTTTGAGTGAACAGAGAGTTTTTGTTAATAGCTGCACACAGGTCAAAAAGTACTGATACTGGCATGTGGGAACTAGTAACCTGGGTTTGGCTGATTAATTTCCCCCCATCCTGGGAGTGTCAGACCTCCAAACATTCCACAGTTGGGAAGTACTGCAGGTCAAAACAAGGGAATTGACTCTGCCTTGGGCAGATAGAAGAGGTGATCTTACTGTGTCTGCAGGTCCCCAGGACTTTTTCTTGGCATGAGAAGTGGGTATGGTATAGTAAGGTCCAAGTGACTCCCTGGCCTGACCCGGTTGTGCGAATGAAAACATAGGTCACATGATGAGGAACGGAGGTCTACAGAAGGGGTCCAGATTAGAAGCAAACAATACCAACGAGGCATCCTATCCACCAAAGGAAGGCGAGTGCTAACAGAAACCTCTCACCACACTCCCAGATGGCTGGGGCAGCCTCTGCCAAACCTATGGCGAAAAGGAGAGCAAGAACCACAACAGCGAGGAACAAGGGGTGACAGTGCATTAAAGTAAGGAAACAGATATAGAAAATACCAACAGTCTATTTGTTCGGCCAGACCATCGATTCCTCAAGCTTCTGCTGTGGGTAGATTAGTCAGCTTCTGGAGTGACTGAAAAAAGGCTGCAGTTTCCCGGAGCCTCTGGAGTTGCAGATGGCTTCTTCGGTAAGGTCAGTTTGCACGGCATTGATGGATCAGGAATGCACTCCCAGCTTCGAGATGCCAGCTTCACTCTGCTGTAGTGAATCCAGGGACCCACCTCAGCCACCTTTACTGCAGTAGGGGTGGACAAAATGACAATGAACGGGCCCTTCCAGAGGGGTTTTAGAGGTTGGACATTTCACTCCTTCACCCATACAGCATTTCCCAGTTTAAAGGGGTGAGCATCTGTGGTGAGACTCACAGGTAATCAATCACTCCCTAACCCAGGGGTGTGAGGTGGTTAGGGTAGAACCAAGGGCCCACATCTGTTGCCTTAGAGTTAGACTATCTCATTTAGAACCCCACTTATGCCCCTGATCATGGGAGGAGGGCACCCATAAAGGATTTCATAAGGGGAGAACCCCGTCTGCTTAGTGGGGCTACACCTGATTCTTTTTTTTTTTTTTTTTTATTTTATTTTCAACATTTATTTATTTTTGGGATACAGAGAGACAGAGCATGAACGGGCGAGGGGCAGAGAGAGAGGGAGACACAGAATCGGAAACAGGCTCCAGGCTCTGAGCCATCAGCCCAGAGCCCGACGCGGGGCTCGAACTCACGGACCGCGAGATCGTGACCTGGCTGAAGTCGGACGCTTAACCGACTGCGCCACCCAGGCGCCCCAACACCTGATTCTTAACAAGACGATTGATTGGCAACACCCAATTCCAGTGTAGGTCGGTTTCCTGACATAGTTTACTTAATTGCAGCTTCAGGGTTTGGTTCCTTCATTCCACCTCCCCAGAGCTCTGGGGTCGGTATGCCGTGTATAACTTCCAGGTGATCTTTAACCCCTTTGCCACCAGCTTGTGAGGCTTAATGAACAATTAAGAGCTTTTTAGACGAATGCTCATTTATAGTAGCATGTGTGTCTAAGTAGTTGTGTTGTACACACATATTTACATGCGTATACATTATGAGCAATACATGTACATTTATGAATCGGTACTCAGAGAAAATGATAAAACACTTATGTTTGTCAAAATGCCACTAATCTTGACTTATGAAATCTTATCCTAAACTCCTAACCTTTGCAATATTCTATTAGTTATCACCTTTGAGACATAACTGATTTAGTCAGTGTTGTCTGTCATATGCCTCTCTGATTATTTATGATGGACACTGTGCTGTGGACATTTTACGATTAGCAGAGAACAAAAAGTGAAAGGTTGGAAAAGCTCTGGGATAAAGCTTGACACTGACAGTCCTTTCATACCACTGGCCTGTGGTCATGTGATTCCGAGTTCTTTAAGTATATTAAATTGAAATAATAATGAATGGTTTCAGGGAATTTGTTAAATGACAGCTGTTTTTATCTAGATCTATAAAGAAAAATGAAAAGATCTAATTTATGGTTTATTATTATTGAGATATAATTGACATATAACATTGTAAGTTTGAAGTGTGTTGGTTCAGTACATTTATATATTGCAATGTGATTACTACAGTAGCATCAGCTGACACCTTTATTACATCACATAATTATCATTTCTTTTTTGTGTTGAGAACAGTTATGATGTAGTCTCTGGGCAACTTTGAAGTTTATAATACAGTATCACTGATTATAATCACTATGTTGTGTATTACAACCTCAGAAGTTATTCATCTACTAGCTCAAGGTTGTTCCCTTAAACATGTCCCCAGTTCCCCCACCCTGAGTCCCTGGTAACCATCATTCCAACTCTCTGTTTTCACAAGTTCAGTGTTTATAGATTCCACAGATGAGTGATATACAGTATTTGTTTTTGTCTGATTTACCTCACTTAGCACAAAGCCTTCAAAAGAGGACATGGATGGACCTTCAGGGCATTACGATACTTTTTATATTAAAAGAGCTTGCTTCCAATTCAGATTGCTAATTGGTATATGAAAAGGTGCTCAACACCATTAGCCATCAGGAAATGCAAGTTCACACCTCAATGAGGTATCAGTAGATTACCACTAGAAAAGTTAAAATTTAAAAGACTGGCAATACCACATGTTGGCAAGGATATAAAGTAAGTGAAACTCTCACACATTGGTGGTTGGAGGGGAAATTGGTAAAACCACACTGGGAAACTCTTTGACAGCAACTAGTAAAGCTATAAAACAAACACTTTAGGATCCAGCAATTCCACTCTTGACTATATACTCAATAGAAATGTGTACCCATGTGCACCAAATAGCATCAACAAGAATGTTCTCAGCAGCTTTGTATATAATGACCAAGACCTGGGATCAACACAAATGTCCATCCATAGGTGAAATGATAAATACACATGATATCTTCATCTAATGTGACATGGTCATCCAATGAGATATAACTAACTCAGCAATAAAAAGAAAACACTACTCATAGAAGTAAACATGTGGATGAATCTCATAGACAAATATTATGTGAAAGAAAGCCAGACAGCAAAGAGGACACACTATAGGATTCCATTTATATGAAGTTCAAAACAGCCACAACTATTCCATATCGATAGCATTTGAAATGGGAGCAACCCAATGGAGAGAGGGTTAACTGGAAGACAGCACAGTGGAGCTTTCCTGGGAACTGGTTATGTTCTATATCTTGATCTGGGTACTGGTATCATAGGTGAAGTAAAAACTCATTGAGCTTTACACTTGAGATCTGTTTACTAAAATATTTTTAATAGAAAATAACATTATATATTCAGAACTATAGAAGGGTCCTGTTGCAGTGACACTTCTGGACTGGCTGATTTCCAAATACCCAATGCTTGGTCCCAGAGTGACCTTATTTCTGGAGATTCTCCTTGGGCAATGTCATTTAAATGTGATTAGGAGCCAGTGATGCTGAATTATAGACTTAGTATCATCTCTTTTTATTATAAATCCCACTCAGTCATAGGACTCATCATTTTCTATTCTTAAACACAGAAGTTAACAACATAAAACAATTTACAGCCTGCATACGTGTATGTAGCCACACAACTTACACAACTCCTTGTAAGCTACTATTTAAGTAATGACTAGGTATATCTATTCCTGGAGGACTGTGGTATAAGTCTAGGAGCTTTGCTTAATAAAATATTTATCTTTTTTTGAGGTTTATGAAAATAAATGTCTTTTTAAAAAGTGTGTTTATTTTGAGGGTGAGAACAAGAGCAGGGGAGGGGCAGAGAGAGAGGGAGAGAGAGCATCCCAAGCAGGCTCCATGCTGTCAGTGTAGAGCCCAATGTGGGGCTTGATCCCACGAAACATGAGAGCATGAATTGAGCTGGAATCAAGAGTCAGAGGCCTGGGGCGCCTGGGTGGCTCAGTTGGTTGGGTGTCTGACTTCGGCTCAGGGCATGATCTCATGGTTTGTGAGTTCGAGCCCCACATCGGGCTCTGTGCTGACAGCTCAGAGCCTGGAGCCTGCTTTGGATTGTGTGTCTCCCTCTCTCTCTGCCCCTCCCCACTTGTGCTCTGTCCCTGTCTCTCAAAAATGAATAAATTAAAAAAAAAAAAAGAGAAGGCTAACGGACTGAGCCACCCAGGCGCCCTAAAAATGCCTTATAAATAACCTATTTCTGAACTTTTTTCGTATACATCTTATTTTCAGATGTATCGCTATTTCAAAGAATGATAAATAATATGCAGACCTGGAAGAAAGGTACACGACCCACATTTCCAGTGTTAGTATTTGTGCTGCCACAGGAAGCACCAGCCCACATTTCCAAACCATAATATGGATGGGACCATTTTCTACCTGAGCTGGACTATCCTATAAAGGCACACAAGGCAGGAAGGTGCTCTAGACACTGAGGATTTTCAGGCCACTAAGACTTCTATGGAGGGGTTGACTTTTGCTTTTGTTCAAGTTTTACACGGTCCTCTGTGAGTGGTTGTCCCAGATACAAAACCACACAAGGATGAAGCTGAAGTCACAGGTTTTGTTTGTCTCTGGAAATTTCACAATGCTTTTTCAGCACTGCATTTCTGATCTCTGAAATGGAACAAACCTTCCTACTGTGGAGATGATTTTTTACACCAGAGAATAAGCTTGCATAATCATTTTTCTCTTGGGAAGTGTCTGTTTCTTAAATGGTAACCTTGGCATATTATTAAATGTGTCACCTCTCCCAATTAAAATATCCTTCTATAAGCCAGGTGCCACTCGCAGCATTGCAATGGCTGAAACAAGTTAGAATACGGAAGAAGATTTTTCACATCAGTGGATTCCTTTTAGATGAATCTTTTATGGATCAGCAGGTTTATTCAGAGTTACTTAAAAAGCAGTTAACATTCCATTAGCCACAAACTGTGATCTGTGTCAGCAATAAGACATTCCTCAGTCATTTATTTTAGTGTAAGAAGTCACTTCAGAAAAAATGCAAATATTGAATATCTAAGGGGCAAATAAGTATTGAGGCAAAATTAGGTCATTTTTCTCATAGAATTATGGACATTATGCTTGATTCCTTGCTTCATTTAATCAAAGCATCTAGATGTTTTATTTTTTTAAGTTTATGATCAGCAAAGAGGAAATGGTTTTAAAAGAACAGTAAAGCTAACATATTTTCACCAAGCTCACAGCAATGACCTTAGTAACAAGTGCTTGGAGCTATTGTCAAAGGGGGCAGGAGATGTTCTTTGGGGTTTCCCAAGCCTGTGTTGTGGGACAGGGCACTGCCAGACATGTAGAAAGGCCTGGACTCAAATGCTGAGTAAGCTTGCAGAGGCTAGTGTTCAGAGGCTCACTAATGCAGAGGGCCCTTTACCTTGACTGCATTGGGTGTAACCTGGAGCCCCTACACTTTAGAAGTTCTATTGGTATTGACAAAATGGAAGCAGATAGTAGAAAAATACCAAAGACATCTATGGGTCATGCTGAAAGTCAGCTTCCCATAGAGTAGAGAAGTTAATAGCACCAAGCTCCTTTTGACTTTTGAAATAAATGGATGACAATCATGCTGAAAGCATCCACTTTTTTTCCCTCTGAATTAAATGAATATGGAGCTAGACCTCCTCTTCTGGGAAAATGGAGTAAATGTATTTATCCCCTGTCCTCCCAATATGTACAACTTAAGTATGTATAATAAGTTACGCATATAATTCTGAAAGATGAAGAGAAGAAGGCAGACTGGCTAAGGACAACCTTGGAACTCAAGAAAGGACTAGGACAAGGTCAGCCTTGCAGACAGAAAAATCAGAAAATAACATCTTTACTCCAGCCCAAAACCGTAGGAAAAACTTCACACTCGCCCTCACCAATAAAGGCCACATGGAGGCACAGAATTTCACAATCATACTTGCCAGACTGTAATGAAGTGCCACAACTCCCACTAGAGTGGTGCCAGAGAAGGTTGGGTGCGGGGCAGGGCTTTCATATTTATCCCTGCCAGGAGGTAGTAAGACTCTGCTCCCAGTACTGTCAGGGGAGACCACATGGAAGGCCTGGGCAGCAACGAGATGCACCTGCCCCTCCCAAATGGGGTGATAGAGAGACAGGACTTTCACCACCTCTCACTCAGGATGAAAAAAACAAAAAACAAAAAACAAAACAACCCTCTTTGTAGTGTCGCCATGTGAAGAGCAGGTGTGAGGCATGCCTAGCCCTTCCTGCCATAGAGATATCAGGGGAAGCCAAGTGGAAAGGAGGAACTCCTACCCCACCCAGCAGTAATGAGAAGCCCCCCACATCCTTGAGCATCAATGGAGGTTGAGTGATTCACCTGTACTTTTACCCTCATCTGGCAGTGACAAGCTGGTGTCCTACCTTCTCCTGCTGGAATGCTGTCATATGAAACCAACTGAAACAGAAGGCTTAAATACGATTCAGGATCTCAGAACATAATACTCAAAATGTACAAGATTCACATTAAAATCCTTCTTCATATAAATAACTGGAAAGATCCTTATTTGAATGAAAAAAGACCATCAATAAATGCAAACAACAAAGTGGCAGGGATGTTAGAATGATTTGGCAAAGATTTTAAAGCAGCCATCTTCAACAACAAAAAATAAAAGTAATATGAACATGTTTGAAACAGAGGGTATCTCATTAAAGAAATAGTCTCAGCAAAGAAATGGATGATATAAGGAAGAATCAAATTTTAGAAGTGAAAAACACAATAAGTGAAAATTTAAAACGCCATTGGATGAGTCCAAAAGTACAAGGGAGGGGACAGAAAAAAGGACTACTGAACTGAAAGATAGAACAATTCTAACTCTAATGTGAATACCAGAGAAAAGGAGAATTAAAAAAAAAAAAGAACAGAGCCTCGGGGACAGAAATCTAATATTCATGTCATCAGAGTCTTAGAACGAAAGGAGAAAACGGATAGGGCTGAAAATGCATTTGAAGAAATAATGGAGGAAAACTCTCAGAATTTGGCCTACAACAGCAGATTGAAGAAGCTGACAAAATTCTAAACAGGATACATCCAAAGCAATCCATACCAGCCCACATCAGAGTCAAACTTCTGAAAAATGAAAACAAAGGAAAAACCTTGCAAGCATCTAAAGAAAAACGACACCCTACTTAGAGGGGAAAAACAATGATAATGGCAATGAATCTCTCATTAGAAACCATGGAGGCACAAAGGCAGGGGCACAACATTTTTTAAGCCCTGAAAGTAAAGAACTGTCAACCTAGAATCCTATATCCACTTGAAAATATTGTTCAGAAATGAAGAAGAAGCCCAGATAATCTTAGACAAGGGAATATTAGTGGAATTTGTCACCAAGAGACCTACCCTAAAATAAAGGTGAAAGCAATTTCTCTAAGCAGAAAGGATGTTATAAAAAAAGGAATACTGGAACATAAGAAGGGAAGAAAGAATACAGTGCAGAAACATATGGGTAAATACTATAGACTTGCCTTCTATTGAGTTTTCTAAATTATGGTGATGTTGGACGAAAACATTATAACACTATCCGATATGGCTCCAAACACATGTAGAGAAAAAATTCTTTTAAGTATATAATAAAGGAGGATAAAAAGAGGTAAGGGTGAGGGGTGCCTGGGTGACTCAGTTAAGCATCCAACTTTGGCTCAGGTCATGATCTTGCAGTTCGTGGGTTCGAGCCCTGTGTTGGGCTCTGTGCTGACAGCTCAGAGCCTGGAGCCTGCTTCAGATTCTGTTTCTCCCTCTCTCTCTGCCCCACCCCTGCTCGCATTCCATCTTTCTCTCTATGTCTCTCTCCCTCTCTCTCCCTGTCTCAAAAATAAACATGAAAAAAAGAGGTAAGGATGCTATACTTCACTCAAACCAATAAAATGATGATACCAGCAGACTGTGATGTTACAAATATATAATAAGAAAGCTACCATAACAAACTTATACAAAGAGGTACTCTTAAAAACCCTTTAGATCAATCAAAATGGGATTTAGAAAATGTACAAGTAACCCATAGTAGGCCAGGAAAGCAGAGAAACAATGGAGTAAACAGAGAAAAAATTAAAAATAACAAGAAGAAAAATAGGGAGAAACTAGTATTTTTCTAACAATTGGAAAGAAATAGGTTGTATCATTATAGACCCCACAGGCATCAGAAGGTTAACAAGGGAAAAAATAATGCAAAAGAAGGTCTACACATACACACATTTACCAACTCAGTTGACAAGGATGTGCATGAGTTGAAAACCCTTGTACATTGCTGTTGCAAGTGTAAAATGGTGCTGCACTATGGAGAAGAGCATGGTGGTTTCTCAGAGAACTAGAAACAGAATCACCGTATGATCCAACAATTCCACTTCTGGGTATATACCCAATAACTGAAAGCAAGGTCTCAGATATTTGTACACCCATGTTCATAGCAGCACTATTCACAACAGCCAAAATATGGAAGTGACCCAAGTGTCCATTGATGTATGAATGGATAAACAAAATGTGGTGTATGCATACAGTGGAGTATTATTCAGCTTTAAAAATAAGGAAATGCTGGGTCACCCAGGTGGCTCAGTAGGTCGAGTGCCTGAGTCTTGGTTTCTACTCAGGTCATGATCGCCCGGTTTGTAGGATCAAACCCCATGTTGGGCTCAGCACTGACAGTGCAAAGCCTGCTCAGGATTCTCTCTCTCTCTCTCTCTCTCTGCGCCTCCCCTGCTTATGCTCTCGTTCTCTCTCTCTCTCTCGTCTCTCTCAAAATAAATAAGCTTTAAAAAATAAATAAAAATAAGGAAATTCTGTCATATGCTACAACATGAATGAACCTGGAGGACAATATACTAAGTGAAATAAGCCAGTAATAAAAGGATAAATGCTATATGATTCTACTTATGTGAAGAACCTAGAGTAGTCAAATTCAGAGAGACTGCAATAGAACTGGTGGTTGCCAGGGCTCTAAGGAGTGGAGAACTGGAGTTACTGTTTAATGGGAACGCAGTTTCAGTTTGGAAAGAGGAGAAGGGTTCTGGGACAGATGTTGGTAATGGTTAAACAACAATGTGAATGTATGTAGTGGTTAAAAAGGGAAATTTTATGTGTATTTTATCACACATAAACACAAACGTGTGAGAATGAAAAAAACAAGTACTTGACTCAGATATACAAATAAGGTACCTCCTGGTATTTATTTCTGTGTCTGGTTATACCTTACCTCCCTCATCCCCAACTTGATCTGACTCCAGTGAAATGTGGAGGCCATCAACCTCCTATATCCCTTATGCCATATATTAGTATTCTTGTGCTTCCTGTTTAAACAGATTCAGAGTAAAGAATTAACACCTGAATTTGAAGCGTAAAGGAGCTATCTGTCAGGATTCAGGTGTAATTCAAGGAGAGGAATACAGACCGACCTCCCCAGTGATGTGAACAAGCCACCGGAATGGTAAGGAAGATATATCATAGCATCTCCAGTTTGTCTCTCCACGAACATGTAACTTCTTTCCCCCTCTGAAGTCGGGACTTACTGACGTTTTGCCTGCTGTGTACATTGCTACCTCTCAGCACCAAAGTTTACCTAATCAAATAACTGAGACCAAAAGAGTCTCTCCAGTTCCAATGCCAAATTTCTAGAGAGGGAATCTGATGGTTTTTCCCAGATCAGTCCCTTGCTCTTTAGCCAACTGACTGTGGGCTCATGTGAGGATTAACATGGATATTGCGGACTTGTATCTAGGACCCAGTGATATTTGCCTTTTGAAAGAGATGATGTGCAACATGGAACTACTGGTAACAGAATTATAGGCATGAATGAAGCAGGTAACTTTGGATGAACATTTTCTTGGTGTCACACAAATACTGCTCACCTGTGCATGTAATAAGGCTGACCTTCTCTCTCCGTTATACAGATGTCAAAAGTTCCTACATCAGTATTAGAGGACGGGGGTGATTTATTAGTTCCTGTTAGTACATCCACCATACTCTTAACACTCATTGTCCAGTACCAGACAATCCTGACTCATTGCAAGTTTCTGCCTCTCGGTTTTCTTTCACGCCTGTGAAATGTTTTGTAGTAAGCACGGCTGGGCTACTCAGATAAAAACTTAACATTCAAGAGTGAACAAGAAAATATTAAACAAGAAGTTACATTTATTAAAGAGGTAAATATAAAATATTAAGTATGAGAAATAATTATCAATATAGACAATAAAATCAATAGGATAAACTCTAAAAAGAACATTACTGCAGAAATTATTACTGATTTGGAAGATAGCACTGAATACTTCACCTACCACACAGCAAAGAGATAAAAGTGGTAAAATATACGCACAAGCCATTACGACTCCAAGATCTACTGAAATCCTTTACACTTAAACTTTAGGCCTGGATCTCTTGGGATGCCTTTCCCAGTATACAGAATACAGGCAATGGCAGACAAGGAATATGTGATAAGATATCAACTGAGAATTTTCTGACACGGAAGAAAGATAAAAGTATTCAACTTGATAGTGCACTTTGAGTACCAAGTAGAATAATAATAATAATAATAATAATATAACAACATGATAAATCCATTGCTAGATACATAATCGAGACTTTTTAGGAAATCAGCAATGAAAGAAAAAATTCTTAAAGCTAAAAAGAAATGTAAGTTCATTTAAAAGCTAAAAACTTCACATACAGGAGACTTCTCTGAAAGGTCATAGAAAATAGCTTCAGGGGTGGCTCAGCTGGAGCAAGCGACTCTTGACCTTGGGGTCGTGAGTTCAAGCCCTATGTTGGGTGTGGAGATTACTAAAAGAAACTTGAAAAAAAGAAAAAAAAAAGGAAAATAGCTTCAAAGTGCTTAGGAGAAAAATAATAATGAACTCAGAATTGTATACTAAGAAAAAGTGTAATTCAAAAGTAAGGACAAGGTACCTGGGTGGCTCAGTTAGTTAAGTATCCGACTCTTGATTTCAGTTTCAGGCCACGATCTCACTGTTCACGAGATCCAGCCCCACACCAGGCTCCATGCACTGACAGTGCAGAGCCTGCTTGGGATTCTTTCTCTCTCCCTCTCTCTTTCTGCCCCTCGCATGCTCACTCGCTCACTCACGCTCTCTCTCAAAATAAATAAATAAGCATTTAAAAAACAAGGAAAAAAACCGAAAGGACAAAATGAAGACATTTTTAGAAATAAAAAGACTGAAAGAAGTCGTGTGAAAGGTGAAATGAAATGGGTTCACTTATATCCAGGGGTTTTAAAATGGAGCTGGGAGGCCATTAAGGAGGTGGGCCTTCTGCACGTCCTCACTGGCAGAAGCATGAATTTTAGAAATGGGCCAGACCCAAATACTCTAAGGACTCAGCCTGAACACCTGCAACTTGTTATAGGAATGCTCCTTTGCCTAGTGATAACCTTAGCAACCAATTACAGTCAGCCCAAGATTAGTTTCATGCCACCAACACCAATCACAAACCTTTGTAAACAAAGATAAAAGCATTCCCCTTTGCCTTTAAAAATCTTTCACTTTTGTTCCCTGAGGGGACACAATTTCGGTTGCTGCCCAAATCTGTGCTCCCCAAATTGCAATTCTAAGACGCCAAATAAATGCTTTTAGTTTAGCTCTGCCTGTGTTCTCAGTCAACAATTGCTACAAACAAAACCTTACAATATTCGTTTTGGTTAGAAGAAAAACCCTAAATGAAAAACATTTTTTTTTCTTCCTGCAAGTATCTTTCAACAATGTGTCAACAGGGAGGTTGGATGGGGCTCAAAACTTTCCCCAGGTTTCTTACAATCCCCCTTTAACCCTTTCTTTCCCAGTGCCAATTACCCCACCTTGTCCTGTCTGTTCTCTAGGAACTACGCTCTGTCGTTGGTTGGCTCAGCGGGGACAAGAGCCCTGACTGGTGTACCCCAAAGTCAGGAGCAGGATCCAGGTGTTTCTCCTCTCTTTAGCCAATATCTTCTTGGTTTACACCATGGCCTCTTTGCTATGCTTGCTACTCTTTAAATGTTTTTCAGAGTTTTATCCATGCCCCTCTTCTCTTCCTCAATATTGTATCTTAATGTGCAAACGTTAGAAACACCTACGCACACATTAAAATGCAGAGTCTTGCTTCTAGCCCCAAATGTACTGAATCAGAATGAAGAAGAGTAACCCCTGTAAAAACTCCTGCCAAACAAGAAAGAACTGAGGCTGCAAAGCAAACCAAAAGTTTATTTGGGGTCCTTAGGAATTCGAATACCAGAGGCACGGATTCGGTAGGAGCCTGAAATGTGCTCCGAGGAAGGAAGAGAAAGACAAAGTTTATAGAGGCAAAAACTGCAGGCTTATGTAAATTGTATTGAAAGAATTATGATTGGCATAGGCAAAAATAATTAGCGTTGGTCTATATACGATAGGTTGATTACTGTGCTAGTTGCTAGGTTGTAGTAAAGAAAACTAAGCCTCATTCTGAGAATTCCAACAGCCTGTGGCAGTTTGTGACTGGCACAGTCTAAAAGTTCATGTTCCCCCCCAGGTGTGGATGTGCATAAGACCAGCCTCCCCAGTGGCCTCCCAGCTCCGTTTTAGGGCCCCCTGACATTCCTACTTCATTTCAAATGTTTCTGTTCACACTCTGCAGTTTTAGCAGGCAGCTTGGATCATTCTACTGCATACTAGAGTTTGAGAACCAGTGCTTTTTATAAGCTTTCCCTAAGCATTATCCTGTACAGCTTTGTTTTTGACTCCTAACGATTCACCAATAAGTCACAAAACTTGTAGCAGCATCAAACCCATGTTCTAAGTTCCATATGAATATATCCATCTGCTAACTGGCCATTTCAGTATACATATCCTATATTTACCTAAAGTAATGCATCCAAATTTGAATCCATTTTCTCAACGTTTATTTATTTTTGGGACAGACAGAGACAGAGCATGAACGGGGGAGGGGCAGAGAGAGAGGGAGACACAGAATCGGAAACAGGCTCCAGGCTCTGAGCCATCAGCCCAGAGCCTGACGCGGGGCTCGAACTCACGGACCGCGAGATCGTGACCTGGCTGAAGTCGGACGCTTAACCGACTGCGCCACCCAGGCGCCCCTGAATCCATTTTCTTACCCCTTCATTCCATATAGTCCCTGAGCTAAGAATGTGAGTTACTTCAAGCTCCTGTGTTCCCACCTACACTTGTTCCCACATTTTCTACCACTCTCCAAATCATTTATCCTCACCACCAACCACTGCTTGTCCCTGGGTATGCTATGTTCTGTCACATCTGTCTGCTTCAGCACATGTTCCTTCTCCCAGTCTGGGGTGATACTCCCCTTTCATACCTGGGAGACTCCAACTCCATATGGAACATCTTCCTTGAGGCCTTTTCTCACTCCATCGGCAGGGCCTTACCTCTGTGTTTTTACAAGATCTCAGTCACAGCACCTTCCATATGGTCTGGAAACTACCTGCTCACACCTGTCTTCTCCATTAGTGAGGGGGCACTTGCACTAAAGGTCTGATTAGGGCTCGTTTGTTTTTAAATCAAGGTTGAGCACAGACCCTAGCTTGGAGAAATACTTAGCACCTGTTTTATTAAGTAAAGGCATAAACACATGAGTAAATTAACAGATCTTTGACCAAGGTTCAAAGATTCTACAATGATAAATCAGCGTATGTATTTCTTATTTTTATTTTTTTAAATTTATTTTGAGAGAGAGAGAGCACGCACACACGTGGGGGAGGGGCAGGGACAGAGGGAGAGAGAGAGAATCCCAAGCAGGGTCCACACTGTGAGCACAGAGCCCTGAGTGGGGCTCAAACTCACAAACCACGAGATCACCCAGGTGCCCCAGCATTATGTACTTTTTAAAACATGGGGTGCCTGGGTGGCTTAGTCGGTTGAGCGCCCGACTTCGGCTCAGGTCATGATCTCACGGCTGGTGACTTCGGACCCCATGTCGGGCTCTGTGCTGACAGCTCAGAGCTTGGAGCCTGCTTCAAATTTTGTGTCTCCCTCTCTCTCTGCTCCTTCCCCTGCTCATGCCGTGTCTCTCTCTCTCTCTCTTTCAAAAATAAATTAAAAAACATTAAAAAAATTTTAAATGTGCAGTGTCAGCACACATGGAACCTTTAGATTCCAGAAAAATCTTATCTTTCATTCTATAGGAAATTCACTTGCTAAAGAGCAAATCAAAGTCCCCAAATAGGATACTCCAGGTAAAACCTCCTACTGCCTTTTTAGACTCCTTTTTCAATATAAAGCCACAAATGTCGGCACACTATAGTATGTTACTTGTCCTCTAGAGATAAGGAAGAAGTTTGTGGATATTGTTAGACTTCTTTCTGGTTATTCACTCTATTCCCCATGTAACTGCTCTAGTCTCTGAATTAATGTGATGCCTTTTGGTCTTAGGAACCATTGATAGTCACAAGTGCTGGACTAAGAAATAGTGGAAAGTGTGCAGTGTGACAGTTTCAAATTATTGGAGCACTTCAGATAGGAGAGCAGATGTGATTCTTGGAAGGATCAATATGAGAAGGTTTCAGATTATGTAAATATAATGCATTGCCATAAACACCAAAATATAACAGCACTTAGATCTCTACATACATTCATGGCAAATATGATTTTACTTTCCTAAGGATTTGGAGAAGTTTTATAAAGGCTTTGTGAGAAATACACTCAGAGACTGACCAAACCCCTCCTCCCACATACGGTATGGCAGAAGAAAGGACAGACAAATAATCTATGACTCTATACTCAAAGAAACATGTTTAGAGAGCCAGAGAACAATAGAGGCTTTTGAAGACTCACAGAGTTTTAGCTTTTGTCCTTTTTTGGGGAAGAAAAATCTGGGACACATGGGCCTCTACTCTCCTCTACTTGAGTATCTGCAGACAAGACTAATGGACTGCATAGACGTTTCCCTAGAATTCCACTTAACACCATGTGAAGAAATTATAATCAGTCCATTTACAGTGATTCCTAAAGGCCATTTCTGACCTAGTACAGGGTTGCCGAATTTTTCTATAAAGTACCAGAGAGTAAATATTTTAAACTTTGTAGCTTTATGGTTTCTGTCCATTGAACCTTGCTGTTAGAGCACAAAAGCAGGCACAGACAATACACAAAGAAATGACTGTGGCTATGTTTCCGTAAAACTTTATTTATAGACAATAAAATTTGAATTTTATGCAGTTTTCTTGTGTTACTTAATATTCTTCTATTAATTTTTTCAACCATTTAAAAATGCAGAAGTCTCTTATTTGTTAGTAGGGGTATAAAAAGAAGTGGCAGACTAGATCTATGGTTTGCAAATTCTTGTCCTAGTATAGTTCTTTTGTTTTGCACGTAAGAAAATAGGGCACAAAAAGGGGAAGCGATTTGCTTAAAATCATTTGAATGACTAATTCGTGGCAGAGCCAGTCATTTTGTGCCAAAGTGTCTTAAAGATGGTCCGTATTTGTTGTTTATTATTCTATTTTTCTGACTGACAACTACCGAGCAAAATGCTCTCTTTTACTTTGAGAAAATGAATTTTCTCCAGGATCATTTTGAAATATATCTATATTGTTTAAAGACTCACTGTAGAAGCATATGGACTACATATACTTATGTGCATGGATTTCTAAGCTGAAATCATTTTTCCTTTGCTACAAATGTACTCTGTAACTTAAAAGGGAACCAATCCCAATAATTTGCAACCAGTCTATGTTCAAAGATACACATAACAGAAATCAGGTATAACATATTCAGAGAATAGATTTAGTCAGTTTAAAAAGTAGAGAAGGCCTATTATAATTGAAACGTTACTCCTTAGAAATACTCCAGAAGACGAAAGAACAATCATGAAAATATGTTCAATTCTACTGAAGCTCAAGAAATATTTTGGGAAAAAGTATTTATTTATTCTTCAACATCAAAGGCGCACCCTTGATGGTAGAGGACACCCCTGTCCTTATGAGTTTAGCATTTTCACGGATAAAATTGTGCTGACCAACTGGCCGTCTATCAAACATCTTGTTAGTAGTGTCAACTTTGGCTTTGACATTCATCAGTGGCTTGGTAACTTGAGGTAACCCATTGATATCATACAACCAGTACATGTCCGGTGTCTGGAAACAAAGAGAGGAGAAATTTCACATGAAATATTCAAGGATTGAGAGAATACCTTCTCTCTTCTCCATGCAAGGTATGGGAAAGGTACAAAACTGAAAGTGTGCCGGTAATAGATAATTAACATGGAAAATAAATTCAGGAAAGCATTTGGTTTTATGAATTAAGAACCACGGGGCACCTGGGTGACCAGCTGGTTAAGCATCCAAATCTTGATTCCGGCTCAGGTCACAATGTCATGGTTTGTAGGATCGAGCCCTGCATCGGGCTCTGTGCTGTCAGTGCAAAGCCTGCTTCGGATTCTCTCTCCCCCCTCTATGCCCTTCTCCTCCTCCCTCTCAAAATAAATAAACATTAAAAAAAAAAAAAAAAAAAGAACCACTCACTAAAAGGTCCCTCAGAGATAGAGGTCTGCACCAAGGGTGAACTCAGCATCCATATGATCTAAGGGGAAGCAATCTATTTTCTTTGCATGAAACTGTTGCCCAGCATGAACTACATAACTAATGGAAACCATGCCTTCCAAGATGAACTTATCCATGAGAATTTAACTGTGGCTATAGAACGGACTGGTAAAATATGTCGAGCTTCTGTTTTTTTAGATTATGAAAGTCTATAAATAATACAACCATTTGAAATTACTGAGCATTGTATAAAATCATTAATGACAGTCATAATCTAAATCCGTTAGTACCACTTAGGGATTTCTTTAAAGATCCATCGTTTTTGTTTTTTTTTTTTCTGTATATATGCACAGGACGGCAGAAGTGAATTACAAAGCCTAGCATTTTCTGCATGTTTATGTTCATACTTAAATCCCACTGCTCTTGCAGAATTTCCTGATGCTGTGTTTATCTAGGCCTTCTTCCCCACCATAAGATTAGGATCACGTGTGTTCCGAAAACTCATTCAGGATAAATCCAGGCTAAGTGAATATTGCAATAACATGAGTCAGGGTGTAAGGGGTAATGTGATATCCATCGAAGAATGTTAAGTGCAGGATTTTCTTGCACACCTGGAATGCCCCTATTTTAGTCGTTAACTGGCTCTTCCATCCAGTGCTCATAGTAATTGTGTATTCAGAATCAAAGAGGTAAAAGCGGAACCAAAAACTATACTATAACTGGGTTAAATAACATTTTCCTTCACATAAGGATGTTCGATTGGTGTAAAAACACCCCCAACTCTCTAGCCCCATTGATGTAAATAGTCTACAGTGTGTCTTCCATACTATTTTCCATAGAAATACTGTAAGATGAAATTCCAGTTGCCCACTATGGTAATTGACTTGATAAAGCACTCTTTGTTTTTATTCCTTTTCTGTCTCACATCTTGGCTTCCCTGCATCTGTTTCTTTAGATCACATAGCAAATGTGCTACTTGGATTTGAATCCTTATTTTGGATTTTTGCTTAAGAGGAAATACAAACCAAGATATATATTATATACATATAATATATATATATTCCATTTCTTACAGTTTTATAACAATGATTTATTCCCATAAAAGCAATGTATTTATATACATATTACTTATGTCTGGTTATGTCTCTAGCTATAACAGGTCCATCTATGTTACTTTTGCACAAACATATGTTTTATCTTGGATAATTTTGGTAGCTTTCACATTTTTGTATAAACTACTTAAGATTTATTATGTCAACCATGGAAAGTTTAGTGGACTACCTATTCTCTTTGAGTGACATTGCTTTTTGTAAACAGTCTGACCAAGTTACTTAAGTCTCTCAAAACTAGTGCTATATGCCTTCTTTAATAGTGGGGAAAAGGCAGTTTTTAATCATTCTAAATATGGTATAATTGAAAGAGAACTTATGAAGCTTGCTAATTTAGTTGTTGAAGTTTGTGTGGGCTAATATTTAACTAAAGTGTTCTTAAAGATCTTAATTTTTGTTTCTAAGTAAAGCACAATGAAGATCATATGTTTCATATATAAGTATTAATTGATTTAATGCTTAACATCAATAGCTTAAAAGATGATAATACCATATGCAGGGTAATTTTTATTTAGATAATGAAACTTTAAAACTTCTTCACATTTATCATGTGAGACATCATGTGAGACGTCATGTGAGACATCGTGTGAGACATCATTAAGAGCAGGGTTTTGAGTCAGAAAGACAATGTTTGAATCATGATTTCAAAATCATTGATTTGATATCTGCAATAACTTTTATGAATCTCGAGGGCATTATGCTCAGCATAAAAAGCCAATCTCAGAAGGTCACACAGAGTATGATTCCATTCATGTAATGTTCTAGAAATTAGAAAATCAAAGAGATGGAGAAAGATTAGCAGTTGCTGCGGTAAAGGAGGAGTTATGGTATTGGACGTGACCATAAAGAGCATGACACAGTTTCTACAATGTTACCAATTCTGTCAGTTGTGTTGGAAGAGTTCTGTATGTCAGTTGTGATTGTAGTTATACAGATCTACACATGAGTTCAAATTGTCTAGAAATACACACACACACACACACACACCACATATACGTGGAGGAAGAAGACCTCTAGCTTAGTTAATAATGTTTTGTCAGTGTCAATTTCCTTCTTTTGATATATTACTGTAGGTCTATAAAATCTCACAATTGGGAAAAGCTGGGAGAAGTATTCATAGGACTTTATGTACTATTTTTGCAACTTCTTATAAGTTAATACTTTTTTTAAGTTAAAAAATATGAGACACGTGAGTCAATTGGAAATTTGAACATTGAATGGAGATTTGATATGTTGTGATACTAAGGGATTATTGTTAATTTTCAGATGTGATAAAGGTATCATGGTTATGATTTTGGTCTTTTAGAGATTAATAGGAAATAGTTGAAGATAATATGATGTCTGGGATTTTCTTCAAAATAATATGGAATATGGGTAAGGGGGTGGGAATACACTTGAAGTGACCCTGATTTGATAAGTGTTCACCCTGGATGATGAGTGTATGTGGAGTAATTATTCACTCTCTTCATATTCACATTTGGAATTTTCCAAAATAAAAATAGAGTCAACAAAAGTGATTTCTTCAACACATTTCAATATCAATTTTCCACATAAGCTTTATCAAACTGTACCACTTCAGACTAAATGAAAATTTCATATTTTCATTTGATCCCATATGTCAACTTACTCTCTCACAGAAACCCTTCAATTCTGCTGCCAGTGATTTTATTGTCAAATCAACATAGGGAAAACAGGCACAGCTTATGTTGGGAAGGCCTCCAAAGTAATTCATTTCAAAAATGTCAACTGTGCACTAGGTAAAATAAACATCATTTTCGTTTGTAAACCTGTTTTTAAATATATCATTTAATCCCTTAGAGTAAGAGTATGTCATTATTTCCTAAGAAATAGGTACAATATGATCATTTTAAACCAAGCATCAATACAGCAAAGGGCAATGTGCGGCAAGGCCCCAGAGGCTTTGTATTGTTATTACCTGGGTTGTAAAAACTCCCAGAAAGATGAAAAATATAAACAATTTTCTCAAGAAATATTCAACATTATTCTTTTCTCTATTCATTAAAAGAGCAACAACACATCTTTCTGCCCATTGCACTGCCTAATTAGTGTCTGATTTAGAAGTCTAGTAATCACTTTGGCACCAGTGGTTGTGTCTTGAAACATAACTACACGTCCTTTGTGTCTGTGCTACTGAAAATAGACACTGGCAATAGGCATCTTTTCATAAACAGTTTGAAAGCTGTCTTTAGCCTAGAAGCTATTAGCAAAATACATGTGTGAAATCTTATGGAGAAATTTTGCTTGCTGCATACATTTTCAAAATTGTGTTTACCTTAACTTTATTAAGATGATCACTTGAGCAGACTTTTATATTAATGGCCCACTTTACATTGTTTTTCTCAATTAAAAATAAATTTTATCTTCTATTTAATTTTCTTCATTTTATTTATTTAAGCTTATTTATTTATTTTGAGAGAGCACAAGAGAGCAGGGGAGGGGCAGAGAAAGAGAGGGAGACAGAGAGAATCCCAAGCTGGCTCCACACTGTCAGCATGGAGCCCGACACAGGGCTCGAACCCACGAACCACAAGATCATGACCTGAGTTGCAATCGAGAGGCAGATGCTTAACCAACTGAGCCATCCAGGCACCCCTAATTTTCTTCATTTTAGACTTTAACATTTTGGCAATACCTTATGGCTTCATCAAAGATTCCAAAATCTCTATCTCAAATCACCTGAAGTTCTTGAATAGGTTATTACAGAAAACAATATGTGAATATACAAATCACTTTACCTGTATTGCTAATGTTGCTTTGTACTTCCTACTGTACATTTGGGGTTTAAAACCCACAATGATGAGAGTTCCTTCAGTGTCAAAAGGAAGAAGTTTTCCAACCTTAGGTTTTACAAAAAACGCAGGATCACTGCCAGGTAGGAAGTATGCAGTGAATGGCTCAGGATTTCTAGAACAAAAATACAAATAGTAACCTTTAAGTTTTATCATTACTCTTTGTGAGAACTTGATGGATAGAGTTTATATCCTGTTGCACAGGACTACAGTTAAACATTAATGCTGCCATGCATCTGTGAGCCTGATGCTTGTTACTTTATCATGGTGAGGAGGCATTTTTAAAATTACTGAACAATGTCATTCTTCCCAGGGTGACAAGATGGAATTCTAAAGATTTTTTTAAATTATGTCTTATGTTTTTATTGTACAAAGAATAAAATGCTGTCTCTATAAAAATGTGGAGAAGTCAATGTCCCAAATTAAAATGCAATCATTTGTAAATAAATTCATATCTAAAATGCATGGCTAGAACAGCCATCAGGAAGCCTTTGTTTTTATGACTATTCCAATGTGATTGCTCACTTTCCTTTAGCTTTCCACTTGTGAAGTGAGATGAAAGTACTTTGCAGGTTTATTAAAAGATTCTTGAGCCTGAAGAGGAGTTGCTATGATCTGAAGTGAACGGAGAGGCATTTAGGATTCAAGTGACCATTTTCACATTAAGGTTGATTATATCTGAGATGAGGACTGAGAGAGAAGTTGAGAAACTCCTCTGGTAGAATAAAGCAGGGGAGGAGCACGCCGCATGGCAGGCTGTACATGAGGAATTTTGTAACCAAAGTGACAGGGGAGATGCAAGTAGAAGGCAAAGAACGGTTTCCTAGAACAGATCCAACAGTGAATCACAGAAAAGGAGGTGCGAGATTCTGGTCGGGACTCAGTGATCCATCCAGCAAATGTATTGACTATCGTCGCAGAGGGTTTGAGAAAGTGGACTATGGATATGGATGGCCTGGACTGGAATCCCAGCTCCATCTAAGTGCATAACTTGAAACAACTTACCTTTTTGGACCTCAGTTTTCATACCTGTTCAATGAAGGTAATAACCCCTATAAAGCAATTAGCTCAGTACCTGACATGTGGCAAATGCTCTATATGGATTAATCAATATTAATACAGTCAGTCATTATGATTGTTGTTTTTAAAAATTTGTTTTTACATTTTTCATTTATTTTTGATAGAGGGAGAGACAGAGCACAAGTGGGGGAGGAGCAGAGAGAGAGAAGGAGACACAGAATCTGAAGCAGGCTCCAGGCTCTGAGCTGTCAGCACAGAGCCCGACATGGGGCTCGAACTCACAAACCGCAAGGTCATGACCTGAGCCGAAGTCGGACACTCAACCGACTGAGCCACCCAGGCGCCCCTATTGTTGTTGTTTTAAAACATCTTACTACCAGTGCTAGGCAATGACGCATGATGCAATAAATAAGATGAATGTATACAACAGAATACTCAGGGGTTCTGGTGGAACAGAAGACCCAGAACCTCTTTTCTCCCAAGCAACAACAATACAAAGATCAATTCCAATTGTGAGACATTCAGAAACCAGTTGAGAGGCTTCTGTCTTCTAGGGGAGCACAAAATCAGCTGTTTGGAAGTCAGTAGAAAAATCCGTGGCATGCTCTCAGCACAGTCTGCCCTCCTCACCAGTGCAACACCACATGATTAGGAAGAAATTCTCAGTTTCCATTTCTCCCCGGGGAAGGAAACAGAAGGGTGGACCAGATATCCAACAATTGGACTTCTGGTTGGAATGTGAGGACAGCTGCCCAAGAGACTGGCTTCTGTCTTGCTTATCTTGAAGTCCTGATGGGACCTGACACACTGGAGACGCATGGGGGCTTCTAAGAACAAAGTGGGCAGGGTGGTAGTGCTCCAGAGGTGCCAGGGTAGAGCAGACAGAAATTGTACAGCTCAAAATCTTCTCCCTAAGTGTGGAAAAAGAAGAGTGGAACATGTGTCCAATTTTCTGGATTTTCAGTGTGCTGCTCAAGGTTCTGGTTTCTATCTTGTCTCAGAAAACTGACAGAACGTGGCAAAATCTAGATGCCTGGAGGCTGCTGAGGGGGAAAATAAAGATCTGGGTGGTGTGCTGCTGCTTCAGAGTGCCCGGAGTATAGAAGACAGAGAGCAAAAGAGCAAGAAGCTAGGAACTCCTAAAAAAAAAAAAAAAAAAAATGAAACCAGCAAACTCCTTTAATTAGTAATCTTCACACACAAGTTCAGAGAGATATACTCACAAAACAAAATCTGAGAGGTCCCCAGGATCCCCACTTGGTCTAAGTGGTGAAGATCTTTCCCTGAAAGAAGCTAGTCCATAAAGACCGAGAGAGATAGCTATTTTTCCAAATGTGTGGATACCAACATGAAGTTAGAAAGAACATGAAGAAACAGGAAAAAATTACCCAGTTAAAGGAACAAAAGAGACCTCTAGAAACACACCATAAAGAAATGAAAGTATGGGAATTAGTGACCAATTATTCAAAATAACTGTCATGAAGATGTTCGACACTTTCAGGAAAACCATACATGAACAAAACAAAGAGGCAGAAAATATAAAAAAGGGCAAACAATTTTAGAGCTGAAGACGGCAATAACTGACCTGAAAAATTCACTAGAGGGGTTCAACCATGGATATATATGATCAAGCAGAAGGAATTAGGGAGTTCAAAGACATGTCATTTGAAATTATTCAGTTAGAGGAACAAAAAGAAAAATAAATGAAACAGAGTAAATAAAATCTAAATGACTTATATAACAACATCAAGTGGACCACTATACATGTAATGAGTCTTAAAAGAAGAGGGAAATGAGGGCAAGAAAACTTACTAAAAGAAATAATGCCAAAAAACTCCCAAATCTGAGGAAGGAAAGAAACATAGACTCATGAAGTCCAACATATTCCAAATGGGATGAAACTAAAGAACTCCACAATGAAACACACAATCAAAATGTCAACAGTTAAAGACAAAAAGATAATTTTGAGAGGAGCAAAGGAAAAAAGGATTCCTCATATACAAGGCCACCCTTGTAAGACCATTAGCAGATTCCTCAGTAGAAACCTTGTAAGCCTGAAGTGAGTGGGATGATATATTCAAACTGCTGCAAACAAACTGTCAACCCAAAATACTATATCTAGCAAAACTGTCCTTCAAAAATGAAGACGATAAAGAATTTCTTGATAAACAAAAGCTGAGGGAGTTAATCACCATTAGACATGTCTTACAAAACATACTAAAGGGAGTCCTTCAAATTAAAATGGAAAGATGTTAAACAGCAACACAAAAGTATTTGAAAGTCAAAGCTCACTGGTAGGGGTAAATACAAAGAAAAATACACAACACTGAATACTGTAATGGGGGTATACGAACCATTTTTTTTTATTAAAAAATTTTTTTTTAATGTTTATGTATTTTTGAGACAGAGAGAGACAGAGCATGAACAGGGGAGGTTCAGAGAGAGGGGGAGACACAGAATCCGAAGAAGGCTCCAGGCTCTGAGCTGTCAGCACAGAGCCTGACACGGGGCTCGAACTCACGGACTGTGAGATTGTGATCTGAGCCGAAGTCGGACACTTAACTGACTGAGCCACCCAGGCGCCCCTACGAACCATTTTTTAATTGTGGCATAGAAGTTAAAAGACAAAAGTACAAAAAATAAAAATTATAAAACGTATTAATCGTACACAATATAAAATGTGTAATCTGTACATCACTAACAAAGTATAGAGATTTTGTATTCAGTTAAAGTGGTTATTAGCTTAAAAGAGATTTTTTTTAACCTGTAAGTTGTTTTATGTAATCTTCACTGTAATCACAAACACCTATGGAAGATACCAAAAAGAAAAATGAGAAGGGAATCAAAGTGTGTCACTAAAAAAAAACCATCAAAACTACACAAGGGAAGACAGCAACAAAGGAAAAGATGGACAAAAGAACATAGAGAAAACAACAAAATGACAACAGTAAGTCCTTCCCTACCAATAATTATTTTAAATATAAAACAGACACCCCAGTCACAAGACACAGAGCTAATTGAATAAAAAACAAGATCCAAGTATATGCTGTCTACAAAAGACTAACTTTAGATTTAAAGATACACATAAGCTGAAAGTTAAAGGAAGGAAAGAGATATTTCATGCAAATGGTAAACAAAAGAGAGTGTGGATAGCCTTACTTATATTAGGCAAAATAGACTTAATAAAACTTTGTAACCAGAGACAAGGACATTATATAATGACAAGATCAATTCATAAGAATGATATAATAATTATACATGTCTATATATATATGCCCAACAGCAGAGCACTTAAATGTATGTACAAAAGATTGACAGAATTAAGGGAGAAATAGACAAATAGAATAATAGAAATAACATCATATTCAACACTGAAAAGCCAAAGCTTTTCCTCTAAGACCACTATCTCTGTTAGCAGATGACATAATCATATATGTAGAATGATTACACAAAAAATCTCTTAGGACTAATAAATGAAGTCAGTAAAGTTGTAGGATATAAAATCAATATGTAAAAATCGGTTGCATTTTTATACAATAGCAATGAACTATTTGAAAAAAAATGGAGACTTCAATACCCCATTTACAATAACGGATGGGAAACTCAGAAGATCAATAAGAAAAAAGAAGACTGGAACAACACTACAGACCAAATGGTCTGACAGATATATACAGAACATTCCATCCAACAGCCACAGCATTTACATTCTACTCAGGTGCACATAGAACAATCTCCAGGGCAGATCACAGGTTAAGTCACAAATCAAGCCTGAATAAACTTAAGAAGACTGAAATTACACCAGCTATCTTTTCCCACCACAATGGAATAAAACTAGCTATCAAGAGCAGAAGGAAAACTGGGAAATAAACAAATGTGTGGAAATTAAACAACGAACTCTTGAACAACCAAGGAGTCAAAGAAGAAATCAAAGACATATTAGAAAATATCTTGAGACAAATGAAAATGAAAATACAACATACCAAAGCCTATATAATGCAGCAAAAGTAGTACTTAGAGGGAAGTTTGTGGTGAAAAAAAGCCTACATTAAAAAAGAACAAAGATCTCAAGTAAAGAACTTAATTCTACACCTCAAGGTGGTAGAAAAAAAAGAACTCAACCCAAAGTTAGCAGAAAGAAGGAAATAATAAAGATGAGAGCAGAAATAAAACAAAGAAAGAATTAAGAAAATCAACCAAGAGTCAAACTAAGAGTAGGTTTTTTGAAAAGATCAACAAAATTGACATTGAGCTAGACTGAGTGAAGACTCAAATAAGTAAAATCATAAATGAAAAAGGAGATGTTACAACTGATGCTCCAGAAATAAAAAGAATCATAAGAGACTGTATGAACAATTATATGCCCAAAAAATTGTATAACTGAGAAGAAGGGAATAAATTCCTAGAAAAATGCAATCTACCAAGACTGAATCATGAAGAAATAAAAAATCTGAACAGATCTATCAATACTAAGGAGACTGAATCAGTAATCAAAATCCTCCCAACAAAGAAAAGCACAGGACCAGATGGTGACTTCTACCAAATATTTGAAGAAGAATTAACACCAATCTATCTCAAACTCCTCCAAGCTAGTGCAGAGCAGTGAATACTTCCAAACTTATATTTATAGCAATATTATCCTGATATCAACGCCAGAAAAAGACACAAGAAAAGAAAACTACAGGCCAACATCCCTGATGAATATAGATGCAAAAATCCTCAACAAATACCACCAAATGGAATTCAACTGCACATTAATAGGATCATATACCATGTCCAAATAGGATTTATCCATAGGATATAAGGAAGGTACAAAATAAGAAAGTCAGTATGATAAACCACTTTCACAGAATGAAGGATAAAAAATACATAATAATCTCAATCTATGCAGAAAAAGCATTTGACAAAATTCAACACCTTTCTATGATAAAAACACTCAACAATCTAGGAATAGAAGGAAATTACTTCAACATAATAAAGGTCACATATGAAAAGCCCACAGCTAACATCATACTCAACACTGAAAAGCCAAAGCTGTTCCTCTAAGACCACTATCTCTGTTAGCAGATGACATAATCATATATGGAGAATGATTACACAAAACATCTGTTAGGACTCTGTTAGGATTCTGTTAGAATTCAGCAAAGTTTCAAGATATAAAATCAACATGTAAAAATCAGTTGCATTTTTATACAATAGCAAGAAACTACTTGAAAAAAAATTGAAAAACCATCCCATTTAAAAGAGCATGAAAAAGAATAAAATATTAGAAATAGATTTAACCAAGGAGGTTAGAGATCTGTACACTGGTATAAGATAATGTTGAAAGAACTTGAAGAAGAAACAAATAAATGGAAAGATGTCCCTATGTTCATTGACAGGCACAATTTAATGTTGCTAAAATGTCCATACTACCCAAAGCAATCTAAGTAATCTACAGAATCAATGCAATTCCCACCAAAATCCCAATGTCATCTTTTATTTATTTATTTATTTATTAAAAAAAAATTTTTTTTCAACGTTTTTTATTTGTTTTTGGGACAGAGAGAGACAGAGCATGAGTGGGGGAGGGGCAGAGAGAGAGGGAGACACAGAATCGGAAACAGGCTACAGGCTCTGAGCCATCAGCCCAGAGCCTGACACGGGGCTCGAACTCACGGACCGCAAGATCGTGACCTGGCTGAAGTCGGACGCTTAACCGACTGCGCCACCCAGGCGCCCCTCCAATGTCATCTTTTAAAGAAATAGGAAAAAAATTGTAAAATCCACATTTAGTGTCAAAGGATCCTGAATGGCAAAAAAAAAAAAAAAAAAAAAAAAAAAAAGTCTTTTCAATAAATGTGGCTGGAAAAACTGGATAACCACATGCAGAAGAATGAAATTGGATCCCTATCTTACACTGCACACAAAAATCAACTCAAAATGGATGAAAGACATAAATATAAGACCTAAATCCCATAAAAACAAACTGTGAGAAAAAAAGAAGAAAACACTGGGAAAAAGCGTCTTGTCTTGGAAATGATTGTTTAGATACAACATCAAAAGCACTGGCAACAAAAGCAAAAATAAAGAAGTGGGACTATATCAAAAGAAAAAAATTCTGCACAGCAAAGGGAAAAATCAACAAAATGAAAAGGCAACCTATGGAATTGGAGAAAATATTTGTAAATCATGTATCTGATTGGGGGCTAATATCCAAAATATATAAGAAACGGGGGCGCCTGGTTAGCTCAGTCGGTAAATGTCCGACTTCAGCTCAGGTCATGATCTCATGGTTCATGAGTTTGAGCCCCATGTTGGGCTCTGTGTTGACAGCCCACATGCTGGAGACTGCTTCAGATTCTGTGTCTCCCTCTCTCACTGTCCCTTTCCCACTTATGCTCTCTCTCTCTGCCTCTCAAAAATAAAAATAAACAGTAAAAAACCACAAAATATATAAGGAACTAATGCAAGTCAAGAGCAAAAAACAAACAAACAAACAAACAAACCCTCAAATAACCTTGTTAAAAATGGGCACAGGACCTAAATAGATATTTTTTGCAAAGAAGACATACATATGGCCAACAAATATATGAAAAGAATGCTCAGCATCACTAATCATCAGGGGAATGCAAATCAAAACCACAATGAGATATCACCTCACCCCTGTTGAAATGGATATTATCAAGAAGTAAAAAAATAAGTGGCATGCATATAAAGGGAACACTTGTATGCTGTTGGTGGGATTTAAAAATGGTACAGCCATTATGGAAAATAATATGAAGTTTCCTCAAAAAAGTGAAATTGAATTACCATATGATCCAGCAATCCCACTTCTGGTTATACATCTAAAGGAAATGAAATCAGTATCTTAAAGAGATTTCTGCATTCCCATGTTTATTGCAGCATTAGTCATAATAGCCAAGATATAGAAATAACCTAAGTGTCCAGCAACAGATGAGTGGATAAAGAAAATGTGGTTTATATATAAAGTGGAATATTATTAAACCATAAAGAAAACAGTTAAACACTGTCATTGCAACAACATAGATGAACTTGAAGGACGTTATGCTATGTAAAATACACCAGATGCAGAAAAACAAATTCTACATGATCTCACATATAAGTAGAAGCTAAAAAAAGTAGAACTCATATAAGCAGAGTACAACAGTGATTGCCCAGGGGCTGGGGATTGGAAGAAATGGGAGGATTTTGGTCAAAGGGTACAAACTTTCAGACTAGGATAAATAAATTCTGGAGATCTAATGTACAGCATGGAGACTATAGTTAATAATGTATTGTATACTCAAAATTTACTAAGACGGTGAATCATTAGTGTTCTTGCCACACACAAAAAAGGTACCTATGTGAGGTGGATAGGTTAATTACTGTGATTTGGAGAATCATTTCACAATACATATGTATATCAAATTGTTGAGTTGTACACCTTAAACATATACGATGTTTATTTGTGAATTATACCTAAGTAAAGTTGGAAAAAATTGAAAAAAAAATTAAAAATAACAACCTTAACAGTAAAGAATAAACTTCTGATAGAAGAATTGCAAATCCCAGTTATGACAGATACTTATAGAAACTAACCCTTCAAGTATGCGGCATTTCTTAAATTATACTGTTCAGGAGGGTGCTTATTTTGCTTACATCTGCCAAAGTTAATGCTGGCTATAAACCTCTAAAGGAACAGAAATATTGATCAGTGTCCCCAGGGCTACCGATACTGAAAATATAGCTCGGAGGTTTGACATGTTCTCTAGCCTACCACAACTCAGAACGGTCTGAATGTGAGGTTGGTAGGATACCAAGCTGAGATAGAATGTGAAGAAGGGTTTCTCTGTTGAGGTGTCAATTGGAGGAGAGGAGACAGGAGCTGAGGCATCTTATCTAAATGGACACTCTGCCTACTGCACATTACCAAAGCTGGTAATTCGCTTTGTTCTTTGCAGTGATTGTGTAAAGATGTGTGTTTGTGTGTGTGTGTGTGTGTTTAGGTAAAGTGCATACAGTGATACCTATTTAGTAGTATCTTAAAAATTAAATACTTCTATACATGCTAAACATTTAGTTGGAATGAAACACATATTTACTATTTTGTTTACTGTGTTGTTCTTATGTAGAGCAGCAGAGGAATAAGAAAAATGGGGTGATAACGAATATTAACTTAAGTGGACTCATATTGTCCTGTATTTAACACAGCTGTGATCTTTACTGAAAACCCATTATTTTCAGGGTTTTTTTTTTTAAATAACAATATCACTAAGAACAATAGATCAGCTGTTTTGAAGCTCTGAATTCTCCTATGTGTTTCTCTGAACTCTTCAGAACATTTTGCGTCTCTAAATCATCATACCCACAATTATCCCTCAACAAACTATGGTCTTTTTAATTTTTTTAATGTTTATTTATTTTTGAGACAGAGAAAGAGAGAGAGAGAGAGAGAGAGTACGGGGGAGGGGCAGAGAGAGGGGGAGATGCAGAATCCGAAGCAGGCTCCAGGCTCTGACCTGATAGCACAGAACTAGATGCAGGGCTCGAACCCAGGAACTGTGAGATCATGACCTGAGCTGAAGTCAGACACTCAACCGAATGAGCCACCCAGGTGCCCAAAACTATGGTCCTTTTAAATAATGAAAATATAAAATGAACTGTATTTCTTAAAATAGCCTTTCTTGGCTCCTTCTCTTTCCTCCTTGCCTGGAGATTCTATGTTGTAGGGATTAATTTAAGAGACAGAATAGCTACCACTTCATGGCTTGCCATACAGTATTTTCTGCTCTTTTCCCTTCCCTGTATGCTCAGCAAACAAGAAAAATGGGTAGTCATTAGGGCACAGAGTCATTTACCTTCAGAACTTACTTCACTCTTGATAACTGAAAAAAAAAAACAAAAAAACAAAAACAAAAAACAAAAAAAAAACACCCAAAAAGAACAAAAAACAGGAGATGCTGAGTTGGTTTGTGGGGAAGCTTGTCAAATGCTGAATATGGTTAGGTCAATCTGTCTTCCTGACCCATCTTGTTTCTTTTTCACACGTTCCCCCACTAATTTCATAGATCTTCTGAATGACTTGAGATTTCTAACACCTAACCAGGTATAGCCTCCTCAGAGATGGGAAGTAAACTGGATATAGTCAGTAGCTTGTCTACATCAATGAGTCACCTAATATAAATGTAAAGACAGACTTGGTACAGCATAGTTTTCAAATGCCCTAGAAAATTGATCCATGAAGAGAAAATAAATTCACCCCCTTCTGCTGCTTGGTATGTTGCCCACCATGATCTGAGCCTTGTCACTCAAGAAGAATTCCAGCTGGTGATGATATCTAGGAGGAACCTGGGGAGAGTTTATTGACTTAGAAGACGCTTAAAATACTCAAGGAAGTAGATTCCACCATAGCATACTGACACATTCTTTTAACACTTCTGCCATTGAAATGTGAGGCCTACGTTCTGTTCCCTTTCATAAATCCAAGCCAGCATAGTGACTCTCTTGTAACCAACAGGATGTAGCTGAAGTGATGTTGCATAACTTCTAGGTCAATGTCAGAAAATGCCATGTGGTTCTTTTGGAATGCATACTGTGAGGAAGAAGTCACCATGTACAAAATCCAACTACTTGAGACACACGTTATATAGACACTACATGTAGGCACTATTTGCCAACGAGAGCTGCACTGTTAGCCAACAACTAGCATTCACAGCCAACTGTCAGTGTTAACCATTTTGATCGGCTAGCTCAATCATGCCTTCAGATGACTGTAGACATGATCAATATGTGATTGCACCTTCATGAGAGAGCTTCAATCATTAAAATGTACCAAAAATGTATCCCAAATCTGCACACTAAATGTGTTTAATGAGGATAATTCTATTTTCTGTTGAATCTTTAAAAAAAATCCTCCTGTGTCAATAATATAAGGGTTGCATTATTACATCTTCAGAGTGGCAACTGAACAAAGTTAAAATCTATACTTTAGAAAATATTCTGTTGGCATTTTTGGATATTTCAGTAACTTTAATTCATTTACTCAATATAAGAGGGCTGTCAGAGTTCAGCACATAAGAATCAAATTTTATTTCATATTTTGAGTGCATTTGACATATATGATGATATGTCCTAAAATTTCTGAGAAATGCTATCATCCACTAGGAAAATGTTTATTGAAATCTATAAAAATACAGGTATATTTAAGATTTCTGTTGAGACTCTCTTGGCACTTAATGCTTCTGGAAATACATTATAATAAAAGATATTAGCTGCTTCTAATTTTATTTTTATTTTCAAAAATTTTTTAGCTGCTTCTAATCTTACATAAAACACTTGAAAGAATATCTGTAATATTAATTAAAACTGAACGCAGAAAAGAATTGTAAAGAAGAATGATTGTTTCCCTTTTGCTTCTTCTACACAAATACATTGCCGTAATTGCCTTAATTCTCTGACTTAAAAAATATACAAGGGCATAAAAAAACTGTATTGTTTTAGAAACTGAATCATATGCCACACAGTTTCTGTTGTAGCATTAAAAAAAAAACCTCAAGATATTAAAAAAATCAAGATGCCCAGTGAAAACACAAAAGTAAATTCAATGGCAGTTCGAAGAAATTGATTTTGTAACTGTCTTACTTTTTTCCAAACACCAACTGAAAGTATGAAAGTATGTTCCAAATCAGTTGGGATTGAATTGAGAAAAAAGTTAATGTAAAGAAATCAAGAAAGTGAGAACTGAGCTCCTAATTTATTACTTTGAGAAGGCTGAGTAAGACATAGATGCAATCTTGACCTTGTATCATAAAAAATATCAGGTTCAGCATATCTGTAAAATATTTTTACAGATATGGTCAGAGCCTATATACAAATTAGGATATTTTCCAAGACATTGGGGGAAATGAATCATATTGGTATCTGAATTAAAATGGATATTCAGTAGGATGTAACATGCATAGTCTTTCCTCCTTCTGACAGTAAACATGGGCCTTGGTTGATGTCTGTCTTCCACTAACTATGCAAATGCAAGGGGTTTCCAATTAGATCTGGAGAGAAAATAGACCAATGAGAGTAATTTTTCAATTTAGGCGAAATAATCATGATGCTATTCTTCCAGAAAACTCATACATTTCATTTTATATCTTTATTGAGTGTTTTCCTTTATAAGTATACCCCAAATTTTCAGACTTTTAAAACTGTAATCTCTTATAACTGATTATTGAATTACATAATTGTAGCTGTCAAAAGCAATTCCAAATAAGGCAATGAAGGATGGAATTTGTGTTATTTTGAATTCAAATGCTTTCGTTTCTATGTTTTCTTTAAGTTAAATACAGGATAATATTACACAGTGATTAATTAATATTAACAAAGATAGAATACAATGGCTCAGATAGTCTGAACTCTATGAATTATTTATTTCCCACAACTGGGAAAGAATAAAGATCATTTTACTCATTAAAGGCCCATACAGGTTATGAAATCAGTTCACTTTCTCATATTTTAGGGAGCAATTCTTGCTTCTCTTTAGTTAATTTTCACTTGTAAGGGAAACATGTTGTAGATCATCTAAAACAGACCTGTAATAATGAAGACTGTGGGCAAAGCCCAAGTGTTGTGCAGGCCAGATGTACATATAAAACAGGATGAAGGAAAATTGATTTCCTGCTCAAGAGGCAATTTTCTCAGAGTAAACAATTATGATATTAAAATTTCTTGCCTGCCAATAAACAGAAAGTCATTTTTGCACTCCTGATTGCAAAGGTGATAGTTTAAAACTGACCAAAATGAGAAAGTTATACAGGCCAATCAGTAAAGAATATTTATTAAGTTATTAGAAGAGCAGAGCTCTAATCATGCCCATAACTGTGTTTATTTGTAGCTGATTGAGCCATTAAAAATTTTCTTGATTACAGTAAACAATTTACTTTGCAAAGACACCAAATATATGGATGTCATGGTTTTATGCAGTAAATAGGGATACAAATAGACACTTCTTAACAAACTATGACTGAACTTTAAAAAATGTTTTTAAAAGTTTTACAAGATTTTTCAATAGAAACCACAAATAATTATGTATGCTAGTATTTACCAGAAACCTAAGAAATGCATCAAGCATTTGTTTTGTTCCTAAGTACATTTTGAGGCAAATTTATATTAAATAATCACTGTTACTTATTGTCATGGAAACCAAAATACTTGGGGATTTTCATTCTTTCAAAGCATACTTGTTAAGCATCTCTTATTAATCATCTAATAATTGTCTGGCACTGACCAAGACAGTCTTAGTCCCTCTCTTCATTGAACTCAAGCTAATGGAGACAGTAGACATTAAATGACAAGACTCATAAGCAAACTTCTGAAAACTAAAATCAAAGAAAACATCTTGAAAGAGACTAGAGAAAATGCAATGTTACCTACAGGGGAACAACAATTTAATGACAGCACATTTCTCCTCAGAAACCATGCAAGCCAGAAGGAAGTGGCACAATATTTTTCAACTAATGAGAGAAAAGAACTCTGAACCATGAATTCTATATCAAACAAAAATATTCTTCAATAATGAAGGGAGAGTAAAGACAGGATCAGATTGAGGAAAGCTAAGTGAATGTGTCACTAGCAGAGCTAACCTTATAGAATAGTTAAAGGAAGTTCTTTTAACAAAAATAAATGAAAATAGAAGGAGGCTGGTTCTTCAGGAGGAAAGAAAAACAATGGAGTGAGGAAAAATAGGGGTAAGTACAATGGACTATCCTTCTCATGAGTTTTTACAATTATATTTTACAAGTGAAGCAAAAATTATAGCATCATCAGGCATGATGCTCAATATATATAATGACAATATTTAAGACATTTACATTTAAAAAGTGAGGAGGGTGAAGGAAGCAAATGAAAATGAAGTTTACATACTTAGCTCAAGGTAGAAAAATGTCTATAGCAGTAGACTGAATTGTTGCATATGAATATGGTAATATTGACATCAACTACTAAAAACAAACTATGCAATGACACATGTATTTAAAAAACTATAGGTAAATAACAACGGATTCTAAAAACAGTTCAGATTACCAATAGAAAGGCAAGAAAAGGGAAGTAGAGGAAAGGAAGTGAACAAACAGAATGAATAATAAAGTGGCAGAAATAAATTTAAGATATTAATAATTACTTTAGATATTAGTAATGCAAATTCACACCAATGGAAGATAAGAGATTAGCAAAGCGAATCAAAAATAGATGATCAGGGGCACCTGGGTGGCTCAGTCGGTTAAGTATCCGACTCTTGGTTTCGGCTCAGGTCATGATCTCACAGTTTCGTGAGTTTGAGCCTCACGTGGAGCTCTGCACTCACAGTGTGGAGCCTGCTTGGGATTCTTTCTCTCCCTCTCTCTCTGCTCCTCCCTCCCTACCTCTCTCTCAAAATAAACAAACTTAAAAAAAAACTGATTTAAAAAAAACAGATGATCAAACTAGATGCTGCCTATAAGAAATTTACTTCAAATTAATGACATAGGTAGATTAAAAGTAAAAGGATGAGAAACATTATACCATGGAAACATTTATTTCTTAAAAAGCAGGAGTAAAGCAGTAGTAATATCTATATTAATATCAGGTAAAATAGTAATATCTGTATTAGTATCAGATAAAATAGACTTCAAAGCAATACATTTATCAAAGAAAGATATATGATAAAGAGTAAATACACCAAAAATGACGCAGAAATCCTATGTTTGCATAACTGCATGTACCAAATATCAGAACTTTAAAAAGACAGAGTAACACCAGAAAAAAAGAAATAGATTATGAATTAGAAATACAATTATGAAACAGAAATACGATTATGCCTAGAGATTTCAATACTTCCCCCTCATCAATTTTTAGAAGCATGGGGCAGAAAATCATCAAAAAAAAAAAAAAAAAACAAAGGAATTGAACAATATGATTGACCTCTAAGCTTTAATACATATTCACAGAACACTCCATCCAACAAAAGAAAAATATTCATTCTTTTCAATAAACATAAAAATGACTTAAATCATAGAGTATGTTCTCTGACCATAATAGAATCAAACTGGAAATCAATAACAGAAAGATAACAGAAGTCTTCTAAAATATGTGTAAAATAAACCATACTTTTCTTGATAAAAGGGAAGCCCAAAGGAAATCAAAATACATTTAGAAATGAATAAATATGAAAATATAGCATATCAAAATTTGTGAAATGCAACTAAATCAGTGCCTAGAGGGAAATCTATCACAATAAATACTTAAAATAGAACAAAGTAAAGATCTCAAATCAATACTCTAAGCTCTGACTTCAAAAAACTAAAAAATGATAAAAACAGGAACATCAGAAGATGACTGAATAAGATGTCCTTCGCTCATATCTTCCATAAGAACAATAATATGGTATCCATCCATAGACAAAAGTACCTTTGTGGGAGCTTTGGGATCCACGTAGGAGATTGTGCATGAAACTTTGGTGCAGTCTAAGACTGAGGGTAGCCATTTTGAGAATGCAGGTCCATATCCAGGCGACTGACTTGCTGACTGTGGTCATGGCTACAGGGAAGGAAAAAGGTCCCTACCTACCAGGACTCCCCCTGGCAGAGGAGCTGCTGGAAGAATAAGCATAGGACTCTTAGAAGATATTAAAGGGACATGGATACTACTATGTCACAGACTCTAAGAAACCCACACAGGGATGCCTGGGTGGCTCAGTCAGTTAAGCCTTTGACTCTGGATCTCAGTTCAGGTCATGACCTCGAGATTTGTGAGATTGAGCCCCATATGGGGCTCTGTGCTCATAGCAAGGGGCCTGCTTGGGATTCTCTCCCTCTGTCTCTCTGCCCCTCCCCAGCTTGTGCTCTCTCTCTGTCTCTCTCTCAAAAATAGACATCGAAAAAAAAAAAAAAAGAAAGAAAAGAAAAGAAAAGAAAAAGAACCAATGGGGATACTTCACCTGCAGATCCCCCAGCTAGCCCACAAGCATCCCTAGCACTCTGGGTGCCTTGCCCCCACACATTCTCACCCCATGGTGACTTCCCTGTGTTTGCCCCCTACAGTAGCAAGAGAGAACCTTTATAGGTGGCTAGTGAGTAATGTGCAGAAATCTGCCCAACTCTGAAGGTCTGTAAGAAACCACAAAATTGAACATTCAGCACCACCCAAGGGAAGGTGAAAGGGAGGCTGTCAGCTCTCAGAGTGGCTTGACATGGTGGACAGAATTTTGCCATAACAATAGAGTAAGAGGTATGGAGCAGACATACACATAGAAAAGCACTGACAAAGACTCAGAATCCCAAGTAGGACTGAAAGAGGCATTTCTTTATTGAAACCAGTCAGTAAAGATGGAAGAGGTGACTGCTACCTTAAACGCCAAGAGAGCAGTATGAGTCAGGAGATTGAATCAGTAACTAAAAACCTGCCAAAAAAGAAAATCCCAGGACCAGATGGTTTCACTGGTGAATTCTACCAAATATTTAAAAAAGAATTAATACCAATCTTTCTTAAATTCTTCCAAAATAATGAAGAAAAAGAAACATTCTCCAACTTATTTTACAAGATCAGCATTACCCTGACGGCAAAGCCAGGTAAGGAAACTACAAGGAAAGAAAACTAAAAGCCAATATTCCTGATAAATATACGTTCAAAAATTCTCAACAAAAGACTGGCAAACTGAATTCAACAGTACATTAAAAGTTTCATATGCCACAATCAAGTGGGATTTATCTCTAGGATGCAAAGGTGGTTTGAATAAACAAATTAATAAATATGACACACCACGTTAACAGTATAAAAGATAAAAATTACATGATCATTTAAATAGATAAAAAAAAGGCATATGACAAAATTCAACATCTTTTCATGAGAAAAACTCTCAACAAATTGGATTTAGAAGGAACAAACCTTAACATAATTAAGGCCATATATGACGAGCCCATAGTTAACATCACACTCAGTAGTGAAAGGTTGATAGCTTTTCCCCTAAGATCGGGAATAAGACAAAGGTGCCACTCTTACTGCTTCTACTCAACGCAGTACTGAAAGCCCATGTGAGAGCAATTAGGTAAGAAAAAGAAACAAAAGGCATCCAAGTCAGAAAAGAAGTAAAATCACCTTTTTTTCTTACAGATGATGTGATCTTACATATAGAAAATCCTGAAGACTATACCAAAAAATCTGTTAGAATCAATAAGCAAAATTTTTAGGTTACAGGATACAAAATCAACATACAAAAATCAGTTGCATTTCCTTACACTAACAACAAACTATCTGAAAAATAGAGAAAACACTCCCATTTTACAAGAACATCTAAAAGATACTTTGTAATAAATTTAACCAAGGAGGTTAAGGATCTTTACACTGAAAGCTCTAAGATTTTGATGAAAGAAATAGACAAATAGGAAGGTATACTGTGTTTAGGGATTGGAAGGATTAATACCGTCAAAATATCCATACAACCAAAGCCATCTATAAAGTCCATGCAATTTCCATCAAAATCCCAATGGCATTTTTCATAGAAATAGAAAAAAAAAAAGAATCCTAAAATTTATATGAAACCATAGGAGAACCTGAATAGACAAAGCAATCTTGAGTAGAACAAAGCTGAAGGAATAACATTTTTTTTATTTCAAACTATATTACAAAGCTATCGTAATTAAAACAGTATGGTTCTGGCATAAAAACAGACATGTACAACAGAACAGAATTGAGAGGCCAAAGCCAGAAATAAACTGTCACATATGCTGTCAACTTATACTTGATAAAAGAGCCAAGAATACCCAATGGGGAAAGGACAGTCTCTTAATTAAATAGCTCTGGGAAAACTGGATAATTATATGCAAAAGAATGAAATTGGATACTTAAGCCATTCATGAAAATTAAAAAAAATGGATTAGGGACTTAATTTAGGACTTGAAACTCGGGCGACTGGGTGGTTCACTCAGTTAAGTGTCCGACTTCGGCTCAGGTCATGATCTCGTGGTTTGTGGGCTCAAACCCTGTGTTGGGGCCTGTGCTGACAGCTCGGAGCTCGGAGCCTGGAGCCTGGAGCCTGCTTCAGATTTTGTGTCTCCCTCTCTCTCTGCCCCTCCCCCCACTTGTGCTCTGTCTCTCTCTACCAAAAATAAATAAATGTAAAAAAATAAAATATTAAAAAAAAAGACCTGAAACTATAAAACTCCAAGAAAACACAGGGAAAATGCTCCTTGGCATTGGTCTTGGCAATGATTTTCCAGTATGACATCAAAAGCATGAGCAACAAAAGCAGAAACAAACAAGTGGGATTACTTCAAACTACAAAGCTTCTGTTCAGTTTTGTAGAATTTTGAGGAACTGGAGGGAATATTTGCAAACCATCTATGTTTAAGAGGGTAATAACCAAAATATATCAGGAACTCATATAACTCAATAGCAAACAAACAAATAATTCAGTTAAAATTCGGGCAGAGAACCTGAATAGACATGTTTCCAAAGAAGACATATGGACGGCCAACATGTACATGATGATTACTAATATCAGGGAAATGCAAATCAAAACCACAATAAGATATTACCTCACACCTGTTAGTCTTATCAAAAAGACAAGAGACAACAAGTGTTGGTGAGGACGTGGAAAAAGGGACCCTTTGAACACTGTTGGTAGGAATGTAAATTTTTACAACCACTATGGAAAATGGTATAGAGGTGCCTCAAAAAAATAAAAAATGGACCTATTATATGATCCAGCAATTCCACTTCTGGGTATATGACCAAAATAAGTGAAATCACTACTAGAAGAGATATTTGCACTCCCATGTTCATTGCAGCATTATTCACAAAAAGCTAAGACATGGATATAATCTAAGTATCTACTGACAGCTGAATGGATAAAGATAATGTGATATATACTTACAATGGAATATTATTTAGCCAGAAGAAAGAGGAAATCTTGTCATTTTCAACAACATGGATGCACCTTGAGGACATTATGCTAAGTAAGTCAGAGAAAGACAAATACTCTATGAGCTCACTTGTATGTGAAATCTAAAAAAGCTGAACTCATAGAAACAGAGAGTAGAATGTTAGTTGAGAGGAATTGGGAGGTAGAGGAAATGGGGAGATGTTGGTCAAAGGGTACAAACTTCCATTTATAAGATGACCAAGTTCTGAGGATCCAATGTGATATGGTGACTATAGTTAAGAATACTGTATCATATACTCAAAAGTTACTAATAGAATAGATCTTAGGGGCGCCTAGGTGGCTCAGGTGGTTAAGCGTCTGACTCCTGATTTGGGTTGAGGTCATGATCTCGCAGTGTGTGGGATTGAGGCCTGCATGTATCAGTGCAGAGCCTGCTTGGGACTCTCTCTCTCCCTCTCTCTCTGCCCCTCACCAGCTTACTCTCTCTCTCTCGTCTCTCTCTCTCTCTCTCTCTCTCTCTCTCTCTCAAAATAAATAAACATTAGAAAAAGAATAGATCTTAAATATTCTAACCACAATAAAAATAATGGTAACTAGTTTTAAAAAACCAAAGTAAACCCACAGCAAGTAAAAGAAAACAAAAATAAGAGAAGTCAATTAAAATCAAAACAGAAAATCAACAGAGAAAAATCAATGAAACAAAAAGTTGATACTTTCAAAAGGGTGAATAAAAGTGACAACCTGCTAGCACAATTCATAGTGATAAAAGAAAAGCTGCAAATAACCAATTTGAGAAATGAAAGAGGGGATACCACATAAGCACTGCAGATATAGAAAGTAAGGGGATATTATAAATAACTACACACATATATTTGATAACTTAAAAAAATTTTAACATTTATTTATTTTTGAGAAAGACGGCGAGCATGAGTGGGGGAGAGGCAGAGAGAGGGATACAGAGGATCCAAAGCAGGCTCCATACTGTGAGCACAGAGCTGGATACAGGGCTCAAACTCACCATCTGTGAGATCATGACCTAAGCTGAAATCAAGAGTCAGCCTCTTAACCGACTGAGCCACTCAGGCACCCCCATATTTGATAACTTACAAGAAAAGGAACAATTACTGAGCAAGAGCCATTACAACTCACACAATGTGAAATAAATAAGCTGAATAAGTATACAACTATTAAAGTAATTAAATCAGTAATTTTAAAAAGCTAGTGAAGGGAAACTTCCAGGCCCACATGATTTCACTGGATAATTTTGCCAATCATTAAAAAAAATTTTTTTAACGTTTATTCATTTTTGAGAGACAGAGAGAGACAGAGCATGAGTCAGGGAGGAGCAGAGAGAGAAGGAAACACAGAATCCAAAGCAGGCTCCAGGCTCTGAACTGTCAGCACAGAGCCCGATGTGGGACTCGAACTCACTGTAAGATCACGACCTGAGCTGAAGCCAAAGCTTAACTGACTGAGCCACCCAGGCGCTCCAATTTTGCCAATCATTTAAAGGAGAATTATAGCCAACTGTAAAAAGTATCTTCCGAAAAATAGAAGAGAAAGGGGCATTCTGAAACTCATTTTTTTGTACCAAGCATTACCCATTTAGCAAAATGAGACAGAGACAGTACACTAATAATAGTAATGACAATAATAACAATTTCTAAGTAAGCTATAAGCCAATATTTCTCATAAACTTAGGTACAAAAATCCTGGCCAAATTTTAGCAAACTAATCTGGCAATGCATAAAACACAATATATATCCAGGCCAAGTTGACTTTATTCCAGAAATGCAAATTTAGTTCAATATTTGAAATCTGATCAGTGTAATCCACCATGTCCACAAGCCAAAGAAGAAAGACAGCATGATACTATCAATTGGTGCAGAAAAATCATCTGACAAAATTCAACACCCATTCTTGATAAGGGCTCTTAGAAAATCAGAGTAGGGAAATTAGGAACTGTCTTCCACAAGATGTATGCTGAAGTCTTAACCCCCAGTGCCTGTGAATATGACTGTATTTGAAAATGGGGTCATTGTGTATGTAATCAAGTCATTCTGATTGGAAATGAAGAAATATAACTGTCCCTATTTATAAAAGACATGACTGTCTATGTAGAAAATGCCAAGGAATCAAAAAAACAAAAAACAAAAAACAAAAAACCAAACAACAAAGCTTGTAGAACAAATAAATTTCAGCAAATTCGGAGGACACAAGATAAACACATATCTATACTTCTATATATTAGCAATAAACATTTGGAGACAAATTAAACATAATGTACCTTTTACAATGACTCTAAAATCACAGGTCATATAATCCAACATCCATGTGATACCATGATGTCTTCTACCAGATAGGTAATCCCAGGGCTCATTACTGAATAATCTCTAACAAGGTGTAACCTCTTGGTCTCTAAATCCATTATTAAATTCACAGATTTAATCTCTATGAAGCCTCTCTATTCTATAGATTTTCCCTCTCTACTTCTCCCATCAAGTATCCAACCAATCCCTTATTGTCTAGACAACAGCAACAACTAAATAGCACACCTCTTTTCATACTTATTCTTTATATACATTTCAGCTGAAGTGTTCTTTTTCCAGATAGATCGTTCCTGTGATTATAATACTTTAATGACTTTCCATTATTCTTTGGATAAAGAGCAAAGTTCTTACCATGGCCAGTAAGAACTCTAAGTTTGGTTTGCTCAGACCTGCCCCAGCTTACTTTGTTGCCAAGCCTAATTATTAATTGAGTCTTTCATTCTCCAGTAAGTTCCCCTTTGGACAGTGAATTTTCTGGTCATTCTACCTAAAAAGCCTTGCATAGTCTGACTCCAAATGACCTCTCCAGCATCTTCCTACCCTCCATACCCCTGAAGACACATTTTCGTATCCACTCTGGTGTTCCTTGGCCACCTGTTCATATCTAGCTCTCTCCCACTAAAGAATCTTCACCCATATGTTTTTTATGCCTGTGATGCTCTTCCCTTCCTCCTCACCTTATTCCTGTAAATCTTCAAACCTTTCCCCAGAGAAGTTTCCCTGGCCTCCATGCCTTAGCCAAATCTCCTCATTATATGCATTCACAACACCCTTAATTCTTGTCACAAGAGATAAACTTTCATATTTGTTTAAATGTTTGTGTGATAAACAAATCCACTGAATAAATGAATAAAAAATTAAAAGAATGAATGACTGAAAGCAATATGTCCTATTACTGGTTTGGGTAGTGAGACTATTTTTTGGATATGAACATCATTTATATTTTGCTCCCATAGGGTAAATTTATTTGTTATCTTTTGTTTTCCAGAACTGTGGTGAGAGATTTTAGGAGGTCACCTCATTCTGTTTTTCTCATACTTCTAGATACCCTTGAGACTTTTAGTGACCCTCCTAAAATCCAAAATTCAGAATGAATAAATTATTCATAAGCTGCACCATAGCATTATAAACCTCAAAATGTCCAGATTTCCCTTCCTTATTATTGTGATAATTTCTCACTCATGACTGCTACATAATTAAGAAGTTATATCATGAAGCTAAAACTAATAGCAGAGTATAGTATCCCTTCTGATAGTAAACTTATCAGTAAGACAGGTTATTTAAATATTCTTATCAAAGATATCAAAAGAAGATATATGGATAGTGGTTGACTCTGCTCTATCTTGCTTCTTTGCCATTTTTTAAAGCAGATTTTAATTTAATTTAATTTTTAATATGAAATTTATTGTCAAATTGGTTTCCATACAGCACCCAGTGCTTTTTTTTTTTTTTTTTTTTGCCATTTTTATCATTAGCATAAGAAGGTTATCCCCCATGGCCAGTATCCTTCTATATGACCTATAATCTTCTTTCCATTCTCTCTTCTTTAAACCTCAATCCAAAGTTCAACATGATGTTTCCACGTTTATATTCCTAGATTTTCACAGAAGTATATATTCCTTGATATAGCAGAAGCCTTTGTTTGTACTTTGTCTTAGATACTTGTTCTGAAAAAAACATGCTTCCCTTACTTGCAAATTCTGCCAAATATTTAAATAAGAAGTAATATCAATTTTCTACAATCTCTTCTAAGAAACAGAAGCAGAGGAAACATTTCCTAATTCATTTATGAGGCTAGCATTATCCTAATATGAAAGCAGGATATATACCTTACAAGAAAGTAAAATTAAAGACCAATATCTGTCATCAACAGAGATGCAAAATTCCTCAACAAAGTATTAGCAATTCATATCCAACAGTGTATAAAAAGAATTATACAACAGGACCAAGTGGGATTTATTCCTGGTATGCAACATTGCCTCAACACTTGAAAATCAATTAATTTATTTCATCACATCAACAATCTGAGAAATCAAATGACCATTTCAAAAGATACAGATAAAGTATTAGACAAAATCTAACACCTATTCATGATAAAAAAAAATCTCTTAGCAAACTCGGAATAAAAGTGAACTTTTTCAATTTGATAAAAAAAAAAAAAAGTCTATAAAAAACCTACAGGTAACATCAAACTTAATGATGAGAAACTCCCTAAGACTGAAAACAAGAGGAGGAAGTTCCTTGTCACCACTCCTATACAACTTCATACTGGAAGTCCTTGATAGTATAATAAAACATGAAAAGGACACAAATGGTATGCAGATCAGAAAGGAAGAAATAAAACTGACCTTGATCAGATGATGTAACAAATCCCAAAGAATTTACAAAAAAAAATTACCTAGAAATAATAAGCAATTACAGCAGAGTTGCAGAATACAAAATTAATTACAAAAATCAAGCACTTTCCGGGGCTCCTGGGAAGTTCAGTTGGTTAAACGTCTGACTTTGGCTCAGGATGTGATCTCACGGTTTGTGAGTTTAAGCCCCAGCATGGGGCTCTGGGCTGTCAGCGCTTTGGATACTCTGCCTCTCCCTCTTCCTGTCCCTCCCCTGCTCGCGCTCTCTCTCTTTCTCTCCCTCTCTCAAAATAAATAAACATTAAAAAAAAAACCAACCATTTTCCTATGTACCAGCAATGGAGAACGGGAATTTGAAATTCAACACACAACACTATTTACATTAGCACTGAAAAATGAGGTAAATAGGTATAAATCTAACATGTACAAAGTCTAGATGAGGAAAAGTATAAAACTCTGATAAAGAAACAAAAGAAGAACTAAATAAATGGAGAGAGTTTCCATGTTCGTGCCTAGGAAAACTCAATATTATTAAGATGTCAATTCTTCCAAATGTTATCTGTAGATTTAATTAAATGTCAATAAAAATATAAGAAAGTTATTTTGAGACACATAAAAACTGATTCTACAGTTTATATGAAAAAGGAAAAACCCTAAAATAGTTAATATAATAATGAAAAAGGAAGTTGCAGGACTCACATTACCCAATTTCAGATCTTACTATAAAAGTAGTACAGTATAGGGGCGCCTTGGTGGCTTAGTTGATTAAGCATCTGACTTCGGCTCAGATCACGATCTTGCAGTTTGTGGGTTTGAGCCACGCATTGGGCTCTGTGCTGACAGCTCGGAGCCTGGAGCCTGCTTCCGATTCTCTGTCTCCCTCTCTCTCTGCCCCTCCCCTGCTCATGCTTTGTCTCTTTCTCTCTCTCTTTCAAAAATAAATAAACATAAAATTAAAAAAAAAGTAGTACAGTATAGGTGAAAAACTTGGTATATACATCAATGGAACAGATAGCCCAGATACAGGCTTGCATAAACACAGGCAACTGTTCTCTGACAAAGGAGTAAAGGCAATTTAATGAAGAAAGGATAGTCTTTCAACAAATGGCACTGTACAAATCAGAAACCAATATGCAATCAATCAATCAATCAATCAATAAGGAACCTACACTCAAATCTCATACCTTTCAGAAAAACTAACTCAATGTGGATGTTAGGCCAACATATAAATGGCAAAACTGTAAGATATCTAGAAGAGAACATACAAAAAAAAAGCAACTTCGGGTTTGGTGATGAGGTTTTATATATAACACTGAAAACATAACCCATGAGGGGCACCTGGGTGGCTCAGTTGGTTAAGTGTCCAACTCTTGATCTCTGCTCAGGTCTTGATCATGAGTTTAAACCCTGCGTTGGGCTCTGCAGTGGGCATGAAGCCTACTTAAAAAAAAAAAAGTACAACCCATGAAAGAAAAAATTGATTAGGTGAACTTTATTAAAATTAAAATGTTTTTCTCTGTCAAAGGCACTGTTAAGTGCATGAAAAGAGAAGCTACAGACTGAGAGAATATCTTTTCAGAACAAGTACCTGTAAAGGATTTATATCCAAAATTTACAAATGATTCTTAAAACTCACCAAGAACAAAATCAAAAATCCAATTAAAATATAGGTAAAGAATCTTAAACTCCTCATCAATGAAGATATAGAAGTGGCAAATAAGCATATAACAACATGCTCAATGTCATTAACACTAGGCAACTGTAAATTAAAACAATGAGGTACCACTATTTTTAGAAGGGCTACAATGCAAAAAAACTGACACCACCAAATGCTGATAAAGATATAGAACAATAGGAAATCTCATTCATTGCTGCTGGGGATGCAAAATTATCCACTTTGGAGGATAATTTGGCCATTTCTTACCTACCTAATCATATGCTTACTCTACAATCCAACATTTGTAATACTAAGCATTTGTCAAAATGATTTGAAGATGTACATCCATGCAAAAACCTGCATAAATGTTTACAGCAACATTTTTTCATACTTGCCCCAAACTAGAATCTACCAAGATGTCCATTATTCAGCTCTAAAAAGAAATGAGCTATGAAGCTACAAAAAAACACGGACCAACCTTTAACGCATATTGCTAGTGAAAGAAGGCAGTCTGAAAAAGCTACATACTATATGACCTCAGCCACATGACATTCTGGAAAAGATGAAACTACAGAGTCAGTAAAAAGATCAGTGGTTGCCAGGGGCTCAGAAAGTGGGGAGGGATAAATAGGTGAAAGATGGGGAGATTTTAGGGCAGTGACAACTATTCTGTATGACACTGCAATGTCTGACACACATTTGTCAAAATCCATATAACTGTATAACACAACAAGTAAACCCTCATGTAAACTATGGTCTTTAGTTAATAATAATATATCAATATGGGTGTGTCCATTGTAACAAATGTAACACATTGATTCAAGGTGTTATTGATAGGGGAAACTGTGCTGGGGTTTAGGGATGGGGGTATACGGGAACTCTCTGTACTTCATGTGCAATTTTTGTGCATACCTAAAAAACTGGCTTTAAAAATAAAGTCTTATCAAAAATGTATGTTTTGGGGCGCCTGGGTGGCTCAGGTGGTTAAGTGACTGACTCTCAATTTCAGCTCAGGTTGTGATCTTGCAGTTTGTGAGATCGAGCCCTGCATCAGGCTCTGTGCTGACAGCACAAATCCTGCTTGGAATTCTCTCCTTCCCTCTCTGCCCATTTGGGCAATTCACACGTGTGTGTGCTCTCTCTCTTTCAAAATAAATAAGCATTTAAAAAAATGTCTATAAATCTCAAAATAAACATTTTAAAAAATCTCAATGGTATTATACATTTCTGCTTCCTCATGGCAAAGATAATACTTTGCTCCTTCTCCAGATGCTCTATATGGCTATACTGAGCAGCTGAAGACATGAATTTCTAATAATTTTCCTTCTTAATTTGTCTTATTCCTTCAATTAATATTTATGGGGTGCCTGTTCATAAGCCAGCTACTATACTACTGGCCATGAATTTCCTGGCATTCATCCTTTCTTGTATTACAGGGGCTGCTCTTAATAATTGGCCATTTGGGGGCACCTGGGTGGCTCAGTTGGTTAAGCATCCAACTCTTGGTTTTAGCTCAGGTCATGATCTCATGGTTTATGAGTTTGAGCCCTGCGTCCGCCTCTGCACTGACAGTGCAGAGCTTGCTTGGGAGTCTCTCCTCCCTCTCTCTCTGCCTCTCCCCTGCTCTTTGCTCTCTCTCTCAAAATAAATACATAAACTTAAAAAAAGAAAAATTGCAATCAGAGTGGCCAAAATGAACAAATCAGGAGACTATAGATGCTGGCGAGGATGTGGAGAAATGGGAACCCTCTTGCACTGTTGGTGGGAATGCAAACTGGTGCAGCCGCTCTGGAAAACAGTGTGGAGGTTCCTCCAAAAATTAAAAATAGACCTACCCTATGAGACTGGAGAACTTTCATTTTTTCCAGGCGGGTTGTGATTTGGGGTGGATTTTGGTTTTGGTCCCCCCCCTTTTTTTTAAACTGGTGTTTTGTCTTTGATTCTCCTTAGTCCTTATTCCTGATCCTCTTCTTTCTTGATTGACATCTTTGCCTTCTTCTGTCCCCTTCTCTCCCCAGATCCCTTAGTTCCCCTCCAACCTGAGGGGGCAGGGGAATGTAGAGGAGAAGCCCCAGGCCCGAGACTCCATCTGCTCTCCTTCCTGGATCCCAAAGGGGGGCAGGAGAAGAGGGTGGCATCCCCAGCCCCCCAGCACTGAGGAAGAACAGGGCTCCTAGGGCCTGAGCTCTGACCCCTACTCACCACCTCCCTTCCTCCCCTGCTCCCAGGACTGGGCCACTTCTGGGTGGGGCAGTGGGTTCCAGCTCAGGTCACACTGAGAATGTAAGAACTACAAACAAAATTTCTATTAAATTAAGTTTTGTGTCTTAAAAAAAAAAAAATTCCTAGCACTGCTAGTAGCACTGCTAGGAACTTACCCAAGGGATACAGGAGTGCTGATGCATAGGGGCACTTGTACCCCAATGTTTATAGCAGCACTTTCAATAATAGCCAAATTATGGAAAGAGCCTAAATGTCCATCAACTGATGAATGGATAAAGAAGTTGTGGTTTATATACACAATGGAATACTACTTGGCAATGAGAAAGAATGAACTATGGCCTTTTGTAGCAAGGTGGATGGAAGTGGAGGGTATTCTGCTAAGTGAAATAAGTCATAGAGAGAAAGACAGGTTTTTCACTCTTATGTGGATCCTGATAAACTTAACAGAGAACCATGGGGGAGTGGAAGGGGGGAAAAAGTTACAGAGAAGGGAGGGAGGCAAACCGTAAGAGACTCTTAAATACTGAGAACAAACTGAGGGTTGATGGGGGTTTGGGGACAGGGGAAAGTGGGTGATGGGCATTGAGAAGGGCACCTGTTGGGTTGGCACTAGGTGTTGTATGGAAACCAATCTGACAATAAATTATATTTAAAATAAAAAAAGAATAATTGGTCATTTTGCAGTACTGTACATATAAGACCCTCAGCAATCTCTCACTTTTTGGTGTGAAGAAATAGATCTTTACTCCCAAAGAATAAATTAGTGTGATAATTTTATAGAAGAATTGAAAAATATAATTGCTTTACCCATTTCCTGATCCAAATGAGTTTAGTCCTGTGACCACAAAAAATTATTAATAGTGTCATTTATTGATTAAATCTCCTCTAAATATTATCCATTTTTTTAAGGAACAATCTTGCGATTTAAGGTCTTGTTCACCACATGCACTATAAACCTACTCAAAGTACGCTTTAAACTATTTACAAGGCTGCTGCTTTAACATCAAGAAATATTTATATCTCCTTCTTTATGAAGAGAAAAAGTAATATCTTTGGATTGTTATGAAAAAGGTAAAGGATATTTTTTGACTCAAGATGTGAGGATTTTATATCATGGACCCTCCTCCTTCCTTTTTTTTTTTTTTTTTTTAGCTAATCCCAATGACTACATCTTAGGAGGGAACATTAGGGCCTTGTATACCTATCAAACTTACATCAGCAAATTACATTTCTTCCAGATAAATTGTCTCTTTTTCTTTGTTATTCACCCAAATGCATTTGTTTTGAAAGTTGATCACTTGTAAATTTTGCTATCAAAATTCTGTATCGTCTAGAGATATCACATGCACTGACAAAGTGTTTTAAATGGCCATGTTAAATTTCAATTAAGGAAAATAAGGTATTACATAGAGAGATATAATATATATATTTATTTATCAGTAAACACTAAAATAGACATCAAAATTCTATATGGAACAAAAAGTTAAAATACTGACACAATAAATATCTATTTAATATTTTATTTTCTAACTTTTGTGATTTCTAAATAACTATTATTATCCACCTATAAGTATTATAAATATTTATATTTATATATATTATAAGTATTATAAATATATTTATAAGTATTATAAACATTGTAAATATTTATATTTATAAGTATTATAAATATTATAAATAGGTAGATAACAATAATAAGGTGGATAATAAGGATAAGGTGGATCCTTGAGATGTTTCCCTTTATTCTGATTTCATGAATTTATTCATTTACTCACTAATCACTATTTACTGAAGTCCTAGAATGTATAAAATACTAAATGGTGATTTTGTGCTCTAGAATCTCATGTTCTTAAAGAATGAGAGATAAAAAAAAAGATCAAATATATACTCTAATTTTTGACCACACAACAGATTTATAAGCACAGAGGACTGGAACAAGGGAGATGTGCAATAACTATTGAATTAATAAATCAGAAATGGTCACTACATCATTCTGCTCTGTCCCTAATGCATGATGAATGAATAGAATCATAGAGCCCAGGAGCCCAATGGTTCTCTAGTTAAGTACTTCTGAATGGATGCCAATCTATGTCATCTGCTCCCAGTCTCCCCATGGTACTCCTAATTCCAGCGGTTCTAACTACTTTCAGTTCTTTCAATAGAACTCACTGTCTCATCCCTCTAGAACTTTATATATATAATACCCTCCTGCTGGGACTTCTCCACTCCCTCTTCCCTAATCTGTGTTGCAAATGACAACTTAACCTTCAAGACTCAGTTTAAAATACGTGTTGATTGAAATAGTTTATTGTGCACCTAGGTAGTGAGTTTACAAAGATGAATAAAACATGGTCCCATGGGGATCTCCCTTTCCTTAGAGTAAAATATAATTGGAATAAAACACCACCTTTCCATATGCTTATTCCCTAATGATATGCAATAATTGAATTTGCCTGCAGGAATCAGCTCAGTACCTTTAGTTGATTTCACAATTAAATGAATATTATTGAATACTAACTCTGATTCAAGCATTTAGAGGATAAAAACACATTAAGAATCTTATAACCCTCCAAAATGTGACCATACTATGAGCTTCATATTGGGTTTATATTTCCATATTAAGGTAGAATGTCATTTTGTTCTCTTGCACACAACAACAGTAAGTTTTCTAAGAGAATACTTGTTATTGGCCTAACTGAAATATTAATCTTTGGAAATTTTGGTGAATGAATAAAATGAATAATTCTAAGTTATTTTCTAAGTTTGATTCATTACTAGATACTTAATGGGAACTGATTCTGAACAAAGTCTAGGACGGCAAATACAAAAGACATAGAAGTTGCAAAAAAAATCCTATATACGATGCCTAAGGAATAGATATATATGTAATGTGTGTGTATATATATATATATATGTGTGTACATATATGTGTATATATGTATACATATATATGTACATACATAAATGGTCAAGTAAGATTATATTGTGATGACAAGAGGAATGAGAAGATTTTAGAAATGTGGAGAGGAGATACGATGGACATTTTAGAAGCAGACAGAAACTGAAGACAGGTGAGGAGTAATGGATAAGAATAGTGACTCTTTTTTCTTTAAGAATGAAGCAGGTAATCTGTTTTAGACAGTAGAAAGAAGAAACTGGAAAGGTCAGAGTGAGCTAGGACCATGAACAGCATGCATGATTTAGATGTCATCTTGGGAAAGCAATAGGAAACCATCAAATGCTTTTGACAAGCGAAGTCACATGTTAATAACATTGTTTTAAGGAGATTGGTTTTACAGCAATGTAGAAAGTACATTGGAATGAAAGGGACGAGAGGCAGAGAATCTAATGAGGTAATTTCAATTGTTCAAACGTAAAGTAAAAACCGTCTGAACTATTAGTGGAATAAAATATATATAAGTAGCAAAGGGTAACAACATTGGGTATAATCGAAAAGTATAATTTGGGGAGCCTATTTCCAACTGTTTCTTTCTTTCTTTTTTTTTTTTTTTTGCCAGTATTGCATTTGAGAACTTTTTAGTTATGATGAAATCATTGAAACTGTTTCACTAGTCCTGGAAAACTGTTTGAATGCATTAAATCAATTCACATGTAAACAAAAATATCTAATAATTTGAAATATCTTTGGAAGTTGTAGAATAAGACTACCCAACTTCAAGACTTAGTATAAAGCTACAGTAATCAAGACAGTGTGGTATTGGCAAATGAACAGATTAGTGAACAGAACAGAAAGCCCAGAAATAGAAATAGACAGAAAGATATAGCCAACTGATCTTTGACAAAGGAGCAAAGGTAATACAATGGAACAAAGATGGTCTCTTCAACAAATGGTTCTGGAACAAATGGACATCCATATACAAAATTAAAAAAAAATGATCTAGACAAGTACCTTATACCCATTACAAAAGTTAACTCAAAATGGATCACAAACCTAAATGTAAAACATAAAACTATAAAGCTCCTAGAAGATAAAATAAAAGAAAAAGTAGATGACCTTGGGTATGCTGATGCCTTGTTAGACAAAAGAGCAAAGACACAATCCATGAAAGAAAAATTGGTAAATTGGACCCCAGCAAAATTAAAAACTTCTACTCTATGAAGGGCCATATGAAGAATTAGAACACAAGCTGCAGACTGGGAGAAAGTACTTGTGAAAGACACATCTGATAATGGACTGCTATGTAATATAGGCAGAGAACTCTAAAACTCAAGAATAAAAAAACCCAAACAACCCAGTTTAAAAAATGGGCCAAAGACCTTATCACACACTCCACCAAAGAAGATCTATAGGTATCAAGTTAAGCCTTTGAAAAGATGTATTGCATCATATGTCATCAGGGAAATACAAACTAAAACTACGAGATACCACTACACTTCTTTTAAAATGGCCAAAATCCAGGGGCACCTGGGTAGCTCAGTCAGTTAAGCATTTGATTCTTGATTTCAGCTCAGATCATGATCTCACGGTTTGTGAGTTCAAGCCCCACACTGGGCTCTGTGCTGACAGTGTAGAGCCTGCTTGGGATTCTCTCTCTCTCTCTGCCTCTCCCCCTCTCAAAATAAATTAAAATAAACTTTTAAAATAATAAATAAATAAATAAATAAATAAATAAATAAGTCAAAATCCAGAACACTGATAGCTTCATTTGCTGATGAGGGTGTAGGGCAACAGGAACTGTCATTCATAACTGGTGACAGTACAAAATGATATAGCCACTTTGGATGATAGTTTGGCAATTTCTTACAAAACTAAGCATATTTTTACCATAAGATCCAGCAATCATATTCCTGGGTGTTTACTCCAAACAGATGAAAACACATCCACAATAAAACTTGTACCCAGATGCTTATATAAGCTTTGCCCATGATTGCTAAAACCTTGAAGCAACCAAGATGTCCTTCAGTAGGTGAATGGATAAATAAACAGTGGTACATCCAGTGAAATAGTACTCAATGCTAAAAAACAAATGCGCTATCAAGTCATGAAAAGACATGGATAAACCTCAAATTCATATTACTAAGTAAAAGAAGCCAGATTGAAAAGCCTACACACTATATGATTCCAATTTCATGACGTTCTGAAAACAGGCAAAACTAGGAGACAATAGAAAGGTTCCAGGGGTATGAGAGAAATGAATAGGGAGAGCATGGAGGAAATTTGAGTGCAAATACTCTGTATTGTAATGATGCATATATGCCATTGTTATTCTTTCCAAATTCATAGAATATACAACACCAAGAGTGAGCCCTAAGGTAAACTATGCACTTTGGGTGATTATAATATGTCAATGTAGGTCCATCCCTGGTTAAAAAAAAAAAAAAAAAAAAAAAAAAAAAAAACATTCCAGTGGGTAAAGTTTATAATCAGGAAGGCTACACATGAGTGGGGGCAGGAGGTATATGAGAAATCTCTATACCTTCCTCTCCAATCTGATGTAAACCTAGCACTGTTTAAAAATAATGTTTTGTTTTTGTTTTTGTTTCTTTTGTTAAAGAAAGACTACATAGTGGGTGATTTTGTTTATATGAAATATCCAGAAAAGGCAAGGTTATAGAGATAGAAAGCAAATCATTGGTTGCCTGAGACTGGGGGTGGGAACAGGGGCTTGAGGGAAATTTGGGGGGAAATGGGAGAGTTCTAAACCTTGAATGTGATTATGATTACAAATTCTATAATTTTTCAAAGAAATTATTGAAATGTATACTTACAATGACATTTTATGGCATGTACATTATATCTCAAAAACAGGTAAAAAAATATGTTTTACATGTGAGATAAGTAAAAGTATCATGGTCATGCTGCCTCTGTTATAACAAGGATAGCTATGGTGGAGCAGAATAATAATACATAAAAAAGAATCAATATAGGTTACCTGATTGTCTCTACTTAAACCATTTCATAACCCAAGCCATTAAATTGCATGGAAAAAAACATTTCATCTATCTTTAAAATTTTTCCTAGACATGTCTCCTGAGGCAAGGGAAGTAAAAGCAAAACTAAACTATTTAGGACTACATCAAAATAAAAAGCTTCTGCACAGCAAAGGAAACAATCAATGAAACTAAAAGGCAACTGACAGAATGGGAGAAGATATTTGCAAACGGCATATCAGATAAAGGGTTAGTATCCAATATATATAAAAAACTTATATAATTCAGGACCCCCAAAACAAATAATCCTATTTAAAGATGGGTGGAAGACATGAACAGACATTTTTCCAAAGAAGACATACAGATAGCCTACAGACACATGAAAGGATGCTCAAAATCACTTATCATCAGAGAAATGCAAATCAAAACTACAATGAGATATCATCTCATACCTGTCAGAATGGCTAAAATTAATGACATAGGAAACAACAGGTGTTGGGGAGGATGCAGAGAAAGGGGAACCCTCTTGCACTGTTGGTGGGAATGCAAACTGGTGCAGCCACTTTGGAAAACAGTACGGAGGTCCATCAAAAAGTTAAAAATAAAACTACCTTATGATTCAGCAATCACACTTCTAGGTATTTACCAAAGTATACAAAAACACTGATTTGAAGAGGCACATGCATCCCAGTGTATACGGCAGCATAATCAACAATAGCCAAATTATGGAAAGAGCCCAAATGTTCATGTTCATCCATTGATGAATGGATAAAGAAAATTTGGTGTATACACACACACACACACAAAATGATATATTACTCAGCCATCAAAAAGAATGAAATCTTGCCATTTGCAACATGGATGGAGCTAGAGTATATTATGCTAAGTGAAATAAGTTAGAGAAAGACAAGTACCATATGATTTCACTCATATGTGGAATTTAAGAAACAAAACAGAGGAACACAGGTGAAAAAAAAGAGAGGCACACCAGGAAACAGATCTTAACTATACAGAACAAACTGAGGGTTACTGAAGGGGAGGTGGGGGGGGGGATGGGCTAGATGGGTGATGGGTATCAAGGAGGGTACTTTTTATGATGAGCACTGGGTGTTGTATGTAAGCGATGACTCACTAAACTCTATACCTGACTAATATTACACTGTATGTTAACTGGAATTTAATAAAAAATTGAAAAAAACCCTACAATGAGATATCACCTCACACCTATCAAAATGGCTAAAATCAAAACACTAGAAACAAGTGTCGGTGAGAATGTGGAGGAAAAGGAACCCTTGTGCACTGTTGGTGGGAATGTAAACTGGTGCAGCCACTGTGGAAGATAGTATGGAAATTCCTCAAAAAATTAAAAAAAGAACTACACTATGATCCAGTAATAGCACTACTGGGTATTTACCCAAAGCATACAAAAACACTAATTCAAAAGGATAAACGTGGCCCTGTTTTTGTTTATTGCTGCATTAACCAATGCATAGCCAAATTATGGAAGCAGTCCAAGTGTCCATCAATAGATGAATGGATAAAAAAGAGGTTTTATATATATCATGTAATATTATTCAGCCATAAAAAAGAATAAAATTTTGCTATTTGCAACAGCAAGGATGGAGGGAGAGAGTATCATGCTAAGTGAAATAAGTTAGCGAGAGAAAGACAAATACCATATGATTTCACTCATATATGGCATTTAAGAAACAAATGAACAAAGGAAAAAAAAGAAAGAATGAGACAAATGAAGAGACTCTTAACTACAGAGAATAAACTGATGGTTATCAGAAGGGAGAGGGTGGGGGGATGGGTGAAATAGGTGAAGGGTGTTAAGATTATGATTAGCACTGAGTAATGTATAGAATTGTTGAATCACTATATTTTACACCTGAAACTAACATAAAACTGTATGTTAACTACACTGGAATTAAAATAAAGAAATAAGAGTGGGCTATAAATATACATTAAAAACATCCTTTGAAAAGCAAATAGAAATATGATCCTAAATTTCAATATCTATTGACTTTTGTCTCTTGTTTTTGGTTTTCATTTTGTAGGCTCTGTTTTCCACTGTTTAATTAAAAATTATGAAATACATACAGCTTTGGTTCCTAGTAGCATACTTCTCTGGCTTAAAAAGCAAAAGATGACATAATAGAATTTTCCATCTTAAATTTTGTTTCCCAGTTCAGCATAAATTACATTCACAAAACCAGTTACATACTTTTGCTTGATATATTACCTCGTCTGACTTGTCAGCCTGAAGTTGACAATAGATTCCTTAAATAAACCAACCCCTTCAATATCAATGACATCATCCACATCAGGCTCAGTACCAACCAATGTTATGGGAAACTTCCAGATCCCATCTGTTATGCACTCTATTTTCAGAGTAATTTGAGTCCTTGAATAGAAAAAAAAAAAAGATTATAAAGGATACTATAGGAAAACAAGCAAAAAGAGAATACGATATAGTAGATCAATATCTAGGTTGAAAATGTAAGCAAACCTGGTGGTTTTAGTAAAACACTGGGACTTGTAATTCTTTAAAAAATGTAGATGACTGTTAATTAAATTCTAGGAATAACTTTTAGGTCTTTGGTTATATTATCAATCTCCCTGTAAGATAATTATTTTCTAGCACAGCTTATCTACTCTGTGGGTATTTACTAAGAACCAGTAAAATATGTATAATTGACTGCAAATTTTTTGTAACGAGCACAGAGTATGATAATATTTAAGAATCCAAGACGAGGCTAGCAAAAGGCCACAGGTGTTATACAAACAGGTCTTCTAGGGGCACCTGGGTGGCTCAGTCAGGTAAGTGCACGACTTCGGCTCAGGTCATGATCTTGTGGTTTGTGAGTTCGAGCCCCGCATTGGGCTTGCTGCTCTCAGTGCAGAGCTTGCTTCGGATTCTCTGTCTCTTTCTCTCTCTGCCCCTCCTCTGCTCTCTCTCTCTCTCTCAAAAAGTGAATAAACACTAAAAAAAAAAACAAAACCAAAACCCAAATAGGTCTTTCACCATAAAGAAATTTTCTGTTCAAAATGAAACATTGTGAAAAAGTTTTTCCAATTCTTGTTTCACATAGAAAAATTATATTTTCTGTGGACACTCACAAAAGCTCATAAAATTGACTTAAAGGCTTTTAAAAATTAAATTGCAATTTTAATTTAAATTAAAATACCACAAACACTTTACATAATGAGATATAATTGAATGTCAGCTGAGTTAATGAAATGAATAGAGATAGCCTTTCTAATCATTTGGCTATGAAGGAGAGTGGACACATGGAGCAATGGGTGAAACCGAGGAATGGTTACTTGTTTGTTTGCTGGCTTAGGGTGGAAATAATGCAAACATGTAATGGTGTGGCTGCAATAGCCTATGTCAGGTTGGACAAAGAAATCACAATCCTTTTATATAAAACTCTCAGAAAGAACAGCAGGTAAAGAGTTTCAGGAGAAAGTTGAGCTAAGCTTATTATTTCTTAAGATATCCTAAGACAAATGATATCAATTATTTCTCTATTTATTAAAAATATGTTTAGCCTGTGTTAAGTGAGAATCATCTGACTCATGACCACAGTAACTAAAGATCTCTCACGTTTTTGTATTAGACCCTTGATTTTTATTGAAAGAAAAGGTCAAGACCTATAGAAATTATCTTTTATTTGTTTGTTTTTGTAAAACCACCTTTTAGGGCCCTGACAATTATTTCTTTTTTTTAACGTTTATTTATTATTGAGAGACAGAGACAGAGAGCAAGCACGAGAGGGGCAGAGAGAGAGGGAGACACAGAATCCGAAGCATGCTCCAGGCTCCAGCTGCCAGCACAGAGCCCGATGTGGGGCTCGAACCCACAAACTGTGAGATCATGACCTGAGCCGAAGTCGGACACTTAACCGACTGAGCCACCCAGGTGCCCCAATGACAATTATTTCTTTTTTAAAAATTTTTTTTAATGTTTTATTTATTTTTGAGACAGAGAGAGACAGAGCATGAACGGGGGAGGGTCAGAGAGAGGGAGACACAGAATTGGAAGCAGGCTCCAGGCTCCGAGCCATCAGCCCAGAGCCCGACGCGGGGCTCGAACTCACGGACCGCGAGATCGTGACCTGAGCCGAAGTCGGCCGCCCAACCGACTGAGCCACCCAGGCGCCCCGACAATTATTTCTATTATATATAACACTATCCTGTGAAAGGATGAATGTGAAACATTACATTGTATTAACTGCTGTGAAATAATGTTATATTTTCTCTTTACCAAAACATGAAAATTTTGTTTTCTTTTTTTTACCTTTCCAAACAGGAAGAATTGAAGTCAATACTTATTTTACTTATCTAGCATGGTTTAGGTGTAGTTATTTTCTTGTTCTTTTTCATAATTTAATCTTTTTCATAATTTTATTTTGGTTTTTCTCATTTAACTGTGTGTCTTCCAGTAAATCATCCCAAATAAATAATGAAGAAGGAATTATAAAAGTAAATGAATATACACATATATGCACAAAAGAGATTAAACTACATCAGAATGTTATACAATGCTCACAAAAATTTATGAATCATGCATACAAGTCGTCCCAAATCAGTTTTTCAAATATTCACCAAGAAGCTCTAAATCCACAAAATGTTGAATGAGTATAAATTCACACTGGTTGTGCTCTTAAAAATATTTTTTTTAATGTTTATTTTTGAGACAGAGAGAAAAACCGAGTGTGAGCAGGGGAGGGGCAGAGAGAGAAGGAGACACAGAATCCGAAGCAGGCTCCAGGCTCTCTGAGTTGTCAGCACAGAGCCTCACATGGGGCTCGAACCCACAAGCCGTGAGATCATGACCTGAGCCGAATGACACTCAACCGACTGAGCACCACCCAGGTGCTCCTATTTGGAAGCAGTCCAAGTGTCCATCGACAGATGAATGGATAAAAAAGAGGCTATATATATATACATATATATATATATATATACATATATACATATATACATACATGTATATATATATACATATATATATGTATATATATATATAATGCAAAAAGAATAAAATTTTGCCATTTGCAGCAGCAAGGATGGAGGGAGAGAGTATCATGCTAAGTGAAATAAGTTAGTGAGAGAAAGACAAATACCAGAGCCTGACAACTCAGAGCCTGATGTGGGGATCAAACTCATAAACCACAAGATCATGTCCTGAGCTGAAGTTGGACATTTAACTTGCTGAACCACCCAGGTGCCCCACTCTTTTTTTTTTTTTTTTTAAGTTTATTTGAGAGAGAGAGAGACAGACAGACAGACAGGGAGACAGGGGGAGGGTCAGACAAAAAGGGAGAGATAGAATCCCAAGCAGGGCTCGATCCCACAAACCGTGAGATCATGAGCTGAGCCAAGATCAAGAGTTGGCCACCTAACCAAGTGAGTCACCCAAGTGTCCCCACCGCACACTGGTTGTGCTCTTATTCATTAACGGCAACATTCTCCCCTTCTGGTTGTTGCTGGTAATTTCCATATCATTAAGTCAACATAATACAAAGCTAAGTATGAAAAAAAATAACAAATAATCATAGAAAACTATCAACATAAAAGAGAAAATAAATGATTACAGTATACTATCTTCTTGCAGATTGGTTTTATTACCATTTCCTGAAGATGACACTGGTATCTTTTTGTTATTGAACTACATATTCAAAGCCACTTTAAATACATGCCTGGCTACTTCAAATACATAGTCAAACTACAAAAATTAGTAAAAGCACAGGTAATACTTTGACTGTCTTTTCATTACCAGGCTGCACTTTGTGCTTTGTGTATACTGTGGTTCTGATCAGTATCTGTGTAGTAAGACACAAAGAAGGCTCTATTTCACATGTGACCTATCAAAGAGCATTTGCATGTGCTAAGTACCAGTTACCTAAGAAGGGAGTATAAAGACACTGGATGAGGCTTCCCAGAAGACAGACATTCAAAGGTCACTATTCTCACAGATTCCACTATGATCCTCTTAAACCTTACTAAGGGCAGGGCAATGTTACGGTTTGGTGGCAAAAGCATAATGGCAGCAACTGCCAAGTAGAACACAACTGAGGCACGTTTTATCATTCGAACTGGTTCTGAGAAGTAGTATCAAGAAACATCATGCTTCCAATGCACAGTACCAAGTCAGTAATTTTTAAAAATTTTTTACAGGGGCGCCTGGGTGGCTCAGTCGGTTAAGCGTCTAACTTCAGCTCAGGTCATGATCTCACGGTTTGTGATTTCGAGCCCTGCATCAGGTTCTGAGCTGACAGCTTGGAACCTGGAAACTGTTTCAGAGTCTGTGTCTCCCTCTCCCTCTGCCCCTCCCTCATTCATGCTCTGTCTCTCTCCATCTCTCAAAAACTGAATAAAAAGTTAAAAAAAAATTAAAAAAAATTTTTTTACAAAGTGCACTGTTCTCTTTTGTTAATATTACACCCTAATGATCTTAGGGAGGTCACAATTTGGGAAGGATTTCTTAGATTCCTAACCATTTTGGACTGCTTTTTCTCATCAGAATACTGTTCATAGTTTGATAGATGATAGGGATAATCTAGTCCAAAATATTTACCTCAACAGCATCAAAGAAGTAATACAATCCAAATATAAAGATGGAGAGAAAAATCAACACTATTTTGTTTAAAAGAGTAGTAATATATAGTTTCAAAGAATAAAAATATTATTTAAAGAAAAAATGCTTACCTCAATGGTTTCTTTGGTGCAAATATCAAATTGAAGACCAATGTTATCACTTTAGCCATAACATTAAAAGATTTTTTGATCAAATACAAAGCCATGCAGGATTCCAAGTTAGACTTCACAACGTCAGATTCAAATTGAATTTCATATTCAAATTCACGTTTTATAGACATATCTAAGAAAATCAAGATTAAAATGCATTTCAATTTAATTCAATATACATAGGTTGAAAATCAATTACCTGTCAACACTAAAACACACAGGTATTTAGAGGGAGGGAGAAGTGATTCACCTTTGTGTTCGTAATACCCAGTGCATTACCAGGTATATAATGGTGCTCAGTTATGATTTTGTTAAAAGATAAATAAATAAATGAATGAATGAATAAAAAAATAAATGCAGAAGACCATTCTCACCATCCTTAATTCTTTAAAATTCAGACTTATGAAACAAGAAATAGCCAGATAGAAACTAATTATCAATATTTACCATAAAATATAAATAATATAACAAATGTATTACAAGCCTATAGACTTATAATTTATCAAGAAAGCTTTGAGTTTAAACAATATTAAAGTTTAAACAATATTAAAAACAGCATCCCAAACTATTAGGATAGAATTTTCAAGTTCTGGTATATTTTAATAAAAGAGAGAGTTCTTCATGTTTTAGTCTTGGGGTATTACAGACAATCTGGTTAACCATATTTTCTTAACCAGGAAAGTTATAGCAGGTTTGTTGGGTACATGTGAAAAATACCTTAAATCCAATACTGGCTCATGTAAGAGAAGCACAAACATCTATTATATTAACTCTCCACATACATGTAAGGATCCCAAATGCCAACTTGAAAAGTTTGTTGCATACAGATCACGGAAGAGAGGTCAGGGAACCATAACTTGACCTGGTCCACAGCTGAGCTAATTTCTAAGGTTGGTCTCTAGTGTATACAGGTAAACGTGATCCTTGGATTCATAGAACTGATGGCCACCCTTCTTTAAGCAATCGTATAGAAACCAGACCATCTTTAAGAAGTAGTTGATTATAGGGGTGCCTGGGTGGCTCAGTGGGTTAAGCGTCCGACTTTGGCTCAGGTCATCATCTTGTGGTTCATGAGTTCGAGCCTCATGTTGGACTCTGTGCTGACAGCTCAGAGCCTGGAACCTGCTTTGAATTCTGTGTCTCCCTCTCTCTCTGCCCCTCCTCTGCTCACATTCTGTCTCTCTGTCTCTCTCAAAAATAAATGAACATGAACATAAAAAAGAAGTAGTTGATTATAATATCTGCTATAGAACTCTGAAAAATAGCATGGCAATAACAAGCCCCAGTCACATTTAATGATTATCTGGCAAACCTTATTAATGTAAAATAACTGGCTGACCCACAGCTTTACAAGACCTTTTTCTTCTTTTCACATGTAAAAGTATATTTCTGACATCCTGGATAGCTAGCTGGTTTTCATCCTGTTGACAAAATCAGCAAGTACGGTTCCTATCAATAACCTGTATTTGCTGTAGCAAAATCAATGTGTCTACATATAATGTGTCTATTTTGTTCTGGGAATGAGATACGGAAATGTTCCATAGGAAGCCATAATCCATACAGAAAAAGAGCATTTAAGAATTTTGAGTGTTTAATGGGAGATGAAATTTGCATTGCATTCAAATCACATAATATTTTTAAAGCAAATACTGTATGTAGTTGAGCTCTGCATCTGTTTCTACTTAATTACTGAAGCCTTTATGGGAATGCTTATGTCAGGTTGAAGACATGAAATGAGAAGCTAAATTTAGTTTCAGAAGCATTGAACCTCCCGTGGGGAATCTGTCACTATGGATGTTATAATTGTAATCATAAGAAGATCCATTGGTACAAAATAGAGACATGATTATCAGCTAGGGGATAGGAGGTGGGACAAGTAGAAACAATATGAATATATTTTTCAAACTACACAAATCCCCCTTGTCTGTAACTGCAACATACTCATACGAGCACCTAAGGGAGAGGGAAAGAATTAGGCTGGATAAAATCACAATAAACTAACATTCTGTATCGTACCATAGAAGTAATCTGTTAGAGTCTCTGCATTTTATTTGGAAAGTCTTATTACTAAGTGAGAAACATGCCTTTTGTTGTGCTCATAATTTGGAGAGAGTCTATATAGTATTCTTCTGTGGACTGGGTTGATAGGAGCCCCTGATGCCAGGATAAATTAATTATCCGATTGTTGGATAAAATTAATCTCTTATGACAAACCTAGCTCATAGCTTTAAGAGAATAACTGCACATTTCTAAACACACACACACACACACACACACACAAAGGCACTTAAATAAATGTAGTTTCCCATAATACACATTACAATTTCAAATTTACAAGTCAACAGTCCTTCAGACTACTTTAACACATTTTTCAATATGGAGGGAACATTCTGTTGTTTTTAGCAAATCCTTTAAAAGGCACTTGAGGGGCGCCTGGGTGGCTCAGTTGGTTAAGTATCTGACTCTTGATTTCAGCTCAGTCATGATCTCATGGTCCTGAGATTGAGCCCCATGTTGAGCTCTGTGTTGACAGCATGGAGTCTGCTTGGGATTCTCTTTCTCCCTCTCTCTGTCTCTGCCCCTCCCCTGTTCATACATGCATGCGTGTGCATGTGTGCTCTCTCTTTAAATAAATAAGTAAAACTTTAAAACAAAAAGGCACTTGCATTCATGATACGAATAGGATAAATATATATTTAACTTCAATTGTGCTCTAACAGCATGTAAAAAGCTTTCCTTGAAATGGCAAGCATGGTTTTTGTCATCATGGAGCTTATGTCTGAGAGGAAAGAAATGGCAATAAACTACCAGTGATACCACTAGTTTAGTGATACCACTAATGCTATGAGAGCATTAGTCCTGGGAACCTGGCTGCTAAGGTCCTGAGGAGGAAACAAATACACCAAAACTGAAAGGTGATAAAAGGTTACCTGGAAATAGAAATTAAGAAAGTGCCTCTTAGGCATCAGAGCAGCATGGGGGAATTTTCCATGGTAGAAGCCAGCTTAGCCCCTCTGAGAAAGAGCTTGTGTGGGTAAAGGAGAGGAAGTGGCAAGAATTTGTCAAAAGATGAAGTGGGCAAAGTAGGCAGGACTATGGAGAGTATGGTGAGGATTTGGGACTTCTAAGAATAACAGGAGGTCACTGAGTGTTTTAAGTATGTAAGTAATGTGCTCTTTTAATAGTAAACTGAGCAAAAAGGGGTTAGGAGAGAATGTAATGAATTTTCCGCAATAGTTCAGGCCAGGTGGTGGCTTGCACAAGGGTAAAAGGAAGATTAAGATCAAATAATGCCCTGCCATATACAAAGCAGGAGATACATAAGCAATTATGACTATCAATAGAATCACAAGCTTATCACTTCTGTCCTGTATTCATACCCTTTACATATATACAAATTATTTCATCAAATAGGTTTCAGAGAATTGTATCTATGTATAACAGATGCCTGTATCTATGTCCATATCCATATCCATGTCTATCTATTGTGTCACAAAATAATAATGGTGATAATCATTTGGGTATGGCAGCAGAGTCATTATGTAAAACAAAAGGGGTGTATCTCCCACCCAGATAGTGTCCCCGCATAATTATCATTCAGCCTAATGCCTGTATCATAGTGCCAATAAATCATGCAGCGGGAGCTATGTTGGCCAACAGTTCCTTTTACTACGGTCAATTTTCTCAGGACAAGGACTGAATTTTATTCAATGTGGAAGAACATCAGTCAATTTTTTTTTTTAAAGACTGCAACTAAATGTGATAAATAATCCAAAAGTATTTAATTATAACAAATTAATTTACAAAATACACTTTCAAATGATGTATTATTAATACCATATGCATTTTAATCTGTAAGAAATACACGTCAAAGCAAACCCAACAAAAATGTCTCAGTTATGGAGAAAAGACTATCGAGGAATAATGAACGTGGTTATTCATGTTCTTTCCCTAAATTTCTGCAGTTCTCTCTTCATTAATAACAGGCATACACATTTGTGAGAACATCCTAATCACAGAAGGAATGAATGGAGTGCTAAAGACAAATTTGAAACAGATGAAGACAGTATTCAAAGAAAATGGAGATTATTGGATAAACTACCTACAGCTATTCTCTTTGAACAGGTAATGAAGAATGAGCGACTCTTCTTATTTTTTTACAAAGTTGCAAATCTTTTGGCAGGGGTATTTCATTAACATGTTTTTACTTCACTTTCATAAGGTCATCTAATAGACCAGACATTTTGATTAATTTAAAATAACTGCATGTTCCTCCACTCTGACTACAAGTACAGTAAACCACAACATGCAAAATTAAAAATTTTTTAATGTTTATTTATTTTTGACAGAGAGAGAGAGACAGAGCATGAGTGGGGGAGGGGCAGAGAGAGAGGGAGACACAGAATCTGAAGCAGGTTTCAGGCTCTGAGCTGTCAGCACAGAGCCCGACGCGGGGCTCGAACTCACAGAGTGCGAGATCATGACCCGAGCCGAAGTCAGACGCTTAACCGACTGAGCCACCCGGGCGCCCCCACAACATGAAAAATTAAAGGAAGAAAGGGGTCACGCATCTGATGCTCTTCTTACACATTTCATTCCAAACAAGGCACCAAAAAGAAAAAGTAAAGGGACTTCTTGTAACATAAATATTGATCTGAACTCTTGGCAATCAGCATCCAGCATTAGTCTCTATCCAATACTTAGGGCCCATATTTTTCTACCTTTTTTTTCATAGAATACTCTTGTGTGTATTAATGAGAAAACCTACTGAATGACATTTAGAGGACCATGTTTCCATTTTAAAACATCATTTGTCAGCGACTGAAGATGGACACTCTAGTACATCACTGTCACAAAATACCCAACGAGAGCTTTCAGTGATAATAATTGTAAGATCTAACACTTACAGAATACACACTGAGAACAATATGCTTTCTAAGGATTCCACGCATTTACATATTTAATCCCCAGAAATATCTTATGAAGTAGATACCGTTATTATCTCCATGTTAGAGGTGAAGAAACTGAGTTTATATAGAGGTAAAGTAATTTTCTCAAAGCTCTAAAGAGATTAAATGGAAGAACCCAAGGTATCTGGCTCTATCCTTCACCTAGGATATCAGGCCTGTCATGTGGCACAATTGCTGAGAAGATACCATTAGCAGCTTCTGGAAATGTTCAGGACATAACCTATGTACTGGTGTGTGGCAGCCCTCAGGGCAGAGCCCTTGGTCACTCCAACGTTTAGATCCTGGTCAGAAGAAGATGAGCCAACAAGAGAAATGGAGAAGAGACAACCAATGTGATAAAAATATTAAGACTAGTTATGAAAACTAAAAGCAGGAAGTCCTTCAACTGGGTCAAATGGTAAATGTTGATGACAGGCTGAGTAAGCTCAGGACACAAATCTGACCACAGGCTTAGGCACACTGGATAAGGGTGATCATCTTGTCAAGGGTGGTCTCATTAGAACAGTTGGGACTGAGGCCTTAACAGAGTGAGTTCAGCAGAGAAAGTAAGATGAACAGAAACAGAGGAAAGTAGCAAATCTGGAGGCCAAGGGGAGGACCAATGACAGGTTTCTCAGGAGCTGTTTGTGGTTACAGACCAAACCACAGACCAAATTTACATATGACATACAAACAACATACAGCAAGACGGCTGGAAGGAGACCAGTGTGACACATAAACTAGCAAATCAGACACACACAAAAGATAAGAGAATAATCAAAGAAAAATGGCCTCAAGTTATAGAACATTTGGAAAATAAAAGAGGCATGAATCTGATGTGCAGTTCTAACCCTAAACAATAAAACCACTCCCACGGAATAAGTCTCATAGAGATAGTCATTGAATGAACTAATCCCCAGGGAGGCACAAAGACTGCATAGATCAAGAATTACTTAGGAAGAACAAATACAATTAGGGGGAAATTATGCCCACACAGAGTAACTTGTAATCTTACGGAAGTGACATTGCAAAATACAGTCTAAATATCCATGTATAATAATATTCCAGTAGGGCAATACCAGTTGATTTAAATACTACAGGTGCACAAATTGGACAGATGTTCTTTGAATTCTTTGACAACAGTCTGTGTGACTTGTTAATTTTGGCATCTCTGGGGCTCAGGAAAGTATCTGCCAGCCAAGATGCTCGCAAGACTGTTGCTGAATGAAAAAGATATGAAAGTGATCAATCCTGGTTAACTCAATGGTGTGTGTGAGAAGACAGGGTGGAAAGAGAGCAGGGAAGTCCTGGCATTTTCATTTAATGAGGCCTGGTAGGATTTTTTTTGAACTCTTAGGTAAGGATGATGAAGATAAAAGGAGACTGACGGGAAGGGAGCAGTGAGGATTCTTATCCCCTACTTATCATGTTTACCTGGAGGGGTCTATTCACTCACAAGAAGGGAAAAGTAGAGGAAGAAAAGAAAATCTCTGCATCAATCTGCCTCCTCCATTATGACCTGCCATAGGAGGAAAAGCAATGTATTTGATCAGTGAATATTGGTGAAGGAATGGAATATGAGCAGATGAGCAGAACTTTTTCTTTCTTTCCCAGTGCCTTGAATCCCGAATGTATACTTTCTCTGCTTTCTTCATGGGTAGGTTGTTTGCTCTTGCCAGGAGCCTACACAAGTGACTAGTTTGGGGGTGAATGCACTTCATTTTGGTGGCAGGTTTAATTAATAAGCCCCAATGAGGCCACAGTGCCAAGGTCACGTTTCAGTTCACCTTTATAATTCATGGAGGTAACCTTTTGATCTTCATCTGCCTTATTTTTTTTTAATGTTTATTTATTTTTGAGAGAGAGAGAGACAGAGCACGAGCAGGGGAGGGGCAGAGAGAGAGGGAGACACAGAATGCAAAGCAGGCTCCAGGCTCCGAGCTGTCAGCACAGAGCCAGATGTGGGGCTCAAACTCGTGGCTCGTGAGATCATGACCTGAGCCAAAGTCAGATGCCTAACCAACTGAGCCACCCAGGTGCCCCTCCATCTGCCTACTTCTAATCTACTTCTCAGTTGGTCATAAACTTGGATGAGGGAATATAAGGGTTGAATTAGTGATCACACCTAAACCCTCATCACAGTCCAAGCCAGAGAGTTTTTAAATTTCCACCATCATGGATTTAGGAGACCAGTGGAAGGGCAAACTGGCTGAACAACATGACTCTTGTGAACACTAATGTGCTGGGTAAACTCTAATGAAATTACACAGAGGAAAAGAGCTGGTTTGCCTGTATATACACTGAAGACTAAGATAGTATGCAGACAGTGTGGTCAGACTTGTTCTTAAAGAAATAGGTGAGAAGGGAAAGCCAAGCAGGCAGACTTACAGAGAGTGCAGGCAAGTTGGTCGCATCTTTCAAACATGGGCAGGGAAAAGAACCAAGATCTTACCAAAGGAAAGGTTAATGGATTTATCAAATATTCAGGTACCATAAAGATAGAGAAAAACATTAAGTTTGGGAGGGGACCGAACAAATCTACTTCTATAGAGGACATGGTTCAGAACAGAAACATTCACAAATTAAAATGTCTTCAGACAAAAAAATAGATGAGCTCTTTGAGTTTGGTGGTATTGAACACAGAAAAAAATTATTTTAGGGGGAATCACGGGAAGAGATAAGCCTGAAAACCTTTCAAATTGTTTTTTTTTAATATTAAGTATTATTTCTCATCATGAAAAGTAATGAAGCAGTGAAATATAAGCCATATCAAAAGGCGTATTTTCAAGAGCTATTTGTGAGAGGTTGTCTTTTTTTTAATGTTTATTTTTGAGAGAGAGAGAGTGCCAGCGAGCATGAGTGGGAGAGGGGCAGAGAGAGAGAAAAGGAGACACAGAATTCAAAGCAGGCTCCAGGCTCTGAGCTGTCAGGACAGAGCCTGATGTGGGGCTTGAAGCCATGAACTGCAAGATCATGACCTGAGCCGAAGTCAGATGCTTAACCAACTGAGCCAGGCACCCCGAGAAGTTGTTTTAATATGCCTTTCAAACCTCCCAACATGATATTGGCAGCTTCCTTAGAGACCTTGCTTATATAGAAGGAAGTGGATTTTTTTCAGTAATAACATTTAATCAATTTCTATGACCACAATTATAATTTTTTTTTAGCTTGCAACCTGACAAAGGTATAATGCAGGTAATTTAATGTAGCAAGCACATATTAAAATGGTTCTCATATATGAGTATTTCTGTACTTTGCTTCACAGTGTCACAGAAGCATCAACGTTTTGCCTTCAACAAGATAGACTGCAAATAGAAATCAAGGTTTGAACACACAATTATTAAAACGTATTTAAGCACAGCAGGATGACACACAAAACAATTACTTCACTTCAGAAAGGTACTGGACATTTACTATAAGTTGGCTGTTTATTAAAATTATGTTCCATTTCAATAAAAAGTGCTTAGATTTATCATTGGGAATTGACAGTTGTGTTACACATTTGAATTCTGAGGTTAGGGGCGCCTGAGTGGCTCAGTTGGTTGAGCATCCGATTCAGGCTCAGGTCATGATCTCACAGTTCATAGGTTCAAGCCCCACATCAGGCTCTGTGCTGACTGCTTGCTCAGAGCCTGGAGCCTGCTTCAGATTCTGTGCCTCCTTCTCTCTCTGCCCCTCCCTCGTTCATGCTTTGTCTGACTCTGTTTCTCAAAAATAAATAAATGTAAATGAATAGTGAGATTAAAAACACAGTATTTTTATCCCTGATCTACATAAACAATCAGAATTTTTCATTGAAGACAAGAAAGTCAGCAGGGTTTCATTCACTTATAATTCCAACATTTCTCTAATGCTGCTACATGATTCAGTAAGGCAAAATCTGTATTAAACTTATAATAACATTTTTGAGATAAATGGAAATGGATTGCATCAGTCTGGTTTCATTATGAACAGATATTCTTTAAAATTAAGAGTAATTAGGGCACCTGGGTGGCTCAGTCAGTTAAGCATCTGACTCTTGATCTCGGCTCAGGTCATGATCTCATGGTCATGATCTCATGGTCGTGAGATCAAGCCCTGCTTTAGGCTCAGCACAGAGCATGGAGCCTGCTTGGGATTCTCTTTCTCCCTCTCTCTCTGCTGTTCCTCTCGTGCTCTCTCTCTCTCTCTCTCTCTCTCTCAAATAAATAAATAAATTTTAAAAATAAAGAGCAATTGAACAGGCTTGCAATAGAAAATTCCCCTCTCCTCATATAAATTTATTTCATTTTTTATAAATTTAAACAGTCTATGAGTAAGTTGACATTCCTGCAATTACAAAAACTAAAATCCAATCAAACAGAAAAAAGAAATATCTAATAAATTAACATAATTAAAATTAAATGTTTCACTGTGCAATCATATAGTTCATATTATTAATAACTAGCTAGTAAATAAAAAGATAATAATTAGTGTGAACTATTTTTTTTTGTAATTCCAAAGATTTTATGAAATGCATTGGGTACATGTAACATAGGTCCTCATTTCATAATTCCATTTCCAGATTTTAAAACATTACCTTCCAAATCTTATAATGAGATTGTGTGTGGGGGGGCTGGGGGGACAGGTTATCCTGACATTCTTGTGATTCATTTAAGAAATATTTATGATTTCCAGATCTGCTTCTATATTTACTCTCAGAATGCTTGTCTGCAAAGAACAAAACCCTAGTTTGAATGATCTATTTTGGAAGACACCAAGGGTGTTTGGAAGAGAAAGAAGTTTGACTGATCATGACTGAGCCATGTGTATAAGTTGATGAGTAGGAAGAGAAAGTGGGCCAGAGAAGAGACGAGAAAGGTAGGCATGCAGAGAAAAGCAGACAAAAAAAAAACCAAAAAAAAAAAAAAAAAAAAAAAAAAAAAAACAAAAAAAAAAACAATCAAAAAACAAAACTCCTCAGCTTTACATTTTACAACTTCAACAAACGAAGCTAAACAGTAGGACACCTGACATGTTGCCAAGAAAGTGACTGAAACTCTATCCTAAAGAGTGGGGAGAGAAGTCTCATGGTAAGAGAGAGATGGGAGGTATGAATTTCCAGGCCCAGAAAAATATTTAACGTATTAAAAGTTTCCAGTAAGGACTTTGGGATGGATTGACAATAGATAGATCTTACCAGTCCATAGTAAATACTACGGCAGAGATTTCTCCTTGTCTTCCCAATAGTTATGTTTTTCCTTCTTCTTTTTTGGTAATTTCATCTGGGCCTAGACAAAGAGATTACCTCTCCCGGCCTCAGTTGCAGTGAGATGTAGCCTTATGACTGAGTTCTGACCAATGAGATGCAAGTAGAAATGACGTGGGCATCTTCAGGTCACCGCTTTAAAGGGAACCAGCTTGCTCTCCACTGCAGATGTCCCTGCACAACTGATATGCAGATGAGGACAACACAGTGGATGGTGCAGCAAAGGGAGAAAAGGAACCTGGGTCCCTGGATGATCTCAGGGGACATAGGCACCACACTCCCTGGACCTGCTACAAGTCTAGGCTCTCGTGTGAAAGAGAAATAAGCCTGTCTTGTTTCTTGTTGTTATTTGGTCTTGGTTAAAATAGCTGGTTAAATTCCTGGCATGTTTCCATCCCTCAGGTGTGGCTGGAAGCACAAGGGGTAAATATCAAATTTATTATGTTGTAACAACCACTGGAGTAGGACTGACTTGAGCTGCGGGCGGCTATCCATATCACCAGAAATTTCTTGAATTGTTTAAAATGAGCATTTATTATTTAATAGCAATAGCCACTAGGGGCTCCTTGGTTGCTCTGTCGGTCAAGCATCAGACTTTGGCTCAGGTCATGGTCTCACAGTTAGTGAGTTTGAGCCCCACACTGGGCTGTGTGCTGACAGCATGAAGCCTGCTTTGGATCTTCTGTCCTCCCCTCTCTGACCCTCCCTGGCTTGCGTGTGCATGCGCACACTCTCTCTCTCTCTCTCTCAAAAATAAACATTTAAAAAATAGCCACTATTACAAAAAATTAAAAACTATTTTACTCTCTTGTACACTCCTTCTATACTCATGTATTCTAGCACTCTCTTCAGTTATATCTCATTTATATTCTTTTATCACAGAAATAATTAAATCAGACACAAAGATAATAATATTGAGAGTAAAGTAAAAAACTATAGATATGAATGAGAAAACTATGGAGGATATTTTGTTTCTGCAGAAATTTCACACTTAATTACATGGTTGGTTTGGTTTTTCAAATTATACATAAACATTGATTTTCCCCTTGATTTTAATAAAATACTGTCATAGGAAATTTCCCTTTCAATGTGAAATAGGAGAATTCTACTTTAGGTCATCTGGAAGACAGTTGAAAAACAGATCTTGCATCACTGAGATTTGATTTTGCCAGATCTTCATGTTAACTTTGTGAAAGTTTTCTTTAAGACTTTAAATTTCAGAGGGATTATTATACAAAATTTATTTGAGGATTACATCTAACTTATGTCACATTTTCAATATATTTAAATAAGGAACTTGCAAAAAAATTTTTTTAATGTTTACTTATTTTTTAGAGAGGGAGAGAGAGTGTGAGCAGGGGAGGGGCAGAGAGAGAGGAGACACAGAATCAGAAGCAGGCTCCAGGCTCTGAGATGTCAGCACAGAGTCCCACACGGGGCTTGAACTCACCAACCGTGAGATCATGATCTGAGCCGAACTCAGATACTTAACTGACTGAGCCACCCAGGTGCCCCTAAATAAGGAACATTTTATTGCAGGTTGTATTTCTGAATTTAAAGCTGCAACACATGACTTGAATCATGTTCTTTAAATTAGAAAGAGAGAGTAAAGGAAGAGATTAAAACTGAAAGGGCACTGGGGCTCCTAGATGGCTCAGTCGGTTAAGTGTCCAACTCTTGATTCGGCTCAGGTCATGATCTCCAGTTCATGCCCGGAGTTGAGCTCAAGCCTCGAGTCGGGCTCCACGCTGACAGTGTGGAGCCTGCTTGGGTTTCTCTCTCTCCCTCTCTGCCCCTTGCCTGCTCTCTCTCTCTCTCTCAAAATAAATAAATAAACTTTAATAAAAAATTGAAGGGACATGGAAATTTCAGTTTCTACAGTTTTTTCTCTTTTCACTGATGACAGAATCATAACTGATTCTTATAAATCCATTAACAACTATAATTATTTTCCTTTTGGAAATAGCCACTATGTGAAGAAAACAAACATCACTGAACACTTGCTGGGAACTGTTTAATGATATATTGTAAGTGAAAAATACTGGGCATGGATTTTCATGTACCTGAATAATCCCGCAATTTAAGGAAACTGAATCTTACTTATTACCATTTTTGATATCCATGACTGTCGTTTTCTTACCATCCACATCTTCATCAAATTTACATGAATTTCTTTTTGGAATCACTACAAAATCTGTTGAATCTAAGATAGGATTTTCTCCAAAAAAATCACCAGTCAGCGTGACTTCCACTTCCTCTTCTACCCGCTTCCTGGACTGACATTTTATAACAACTACAGGAGAGAAATATTTCCAGTTGAGATGGAAGAAAATGAATTATGTCATGAAAAATATCCTTTAGCATACTTTGACTTACTGTGTCTGGCATTAATACACACATACACACACACACACACATACCACACACAGTCATGCAATATGTATATACATTGACATTTTAGAAGCAAATAAGAATATTAAATAATATATAAAAATAGTATGACAAGAGGTTAATCTGGAAGGTACACACTGCATTTCAGAAGAGTATATTAGGATGTAAAATTTGATTCAGGAACTGACCTAGTTATGTCAGTAATTCAACTGGTGGTCATGAACACATGAATTTTTCAGCTATCTGTATGTTCATTGTGGTAATTACCAAACTCTACTTATAAAATTATATTACAGCAAACACCTTCAAATCATTTTTAAAAATAAGTTCTGTAACATTTATTTTGTAATAACACTTTAAAAAGATTTCCTACTATTTATTCACTTGTACCTTAAAATTCATGTTTAAATCATTTCAGTAAAATATTTTGATTCTCATTTGTGAATTGCTTTACATTTACAAAATACACTAATAGGGGTGCTTGGCTGGCTCAGTAAGTAGAGCATGCAACTCTTGGTCTCAGGTTTGTGAGTTCAAGCCCCATGTTGGGTGTAGAGATTGCTTAAAAAATAAAATCTTTACAAAAAATATACTAACAGTTAAAAATAAAATTTTAATGAAGTACTTAAAATTAATGTTAAAATTTAATTACATATTAATTTAACATATAGCATTAAAACTTTATATATTTTTATATAAATTAAATTTCAATGTTTTCTTATATCAAGTATAGAAGAAGTTGTCAGTGATCTTGTGAGAAACCAAAATGTTGTTTCTATGTACAACTACTCATTACACATCGGAGTATTAATGTGTTCCTTTGGCATTAGCTCTATAATATCATGGGGCCAAGTATACTAGAGTCCACATGTGGGAAATCAAATAGCTATGTCCTGGGTTAGGAGATTATAGGGAATACATTGCAAAGCAGAACACTGCTTTCTGGCCTTGCTGAAAACAGCAGCCATGCCTTGCTTACCTGGTTAATGTGTATCTAGGGGGTAGGTCCTGCCTATGCTCATAAATTCCTTAGGCCATGTTATCGCATGGAATATTTTACCCTGTCTTAACTTGTTTTTCTGACGTTTTCTATATGTTCTTACTGGCACATAGCCCACCGACATATTGCTGATTGTTTCCCTAAATGTATGCTCAATAAATACGGGAGCTTGGCACACCTGGGTGGCTCAGTCAGTGAAGCATCTGACTTAGGCTCAGGTCCTGGTCTCACAGTTCATGAGTTTGAGCCCCGCGTCCACACGTTGGGCTTTGGGCTGTCAACTCAGAGTCTAGAGCCTGCTTTGGATTCTGTGTCTCCCTCTCTGTCCTTCCTCTGCTTGAGCACTCTCTCTCTCTCTCTCTCAAAAGTAAATAAACATTAAATAAATAAATAAATAAATAAATAAATAAATAAATAAGGAGGTTGAGAGCAGCTTGGGGAGACTTCCCTCTGCCTCCCTCTCACCTCTCTTGACTTGTACGGAGTCTTGAGTAATCCTTTCTGCCATCCTCGGCTTGGCTGGACAAAGCCAAAAGCTGAACCCACATCCACATAAATAAAAATATTGTTTCTTTTTTTTTTTTTTTAATTTTTTTTTTCCACGTTTATTTATTTTTGGGACAGAGAGAGACAGAGCATGAACGGGGGAGGGGCAGAGAGAGAGGGAGACACAGAATTGGAAACAGGCTCCAGGCTCTGAGCCATCAGCCCAGAGCCTGACGCGGGGCTCGAACTCACGGACCGCGAGATCGTGACCTGGCTGAAGTCGGACGCCTAACCGACTGCGCCACCCAGGCGCCCCAAAAAATATTGTTTCTTAAAAATATATTAACTGTTATATTTTTATCACTTCAGATGCACATAAAACATAAATTTAATATAAGGGATAAAAGGGAATGATAATATAAAAAAGCCTACTTATTAAAAAAAAGTTTATTTATTTATTTTGAGAGAGAGAGTGAGCAGGGGACAAGTAAAGAGGGAATCCCAAGCAGGCTCAGCGCTGACATTGCAGAGCCTGATGCGGGGCTCAAACTCACAAATTGTGAGATCATGACCAGACTGAAATCAAGAGTCAGATGCTTAACCAACTGAGCCACCCAGGCACCCCCAAAAAAGCTTTTAAAATGTATTGCACTATACTGTGTGGCACCAATAATACTATAATCATCTAAACTGTACAACTAGATAATGTCCTCCAATTTATGTGTTTTCACCATACATATCACATTTATAGTACAAAAATATATAACATCTATTTATTTTTAATTCTAAAATTTGCAGGTTGGTATTGAACATTTTAGACTTAGAATAAGTAGTGAAATACAAGATGTGGATTAAGAGGGTTGACATGACTGAGGGAAATGTACAAGCTTCTTTGGTTTTAATTAGCTTCAGTCTTAAAGCATTAAATTGGAAATTAGTGTGATCAAAGTTACAATTAGTATCATGTCACTGGTCTTGTCCCTCTAAGTCCTTTGGAAATTAGTGCCCTGGCAATGCACGGATTTCTCAATCACAGTGGATTCACATTCCATTGTCTTCACACTGTGACAGTAGTGGAGTCCTTTTCCAATTATCTGTCCCAATGGATAGGAGCAGATAGGAATACACACACAAAAAAGGTGGCTCACAGAATGACAAAAGTACCCTGGGTTTAAGAATAACCTGAATGACAGACACATAAAAACAGAGAGGAAACAATAAACATCGATGGTGATACAGCTGAGCAGAGAAAGCAATGTGTTATCTCTGATGTGTTCATAAGAATGAAGGATGGACTGTACAGAAAGGAAGCAATATGTATTTATATAATTGTACTCATTTTTTCTTCTCAAGGGCATTTGTAGATAAAAATAATTACTAGAATAGGCTTTAGAATTCTGCTAAAATGATTTAATAACTGGTATACAATCTGTTTCAGAACACTGATGTTACTACGGGGTTGTGCTAACGCGACACAGACTATTTATAGAACTCATACTTAATTTAAAAATCAAGTAATTACCAAGAGAAGTGATTTGATGGAAAATGCCTTTCTGTTTTTGCAGCATGCTTAACTTTCTTTGAAGAAAACTGTGCAAGAAATTTATGCCTTTATGTTTGCATAGGCTTTGTTTCAGACTGAAAAAAAAAGCCTGCTTTAAAGCTTTAATCTGGGAAAAACAAAACTGTGTCTGCCATCAACATCAGCAACGCTGCTCTCAGTATTTCAACAGAGTAATGTCTAGGCTTTATTACATCACTTTGATCAGATGACTGCATCATAAATTTTGAACCGTTCAGCTCTATGGAAAGTATACAAACAATTTTCTTCTAGAAGGAAATAAAAGAAATGTTTTGGCATGTTTGTGAAGCAGTCAGAAGATAATTTAGTATATTTGAAACATTTATGTGTTGATAATTTTTTAACTCAAGAGCAAAAATACTTCAAGTAAAACAAATGACATTTACTGTCAAAGGTACTGCTAGATATGTGGATTTTTACTCCCGTTGAATTAAACGACACAAGGAAATATGTAACCTTGGCCTTCAATGTATCCAGGGAAACGCTATTATCCACAAGCAAAAGTTAGTATTTTCTCTTCTTTCTCAGTGTGGTGACATAATATATGCCAGCAGAAGACTAACTCTATTTCACTACCAAAGGTTGGTATCAGAAGGAGCAGAAAAATTCAAAATTTCAAGACTGCTTTCAGCTCATCTGTGTTGGTTGAGTGGGGGGGCTCCAAAACAGATATCCCTTTGCGCTGCTGAGCAATTCAGCAATCGTTATGAAGAACTATGCCTAAGGCCTAGTAAGAGGTTGCTTTATGGGTATCCAAGAGGAATTGCATTTCTTAGGCTGACTGTGGGAAGAAAATGAGAAAACCTAGGAATGCAGAAGTGAGAAGAGTATTGAGGAAAGAGAACACAAGGAAGCTTGAGCGAAGTTTGGAGTATGTGGAGAAAAAGAGGGCTCACTGAGAAAGAGAAAGGCCTTTTAAGGGGAGGGATTTTATGTTGTGTATATGGTAGTGAAGTGAACCTCCTGGAAACCCTGAGTACATTCTGACCGGTTTTTGGAGGACATCGTACAAATTTAGTGTCTGGGACAACTGAGAATAGAGGGATCAGTGTCCCCATTGGATGGTTCTTGGATGAGACTTCAAGTTGCACAGAAGCTGGAATCTGGCAAAAAATGTGACCCAAGAGCCAAAGTACCTGAGGATCGGATAGATCTAGAGCAGGGCTCCGGGGGCCTCATGACTGTGGGCTACAGGGGCCTGAAGCTAATGTTATTGCAATCTTAGCTGATTTCTAGGTTTCACCAACTAGAAGAACAACAGGACATGGTATGGTTTGGTGGAAGGATCGTTGGACTTACTGTGAGGAGACCAGAATCGGTCCCAGCACTCCCATCAGTAGGGCTGTTCAGTTCACGACTTTCTTTGCACCTTCATTCTCTCACTTGTATAAGAAGGGGGTGGGAATAAGGGAACCTCTATGATCGATCCCTTTGAATCCTGGTATTCCCGGATTCTAAAATATACCTACCTGGAGGGCATTTAGGATATAGTGCCTGTGGGAGTCCAAGAATAGGGTATATCCAGTGTATTTCTGGGATTTCTCTACTTGCTGTTCCCATTGTTCTAATGAGAAATTAAATGAGGAAGAGTGAACAAAAACTATGAACACTTTGAATACTAGCATAAAAGAGAATATTCATTTTTAACCTAATGGTATTTTAGCAGAGCTCATGAATTTAAACTTCGGTAGAGAAAAACTATGAAATACAAATCATTTTCTGCAAATGTTATAAACATGTCAAAGCAAACCCTGGGAAATTATCACAAAGAAAAATGTAACACAACCATCATGAGATGGAAGTTAAAATTGAAGAATTTTCCCCCTACTTTTAAAAGTCAGTATTGGCATTTACTGATGTGACTAAAACATAACACAGGTCCTGTGGGTTGTATTCTAAATTGCACAGGTGAGGCATAAAACACAAAAATGCCATTGAGTACAGGACTTCAGAAGGTGACAAGGAATTTACTTTTGGGGGGATATCAGCTAAACAAAAGAGGGCATTTGCCAAAACCATCAAGATGACAACAGTACTAGGACATGGTTCTGGTCATTGCTGAAATGGGCTTTTCTTGTTAGAAATGAAACATAAGACACAGCAGGCAGGACCAGCTGCATGAGCATGTGACCTGTGCAACAAATAGCACGAGGACCCCATGTTTAGAATTGGTCCATGCATGTTTAACACATAGCGATAAGTGCTTTGAAATTCTTAACCATTTTGAACAAAGGCCCCCACATTTTCATTTTACATTGGGATCCACAAATAGACAGGCAGTCCTGACTGTAGGAATGGTAAAAATTGTGGCAGAATGGACTCTAATGGGTTCACAGGAAAGAATTTTCTTTTAATGTTTATTTTTGAGAGAGAGAGAGAGAGAGTACACACACATGCAAGCAGGGGAGGGGCAGAGAAAGAGGAGGATAGAGGATGGGAAGTGGGCTCTGTGCTGACAGGAGAGAACCCGACATGGGGTTCGAACTCATGAACTGTGAGATCATGACTTGAGCTGAATGAAGTCAGACACTTAACCAGCTGAGCCACCCAGATACCCCAAGAATTTTTTTAAATGTGGAAAAGAGGGGTGCCTGGGTGGCTCAGTCGGTTAAGCGTCCAATTCTTAAGTCTGACTCATGTCATGATCTCACAGTTTGTGAGTTAGAGCCCCGCACTAGGCTCTGTGCTGACAGCATGGAGCCAGCTTGGGATTCTCTCTCTGTTTCTCTCTCTCTCTTTCTCTCTCTCCCTCTCTCTCTCTCTCTCTCTCTCTGCACCTCCCCCATTCGTGCTCTCCCTCTCTCTAAAAATAAATAAATAAAACTTTAAAAAAATGTGGAAAAGAAATAGGCACCCATAGGAAGAATTTTGTTTTAATTAAGATTTCTAGATTGTTATTTAATTAAACTATAAAAGCAGAGAAAACATAGTTTGATCATTATTGGAGTTTGCTTAAAATTCAGTGAAGCAAAGAAGGGACAGGCGGCCCGCATCCTGCAAGGACACAGTATGGCAGTAGTCAGGCCAGTGTTTGCTCAGGGTGTCATACCTCCTGGCACAGTGCCATCACTTGGTAAATGCCAGTATCACAAGTCCTATAGTTGGCCAAGACAAGCTATTTCAGGTTGTTCTCTAGAGATTTATTATTTGGTGTCTCAGCAGTAACTGTTTTCCCAGTCAAAAAGGAGTCCTTTGCACGTCTCTGTGATTCACTGACATGATACTTAAGGTTGACTTTTTCATCACCCTGAACTTCAAATCACTCTGAACGTCAAGTGATATATACTATGCCCATATAACAAATGTATTTTCCTCTTCCGAACATACAAATTTCAACACTTCAGAGAATTTAAAATCATGGACTTTACGTTACATAACACAGAAAAGAAAGTGATCATGTCAATGCCAATCAAAATAAAATCATTTTCCTTAAATTTCCTTATTTAAAAGTTACCTTTTGGGGGCACCTGGATGGCTCAGTTGGTTAAGCATCCAACTTCAGCTCAGATCATGATCTCCCAGCTCGTGAGCTCAAGCCCCACATCAGGCTTGCTGCTGTAGTGCGGAGCCCACTGGGATCCTCTGTTTCCCTCTCTTTCTGCCCCTCTCCCACTTGTGCACTCTCTCTCAAAAATAAATAAAACAATTAAAAATAAATATATATAAGTTACCTTTTCATTTCTGTGTCTAATTCTTCAAAATTGTCAATAGGCCAACTTTCTCTATTTGCCCTCATCATTTGAACAATGACCATTGTTCTGTGTAATTTCATAGTGTTGGGCATAAATAACACTGGGATATCTATATTCTCTTTAGGAGGCAATGTGATTCCTGTAAAAAACACAATTAATTTTTAATGTGGTAAACATTTTCAGAGTATAATTTTAACAGCAGAAAATAATCTCCTAATTCTTTTACTGGTTATCAGTTTTTCATAATCACTTCGGAACAAGAAAATGCATTATGCTAAATTATAAGGGCACTTCACTGGCTTCACTAATTTTCCTCAAATGCCATCAATGCTCTTAAAAATACACATTTTAACCTGAGGCAAGAAGCCTCTCCTGAAGAGGCTGGAAGGGATGAGGAAATGTTGAGAATTCTGGCTTGTGTTTCCCAGAGTGATAAAAGAACCATAAAATCCATGAGTCTTTTCAAGTCTTACTACATTTTCCAAAAGCTAAAGTACTGCAATTTTCGACACTTTAATTTCTTGTCTTTTTTTTTTTTTTTTTTTTCCTAGACCATAACAGTGCCAGGTTTCTGCTTGGAGCACCAAAATTGTTACCAGCAACCTGTTCATTTATTTACTTGATCCATGAGGGAAGCTGAAGCTTATTTGTGAAAGAAAGGCCAGGTTGTAAAAACCAGAAGACAGAAACACCGACAGCATTTTCTTGTGTTCTAATGGATTCGACTTTTTCAACCTTTACTCTGCATAAGAACCACCTGCAAAACTTGTAAGATATGAGCTTACTGAGCCCCAACTATATATTCTGATTTATTCACACTGGGCTGGGGCCCAAAAGCTCCATGTGTAAGTAGCTCCTCACGGGATCCAGAAGCAGATGGTCATGTGACCACACTTGGAAAAAAACATGCACATCCTACCTATTGGACAAGTACTGGGATGTCCTTCTTTATTTTGAAGAATAACACTATTTTTTTATAAGAAAATAAAAGATTACTGACTACATCCTGTTTTTTAAAAATTCTTTGTTATAAAATCAATGATTTTCAGCCATTTTGTCTCAGATGAAAACACTGCACTAAACTACTAAAGACATCAAGAAAGGAAACAGAAAATGGCCCCTCCGCAAAACATCCCGCCTCCAAATTCTTACAAATTTTTCTCTTTTTTTTTCTTTTCTCTTCTCTTCTTTTATTTATTTTTAATGTTTATTTACTTTTGAGACAGAGACAGAGCGTGAGCAGGGGAGCGGCAGAGAGAGAGAGAGGGAGACACAGAATCCGAAACAGGCTCCAGGCTCTGAGCTGTCAGCACAGAGCCTGATGCTCGGCTTGAACCCACGACTGTGAGATCATGACCTGAGCCAAAGTTGGATGCTTAGCCGACTGAGCCACCCAGGCGCCCCCAAATTTTCAAATTTTAAATTTTAGTTCTTCAGGAAATGAAAATGTTCTTATGTCTCCTATCATAGTTAATAACAATAACTAATATGGTTTTATTGAGTACTCACTATATGCCAGGCTCTGTGCTAAGTATTTTTCACACAATACCTCACTGCATTCTCAGAAAATCACTGTAAATTCTGTGCTACTATGTTTCTTATTTTAGAGGTGGAGGAATTGAGACAATTTGCCAAAGTCCCAATGAAAGACTGTGTGGCTTACTAAGACATCTAAACAATGTCTGTCACTTCCAACGTCATCCTTATGAACTCTAGATGTTTAATGAATCACTGCAGTCAAATGGATAAAAGTAGCAAGAGCTGGAATAGGATAAAAAGAGTAAGAGCGGCATTAAATAAACCATCCCTGTATCCCTAAGGAAATCAAATTAAGAAGTGATCATTTACCCTTACAAAATCTTATGTTATCAGTAAAAATAGATTTTAGAATGACTGAAAATAAAACCTAGACATTTAGATGATATAAGGAGTCAAGACAAAGATACAAAAGAGTAATTCATTGCCAACACCATGCTTTCTTATAATGTTTGAATTGAAAGTGTGGAAAGACAGTGCTATGATAAATAAGCCCATTTAATTAAAAATCCAATAGCCTATTTGCAGCCATAATGTTTTAGCAGTCTACAAGTAGACACAGTTCTCTGCTGAAGTGATCATAAGTTTCTTTAATTGTTATTATATGCTTGAATAGTAAGAAGCACTGTGTTGTTATTACATGAAATCACTGAAATTTAACATCAACAAGAACTTTGAGAATTTATCAAGTTCATCTTGTGTCTCACAAATGAGTTTTATTTTCGTGGTTTTCCCACTATCCTGTGCAACACTTTGAGTAGAGACGGGAAAGCTGTTCTCACTTCTATCTGCTAAGAAATCTACCCATGGTTTCTTAATACCTATATGCTTTCATTTTTATGGTTCTTTGATCCGTCGGTAACTTATCCATACATATGAAATGAAGAAGAACGTTTCCAAGGTTACCGATTTCCTATGGGGGACTAGTTATACAAACTCACTTATTTAAAAGTTCACTGATTTGCAATGCTGCCTTCATGGCATGTGCATACATATTTGACTCTTTTCCTGGACTCCTTAGATTTCTTTGGTCTTTCTTTCTCTTCATTTGTAAGTGACACATTGTCGTAATTGTAGATGCTTTATTTTCTAGTGGGACTAACTGACTCCTCCTCCAACTCATTTTGTAACAGAATTTTTCTACATTCGAAATACACAGTTAGTTCCAGGAAATGGATGGGGTAGCAAATAGTACTTTTAATGGAATCATCCTACATTTATACTTTTGGGATCACTGACATTTTTGTCTATTCATGATCCATCCAAGGGCAAGAATGTGGCCTTTATTTTATATTTCTCATCTGGGCATTGCATGACGTGCTTCTAAATTCTTGGAAGAGCTTTTCAGATAGTTTTACTTTTCAGACTTGCTAGAGTCTTATTTTGGCATTTTCATATGTATTTAGCAGGAGGGTGAGAGAAACCACGTTAGTTTTTTCTATCTTCTGACTAGGAAATCCAGCCAGTATGATGATCACTATACTCATTAGGTTGATAAACATATTCTAAACTCAAAATATTTTCTGAACCTATCTCTGTCTGTTTTATTCCATTTCCATAGAGGAAGCACGCAAACTAACTGCACCCATATTTATTTTTTTCCATTAATCATTCTTGAGGTTTGAAACCCTAATAAGGGTTTTAAGAATGCACATTTTATTTTACATAATTAATTTTATGGACTTACATATTTTATGAGAGGTTTAGATTATTTATAGAATTTTTCAAAACCCTGATAATACTTCACGCTTAGTGTCTGGGAAACGTTACAAAGTGTGATATTACTGTTTTACCTTTGAAATCTCCTATGGCCTCATTGCACTTAGCATTCAAATTTTATTCAGTATATTTTAAAACTGCTATTTTGATTGCTCTTTTGATTAAAGGTGTTAGAAATATTTATGCACTGATCTCCCATTTGAAATATAGAAGTTGTACAATGCTTTAATGGCTATGAGATTTCCGGCCTTCTTAGAAGAAAATCTTCTCAAGAGAGTAAAATGAGCATAATCCTCATTTTAGTAATGAAAGTATTTCATCCTGGGAGAGTCATGTTTAATCACTTTAGTGGTATGACATTACTGCTTCCCACAGCATAATTTCTAATATTTAGCATGGCATTAGAAATGGCCCATGTCAGGTAATCAAAGAGATACTATGAAACATATTAGCACCCTGAGCCATGCTATTATTTTTGTTATAGTGGTTTATTTTAAATAAGAGTCCAAGTTTAAAATTTTAATTTTAAATAAGAGTACAAGATGAACATGACTTTTCATCAACCATTTTCTTTCTTTTTTTTTTTAAGTTTATTTTGAGAGAGACAGAGAGAGAGAGAGAGAAGGGGAGGGGAGAGAGAGAATCCCAAGCAAGCTCCAAGCTCAGCGCAGAGCCTGACAAGGGGCCCGAACTGTGAGATCATGACCTGAGCTGAGATGAAGAGTTGGATGTTTAACCAACTGAACCAACCAGTCGCCCCTCATCAACCATTTTCAAACATGAAATCCACCTACTTTCTACTTGGATACTTTATACTTTCAATAACTGATTTCAAATATCTTTAAGTTATGATTAATAATGGCACTGATATGGTGAAGTCCTGGTTTCCTGTATCTCAGAACTTAAGGCCTTGGACTTAAGGCCTTTAAAGAGGTGGTTAAGTTAAAATAAGACTGTTAGAGTGGGCCCTAATCCAATATGGCTGGTGTCCTTATAAAAAGGGGAAAGTCAGATACAAAGACACACACCAGGTATGTGCACACCCCAAAGGAAAGACCATGTGAGGACACAGTGGGAAGGCAATCATACCTCAGAAGAAACCAGCCCCCCCACCCCTGCCACCGATTGCTTGATCTTGGACCTTAATCTGTAGAACTGTGAGAAAATAAATTTATCTTGTTTAAGCCACCCAGTCTAGTATTTAGTTATTGCAGTCCTAGCAAACTAATGCATGAAATTGTCTTTTCTTTTGTTATGCTAGAGGCTGAGGCATGTGATGCCACTGAATTTGCTTACAGAAATTCGAATTCCAGGCTCTCAAAACATAGGGCAGATTAAGAAACTTGACTCTGTTATTTGGCTGCTATAATCACGGAAAAGCTATAGATGAAGCATTCTTCCCTTCCTACGTGTACCTCATCAAATGAATGGGGCATCTAATGAACGGCAAGAAAAGCATTTCAGAGATTGTGTTTCCTTTGTCAAGGATTAAAGCCTGTTGCTGCTTTACTCCATCTTTTGACGAGCTAGCTAATGCTTGAGCTTTAATGAAGTTGTCCAAAGAAGACACTATTAATGGGGCTAGTATAGAAAAAGCAAGCACTAAGTGGAAGGTTATATTTGATAAAATGGGTAACTGGGGAAAAGATACAAATCCATGCTTACTAGAAAAAAAAATGTTAAGCTTGAGACATAAAATGTTTTAAAAGATTTTGGAGTTATTCAACACAAATATGATTGCTAAGGTAAATTTTACACCATGAACTAAGCACCTGTAAGTTCACGTTTTGTGTTTGCTTTTTAAATCCAAGAATACATTAGCAAAAATAAAAACAAAGTAATACTTAAAGAAAATATTGATTTTCATGTAAACACTTCATTGTCGGCTCAAAATGAATGAAAAATTCACTATCAGAGTCTCCCGACCAGACACACAGTGAAGGAGAGAATTTTCTATGATTGAAGGCCATCAAATACATGCCACACAAACACTGATGGTGATGACAGCAGGGTTTTGAGCTTTACGGGAGTGTGTGGAACAGAATACCTTAATGTTCTTTCCAGCTATGTTCCCTATGATAACATGTTTCCTTATAAACATAGAAAATAGAAAACATATAAAACAGAAAAGATAAGATTAAAAAAATTAATTTTAGGGAATTGAATATTTTCTTGGAAACTACCTATTTTTAATTTCAATTAAAATTACCCACAGAAAATTTTAAAATAAAATAATGTCTACTACTACAGCAAATATACCTTATCAATCAATTACCATGTCCTCCTTGCCCCTGCACCATGCTAAGTAGTGTGTGTGTGTATGGGTGTGTGCAAATGTGCATATGTGTATGTATGTGTGTGTAAGATCTCTCTCCTTACCTGTAGGAATATTCTATGATACAGTGTAGAGCATGAGCTTTAGAAGTTTAAATCTTTGCTCTGTTACTCACTAGCACTGGGAAAGTTACTTCAATTTCTGAGATTTTCCTCTCATGAAAAAGGAAGCTAATATAATACACATATCAAGGTTTTGCTATGGTGAAGGTACTACTCCAGTTCCATCCACATAATCCCATTTTGTACAGTATACATTGATTCTACATTATTTTACACTTTCACTTGTTCATTCAAAAAATACTATGGGCCATGCACTATAATAAGCACTAGGGATAAAATAGTGAAAAAAAAATATATCCCCTGCTTTCCTGAGTCATGCATTCCAGAATGCATTAGGAGTCAAACAATAAATAAAATGTATTTATATGTATGGTGCAAATAAAACAATAAAGGGTGAGAGAGTCAGTAAAGCCTCTCTGATAAAGTGTCATTTGCACAGAGCACCTAAGGAAGTTTGAGAAGCCTTGTGGACATCGGTAGCGGGCACTGTGGAGATAGCGCATGGCTATATGAATTGGATTTAAGGAGAGGATGAAGCTGGGTCTATCAACTTAGAAGTTCTTAGAATCTCATGTGTGATTGAATGAGGAGATCTCATCAAGAATGAGCATGGATAGAAATGAAGAGAAGACTGAGCCTTGGGCCTCCAGGATGTCAGGGGGACAGGAACAGGAATCTCTTTTAGAATATTTACCTGTATTTCTGCAACTAACAAAATTGCATAAAACGGCCAAAAAAGGGGGCACCGTGCCTTGGGTTCCACTTTACAAGCCCAGTCCTTATAAACTATTTTAATAAGTTCAATTTCTGTTGTCTGCATGGAAATATTCTAGTGGCATAAGTGGGTCTAAATTTCCGGTTATAGAGACTTTTCTAAGGGGAAGGCATCCAGATATTTGTGCATAAGAAAAGCTGTAGCTTTGTGTTTTACAACAAAATTAGTAGCTTCACTGCCTAGCTAAGAAATCCACCTGCTTTATGCTATAAATCATAATTACAAATCTGTGTGATTGGAACCTGTGCTTATTTGTGTGAAAAATTGGTCATTTGACATAATAGGAAGAGAAATTTTATTAAAAATGTGAAATCATGCTCAGCTGCTGACATAATTTAATAAACATTCATGATAATTATCTGGAGAACTGGGCATGCTTTACGTTAGGCAGCAGCACATACAGTAAATGTCACTAAGCACTGAGCTCTTAAAGACAGTCTCCATAAGTAGCAATAGTTTCAAAAACATATTATTACTGCAAATAACATCTTTAGTTACTACAGATATCAAACACAGTATATGCCTTTATCCTTTAGACTATTCCCTTATAACATGATATCATCCATATACAGTACAAAAATATTTGAAATAATTATAAACATGCAGTTGTAGAAAACGAAAGAGAGATCCCATGTACCCTTTACCCAGTTATCTCCCATGGTAACATCTTGTAAAACTATAAAACAATATAAAAACCAGAATGCTTATATTGATATAGACAAGATATAGAAAAGTTTCATCACCACAAGGATCCCTCTGGTTGACCTTTTATAGACACCCTACATGAAACCCTACTCCATCCCTGAATCATTACAACCACTAATTTATTCTCCATTTCCATAAATTTTTCACATCAAGAATATGAAATAAATGGAATCTTACCACAAGTAAATTTTTGAGGTTGGCTTTTTCACTCAGCAAAATTCCCTGGGTATTCAATCAAGTTGTGCTTATCAATGCTTCATTCTTTTGTGTTGCCATACTTTCTATTGCTGTACTTCATGTTATGGACTGACCAGTTTGTTTAACCATTCACCCATTGAAGGGCATCTAAGTTGTTTGCGGATTTAGGCTATTATAATAAATCTGCCATGAATATTCTGCACACCCTTACCATTCCCACCAGCAGTGTATGAGCGATCCAGTTTCTTCACATCTTTCCCAACATTTTATGTTGTTAGTGTTTTTTATTTTAATCATTCTAATGTGTTTGTAGTAAAATCTCATTGTGGTTTTATTCTGCATTTCCCTAAAGACTAATTGTATTGAACACCTTTTCATGTGCTTATCAACCATCAGTATATTCTCTTTGGTTAAATACGTGTTCATGTTCTTTGATCATTTTTTAATTTAATTGTATTTTTATTAGTGAGTTTTCAGTACATTTTATATATTCTAGATACTAACCCTTTATCACAAGTTTTGCAAACACTGTCTCCCAGTTTGTAGTTTTCCATTTCATCACCTTCTCATGGGCTTTTACAGAGGAAAATATTTTAGTGCGATGATGTCCAATTTATTAATTTTTCCTCCTTTGGAATTTGCTATTAATGAAATATAAGAACTATTTGCTTAGCACTGTGTGCGTTAAATTTGCAGAAGGTGTGAGCATCTTGTCAGGAATTGCATTATAAACCTGTGGATGAGTTTGGATAGAACTGACATCTTTACTATATTGAGTTTTGCAACTCATGAATACAGCATATCTCTCAATTTCTTTATATTTTGTTTGATTTTGTCATTTTCAGTTTATAGGTCATATATATGTTTTGTTAGATTTATTTCCAAGTATTTTATTTACTTGGAGAGACTGTAAATGGTGTTATGTTTTTACTCTCAGCTTCCATGTTTTCACTACCAGTATATATAAATATGATCTGTGCATGTGTGCTATGTTGTTCTTGTTTACTGTAGCCCTGCGGAACTCACCTAATACTTCTACAAATCTTTCTTTTTCCTTTTTTTAAAGATCCCTTAGGATTTCCTGGCAGACAATCATGTGATATGAAAATAAGGACAGTTTATTTCTTCCTTTGCATTCCATTTGCCTTCTGCTCCCTTTGCTTGCCTTTTTGTACTGGCTAGGACATCCAGTAGTATGCTAAATAAGTGATGAGAATGGCATCCTTGTGTTGCTGCCTATTTTAGAGAGAAAGTACTCAATGTTTTATAATTGAATTCAACATTTGCTATCATTTTATCAAGTCAGCTCTTTATCAGGTTGAGAAAATTCCCTTTTATTCTTAGGTTGTAAAGAGTTTTCTAAGAAATTGATATTGGGTTTATTCAAATGCTTTTTATATTGATCGGCATGCAGTTTCTTCTCCCCTTAATCTTTTTTTTTAAATAAAAAAAATTTTTAACGTTTATTTATTATTGAGAGACAGAGAGAGACAGAGCATGAGCAGGGGAGGGGCAGAGGGAGAGGGAGACACAGAATTCGAAGCAGGCTCCAGGCTCTGAGCTGTCAGCAGCCCTACGCAGGGCTCAAACTAACCAATCGTGAGATCATGACCTGAGCTGAAGTCGGACATTCAACCGACTGAGCCACCCAGGCACCCCTCCCCTTAATCTTTTTAACAGGGTGGATTACATTAATGAAATTTCAAATACTGAACCAGCCTTTCTATGTGGAATAAACCCCATCTGGTTGTGGGCATATTTTTTGTTATATGGTGATGGATTCAATTTACTGATATTTTGTTAAAGATCTTTCTGCCTAATTTCATGAACAGTATTAGTCTGTAGTTTTCTTTGATTATGGTTTTCTGGGGTTTGTGTCAGGGTAATGCTGGCCACAGAATATGTTAAAGTGTTTCTTCTTCTCCTCCTCCTTTTTTTTTTATAACAGTTTGAGAACGATTAATGTTAATTCTTAAAATGTTTCAAAGAATTTGCCATTGAGGCCATCTAGGCCTGAAAATTTCTTTTTGGAAGTTTCTCGATTATGAATTCAATTTCTTTAATAGCTATATGACTATTCATATTATCTATTTCATCTTTGGTGAATTCTAGTAGTTTGGTATTCACTAGAAATGGATCATTTTTTTCCCCCTAAGTTGTTGGGTTTATGTGTTTACAGATGCTTATAACACTACTTTATTTCTTTCATGTCTTATGTTATGTGTGGTGACATTGTCATGAGTTACTTGAACATATTTTAGGATTCTAACTGATCTATGGTACTTTTGAGTATATTCATATTATATTCTTAGTTCTTTTCTTTATTTTTTTTAAGTTTATTTATTTATTTTGAGAGAGAAAGAGTAGGGGAGGGGCAGGGAGAGAGAGAGAGAGAGAGAGAGAGAGAGAGAGAGAGAATACCATGCAGGCTCCACGCTGTCAGTGCAGAGCCTCACATGGGGCTTGAACTCACAAGCTGTGAGATCATGACCTGAGCTGAACTCAAGAGTTGGACATTTAAATGACTGAGCCACCCAGGCACCCCATCTTAGTTCTTTTAAGTGATAATTTAATATACATATGCAACCCATTGCTCTCCACAGGTAACAATGTTTAGCTACTTTGAATGAAGTGTATGTAATGTACATTTTAAAACGAACCCAGGATTTGTTTTAATCACATGTGGTTAACACATGCAGACACAGAAATGACTGTCATGAAGAAATTTTTATACTCACCTACCCCTAGAAACAGGAGACGTGCCATGCCACGCAGTGCCATATGAAGAAGCACCACAGTCAATCACGAGGTGCAGGGAACAGGTGAGAATCTTTATTGTGGTTTTCATGGGAAGTAATGGGCAAGGTAGGGTAAGCAGGCCAAGTGGGTTTAGGGATGACTAGTTTGAGTAATTTCAGTAGGCTTTGGCGTGTAGGGGTTCCCAACCCTGGAGTGATAAGGATAGGAGAATATTGGCCTAGAACGTAAAAGCCTAATAGAAGAGATGTGGGAGGCACAGGCTCTAGATTTGCTGGTTTGCATACAAAAGGTGCTCTCCAAAAAGACTCATTTACTACCTTTAGGAATTAGCTAACCCTGGGAGAGGCAGGTCCCAACAAGGTCCCAGACACCAGAATATCAAAAATACAGAAAATAAGAAAATATAGTTAATATACCTTATTTCCATTTAGATCACTTTATCTGCTCCACATTTCAAATATAATTATCTTAAGACTTTTTTCTCTCTCTCTAGATAGATTATAGATATAGAGATAAATAGATAAATAGATTCCATATCTCAAAATTTTGTAATTTTTGCTTCAAAGAGCAAACATGATTTAAGGAACTCAAAAGAAGTAAGAGGGTCTATTAATATTTATTTTACCCATTCTTATATTCTTCACTTTCTGAAGTTCTAATTCTTTTTATGTTATCATTTCCTATCTGTTTAGAGGATATTCTTTAGCCATTCTTTAAGGGCTGATTTGCTTATAACAAATTGTCTTTCTTTCCCCTCATCTAAGAATGTCTATTTTCTCTTTATTCATGAAGGATATAGTCTCAGGATATAAAATGTACAGTTTACAGTTCTTCCTTTTCAGTACTTGGAAATTATGTATCACTTCCTTCTGGTCTCCACGGTTTCAGATGAGAAATCTCTTGTCATCTGAATTGCTGTTTCCCTGTAAGTAATGCACTATTTCTCTTTGGCTGCTTTCAAGGTTTGTTTCTTTGCCTTCTGTTTACTGAAGTTTAATTATGATGTGTCTTGCTATGGACTTCTTTTTGCTTTTTTTTTTTTTTAATTTTTTTTAATGTTTTATTTATTTTTGAGACAGAGAGAGACAGAGCATGAACGAGGGAGGGTCAGAGAGAGGGAGACACAGAATCGGAAACAGGCTCCAGGCTCTGAGCTGTCAGCACAGAGCCTGACGCGGGGCTCGAACTCATGGACCGCGAGATCATGACCTGAGCCGAAGTCGGCCGCTTAACCGACTGAGCCATCCAGGCTCCACTTCTTTTTGCTTTAAACAGTTTGGAGTTTACTAGCCTTCTGAATCTTTAGGTTTATGTATTCCATCACTAGTTTTCAGATATTATATCTCTGAATAGTGTTTCAGTCACAGGCTCTCCTCTCCCTCTGGGCTCTGATATGACAGTTATCTCTTTTATTATTTTCCTACATGTCTCTGAACCTCTGTGTATTTTTTTTTTCAGTTTATGTTCTGTCTGTTGTTCAGTCTGTGTAGATTCTATTGATCTGTCCTCACAGTCACTGATTCTATTCTCCATCATCTCCATTCTCCTCTTGATCACATCCAGCGAGATATTTATTTAACCTAATGTATTTCATCATTACCAGTACTTCAATTTGGTTCTTTAACTTAGTTTTTTTTCTCAGATTTTCTGTTCTTTCATTTGTGTGATGAGAATTCAAAATTATTTGTTGAAGCAGAATGTGAGGCACTGATTTACATCACCTCATTGCAGAAGGGTGGAGTGGAGGTTCTGTTCCCTGATGGGCTCGAGAGAAACGACCAAGAGAAGAAAAGAGAAGGGAAGAAGCAGAGTGCCAGCTAGCTCCACCTCTTACCACTTCATTCTGCCTCACTGATGCTAGGTGGGGCTGGAGGCTCAGTTCTCCACTGGTCCTGGCTCACATGTGGAAAGAAGAGAAGCAACATGCCAACTACCCTGCCTCACATCACTTCATTTTACCTTATTGATGCTTACAAGGGGAGTAGACTGTGGTCCCCACTGGATCTCACTGACTCCAGGGAATGGGATGGAATAGGAGTGGCTGCTGGCCCTGCTGTACACCTTACTGGATTTTGCTGACACCAATGGGAAGAAATCGGACTGCTTACTAGCCCAAAATGCACCAATTTGCTCAGTCTCACTGACAACAGGTGTAGGTAGAGGTGACTAGATCCTCCAGGCACCAGCTCTTTAAGTCTCACTGTTCTTGGGTGGGGACACACTCTCAGCTTACAACAATGCTGACACCTCCCTGGTGGGATAGTTTGAACTCCACCTGCTTCTGCCAGGGAAGAAAGAGAAGATAAGCTCCTCTCTTGGCTCCACCAACACCACTGTGGCAAGGGAACTGGAGCATCGCCCACTTTAGCTGGGGGGAATGATAGATTAGTTTTGCTGCTTAGCCTTATCAACACAACAGACAGGCAAGGGGGAGGGGAAGGCAATCAGAGTGTGATGTTTGTGAGGCAGGAAGGTGGGAGGGTGAAAATCATTTATCTACTAGGCCTTCCTGAGGTTATCAGGGTGGGGCACATGGGAGTTTTTCCATTGATGTTTGGCTAGAGTGGAGTGGGAAGAAAAGGACTATGCTGTCTTGGCAAAACCAGACTTCCAATAGATATGAGTATTTTATTATGTATGAATTGTTTCAATATTTATAGACAATTCAAGACAGATCTTTCATTTTTATATTACAATTCTCTTCATTCTATAATTTCTTTTGGAATGACAAAAATATTGCTAAACATTAACATGTAAAAATCAAAGGATATAAATAAACTAATTAGAATATTCAATGCGACTATCCGGTGCCTAGGTGTCTCACTCAGTTAAGTGTCTCTTTTTGGCTCAGGTCATGATCTCACAGTTCCTGAGATGGAGCCCCGTGTCCAGCTGCATGCTGTCAGTGTGCAGCCTACTTGAGATTTTCTCTTTCCCTCTCTCTACCCCTCCCCGACTTGTTCACGCATGCTCTCTCTCTCTAAATAAATAAATATTTAAAAAAAGTTTAAAAAGAATATTCAATGCGACTATCAATAACAACAACAGTGTATTTCACAGAGCTGATGAGGATTTTTCTAATTATAGGGAAACAGTATCTTGTCAGAGGAGGGTCAGGTTTCAAGATCCAGGAAACATTCAGATAAGTTGATTTGGGGATAGAGAGTATTTTCCCTAAGACAAATCATGAATTCTAGAGGATAGTGTGGTAAAGTCTTAGAGTCTGGAAAGGAGAGGATGCTGTGATAAAAAAAAGTGGATGTACTGTTGAGCACCGGATATTGTATGGAAGTGTTGAATCACTATATTGTACACCTGAAACTAATATTGCACCGTACGTGAACTAACTGGAATTTAAATAAAAACCAAAATAAAAAGTGGATGCACTGCTCTTGGGGATATGAAATGCTGAGAATGAGGGTGATTCAGAAGAACCGGTGTTCATATGGTAACAGAAATATAGAGGGCTAACTGGATAATTACATACTTCCACATGGGAGACAAATAAATGGTGGTGGTAAGATCTCACACTCCACCTATCTTTGGGGATGAGACTTTGGAAATGGGAAAGATCAGATAATTTAGCAAATATATATTACATATAAGGACTTGCTAATGGCTTGACAATAGTCCACCGATTATTCAACACTCTCTAACTACCTAAACTATATGCATATATTTAGCTATACATGAACTTAGCTTTCTTAAAACTCAGCCCTCACAAGTAACCAACTACAACTGAACCTTGTACAATGTAGGGGCTAGAGGTGTCAACTCCCTTGCAAAGTCAAAAATCTGCATATAAATTTTGACTCCTAAAGAGTTAACTACTAAGAGCCTACTGTTGCCTAGAAGCCTTACTGATAACATAAACAGTCTATTAACACATATTTTGTGTGTTATATGTATTATATACTGTATTCTTACAATAAAATAAGCTAGGGAAAAGAAAATGTTATTAAGAAAATCATAAAGAAGAGATGGGGCACCTGGGTGGCTCAGTCAGTTGAGCATCCCACTTCAGCTCAGGTTGTGATCTCATGGTTTGTGAGTTTGAGCCCCACATCAGGGTCTGCACTGATAGTGTGGAGCCTGCTTCCGATCCTCTGTCTCCATCTCTCTCTGCCCCTCCCCTGTTGGAGCTCTCCCTCTCAAAAATAAATAAACATTAAAGAAGAAAGAAAACCATAAGGAAGAGAAAATACATTTATAATATTGCGCTGTAAAAAACAAACAAACAAACAAACAAACAAAAAAAACCTGCATGTAAGTGGACCTGAGCAGTTCAAACCCATGTTGTTTGAGGATCAACCGTAATGTCAAATGTGGAGACTTTGCTAATGTACTCAGGAAGTGAGTACTTGTCTGCAAGGTGTCTTCCCACTTACCTTTTCCCTTCTATCAGTTTTCTTCCTGATAGAAGCTGTGATAAATATCACAGTCCCATTTACATATGATAATAAAATGAATAACATTTAATGATGGTTTCTTCTGTTCCTATCAAGGGGTCAGGGACTCCAATATATGCCAAGTTGCACAGGAAAGGAAACCCATTATAGCTACCAGAATTCAGGTAGAATACAAGTAGCAAAAGGTAACGAGTGGTTAAGCCTAGTCAAAATAGAGAAATCCTGGAATGAATGTTTTCATAAAATGCATTCATTGTGTCCCTTTTAGGATATAGCTGAAAAAAAAGTAAATCTAATCCCTCTGTAAGATTAAATTTTGACTTGCCCACAGAGCTGGTGACAGTAGAGAGTTTCAATTGTGTACTTATTTCTTACTCATGGAGATCATGACAACTTATATGCATTTGATCTTACTTTTAGACTTAAATATACATAGCATTGACAGCTAAAAGAAGAAGAAGAAAAAAACTAACAATTTCAGTTCAGGTGTAATTGGATTTTTGACATCTCAGATAAAGCTCTGATTACATTTGACAGATGCATATTGATTTTCATTTTAAACTCTTCTGAGCCAACATACTTTGTTATTTCTGGAATTTTTTTTTGCTTGAAATTAAAGTTCGAAGTGATAGAAAATTTTAATCAATCTCACTGAATGTAATACGTATTCTGGAATCGGAGTCTGATACTATATTTTTTCATACAAAAACAATGAAAAATATAATATTTGTATAGCATAAAGCAGAAATTTTGGTTTTTTTTTTTAGAATGTACCAAACATGTCATGAGATGTACCAAATATGTCATAGAACATATTTCACTTAACAGACTCTAAGAATTAAAACAAAAATTCAAAGTCTACACAATTGCATTAAGTGTTCCAAAAGTGACCCAATGTGCTAAAACTGTCACCACCTTTACTATCTCACAACACTTTCTTTACAGCTTCCATCTCTTGAGGCTCTTGCATAGAAGCTGGTGCATTCTATGTTTTTTCATACTGGATTCTACGCCAGTGACCTTCAGTGTTTTTGCCTTGATTTCTTCTCTGTGTTATGGAGGTAGATAAATACTCAATTTTAAGCATGTTTTATTATGTTTCTCCTAAGACAGGCACTTGATCCTTGATACCAACATAATAAAAACACTATTAGACCAATAAAACTTGAAAGAGTATATTCCACGTTACAAAACATAATTTTACTCTCTCACACCTTGTTTGATTCCAAAAGTAGTCAAAAAGTATATAATTTGTCTTTTACTTCACTATCTGAGCACTTTTATTCCAAATTTTTCTTTCTTATGGCTTTTTTAGCACCTAAGAAAAAATGCTTTCCATTTTTAAAAATGATTATTTTTGAGAGAGAGAGAGAGTGCATGAGCGGTGGAGGGGCAGAGAGAGAGAGAGAGAGGGACAGAGGATCTGAAGCTCTCTCTGAGCTGACCGCAGTGAGCACAATGTGGGAATTAAACTCATGAACTGTGAGATCATGGCCTGAACCCAAGTCGGATGTTCAACCAACTGAGGCACCCAAGCGCCCCAAAACCTGGCCAGTTTTTTAAGAAAGACAAAATATTGTAAACCTAGCATCAAAATGAGAATAGCTATTCCAAAAGCAAACAAACCTACATAGATCTGTTTTTATTAATGTCATTAACACAGAATGACAGAATCTTTGAGTTCTAATTTAATGGTCCTCACATATAACCTGCCAGTGAATATAGGAACATATTCTAAATAGTACTTGGAAGATGGCCCCACGGCAACCACTTAAACTCATCCTCTGATGAGGGATTCCTATTTCTTAAGGTACTCAGTTCGTTCATGAAACAAAATTGGAAGGTTTTTCATTGTTTTAGGCCCTAGTTCCACTGCTTAGAGATACCAGTCTCTGGTCGAAGTTCTGCCGTCAGCAGCAGCAATACAGAATATTAAACTCCATCTTCCACATTTGGAAAAGTCACTTTTCCATGCTATCATTTATTCCCTCAAACATTAGACCTGGTTCTATATATTTGTCATGTCTTGCTACTTATTTAAATCAAAGATTCAAGATTTTGACTGTCTTGACTGTTTTGGCAGCCCCAAACCAGTAAGGTCAACTGTATGTTATATTTCCACCTATAATGAATGATTTCCTGGATATCCAAATACTGTCCTTGAATTCCCATTTCCATGGACTACCTGCCCATTGGGACATCACCATTTCTACCTAAATTGTAACATGTGGACTGTTGTTGCCTTATCCATAATGGAAGATTTTCTAAATTTCTAATTTCAGTCTTTCTTCACAACTGTAACTATGTGTGGTTTCTGCAGCATCAATGTAAATCCAAACAATATGTCTTGTTGGAGGTTTTGGTTATAAGTAGAGTTGTCTAGCCATTTACCAGGTATTTATTAGCCATTTCCTAAGATATGACAAAAGACCCTTCATCACTCAATATCCATGCAAAGGAGCATTTTATTTTACAGTATCTTAATATTTGGCCTGTTTAGCTGACCCAAATTATCCAGGTATGATCTAATCTGTGCAAAGCGATTTGGAACAATTACCTATTTCTTTTTTTTTTTTTTTAATTTTTTTTTCAACGTTTTTATTTATTTTTGGGACAGAGAGAGACAGAGCATGAACGGGGGAGGGGCAGAGAGAGAGGGAGACACAGAATCGGAAACAGGCTCCAGGCTCCGGGCCATCCGCCCAGAGCCTGACAACAATTACCTATTTCTAACACCTGTGAAAAGCAATTTTGCTCAAACTTACTTTAAATTTGAGATACTCTTACTACAAAGTATGTTATCAAGAATTGAGTAAGACAAGGGGTGCCTGGCTGGCTCAGTTGGTTAAGTGTCTGACTTCGGCTCAGGTTGTGATCTCACCATTCGTGAGTTCAAGCCCTGCATCGGGCTCTGCAGTGGCAGCACAGAGCCTGCTTTGAATTCTCTGTCTCCCTCTCTCTCTGCCCCTCCCCCCATCAAAATAAATTAATAAACATTAAAAAAAAAGAATTAAGACAAAACCAAAAATGTGCTCCCAAGCTGCACACAACCCTATTCAATTTATGCTACTGATGCTTTGCACTCACATGGCAGACATTCTATTATTTCCTTAATACTTTGTCTTGAAAACTTCAGCCAAACATTATGGAATAGTGGGATTAAATATCCATTTAGCATTCTAGCATATTGGCTTTCTCTTCCTGCTTTTTGTGATACATAAATTTGCTAAGTATTCTATGGTTTTACACAAGACATAGACGGTATAGACTCAGATGAGACTCTATCAGCCATTTATTATAGCCATCTCTGCAGGCCAATTCATTCATGACCCTTTTCAAAACTGCACCTCCAGGGGCACCTGGGTGGCTCAGTTGGTTGAGTATCTGACTTCGGCTCAGGTCATGATCTCATGGTTTGTGAGTTCGAACCCCACACCAGGCTTGCTGCTGTCAGCACAGAGCACACTTTGTATCTTCTGTTCCCCTCTCAGTGCCCATCCCCGCCTTGTGTTCTCTCAATAATAAATAAAAAAAAATTTAAAAAGCCCTGCACCTCTAGCACCACGACCTGCCTTATCCCCCTCCCCTACCTATTTTCTCTCCTCATCCTATTTGATTATTGCTTGTCATTTCCTACTAGCATGTAAATCCCAGTAGGGCAGAGATTTTTGTCTTTTTAGCTCCCTGCTGTATCAACAGAATTTAGAACAGGATCTTAGGAGATAGTAGCTCTCAATAAATATTAGTATATGAATGAGTTGAACTCATTTTCCCAGCACTGTTTTAGTTGCTGGGAATACTGTAGGGAGTGAGAGAAAATATCATTTGTGGTGTGGAACTTAATATAAAGTGGGGGAAAGAAGAGGAATAAATAAGTAGATAACTACACAATAGGTTTTAAATTAATTGTTTAGGAAGAGAATTAGTGAAGGCTGTTTTCAGGGAAACTTCTCTAAAGAGAGACACTGAATGGAGGCATTTAAGGGATTTAGAGGTGGGTAATCAAGAAGGTGTGGTAAGAGTGTTCCAAGCAGAAGGGTGAGCAATTTAAACTCTTAAATAGAAATCAGTTCAGAATGTTGTAGCAGCTAAGTGAAGTGTGGGAGAGATTAGAGGAGGTATGGTCAGGGAAAAAAAAAAAGCATGGACCAGATAATGGGGGGCCTCTCTGACCTCGCCTCCCAAAGTTTGGGAGATTTAAAACCTAAAGGTTTTTATTTTCTTAAATCTTTTTAATAAAAATTTTTTTCAATGTTTAGTTTTGAGAGAGAGAGTGAGAGCATGAGTGGGGGAGGGGCAGAGAGAGAGGAAGACACAGAATTTGAAACAGGCTCCATGTTCTGAGCTGTCAGCACACAGCCCAATGTGGGGCTCGAACCCTAACTGCGAGATCATGACCTCAGCTGAATTCAGACACTTAACTGACTAAGCCACCCAGGTGCCCCCAAACCTAAACCTAAATGCCCTGGATGACACAGGGAGGTTTAAAACAACATAATGACAGGACACAATTTATATTTTACAACAGACCACTCTCTTCTGTGAGGAGATCAGAGTATAGGGTGCAAGACAAATAAAAGAGGCAATTGTAGTAGTTCGGGTGATATAGATGAAGGTTAAAGGGGTGGAGGTAGAAAAAAGGAGTCAGAAATGAGATACACATTTATGGCTTTGTAATCACCATTCACTGATAGTCTGGGATTTTGCAGCGAGGAAAAAAAAAGGAATCAAGTATGACTCTTAGGTGTTTGGCAAGATGAACTAGATAAATAATGGTGCCATTAACTCAGATGGAGAAATCTTTGAGTAAGAAATTAGCTTGTGAGGGGACAGGTATATCAAGAGTACTATTTAGTAAGAGATACCTACTAGATATCCATGTGAAGAAAAAAATAAGTAGTTGAAACTCAAGAGAAATTCTGGAGTTGGAGATATAAGTTAGGAGTTTACAATGAATAGATAGGATCCACAAGCCTATAAAAATGGCCAGGAAGATAGTATAACTGGGAAAGAGATAAGACTGAGCCTTAAATCAAGCTAACACCTAGAGTTCTCATAGCAGATAAAAGACAGAAAAGATGACTCACAAGGGCTAAACAATGATGGAGGAGGAAAACCAAACGTCAAGTTAATACAACATTTCAAGGAGAGAAGAGTCAACTATATCAAATGCTACTGACAGATAAAGTAAGATAAGAACATAACATTGACCTGTAGATTCTGGGACATGAAGGTCATGATTTCCTTGACAAAAGCAATTTTAGTTGAGTTGTTAAGATTAGGTTCTCACTGAAGTGAATAAGAGAATTGATAATAGAGATAAAGAAGCAGAGATGGGAGCCTAGGTAGCGCAGTCAGTTAAACATATGACTCTTGATTTCTGCCCAGGTCACGATCTCATGGTTTGTGAGCTCTAGCCCTGCACTGGGCTCTGCGCTGACAGTGCAGAGCCTGCTTGGGATTCTGTCTTTCTGCCTCTCTGCCCGTCCCCCATGTGCACATATGCTGTCTCTCCAAATAATAAATAAACTTAAAAAAAAAAAAAGAAGCAGAGACAGTAAGGACAGAAAACTTCTAGGAATTTTTCTTTAAAGAAAAAGAGAGAAGTGGGTTGGTGGCTGCAGGGGCCATCAGATCAAGGTGTCAATATTATGCTGGCTTGTGACAGGAACACAAATCATTCGGCCCTAATAATGAAAATAAACTCAGAGGTTTGTTTTGTTTTGTTTTGTTTTGTTTCTTTTTCTTTGTCTCCCACCCATATTCAGTTACCTGTGTGCGTGCGAGTAAAGACAGAGTTGGTCGGTGACTACTGTAGGAGACTGGACCACTTTTCCTGATACTTCACTCTTCCCCTTTATTATCATTATATGCTCATGGCCAGGGTTTGATTGTGATTAGACTTCAATATTTCCAATGTTAAGGCAGACAGAATATATTTCCTATCTCCAATGATACTAAGTGTGACTTGATTTGACCAATGGAATGTCAGGGTAGGTGACAGCATACAAGTTGGGACCCTAGAACTCCTCATGTGCTTCTTCCAGCCACAATGAGAGAATGTTCTAGGTACATCCCACAAGGAGTAAACATATAGAGCAGCCCTGAAACTGATAGAAAATCTAAAGAAGAGCTACTCAGCTAATCAGCAGATTCACGAGCAAGAAAAAGAGTGTTTATGGTTAGAAAACATTGAGATTATGAGGTTGTTTGTTATACAGTACTAATGCAGCAATCATTGACTAAATTCACCATGGTTGTGGGTTTGCCTAGTGAACAGAAGAAGGAAGACAAACACGGGAGCTGAAAGCATAAGGAAAGGGAGTGACTATCATGACAGAGTAAATGTCCATTTATCAGGAGTTTTGGATACAAATGTTCAATATACTGGAATGCATTTACTTGTATCACAAGGATCTCATAATGGAATCTAATGCCTTGTAGAAAATGAAGAACCTAAGTATTACATATTTCCTAAGATTTGAGAGTTTAGCAAAATAGAGACCGTCCCTTGTAAGTGCAAAAGCAGTACACATTCAGTAGAAATTGTACTTTGAATTTAGAATTTTTATATTTTCCTGGGCTAGTGTACGACACTCTCATGATGCTGGGTATTGAGTGGCAATGAGCCACAGCTCCCAGTCAACCACCTAATCACGAGGGTGAACAAGTGGTATGCTTTATGTTTGTCACTTTCACATTGGTATTCAACAAATTACTTGAGATATTCCATACCTTTTGTCTTACATGATTTTGCCCAACTGCAGGCTAAGGGAAATGTTCTGGTTTAAAGGTTTAAGGTCGACTAGGCTATGCTTTGATGTTTAGTAGGCTAGAGGTGTTAAGTGCAGTTTCAACTTAATGTTATTTTCAACTTACAATGGCTCTATTGGGATATAACCCCATCCTAAGTCAAGGAAGATCTGTAAAACTAGGTTAAAGTGTTAGAGTTTGCTCATAATCAATCCATGCTATTATTACTATTCGTGTTTGTTTTCATTATAAGCATTCTACCTGGTTTTGATGACATAGCAATAATTTTTTAGGAATTAACATAAACTAACCAGCTAGCATTGGAATCCTCCTTGTTCTACTTTTTTTTTTTAATGTTTATTTATTTTTGAGAGGCAGAGCATGAGCGGGGGAGGGACAGACAGAGAGGGAGACACAGAATCCAAAGCAGGTTCCAGGCTCTGAACTGTCAGCACAGAGCCCAACGTGGGGCTCAAAACCCATGAACCGTGAGGTCATAACCTGAGCCGAAGTTGGGTGCTTAACTGATTGAGCCAACCAGGCACCCCTTGTTCTATTTTTTGTAAATTAGCAACCAAAACTCAATTTATCATCACATTACCATCCCAAATTTACCTGACACAAAGAAAGACTCACATCGTTTTTTTATTTTATTTTATTTTAGACTCACATAGTCTTACAGAAATTATAAAACATGCTATAGATTTTGAGTAATAAAATAAAAAGATAGTTAGTGTTTGGAATAATTCCAGAGATAATATTTTCTAACTGACTTTAAAAATAATCTTTTATGTGAAAATATAGAATTATCAAAACTAAGAAAGTAACATTGGTACAACACGATTAACTAACTATATACTTTATCCAGATATCATTGGGTATTCCACTAATGTTATTTTATATCACAGGACCCAAGCCAAGATTCTGCATTGCATTTAGATGGCATGTCCCTTGAGTATCCTTCAATCTGTGACTCAGCCATTCCCTGTCTTTTATGATCTTAATACTTTTAAAGTGTACTGGTGGGGCACTTCGGTGGCTTGGTCAGTTAAGCGTACAACTCTTGATTTTGGATCAGGTCATGATCTCATGGTTCTGTTCATGGGATTGAGCTCCACGCTGTCAATGTGGGATTCTCTCTCTCCTCTCTCCCCTTCCCCCTGCTTATGCCCTCTCTCTTTCTTTCTCTTTCTCTTTTTCAGAATAAATAAACATTAAAAAAAAGTGCACTGTTAATTTATTTTATAGAATGCCCCTCAGTTTGAATTTCTGATGTTTTCTCATAAGATTGAGGGTATATTTTGGGGGGAATAATACCAAGGAGATTATTTCTTCTTCTCTGTGTCCGATTATCAAGGGATATATGATATTGATATATTTTATTATTGGTCATGTTAATCTTTATTTCGTTAAGATGGTATCTGCCAAGTTCTCCAATGTAAGTTAGTATTTTAGTATTTAATACACATCTAGTGGAAATACTTTGAGATGATGCAAATATTCCTTCTCTTTGAACTTTCACCATCTAATCTGATCACCTATCAGTGGACCATGCTTGTATCAATCAGGTGTTTAGTATTTCTTCAGACCCCAAACATTCAGTTAACTATATGTGTATGGGTCTAAACCTGGGTTTTCTTTCCTGTTCATTTGATCTTTATGTCCATCTTTAGTCAGTACAAATTGTCTAGATGTCTGTTTAGTCAATATAAAATAATGTAGATTTTTAGGTACAGGCATACCTCATTTTATTGTGCTTCACTTTATTGTGCTTCTCAGATAATGCCGTTTGTCTTTTTCTTTCTTTCTTTCTTTCTTTCTTTCTTTCTTTCTTTCTTTCTTTCTTTCTTTCTTTCTTCCTTTTTTTTTTTTAACAAGTTGAAGGTTTGGGCAACCCTGCATCAGGCAAGTCTATCAGTGCCATTTTCCCAACAACATTTGCTTATTTTGTGTCACATTTTGGTAATCACACATTTTAAACCTTTTCAGTATTTTTACATCTGTTAAAGTGATCTTTGATCAGTGATTATGACTCGCTGAAGGTTTCAATGATGGCTAACATTTTTTAGTAATAAATCTTTTTTTGTCTTTTCAAGATTTTATTTAAATTCCAGTTAGTTAACATATAGTGTAATATTAGTTTCAGGAGTAGAATCTAGTGATTCATCACTTACATACAACACCTAGTGCGTGCCTCTCCCTCAAAAGTAAACATTTATAAAGAGAGTCTAGAGTAATAAATTAATTTTTAATTAAGCTATGCACACTGCTTTTCAGACATAATGTTATTGTAACTTAGGAGACTACACTATAGTGTAACCGTAACTTCTATATGCACTAGGAAACCAAAAAATTCATTTGACTCATTTACTGCCATATTTGCTTTATTGCAGAGGATCTGGATCCAAATCTGCAATGTCTCCAAGGTATGCCTGTACATCTTAAAATCTTCAATGTAAATCTTCCAGTTTCATTCTTCCTCATCTTTTTGGGAATTCTAACTCTTTTGTCTTTTCATATATATTTTAGAATCAGCTTATCAATGTCTACAAAAATAGTCTCATGAAAAATAGATTTGAAAGGCACTGGATCTATATATCAAATTGGAGAGCACGGACATTTTAACAAAATTAGGTTTTTAGTCAATGAGCATGATGCAACTCTATTTACTAAGGTTTATTGGATTTATTTCATCAGTGCTTTCTACTATTTGGTATATAGGTACTGTACATATTTTGTTAGATTTTTGCCTAGGAATTGCAGGGACTTGTTGTTATCATAAATGTTTTTTTAATTTTATTTATTTTTGAGAGAGAAAGACAGAGCGCAAGTGGGGGAGGGGCAAAGAGAGAGGGAGACACAGAATCCAAATCAGGCTCCAGGCTCTGAGTTGTCAGCACAGGGCCTGACACAGGACTCGAACCCACGAACTGTGAGATCATGATCTGAGCTGAAGTCAGATGCTTAACCCACTGAGCCACCCAGGCACCCTGAGAATAAAATCTTTCTAACCAAGACAGGTGACCCAGAGGATATAAAGACAGGATAATTTAACCATAAAATAGCAGAAAAAAATATGGGAAAAACTATAATTAAACACAATAAACAAATAATAGATTAGAAAAAATATCTTTCAGGGAGGGGTGCCTGGCTGGCTCAGACTGAAGAGCACGTGACTCTTTACTTTTTTTATTTTTTATTTTTTTAACATTTATTCATCTTTGACAGACAGCACAAGTGGGGGAGGGGCAGAGAGAGAGGGAGACACAGACTCCAAAGCAGGCTCCAGGCTCCAAGCTATCAGCATAGAGCCCAACGCAGGGCTTGAACCCACAAACCGTGAGATCATGACCTGAGGTGAAAGCAGACGCTCAACTGACTGAGCCACTGAGGCACCTCAAGAGCACATGACTCTTGATCTCAGCGTTGTGAGTTTGAATCCCACTTGGGTATAGAGAGTATTAAATAAATAAATAGATAAACTTTAAAAGAAAAAAAAGAAGTATCTCTCATGGAGACACCAAAAATGAATTTTAATGGATAATATTAAAAAGTTTTACAAATTAATGACAGAGGTAAAAACAACCTAATATTGGGGCACCTTGGAGGCTCAGTCGGTTGAGCATCCCACTCTTAGTATCGGCTCAGGTCATGATCCCAGGGTCATGAGATCGAGCCCTGCCTCAGGCTTGGTTCTGAGGGGGGAGGCTGCTTTGAATTCTCTTTTTCTCTCTCTCTGCCCTTCTTCCCTGTTCACGCTCTCTCTCACTGTCTCTCTCTCTCTCTCTCTCTCAAATTAAAAAAAAATTAATAAGAAAAACTCACCTAGTATCATTTAAAATGAGCAAAAGTTATGCAAATATAACTTACAAAAAGCCTGAATGGCTTCATGTTGACAACAGAGGCATTAATTGTCAAAGAACAAAGGGATGTTAACTAATATTTACCTGTCTCCCCATATATCCATATTTAAATAAAGCTAAAATAGAATACTGAAAAAATTTTAAATTACATGAAAATGACACTAACTAAAATTATATCTGGTTTGTTTTATTTATATGTAGAAAATTATGTGATAAAAAAAGGCCTGCTGATGTTTTAAAGAAAAAAAAGAAATTTAAGTAGAATAGAGCAATATGGTGAAAGGGATCGTCCATATGCATTTATTGGCCAGGAATATTTGTGTAACCAGAAAGAGGCTTTCCTAATGTTGTGATTACTCTGATGACAACAAACTCAAGTGGGGCTCTAAATCTTTTCTTTAAAGTAAAGATAGGGGCGCCTGGGTGGCGCAGTCGGTTAAGCGTCCGACTTCAGCCAGGTCACGATCTCGCGGTCCGTGAGTTCGAGCCCCGCGTCAGGCTCTGGGCTGATGGCTCAGAGCCTGGAGCCTGTTTCCGATTCTGTGTCTCCCTCTCTCTCTGCCCCTCCCCCGTTCATGCTCTGTCTCTCTCTGTCCCAAAAATAAACGTTGAAAAAAAAAAAATTAAAAAAAAAAAAAAAAGTAAAGATAAAATTTAATTAGTCCTTACAGAGATTATTAACATTGTGTAGAATGTTTTGAAGAGTATGCTAATCTTTTTACTACTGCATCAGAGAATACCAAGAGTACTAAAGTGATATAATAGTCATTATATAATATCTTTAATTATATTAATCTTTCTCATGAAAATGATTAAAGATTTTCTATTCTTGAGCAAAGAATACTCTTATTGTTTTCAGTAAAGCCTTTATGTATTCTAGGAAGCAATAAGAGAAAATAGTTGCTGCATTTAAAATTGGTAATAAAATACTAAGTATAAATAATCACAAAAGTAGCTTACATTATTTGACAAAAAACTGTGTATTTACTGTTCCTCTAATATCACAAAAAATGAGATATATTATCTATCAGTAATATAATTATTACTATAATGGTTATATTATAATTAATATAATTTATATACTAATATAATATATAATATAATTAATATATAATTATTTTGAGCACGATTTGTCCATTAGAAACATGCAAAATATATAAAAAATATATTTGAAAATACATAAAAAAATACAGGTTAAACATTTCTGAAAACAAAAAGTTGACGAACTAGTGAAAATACATAAAATGGACATTGAACCAAAGATTCAGTATCACAGAAATGTCATTTTTCTTACAGGTATAAAGTTAAAATTTAAATGATAAATTTTAAATAATTCCAATAAATATTCTTTCAGGTTTTCTCTGGAGGTAATTGAGTTTATTATAAAGGTCATATGGATACATAAACAAGAAAGAATAGCCAGTAAAACTCTGAAAAGGAAAAGTAATGTCAGAGAGCTATCTTCAACACATCTTAAAAGACATTATAAGCCTCTCTAATTAAAATAGTGTAGTTTCAGCTCTCAAAGACAGATCAGTGGAACTGTAGTGATAACTCAGAAAGAAACCAAATACACATGGCAGTGTAGTCTATGATAATGCTGACATATCAAATCAGCACAGACAAAATGGCCCTAAATAAATCTTGAAGAGGTGGGAATGCAAACTGGGGCAGCCGCTCTGGAAAACAGTGTGGAGGTTCCTCCAAAAATTAAAAATAGACCTACCCTATGACCCAGCAATAGCACTGCTAGGAATTTACCCAAGGGATACAGGAGTACTGATGCATAGGGGCACTTGTACCTCAATGTTTATAGCAGCACTCTCAACAATAGCTAAATTATGGAAAGAGCCTAAATGTCCATCAACTGATGAATGGATCAAGAAATTGTGGTTTATATACACAATGGAGTACTACGTGGCAATGAGAAAGAATGAAATATGGCCTTTTGTAGCAACGTGGATGGAACTGAAGAGTGTTATGCTAAGTGAAATAAGTCATACAGAGTAAGACAGATACCATATGTTTTCACTCTTATGTGGATCCTGAGAAACTTAACAGAAACCCATGGGGGAGGGGAAGGAAAAAAAAAAGAGGTTAGAGTGGGAGAGAACCAAAGCATAAGAGACTCTTCAAAACTGAGAACAAACTGAGGGTTGATGGGGGGTGGGAGGGAGGGGAGGGTGGGTGATGGGTATTGAGGAGGGCACCTTTTGGGATGAGCACTGGGTGTTGTATGGAAACCAATTTGACAATAAGTTTCATATACTGAAAAAAAAAATTGTGGTTTATATACACAATGGAATACTACGTGGCAATGAGAAAGAATGAAATATGGCCTTTTGTAGCAACGTGGATGGAACCGGAGAGTGTGATGCTAAGTGAAATAAGTCATACAGAGAAAGACAGATACCATATGTTTTCACTCTTATGTGGATCCTGAGAAACTTAACAGAAGACCATGGGGGAGGAGAAGGAAAAAAAAAAGAGAGGGAGAGAGCCAAACCATAAGAGACTCCTAAAAACTGAGAACAAACTGAAGGTTTATGGGGGTGGGAGGGAGGGGAGGGTGGGTGATGGGTATTGAGGAAGGCACCTGTTGGGATGAGCACTGGGTGTTGTATGGAAACCAATTTGACAATAAATTTCATAAATAAATAAATAAATCTTGAAGAAATAGACAGCCTTTTGGATAAATAGATGGAGGAAAAAGCCAAATGACTAGATTTAAAAGACTCAATCACTCAATATTTCTATCAATATTTCTAAGATGTCAGTTACCCCCAAATCAGTGCACAATTTCAATACAATTCAAATACAAAATCTAGCAGGGGTATGTATGTGTGTATGTATCTGTGTATCTGTGTGTGTTTGGAAATTACCTAGCTGATTCTAAAAGTCTGATAAAAACACAAAGGATTTAGAGTAAAGACAAAACTCTTGAAAAACAGGAAAAATTGGAAGAGCTTATGTTACCACATATCAAGACTTGCCATTTAGTTACGGTAGTTAAGGTAGTACGGTACTGGCACAAGGATAGATGAGTAGACAACTGGAACCAAATAGAAAGTCTAACAATAGACTCACATACATACTGACCCAGGTGGAACTGCTTTCCTGGGGCCGATTGCATTTAATGATAGATTAATGGAGGCAGTGGGCTGGGGCAGGGGACAGGTGGGGTGGTCAAGGAGATGGAGGTATAAAATCTCAGCCTTATCATCTCCACCTGGGGCAACTCTGAAGAGCCAGCCTTTCGGTGCTTGCCATGTGTGAGCTGACACCTTTGTCTCTACCTTCTCCCTCTGTTCAGTCTTGCTTCATTCTCTTCTTCCCTAGTGGCATTGATCCTGAGAGCATTCCCTAATAAACTTCCTGAATCCTAACCTCCTTCTCAGATTCTCCTTCCCAGGAAAAGTGTTTTGCAACAATTATCCTTCAGATAATTCTGAGTGAAACTTGGGCAGATATTTAAAATTTTTATTACATTATTTACCAATAGACATTTTAAAGCTGTCTTCTATTTATAACAGTATTGTGCAGTTGGGTAGAGCCCCAGCCCTATATTCAAACCTGGGCTCCAGTATATATTGTGGGTGTGATCTTGGACATAACTCCTACATGTCTCAGTATACATATCTAACATAGGGGTATCAATACAATCTATCTCAAAGGGTTATTGTGAGGACTAAATCCATTAATATTTGCAAAGTGTTTTTTTTTAATGTTTATTTATTCTTGAGGTTAAGAGAGAAAGGGCATGAGTGCAAGCGGCGGAGGGGCAGAGAGAGAGGGGGCAGAGGATCTGAAGCGGGCTCCACACTGACGGAAGAGAGCCTGATGCAGGGCTCAAACTGTGAGAATCATTACCTAAGCTGAAGTCAGACGCTTAACTGGCTGAGTCACCCAGACTTCCCTGTAGAGTGTTTGAAATAGTTCCTTGCAAAGAGTACATTGCTATTGGTCATGGCAAGTGACTCTGTTTTCCATTAAAATACTATTAGGTAAATTATTATGTAGGTGATACAATGGTATGTCAGAATTTGTGAAAGTGGTATATAAATAACTGAAATTTGGTGATTTTTTTTTAATGTTTATTGATCTTTGGGGGGGGGGGGGGCAGAGCATGAGCCAGGGAGGGGCAGAGAGAGAGGGAGACACAGAATCCGAAGCAGGCTCCAGCCTCTGAGCTGTCAGCACAGAGCTCAACGTGAGGCTCGAACTTAAGAACCTGAGATCATGACCTGAGCTGAAGCTGGACACTTAACTGACTTAGACACCCAGGTGCCCTTGGTGATATTATTTAATGAAAATGTTGAATAAGAGTGGAATACATAAAGGATTAGGGGTATCAAAAGGAATAACAAAGTTCAATAATTTAAAAAATATAGATATAAATAGGGAAATAGATAACTACTGTTCCATAAGAAATTCTTTTCTAGAAAACTAGTATTCACCTAGGGTAACAAAACTCTTTCATTAATGAGTAATTGATGAAAATGAAAATCATTTGTTAACAACTATTTCACCTAGAAAACAAATGGATTTCAGAAGAAAAAAAACTATTTCTTTATTCATTTTCAGAAATATATTTCCTGGCATGTACCAGCATTATGCTAGTCTTATTTATTTATTTTTCTTATTTCTTATAAACCTGAAGAAAACCAGGAATCCATCTTTGTGTTTACCTATTTTCTCCTATACAAATAATACTAATAACCAATACTTGTACCTAATTTTAGTGGTTACAAATATCTTCATGTACACCATTGTATGTGTTCTTCAAAAAATATCCTATTTGGTAAAACTGATTTTCATTTTTTATGATGTCCAGAATAGGTTCTAGAGAATACAGAAACTAGCTTAAGCTAATACAACTTTTTCAGGTTACAGTCAAAACCAGAATACAACAGATTCTCGGACTACAAGTCTAATGCCAGTCCGTGTATCTTGGATCTCTTCCTAGAGTCCTAGGTCTAATTTTATATACACATATATTTGTAAAGTAGTACCTTATTCTCTAGAGCTATAGCATGATATAGAATAAGAGTAATCCCCCAACACACACAACCCAGCCCTGTTTTTTTAAATGTCACAGTCAGAGGGCCCAGGAAAATGTTACAGCTAAGATATTTCTTTCTCAAGGGCTTAATCTTGACTTTGCTTCAGTGACATTTGATTACTTCCTAAGTGAAAGAGAAAAAGAACACTTCAAGTCTTATAAATGTATCAGCTTTGCAGCAGCATATCTTCTGAAATCACAATTCACCTATACTCTTATCTCACTCTTGGTTATTCAACCTAATTAGATGTGTAGACAAGAATGAACTTCAAAGTGAAAACCTGGCAGGTTAACATTCTTCACTGACAGAAGACTCCTTCTCCCCTCCCCCAACCCCCCCATGGCCCCCTCCCCACTCTGGTCTAATTCCTGTCACTAATTTTTAGAGGATGATAACAGGAAGGACACTGAAATTATTAAAAACAAAATGAAGTACTGAGCTATCTATGCCATAGCATGGAACTCATTCTAAGGAAGAAAAATTCCAGAAAAAAAAAAAAGTTTCCTTAGAGGAATAAAATGGATGTGAATGTCTTTTTCCAATGTAAAAAAACAGTGCCACTGGCTACAATTATAGTCTTGGTCAATATCTTAATATACAGAGATTCAATTTTATTAAAAGATTTTATTTTTTTAATGTTTATTTATTTATTTTGAGAGAGAGAGTGTGTGTGCATGCATGCATGAGCAGGGGAGGGGCACAGAGAAAGGGAGAGAGAATCCCAAGCAGACTCCACACTCAGCATGGAGGCCTATGTGGGGCTCCATCTCATGAACCGTGCGATCAGGACCATATCTGAAATACAGAGTCAGATACTTAACAGACTGAGTTACCCAGGTGCCCGTATTAAAGGATTTTATGAATACAAGGGAACTAAAATTCTAGAAAGAAGTTAATATGAGAATGTTTGCAGAAATTATTTTTATCTATGTCCTTTTGCTGATTGTCAAACATTTGTCAAAATGTTCCTGAAGTCAGGTTGAGACTGGGATGATGCATAGAAGAACTAACCACAAAATGAAACAGCAGCACTCACAATGAGACACATACACTAGTCTTAGCAGCTGTCAGTGGTCTCCCTTTAATGTTGAACACTTCACTGAATTGAATTGAATGTACTGACACAGTATATGGCAAACTGGAGTGTTCACATTTAGAACCTCTCTGCGGAATCAGTTCATCTGAGAGCAATATTTACAAACATATGTTTCTCAGCCAGATATAGATTCCAAAAGCGTGTTGTTTCCTCTATATGGAAATATAAACAGCATTAGGAAAAAAAAAGCCCTAGGAAACACTGCCATAAAGGAAACTTTTTTAAGCTGGTATTTCCCAAATTTAAGCATAGAACTTAGTTTTTCTTTAGGCTTTTTTTTTTTTTTCATATCACACCTATTTTATCTCTTGAAATTACTATTTCACTCTATACATTTAGGTGAACATTGGTCAAGAATAAGATAATCTTTGGGGCACCTGGGTGGCTCAGTTCGTGAAGAATCCAACTCTTGGTTTCAGCTCAGGTCATGATCTCATGGTTTGGTGAGTTTGAGCCCCACACAGGGCTCTGTACTGACAGCACAGAGCCTGCTTGGGATTCTCTCTCTCCCTCTCTCTCTCTGCCCCTCCCCTGCTCATGTGGTCTCTGTCTCCCTCAAAAATAAATAAACTTAAAAAAAAAAGATCTTTATAGTTCTCAAATATTCACCAAGGAAATGTTCCATGTAGAGGTGGAAAGACTTAGTTTTAAGGTTATAAATGCTTTACATGGTATATGAGATTATCCCTACGGTAATTTTTACAGAATGGCCGATGAATCCCTAAATCTCTACAAATGCCAATAGCAGGGTAAGAAACAGAGCTCCTGTTTCTGTGGTACCCTTAATGTTTAAGTTCCCCAAATCATGAGAAACACTCCTAACACTAATGCCACATAAGAACACCAGAGCAAACAAAAAGTTTCTAGAGAAAGTTTCTAGAGAAAATAAACCCCTTTGGAGATCTTATTATATAGAGCAGCAGGGAGTGCACCTTGAACTGTCAACCCACTGCACTGGCAGGATGTGCATAGTTTACTGAAAAAAACAAAAAAACAAAAAAAAACAAGCCACAGAAGACACTAGGGAAATCAATAAGGAATCCAGGAGAAAACCGGATTAAATTCGAAAACCATGTGAAGACAATAAAAACAATATAAATTATAATTAACAAAGTACTTTCAGAATCTCTTTTTTGCAAAGTAGAAAATTTAAAATTGGAATACACAATGTTAGGCTCTGTGTTGACATAAATTACATTATATATAATTACTAACTGGATTACTTATTATTTAAATTTGAAAATATGCAACGTGGATGGAACTGGAGTGTTATGCTAGGTGAAATAAGTCATACAGAGAAAGACAGATACCATATGTTTTCACTCTTATGTGGATCCTGAGAAACTTAACAGAAGACCATGGGGGAGGGGAAGAAAAAAGAAGAGGTTAGAGAGGGAGGGAGCCAAAACATAAGAGACTCTTAAAAACTGAGAACTGAGGGTTGATGGGGGGTGGGAGGGAGGGGAGGGTGGGTGATGGGTATTGAGGAGGGCACCTGTTGGAATGAGCACTGGGTGTTGTATGGAAACCAATTTGACAATAAGTTTCATATACAAAAAAATAAAAAAATAAATTTGAAAATATGTTAAAAATCACTTGCTGAAGAATAAACAACAGGAACTCAAAAAAAAAACTAGCAAGGAAAGTCATTTACATATATGAGCAGTGCAAAATTAATACAGAGAGATATAAAGTTTGTAAACTAATGAAATAAGATTCTTGACTTTGGTAAAAGAAACAATAATTTCCATACCCAACTCCACATTTAGAGTAGGCAATTCCCTGGGACTTTATTTTTATTTATGCATTTATTTACTTTACCTTTTGGCCCCTTTTACCCATTATTTGGATTATTTAAACAAAAGTACTGCCACTGGAAGCTTTATGTTTTTTGTCATACACAAAAGTGAACTTTATTAACACTTATAAACATTATGCTAGAAAATGAGGAAATAAATGGTCTTGGATAAGGAGATTATTGTAAAGATGTAGTTCTCCCCAAATTTGTCTACAGGTTTAATGTAATGGCAATCAAATGTTTACTGAGATTTCTTTGAAACTTGACAAAAAAAATTATTCTAAGTTTTTTCCATAAGGATAAACAGGTGATAAAAGGAAATAAATCATTTAAAAGATCAGGAAAAGAAAGAAATAGAATAATAAAATGTAAAACTATAGGATTTAAAATGTATAGCACTGGAATAAGACCTAAAATACAGATCTATGTAACAGAATAGATTTTGTCTGAATACAGCCTGCAAAAGTAAATAGCTACAGAATGATTATTATTATTGAATGAGAAGATGGGAAACTTGCTAATTAGATGAGGGGAATCAAATTAGATTATAATTATATAGCAAAAAAGCAAAATCTGGATGAATTAAAGGAGTAAAAGAAAAAGATGTCTATTTACATGTAACTCTTTCCCCATTACAAAGAAGAATATGTAGTTGAATTTTTTGATTGATTTCATTATGTGGGAAGACTGAAAGTGTAGAACCAATGGGAGAAATTAAAAAAAAAGAAAATGTCTCATATAATTAATGGGTAAGTAAAATTAAAATATACGCAGACATATAAATAATACAAATATAATAAAGTTGTTATTTGGCATTCAGGTGATTTTCAACTTTTCAGTATTATAAACAATACAATATTTTGATTCTTTCTTTAAATGATCTCAGCAGAATTGGAACTACTGGGTCAAAAGGGGGCTAATTTCTAAGTTTCTTTATGTATTACACAAACTGCTTTTCAGAAATTATGTTGTGATTTGTATTCCTTGAAGCAGTATGTGTTCAAATTTCACCATGGTTTCAATGAAAAATAAAGACAAAAAGGAAAACAAAAACTTAGGCGGCTGTCATTTAAATCAACATCTATTTGAATATTAGTGACTATGAACATATTTGCAATCATTCTTTGGCCACCTGTACCTACTCTTTGTGAACTGTTCACATTTTTTTTTTAATTTTTTTTTTTTAACGTTTATTTATTTTTGAGACAGAGAGAGACAGAGCATGAACGGGGGAGGGGCAGAGAGAGAGGGAGACACAGAGCCGGAAGCAGGCTCCAGGCTCTGAGCCATCAGCCCAGAGCCCGACAGGGGCTCGAACTCACGGACCGCGAGATCGTGACCTGAGCTGAAGTCGGACGCTTAACTGACTGAGCCACCCAGGCGCCCCTGTTCACATTTTTTTTAATGTTACAAAGAAATTGAAAACAAAGACTTTGAAGTCAGATACAAGGAGGTTCAGCTTCACCCTTAAGCAACTGTCTTGATTTTGTGTAAGTTAATTTTTCTGAATTGTAATCACCTCAATTCAATTAGAATAACACCTACATGATGGAGCTGTATCAAATGAAATAAAATAATGAGACTTAGGATGCTGACATAAATACTAGTACACAGAAAAAAGTCAGGAACCTATTTGTATTGGGATGCTAGTAGTAGTTGCTGATTTCAGTTAGTTTTTTGGTATTAAGATAATTCATATTTTATCATCTTTATCATAACTGTTATGATTAATTTAATGGAATTTTAAAATATTATTTAAGCAAATTAATATTTTTTAAGCTGTAGATTTTTAGGCAACTTCATTATTTCTAATGCCTTAGATATTTTCCTATTCATCAAGGTGCAAGTGGGATGATTAATATAGTGTACAAAGAGATAAACATCCTATCATAAATTTTCAGGGAATTATTAGCTTTGTAAAGATGCAATTATTTTTCATGGTTATGAATAGCTTTAGCATACTATTTATTTTTAATTTTCCAAAACCTTCTTTGACTCACACACTTACGTATTAATTAAGTGGTATGACTTTTGACCATTCACAATCTCAAAGATAAAATATTTTACAAATTGTACTTCTATGTTATGGAATGAAAGCCGGTGAAGACGTAATGAATATATATAAAGGTTATACTATCCATGTGTTTCTATCAACTTGCTAAAATTTGTATCCAAGTTTTTAATTGTATAATTATTATTAAATATGTATTAAGACAACAGACATACAATTTCATCATCTCTGAAATACAAAACCATATAGAAGGACAGAATATAATGCAGAAATCCATACCTTTTGTGTGACTCAGGCCACTAAAACTGAAAGCAGAAGTCTGCCTGAAGAACTTATCCCAGTGATGGTCAAGGATGAGATGCCTGGGCTTTTCCCGACCTAATAAAAATATAAAGAGATATTCTTCAATGTCACATTCAAGAGGAAAAATAGCAGGAGAGACTGAAAGAGAATCAAAACTCCCCTCTAGTGGGAAATTTCTCAGATAATTATTTTTCCAAGTATATTTTAAGATGACATTTAAATGCCATTTTTGAAGAACATAGCCAACATTATAAATGGTTTTCTCTATAATATTATAAAATCAACTCATACATTCTTAGAATTTTAATTTAAACTACTCAAACAATAGATATGAATGAGAGCCTGTTTGAGCCCTCTATCTAAAAATGGCTGGCAGTAGTTAATATTTACATATGCATAAATGAATATGCATTGACAGTAATTTAAACCAATAAATACAAAACCAATTACCCAAAACATACTAGCTACATAACAAGTACTTGCTTTTAGTGCTACCATATATAAAAGATAAAAATTTCTGTCGGCACAAGCATTTATATATAATTTTAAATACACTGTCCTTGGAAAGAAATGTGAGTGCATGATATAACCCCCATGAAGAGGATTTTTGTAACACTTGGTAAAATTGTACATTTATTCACCATTTTGCCCATCAATACTACTTACAGAAATACACCTTAAATACACATCTCAAACATGAAACAATATATACGTAGGGGCATTATTTGTATAGCAATACGTACTGGGGCATTACTTATATATATATGAGTATATATATGTATATATATGTGTGTATATATGTATATATATGTATATCATGTATATTTTTATATAGCAAATTATTAGATACTCCTTTATCCCTACTGTCATTTTGTTTTGCTCTTCAATAAAACTATTGGTGTCTGGAAAAGAATCCACTTATATCTAAACATTTGAATAAAATCACTAACACTGCATTTAAATTTGAATTTAGCAAAAAGAGTAAATAATCTCAAGACTATAGCTATTTTAGTTGAAAAGAAATCAAAACAGCTATATTATATGCATCGACTACTGCGTCATTCATTTATGTAACTTTTAGGTATATAATCTGTAAGTGATATTTCACAAATAGAATACCACAATGTATATATGTTTTTGTGTATGTATATTACAGATCTAGTAGTTTTGAAATGTGCATATGACAGTTTTCAGCACAAAACAGATGATCAGTATATAATCAGTGACTGAATATTCAATTCCTGCTCTACCAACATATGCCAGCACTGAAATACTCATTTAGGTAGGAATAAAGCTATGAATGAATATAACCCCTGCCATTAACAAGCACAAATTCGCAGGTCTGGAATGTGGTTATATGAGCAAGGGCACACACATACAAATAATGGAGATGTGTCCTTAAATTCCTAATAGGTACATCAGGCCCTAATTTGTAATGTGTTGACTCAAACCCACCCATGGCTACCTTTCCTTTTTCCACCTTTATTCCTGGCTAAATAGGGTGGAACCTTGACAGCAGGGGCTGGAGTGGAGGGCATTATTATTGATCAGAGAGGATTGTGGGAACTGAGTCCACTGATACCAGTCACTGAGCAAGGGTACATGTCGAGGCTGATCAAGGAGGCCAACACAGGAAGTCCAAGCATGTGTTGATGAGGCAGAACCAGGGTCTGATGGCAGAGTTAAAAAGAGAAAGGAGAGATCTGAGGAGCTGAGAAAATGTGAAAGGAGTGGCAGTCAGAGGTATTTCCTGAGGTCCTTTGATTGGATGAAGGGAGGCCTCTTTACTGAGATCTTAAGGGGAAGAAGCAAAAAGAGAGGCAAGTGCAATTCTTTACAGCCTCATCAGTATGGGGCTTTATAAGCACCATCTGTAAGCAGACAACTTAGAATGCCAGTTAGGTGGCCCTGGAGAAGACAGCTAGACGTGATGAGTTCAAGACACTGTTCAATCACTTACTCACTGCATGGTTTTGGGAAATTTCTAAGCCTCAGGTTCCGTATCTGAGAAGTCTCCAAGAGTCTTTTTTTAAAGATTGGGTATAGTCACATTTACAGAGCTCAAGCCTGGTACAAAAGTGAGTGTATAACAAATGCGAGTGCCCTAGGTTATTTGAAGCTTTTGTGAAGTAGTATCCTGCTCCTCATGGGACTCATTAACGGTCTGTTTTGGAGATGTCTCTACTATTCTCTTAGCGTTTAGGCCATCTCCCCTCTAGCCTCCCTATCCCACCCACCATTTAAAGGTTGCATGAAGTAAGATATGAATAGACCCCTGGAATATAATCTTTTCAACACCTTGCCTTGTGTAATGTTCAACTGAAAAAAACTTAGAGACAGGGCGCCTGGGTGGCTCAGTCGGTTAAATGTCCAACTTTGGCTCCAGTCATGATCATGATCATGATCAAGTCATGATCACAGTTTGTGGGTTCAAGCCCTGCATCAGGCTCTGTGCTGGCAGCTCAGAGCCTGGAGCCTGCTTCAGACTCTGTGTCTCCCTCCCCGTCTGCTCCTTCCCCACTCGCACTCTCTCCCTCAAAAATAAATAAACATTAATTTTTTTAAAAAAAAAGCTTAGACACAACACACAATAGAATTAAAGAATTAAATAGAATTTAATGAAATAGAATAAAAGATTCTTAAATGTCAAAGGGCAGCATTTCTGAAATAAGTTATTAAAATGGAAATAGCTAAAATCTCAGCAGAAGAAAAGACATTAGACAATTGGCAATATAAAAGTTTGAGAATGAGTTTGCAATTCTAAAAACATTGCCTTCTTGGAAAAACAGTGCATTCTGAAAGATATCTTTTCCTATATATCTTGTATATCTATTATATCTATCTATCTATCTATCTATCTATCTATCTATCTATCTATCTTTCTATTGAAAGAGAAATCAGGAACGCTGGATCTGAAATACTGTGAGACTTCTCTCACTCAGCAACCACCAACTTGGTGTTATGACTCTTGCTACCAACTTCTGTAAGGGGATTCTGTGAATTCTGTAGCATCTGTAGAAACGATGATCTCTTCTTTTGAAAGATAGCAAGGGATTGCACAGTCCTTTCATGAAATAATTTTAAGATATTTTCAAATATTTAAATTAGAAGGTCTTAATTTAGTACCTTTTTAAATTAGTATATTTGGCATACATGTTAAATATTTTTATCCTTATTGTCAGTCATGTTTTCTTGTGGTCCCTTCAATAATTCAAGCCAAATTATGAGGCCCAGTCGCCAAGAATATGAATATAAGACACGAACATGGTGGCTAGAAAAAAAACAGAACCCACAACAGAAAGAAGGAAGAGGTTATGACAGAGAGAGAGAGACAGAGACAGAGACAGAGACAGGGAGAGACAGAGAGAGAGAGAGAGAGAGAGAGAGGGACTTCAGTACTGAGAAAAGGCAAGGAGAAATATTTTCATAAAGGAAAGGGTGAAAGTGAAAAAAGGAAAGATACCAGAGGTTGGTGTCATTCTTGGTCCCTGGTCTCCTCAGGTTGAAGGAAGGGGGAGTATCTGAGGGTCTAAACATTTACTCAAGAGAGAGCAAGTTTATTAAAAATACTGTTTTAAAATACAAACCGGGTGGCTCAGTTGGTTGACCGTCTGACCTTTGGTTTTGGCTCAGGCTGTGATCTCATGGTTTGTAGGTTCAAGCCCTGCATCGGGATTTGCACTGACAGTGCAGAGCCTGCTTGGAATTCTGTCCCTCTCTTTCTCTCCTTCTCCAGTTAGTGATCTTGCTCTCTCTCCCAGAATTAATAAATACATATTTAAAAAAATACAAAAGACTAATAAGTCTTTCATTGTCAAGCTTACTGTTTTTTCCTGTTATATATCAAAAGTGTTTCAGACCAATTAAAGAAAAAAAACAAGCCACAAATTACTTCATAATTTATTCAAAAAATTTTTATGTTTATTTATTTTTGAGAGAGAGAGAGACAGACAGACAGATAGACAGAACCTGAGCGGGGGAGGGGCAGAGAGAGTGAGGGAGACACAGAATCTTTAGCAGGCTCCAGGCTCTGAGCTGGCAGCAACAGATCCCAATGCCGGGCTCGAACTCACGGACCGTGAGATCATGACCGGAAGTCAGACACTTAACCTACTGAGCCACCCAGGCACCCTACATAATTTATTTTTTAATGTTAACGATCTTGATCCAATATGTTTTTATAACATTCACATCCTTCTGAAGTGATTTGCCTGCAATTGTCTTGAAAATTCCATTTCTTGGACAGATCCATTTATCAGCCTTGTATGTTGTTCCCACACCAGGAATTCCGAACCCCAGAAGTGGTACGAACTTCAGAACGGTATTTTCTTGGTGCCTAGCTAAATTTGTAGTTTCTAATTCCAGCCAAATGCCTTTTGTATTTTAATTTTGTCAGCTCCACCCTCCATTCCCTGCAGCAATTACTTTAAATCATTGTGCTACTATTCAAATCTACTCTGTCACTGGTCGTCAGATAAAAATATAAATGTAACCGCACTTAATTCCAAAGCCCTTCTAGCACCCTAACAATTTATCTACAGCCACGTTTGTTTTACCCTACCTCCACCTGTCCAAAGGTAGAAATGCCCCTCTTGTTCAAGGCTATTCCTTCTCCTTCAAGTCTGATCCCGGTCCTCCCAGAGCCATACCCATCAGTTAAGCCCTACCTCTTTTACAGCTTTAACTTCTGCTCAATCCTGTCTTCTTCTTTCTGCCTATACAAATGCTCATGTCTTCCATATTAAAATGCTGACTTCCTTGAGTCTATAATCAACTTTTTTTTTTTTAAAGAAAACTTTTTAAAAAAGTATTTATTTTTGAGAGAGAGAGAGAGCATGTGCAGGAGGGAAAGAGAGGGAGAGAGAGGATTCAAAGCGGGCTCCACACTGATAGCAGAGCACCCGATGCAGGGGTGAACTCAAACTGCAAGATCATGACCTAGGCAGAAGTCAGACGCTTAACTGACTGAGCCGCCCAGGCGCCCCTACAACCACCTTTTGCTAATTACTGACGTGTCTCTCCTTCTCATCACAGCCAAGGTCTTCACAAGACAATTGTACATTAGATGACAGTATGTTCTTAATTTTTACTTAATTATTTTATACCAAGAGCAGGAGGAGGTGATCAGGAAAGACAAAAACTTCAACAAGTAAACGATGCTGTTCAGCTTCAGCATTAATCAAAAAATAGTAATCTGCATTCATGATAAAATACAATCTGCCTCTATCAGACTGATGGAGATTAAGGAGAATGCTACTAGTCAGGGTTTACAAGGTTCAGGAAAAGAGGGAATGTCTGTAATTGACTCCTCATAGGAGCATGAATTGCAACAGTACAACCATCCTGGAGAGTAACTTGGTTATTTATATCAAAAACCTTAACATGTATGCATTCCTTTTGGCCTAACAATTGAGCTACATAAAATGAATTATGCCAGCAGTAGTAGTGTTAGTCGATGTAGTAATAATATTTGAAAAGAGAAAATTAGTAATGTCCAATATTAGATTTAAAATGTGCTTCAGAAAACTTATAAAGACTTGGTTTCGATTTTAGAACCTCATTATTTGGTCTTTTAATAAAAAGTGATCAGAAACTCTACAAGATCTAACTTAAAAACATGTATTTGTAACATGACATGGAAAAAAAACTCAAGTTTTGTTAGACCCAGAATTTAATCCAAATATGCTATTTATAAAGAAAAGAGGGTGCATCCATTGTGGAACACAGTGTGAAGTTTCCTCAAAAAGTTAAAAATAGAACTACCCTATGATCCGCTATAATCACACTACTGGGTATTTACCAAAAAAATACAAAACCACTAATTCAAAGGGATACTTGCACACCTATGTTTATATGATGATGATACTGAGTGATATATGAAATTACTGAATCACTATCTTGTGCATCTGAAACTAAGAGAACACTGTATGTTAACTATATGGGAATTAAAATTTTTAAAAAGGAAGAAAAGTGGGAAATGAAACAAAATCAGAATACTAGAATTTCTAAAAACTTTTAAGGAATAAGCATTGGCATAGTTGAGTCAGGTCATAAAAATCTTACAAATCTACTAATTTACATATTTGGTTTTACAGATAAAATTGGAAGAAATTGACTTGGTACAGAGATTTCTAATTTCTTTTTTTTTTAATTTTTTTAAATGTTTATCTATTTTTGAAGGATAAAGAGACAGAGCGTCAGTGGGGGAGGGGCAGAGAGAGAAAGGGAGACACAGAATCTGAAGCAGGCTCCAGGCTCTGAGCTGTTAGTACAGAGCCTAATGTGGGGCTTGAACTCATAAGCTGTGAGATCATGACCTGAGCTGAAATCTATGCTTAACTGACTGAGCCACCCAGGCGCCCCTAGACGTCTAATTTCTGATTCTGGCTCCACCATTTGTAAGCTGTGATTTCAGCCAAGATACTTCATCTCTCACATGTTGTTTTCTCTTTTACAAAATGATGGTGTTGAAATAGCTAATGGATTCCTAAAGTGTCCATTATCTCTAAAATGCTTGGATTCTGTGATAAAACAGGTTTCATTAATAATTACAAAATAACATACGTAATATATATTTAAAAAAACTTACTTGTTAGTATGATATCGATTAGAACATCTTCCTTGGTGGGATTTTGGAAAGTTATAACAACAGATGATTGAAGACTGAGGTATGCGGTTATTCTTTTTATGTCTATAGGCTGGGGGAATAGTCCTATTCCAGAGAGGAAGAATCTCCATTCTGTAAACTGTTTAAAGATAAACATTCATGATACATATATCCTAATCATGTACATCTTATTGGCAACACTTAGTAAATGTAATATGCATAAAAATCTTGGCAGGTAAGAGACATTTTGTTGTTAATATTAATATGCAGTTATATTTTTCCTTTCTTTTCCAAATTCTTTTTGATTTCACTGAAATTTCAGTGTATTTCTACACTTAAAAAAAGGGGCAAAAGACCCATACTCAAAATATTAAACATATTTCTATGCATAAAAGTTTGTTTATAGCAACATAAAAGAGAAATCTTAATGAAAACCTTGCATTTCTATTCAAGGTTTTTTAAGAAATCAATTTGTCTAGCAAACTGGATACTAAATATTGCATGAAGTTTCCAAAATCTTAGGGTGAATTTCAAGTGAAATTCAGATAGTTATCACATGAAGGCAAAGATGGTGAGGCACAGATTGAAGCCCCATTAAAAGGAAGTGTGCACAATTGCATGGCATATTATTTATCCCCACCGTCTAGTACAGTGTACGTTCTGGTAGGACAAGATGGGGAGAAGAGCTCAAAAATTATGTGAAGGAGATCACACGTAGCCATTGTTCTTATCTGGGTTTCGTAAGCCTGTAAAGCACTGTTTGAAAATGTTCCCTTTGTGTTCATTTAGAATGAAAGTCCCGAAAGTACAGCAGACTCTGACTCAGTTCTCTGCACTGAATACTTTGCTAATGTTACAGATGAATAAGGAGGTCACTAAATGAAAACCAACACAAAATAACCTAGTTTATAATGTATTAAACTACATAAATGTGTCCAAGCCTAAATTCCAACAAAAGAGGGAAACTTTTAAGACTGTTTCAAATGAGGATAGGTGATGAAGTAAATCCATAAAATGCTGTGTCTGCATAGGAAGGATTAAAGGGAAGTTTTACCTGCATTTATCTTCAGATGACTGCATTACTTTTAGTTAGACATTTTACTAACAACATACAAGTACACTATGTTTTCACTTATGATGTCCTACCTTGATTACACACAACTGAATGACTGGGATTAAGCATCAGGGTTCAATTACATTAACAACTGTTTTACATAAATTACTTACTTCTTTTGGCTACTTGATAAAATTCAATCCTGAAGGACAGAAATAAAGTTACTTTAAACCACTGGGAGTGAACCAAACTACAAAAACAAGGAGGCCAATGTCAGTGTGTTCATGTTTTGCCATATGGCCTGGAATACTGGAGCTTCTAAATTAAACCATATCCCATATTACTGAACGCTAGTATCCAACAACTGCTCTGGCATTGCTTAAATTATCCCCTTGGGTTCAGGGAGGGGAAACTAAAGAGTATCCAAATGAACATGTGCATTAAAAAATAGAGACATATTTAGCCCATCTTTATCTCTAACTTTTTTGAATGAAGACACAGCAAACCCTTTAAAGATCCAATTCCCATGTTTCTGAAAGATAATTAGTGGAGGTAAAAGATAGCAAATCTCGCTTACACACTAAGCAGAGCTCAAGGACAATACAGCCTCCTAAGAATTAACAAAGTTTTCATAGACACAGGCTGCAAGAATCACAGATTCATGCTGGGTAATCAAACCAGTCTGACTTTATGTCTTCTTTCATTTTTGCTATTCTGACCTCTAGATACAGCAAGTCACACGATCAAATATGAATGACATAATGGCAACTATGTGAAAATAAAATTAAAACAACTGAAAACCAAGAAAGAAAATCTAAGAACATCAGTCTGGTCTCTAAGAGAAGGCCTGATTGCCAGGTTTGCAGCCTACTATTGTTGCTCTTATTCGGTTACACTGTAACACAATCTCATTTAGAGACTCTGGTAGCATATTTACAGTAGTTCCTGATATTTACAGTAGTGAAGCCCTAGGCAAAGTAACCTCAGGATTCAAAATGCGCACAAACAACTTTAGAGCGAAGTTGGAGTTTTACAAAGCAGGGGCTCTTTACCTGGCTCCAAACCGGAAATGAATGAAATGAATGATAAACTATAGCCACTTCCTTTAGTTCAACAAGGACAAACGATCAGAAATAGTTCAAATTTATCATATAAGGACTGACATTTGTAGACTTTAGATTAAGCAGCTACTCATTTGTGTGTGCCAGGTCAACTACATAAGAGAGGGATAGAAACCTACATTAGTGTTTCCCTAATGGTTAAAAGTTACTGTGTACTTTTAGAAAAGTAAAACCTTTAACTTTATTTTTAAAAATATCTTCTTTAGATGGCTACATATAAATAATACCATATACCATATTTCCAGAAGTTCATTCAATTAATACTTTCCAAGAAACTGTTTTTGCTGGCTAAACAGCTAAACACAGTTTTTGCTGTGTGGATGAATTAGATAAAAGAGGAAGTCCCGAATGATTCAGGGATAAAATGAAAAAGAATGGCAAAGAAAATAAAAAGGAAAGGCAAGAAAAATCTTAACAAGGCAGCACATTGAAAAAGTTGAAGGGGTCTGCATCCGGGAGCTGAAAGGATAAATGAATTATTGATTTAAATCTAACCACAGGTAAATCTTTGGAGATGTGCTACAACTTCGAAGGAGATGCTCAGGGTGACTGAAATCAAGCACCAGTGTTAATCTGAGTTACAAAAGTTGTGTTGATTACATACTTGTTTAAGTTCTTTTGTGTTTGATACAGAATTTCACGGGGTGCCTGGTTGGCTCAGAGGGTTAAGAGTCCGAGTTGGGTTCAGGTCATGATCTCATGGTTCACGAGTTCGAGCCCCGCGTCAGGCTCTGTGCTGACGGCTCAAAGCCTGAACCCTCCTTCAGAGTCTGTGTCTCCCTCTCTCTCTGCCCCTCCCCCACTTGTTCTCTCTGTCTCTCAAAAATAAATAAACATTAAAAAAAATTAAAAACAAAAGAATTTGACATTCAATTTCTAGGCTAGGATTTTCTAAAGCTGAGATGTAGAACTGAAAGTAGAGTTGCACTGCTGATGTGTCAGACTCTTTGAATTGATACAATTTCCACCAGAAATGCAAGCAACTAAATTGTCCCTAATGATTAAGATGAAGGGGCCAGGCCCACTATGAAGCAATGATTTAAAAGATCTGCCTTGTGGGGTGCCTGGATGGCTCAGTTGGTTAAGTGTTCAGCTCTTGGTTTTGGCTCGAGTCATGATCTCATGGTTTGTGTGTTCAAGCCCTGCATTGGACTCTTTGCTGAGAGAGAGAGAGAAAAACACAGCATGAGCGGGGGAGGGACAGACAGAAAGGGAGACACAGAATCTGAAGCAGACTCCAGGATTCAAGCTGTCAGCACAGAGCCTGACGTGGGGCTCTAAGCCACGAACTGTGAGATCATGACCTGAGCCGAAGTTGGACGCTTAAATAACTGAGCCATCCAGGCGCCCCTGAAAGTAGCTTCTTTAGACACCTCCACATGCACAATGTATACTGCATTTCCAAAAGTTCATTTAATTAATAATTTACAATCCACTTGTTTCACTTGCAAAAAATGTGAAATGAATGAATTACATTTACTTATTTATTGATTTTGAAATTTAATTGACTTTACTTGGTCCAAGAATACTTTGTCATACCTGAGCACAGTGGAAGATGATAGAAGCTTGATGACCAGTTCTTCCAAGAGCAGAAGGACAGAAATGAACAGATACCTCTTTGGTGGAGTGAGGAGGTATGGTCAGCTGTGTAAATTTAGAGAGAAAAAGAAAGAGAAAGAAAAATCGATACTTTTATTTGAGTCAGCACCTTTGCATGCTAGGTATATGCCAGACTGATATTCACGTGATTAGTGTGTTACCTTGTACACATTATCCGTTCCCAGTATGCCTGCTTGGGGCATACTGGTATAACAGCCATGGTAAACAGTGTTTAGTGGTGTTTGCACCATGTTCTTCTCCCAGACAATGACCACATGGAGTCACTTGCTCTATACGAGGAAAGCAGGATTAGGTTTTAAAGCTGAGTAAGAACCCTGAATAGTAGAAATATTTAAGAACCCATAGCTTATTGATCATCCCGATACATGTTAAACCTCTGGAAACCTAACTTGTAGCTTTGGCGATGTCAAACGAAATGAACTCATTCTAAGCATAGATGTAAGGAAGGCTTCTTTAGTGTACAATGAAGTGTTCCTTTTTGTCCGATCACATTCACATTCCAGGTGTGACCTGTTAGAATAACCTGAGTCTGAACAGTATTAGAATGAGTCACCTCTTTAGAGATTGTGAAAGCCAGCAAGTCCATCACAATATAATAAGGATTTGAGTACCTGGGTAATCACAATGCTATACCGTGAATAATATAATATCTAACATCAACACTTACAGAATGATAAAATGAGAGGGCACATGTCTGAAAAGTAAGTTTATTTTTTTCACTACTGTATTTTGCCAGATAACTTTTGAAAATGTAAAACTGTAAAATAGCAGTGACATTCAAATCCTTGTAGAAGGTAGTACTTAGAGCTTAATAATAATGTTCTGATCATGACCATGAAATACAAATACAAACACAAACTTAATTTTATATTTAGAACAGAGGCAGCTCCTTACTAGATATATGTATGGTTTATCTACAGCAAATATTTATATCTTAGGTTGGCTCTCCCTCTGACAGTTAATCACTTAAGTTCATGCACACATAAGGAATATAAATTAATTTCAATATCAACCTTAGTAAAAAAAATAAGAAAAGTTGTATTTCATATTTTCTTTCAATTTAACAAATATGAAAAAAGTTCTCTCTCTCTCTCTCTATATATATACATATATATGTATAATATATATATATAAAATCATCTATTTCATTGGAAAAATTATATAGTACTACATTAACTTGGATTTTAATTCTAGTTCTACCACTTACTGACCACATGGGTTTTTTTTAGCCTCTCTGGCCTCAGATTCCTCTTCACTAAATATATGTCAGAAACATGCGGTGAAGATAGAGGTAGTGTATACAACCAAGCGGTAACTCAATAAAATTCCCTTATTTCCACCTGAAATTCACTGAAAAATCCCATGTTACAAGAAGGAAAGATAAACGCCACTGGTTGGAATTTATCTGCAGCAAATATACTGGCTTAGTATACTGGGATATAGACAATATATTAAATATAGGACCTTTGTGAAACTTAAAAACATTTAATTACAAACAAGTGTCATCACGATAACTGATGCCAATACGTGAGCTTAAACCGGATCTTAATTCAAGAGAGAAAGATAATTGAGGCAGGTGAATAAACTCAAATTTGGACAGAATACTAGATGATGTGGGAGATTAATTACACTATTAAGAAATATAATCTGAAGTATTTAGTGTTGAAATAGCACAATGCCTACAACTTACCTTCAGACTGAACATTAAGAAATGTAAGAGAAAGAGAGAGAGAAAAATATAGCAAGTCATTAATATAAGAACCAAGGTAGAAGGTGTAAGTTTGTGCATTGTATTAGTCTTTCAACTTCTCTATATGTTTGAAAATTTTTATAATATATAGTTGAAGGGAAACAAGTTTTTATATCATTATTTACCTTGATAATAAGTCTATGCTTACTTATTGAAGCATTTATGAGTAATCATCAATATTTTAAAATCTTTACTTATGTAAACATGAATTCTATGCAACCAAGCCAAGAATAAAGTTAGATATGTGTGTGGGTGTGTGTCTCCCTTTCTAGTATATAGTTATATGTACGATATGTATTATATAGTATATATATATTATAGTTACCACTAATATGTGCTCCTATTTGTTCTATGATATATAGTAGTATTTTTCTCATCTATAAATTTATTTTTGAGTTGTTTCCCAGTATTCAAGTTAAGTACATATTCAGGGCTCAAGAATATTTTATAAGTGTATAAAAGAATGAACATACTAGAAACCATGGTTAAAATGTTAAAGAAGGAGACGCCTGGATGGCTTACTCAGTTAAGCATCTGACTCTTGATTTTGGCTCAGGACAAGATCTCAAAATTCATGAGTTAGAGCCCCGTGTCAGGCTATGTGCTGACAGCATGGATCCTGCTTGGGATTCTCTCTCTCTCTCTCTCTCTCTCTCTCTCTCTCTTTCTCTCTCTCTCTCTCTCTCTCTTTCTCTCTCTCTCTCTCTCAAAATAAACAAATAAACATTTTAAAATGTTAAAGCAGAAGCTATATGCTTCATTATGCAATATACTGCATTTGTTTTCCCCCGGACTAAAGTTTATATTCTTCTGCAAAAATAATGATATAAAAGATATAAGAAGCACCACTTTCTAATGAGAAATTTCAGTTATTTGTAAACTATATCCTGACCACCATATTCTGGCTAATTTATGGAGAATATAGTGTTAAGTAATATAAGCATGTGTGTATAGTTATTCTAAGATTAAACTACATACAATTTTAGCAATACCATACTTAGTGATATCTCATTTGACACACTATGGCAGTTAAGAACTAATTTCATATCGTGGTATTATTAGCTGGTAACCAGTGATTTACAAGAGACAGGTATTAAGATATAAATGAAATAACATAGATTTCTTAAACAATCATTAAACAGCAAAGAGTAAAAGCCTTTACTAAAATACCATATCTACTTAGTAGGGCTTCATGATTTAGTGTGAGATCCTCTGAAGAAAATAATCTATCACAATTACCATTTTGAAGTTTACCTGAAAACACGGTTTTGGTATTCACTGTACATATTTGGTATCATATGTTTGTAAACAAAGATATTGCTGCTAAACCTTTAGATTTTGTTTTGTTACTTGTGGGAGGAGAAAAGTGACTGGGGCCCACTGACTGGTTCTAGTCGCTGCTAGGGATCAAGGAATGAGAAAATGGGATAGAGAAAGGAGAGAGGGTGAGAGCTGTCCACACTGTTTACAAGTGGGGGAGGGGAGGTGGGCAGGAACTCAAGAAGGGCTGGAAGGCTGCCTCCTGGGACCCTGGAAACACAGGACTGCTGAGTCAAAATCATACTACTAGGAAATTATTTCCAAATCTGATTCCTAAAATGGCCAAAAATAAAGCACAATCAGTTTATTTAGAGTTCAGTGATCATGAGTATGACTCTAGCATAGAGAATTTTAAAATTTTAGATGGACACGATATTGGTTTGTTTTGATAAATTAAAATTAGGGGGGATATATATGTATATAAATTCTATTTTTAAATTTTAAGCATTTAAAACCTTATGAATAAATCAAATGCTAATATTCCATGGTGTCCCAAACTCAGTATTGGAAAATGCTCTAGTAGTGGTAGGTAACTTGGCTTTCCAAATATACTTACCACCGATCTGTGAACATCCAAGACAAAATTTTCAGGATTACTGTTTGTTGCTTGCAATTCTAAGGTTTCGTGTGTGGGATTAACTAAAGAAATCATCTGAGCCATGCACCTGGGAGGAAACACAAAGCCAGTAAACTTGTTCAATGATAATTTTATAAACTTGATGACTATTAATGGGTTGAACTGCATACCCAAAAAAGATATATTTAAGTTCTCACTCCCAATAACTCAGAATGTGACCTGATCTGGAAATAGGGTCACTGCAGGTATAATTAGGTAAGATGTGATCATACTGGAGTAGGGTGGCCCTTAATCCACTATGACTGGTGTCCATATAAGAAGATAATGTGAAGACACATGAGAAAATGGCCATATAGCAATGGAGGTGGAGATTACAGTGATGCGCCCCTACATCAAGGAATACCAAAGATTTCTGGCAAGCGCCAGAAGCCACAGATGAAAGAAGGATTCTCTCTTATTGGTTTCAGGGGGAACATGGTCCTGCTGAAAACCCTGAATTCAAATTTCTAGCCTCCAGAACTGTGAGACAATACATTTATGTTGTTTTAATCTACCCAGCGGATGGTACTTGTTATGACAGGCCTAGAAAACTAACATAATAACTTGTGTGAGTTTCAAAATAAGAATAATCATATATGAACTAATGACATTTTGCTAAATTAGTCCCTGATTTTCTATTTTTGAGACCAAATGTTATTCCACCCTGGGTACTAGAATATATTCCAGTTTTAGGAGCAATATTTACTCATTATTTTATAACTGTTAAATTCAGCCAAAAAAGTTAACATAGTCTAGACATAATAACAAAGAGTAAAAAATTCACAAAGTTCTGTCCATTACATTGAAAAGATCCAGACTAATGATGAGTAAATGCCCTCCCCCCAGAAATGTAGCTGATATTTACACTAAAAGCAAAGAATAATCAAGAGCGTTCATAATTCTCACCCCGCTATCATTTTTAATACCTTTTGATGTATAGCATGAAAATTGTCATCTTGCAAAAATGCAAATCAAACCACACTGGGATACCACCTCAAACCTGTTAGGATGGCTGTTATTAAAAAAAAATAGTATGTGTAGGCAAGGATGTAGAGAAAATGGAATAGTGGTCCACTGATGATGGGAATGTAAACTGGTACAGCCACTATGGCAAACAATGGGGGGAGGGTTCTCAAAAAATTAAAAAATAAAACTACTATGTGATCCAAAAATACCACTTTGGACTATATTTCCAAAATAAATTAAATCAGTATCTTAAAAAGATATCTGCATTTCCATGTTAATTGCAGCATTATTCACAATAGCCAAGATATGGAAATAACCTAAATGTTCTTCCACAGAGGAACAGATAAATAAAATGTGATATATACAATGGAATATTATCCAAACGTAAAAAAAGAAGGAAATCCTGACATTTGTGACAACATGGATGATCCTAGAGGACATTATGCAAAGTGAAAATAGTCAGACAGAGAAAGACGAATGCAGTGTGATCTCATTTATACGTGGAATCTAAAACAGTGAAAAATAGTCTTGTGGGAATTAAAATCAATTTCACTGCAAAGATTAATATAACTTGATGACATCTGAAATGGGCAAAGGTGCAAAAAGTAAGAGAGGTGTATGTAGCCTGTGATTGCCAGTGGACCAAGGGGCAAATATGTAAACTAAAGAGGTACTTGATTCATTGTTCATCCAGAAAAATGTTTTCAAAGGAACTGAATCTAATAAACCTTTTTTTAATTGCTAGTTTCCCCAATAATGAGAAATGAAGTTTACAATTATAAATGTGTATACTGAGGATTGTTTTTTTTTTTTTTTTTTTAGTGCTTATTTATTTTTGAGAGAGAGAGAGACAGAGTGAGATCAGGAGAGGGGCAGAGAGGGGGAGACACAGAATCCCCGAAGCAGGTTCCAGGCTCTGAGCTGTCAGCACAGAGCCCAATGCGAGGCTCGAACTCAGGAACTGTGAGATCATGACTTGAACTGAAGTCGGACACTTAACCGACTGAGTCACCCAGGCACCCCAATATACTGAGGATTGTTGATGCACATATTATTTAGGGACAGAATTAAATTTCTTGAGTTAAAACGTTGTTATACTTTTTCCTTGGGTTCCATATTCCTCATAATAAAATATTTTGTTATCAAGATGGTCTCAAACTTGTTAATACAGAATAACAAGGGAAAACTAAAATAATATTACCTGTCAAATCAATGAAAAACAAGAAGGTAATTTTCTTAAATGTTGATTTATTTATTTTTGAGTGAGAGTGTGAGCGGGGAAGGGGCAGAGACAGAGGAAGACAGAGAATCTCAAACAGGCTCCATGCTGTCAGCAGAGAGCCTGATGCAGGACTCAAGCTCATGAACTTTGAGATCATGACATGAGCCAAAACCAAGTCAGATGCTTAAGTGACTGAGCCACCAGGTGCCCCAACGAGAAGGTAATTTTAATGTGAACCAAGTGGTAGCACCTTAAAAACCATTTCCAGAATGAAGTGTACATGTGAACTCTGCATTATTTTTTTGACTTCTTATGAGTCTTAACCTCTTTTAAAATAAAAAGACACTTAAAAAAAAAAAGACAGTGTCAAATGCTGGGGATGAGAAACTATTGTGAACCACGGAGAAGAATGAACTTTCTATAAAATAATAAAACAAAAAATTCCTCCAATATGTAAAGGTTCCTGAGGTGACTAAATTCAATTAATTTCATTAATTTAATTCTGCAAATTAATTAGTAAGTGATCACTACCTGTCATTCTGAAATTCATTAATAATCATCTGTAAGGCAAACAACAAATTAAAGCTTTCTCTGACTTATAAGTGCAGAGTCCTGGGGCGCCTGGGTGGACCAGTGGGTTAAGCCTCAGACTCTTGGTTTTGGACAGCCTTCAGCTCAGGTCCCAATTTCAGGTCATGATTTCATGGTTCACCCACGTTGGGCTCTGTGCTGACAGCGTGGAGCCTGTTTCAGATTTTCTGTCTCCCTCTCTCTCTGCTCCTCCACCCCCCTCAAAATAAATAAAGATTAAAAAAATTTTCAAAATAGAAGTGCAGAGTCATACTAACTCCACTCATCTTTGCTTACACTTGATATAAACCTAGGGACTACATAATGTACCTCCAATATGAATATTTCCACTGCACTGGAGGCTTTTTAGCAAACTTCATGCTCATCATTCAGATGTTTAACAGAAATCTCAAATTTACAGGTCCCAAACTGAGCTCTTGATACCTACCCTCACACCAGCTCTTCTTATAGTCTCCTCTATCTCAGTTGATGTCACATCCTTAGTTCCAGTTGGTCAGGTCAAAACCTTTAGTGTCATTCATGCCCTGCTGTTTTCCTTATGCCTCAAATAGTAGTAGTCATTAGCTCCAATTTAAAAAATAACCCATAACTGAACACTTCTCTCCACATTCACTGGTAATACTCTGGCCCAAGCCGCTATCACCTTGGTCCTGAATTAGTGTAATGACCTCCTAACTGATATTCCTCTCACATCACATGCAGGTATCAATTCCAGGTAGATTGTACATATAAATATAAGAGGTCGAGACAAGATATTTTTCTAGAAAGAACAGTGAAGTTCTTAATGACGTTGGAGTATGGAAGAACAGGAGAAAAGAAAAAGGTAGAGAAACGACATTAAAATTAAGAATTTAATTTTGTTAAAAGACTCTATTAAGGGACTGAAAGGGAAACTCACAAGATAAGAAGGAATGTTTGCAACATATATAACCCACAAAGGTTTGTATCTAATATATATAAAGACTTATAAAGATATAAAGGAAAATACAAACTAACAGAAAAATGGTGAAGGGACATGAACGGGCACTTCAAAAAAGCCTATATCAAAATGGTCAATAAATACATGGCAGATACTCAACCTCATTAGTCATGAAGGAAATGTAAATGAAAGGTATATTGATAAACCACTTTATACACATCAGAATGGTCAAAATTAGTCTTACCATACCCACGTACTTGAGAATGTGAAGCAATTACAATTCACGTATGGCCGGTGGGAGTGTAAATAAATACAACCAATTCTGAACTCTGTCATCATCCACTACATTAAAGTGATATTGCATTCCTATGTTTGTACCCAAGAAAAATAGGCATAAATATGCAACAAAAGCATAAACAATGTTACATACAACACGTTTCATAATATACCAAACGGGGGGAAAAAAACACAAAAGTCTATTAACAATAAGAAGGATTTTTTTTTTTTGCAGGAACGAAAATAAATGAAGAATCGTACATAGAACAATATGAATGGGTCAATAAGTCCCGAATATCATTCAAATATGAGTGAAACAAGCATCAGAGAAAGTTTTGAATAGGAAAAAAGGAGTACAAAATTTATAATTAAAGAAAAAGACCATGACCTCTTAAAATGACCATTCATATCTCAAGTATATCACAAAAAATATTACCAACACGAAATAGGAACAGAACATTATAATAAAAAAAAAACCACATAAATCAAACATCCAAACAACAACAAAAATGGTCTTGGATGTTGACAGCTGACCTGAAAATTCAACAGAAAGATTGGAAGATAAATTCAAATAAATCTAACTTAATCCAAAAGCACAAATGTTGGTAAAAAAGGCCAAACTATAAGAAAATTAAAATAGCCCCCAAGTTCTAAAACTAAAACATGGCTGTTTTAGGAAGAGACAAAATAGAGAGCATAATCTGAGACTTCCAGAAACTGAAAATCATGTGTTTCCATATTGAAAGGAACCCCAACCACCTAGATAAATGTATGAAAATAGAGCCACACCAATTTATAGCATTAAAACATTTTAAAGACACTGAGTACAATTAATGGCCAGACAAACTTCCAAAGAGGATAAGGATCCATAATAAGGCTGGCTCACAAAATAGTTATTATCAAACATGTTTTAATAATATGTAATTTTCAATTATACACAGTACAACTTGGATCAAAAGAAATATGCTTTAGAAAACCATGTACAAAAGTAACAAGAACTTAAAAAGAAAGAGAAAAGGTGAGCACCTTTTAGTGGAATGAAAAAAAAACACATGACTGTAAAACTGGTTGAGCTAAACATTTTCACATAAGTGTATTCGATTTGTTACATACACATATAGTTTTCATACATTAATATATTTTTAAAACGAGAAAAAATATACAACTAGAAAGACATTTGTTAATAACTTGAAGTAGACACTGCTGCTGCCCTACCCAGTTCCCCTAGAAGATCTTCACCAGTTCTCTAGCCCCAGACTCCAACCTCTACATGTCGCTGTTCGTCTTCCATCTGAGACCTTCAGATGATTCCCTTGGGCCCTGCTGTCTCCTCAAGTGTACAGATAGTAGAAGTGCCTGGGAGTTTATACCTCTTCCCAAGGAAGCCTATAGTGACTAGTTTGGGGAGTTCAAAAGCTCAGCATCTTGGCATGAGGACAAACTCTGAGATGTCATTTATGCTCCAGAGCTGTCTGCAGGATCAGATAAAGTCTGAGACTGTACCTGCAATCATGAGCTTGCGTACTTCCTCCCTTTTCTTATCCTGCTTCCCATATTCTCTTACTGATTTTTCTCACTGAGATCACTTCCTCAACAAATCACTTGCTACAGATTTATTTGGCTAACAGATCTGGCACTGGGAGAAATCAACATTCTTCTGGTGTACTAAGGGAGAGAAATTAACAAACAGGTACTGATTTGCCCACTAGTGTGCATACTCTTTAAAGGTAGGAATAGTGACTTGGTTACCCCTATGTACCAGCATCGAAACTGGTGCCAGACACGTAATAGGAACTCAACTATGTAAATATAAATGGTCATATCTCAAGGGCATGCACTATTAGCCAAGTGACCAAGTATTCTCCACTGCCCACTACTTACCCTCTGCTTTGCTTTGACCAAACTTCAGTCGGCCTTCTATCTTTCCCAAAGGCCCCTGAGCTCTGTTTGTTCCCAAGCCTGAGCAAGCACAAAAAAAGTGCAACATGCCTCCTTTCTCTGCTTCTCCTGGGAATTGGCTTACCACAGCATTGCTCCTTTTCCTATCTGTCCCCACCAGTCATTTTCCTTTCTATGTCCAGTTTTCCCTCCAAAGACTCTGCTTAACTCTTCTTGTCCCACCTTCACCTTTTACTGTTTGATTGTGAGATGCTTGCAGATTTCTGAGATCAGCATTCTCCAACTATTTCAATAGTTCCTTTCTTTCCCTTGCAATAATCATTTTGAATAAAGGCCTCTCTACACTAAGCCCTGATTTGTTTTTCTTTCACATAAGTTTTCCATGGGGTAGTTTCAATATCAAACCTTCCCTGGAAAAGAAAATCAATGACTGAAAATATATTTATGTCTTATCAAAAAAGATCAAGTGGATTATAACAATATTCTTTTAGAAAAACTTTTTTCTTTACATGAAATAATTTTATCTATTAAATGGAACTTACTTGCCAAGGTCACATTGTACTTCTGGTATTGTGGTTGGTTTTGGTAATTCAGTAGTTAATCTCAGTAAATACCAAAACTCCAGAGCCACATTAGGTTGAAAAACAATGCTGGTGGAGAAAAACACACAAAATCTTGTCAGTGACTTTAGTTTGTGTCATAAACCTGGCAGACAAAAATCCTAAATAGGTGGTTTCAAGTACAATATTTGACAACTGTTCTGTGACAAATTCTACTCTTGTTGTAGATATATTAAAAATTTTTCATTTTTGGTGAGAAAATCACTTTATTATTCAGAAAAACAGTGTCATCATTAATATCTGTTTAATAAATGCCTGTTGAATGAATGAAAAATGTTTAATGAATTCAAATGTCTTGCAAGAGCTATAACAAGCGAAGTCCTGCTTTCTGTGATTAAAGCCAACTTAGTTTGTTGAATAGAACGCATGTATATTTTCATGCGAAGGCTACCAAGTGACATGCAACTCTGGAGAGCTTCCCTTATAGTCTGCGTGTGCTCACCTTTGGGGGAAACAGAGACAGAACCTGTGACTGTCTACAAGTAGAACCAGAAAAAAAACTAACTAAATAAAAAATCAATAAAACCGGGCTGGCATCGCAGCTCTGTCATCTTTTATATGAGGAGACTTGAACAAGTCACTTAAAATAATTTTGAAGGCTTAATTTCAGAGGATCGACAATAAAATATAATGCTACACTCCCACCATACCTTTCATCTCTACAGCCCGGAGTTGCTGGAGAATACCGTGCCACATACTTAGTACATTCTAGTGGATACAGCTGAAGTTTCTTGAGTCCATTAAGAGCAGCATTTGATAACTGCACATCTAAGTGAATAATTCTCTTTTTTGGATTAGAGAGAGGTATTTCAATGCAAATGCTCTCCTAGAATTACAGAACAAATATATAATCAGCTCTTAGTGTCAGCACTGAATTAGTATTCTACAAAAGCAAATGTAAAGAAAACTTTCACACAACAAAAGGCCATTTGTTTCATTTTTCTGCTTGATCTACTATTGAATATATCTCACTCACCTTTAATTTCTTATATGTTTTCCTTGACTAGTTTTGGCAAATGGTAACATTATTATTTTTTTTTCAACAACAAATACTCCAAGACATCCATCTAGCTAAATGCTCAGGAAAGTGTAAAATTACTTCTGAAATATAGTTTTCTTCAATACCATTATTACCACGAGGTCCATTTGTTAATGTTTCCCCTAGCTGTGGTACTCAAACTTTAGCATGCATAAGAATCCTCTGCAGAGGTTGCTAAAACATAGATAACTGGTCCCCTACCCCAAAGATTCTGATTCAGTAGCTCTGGCATGGGGCCTGAAAATATATCTTTTCTTTTTTTCTTTTTCTTTTTCTTTTTTTTTTCTTTTTCTCTTTCTTTCTTTCTTTCTTTCTTTCTTTCTTTCTTTCTTTCTTTCTTTCAGAGAGAGACCGAATCATAAGCAGCCTCCAGGCTCAGCATGGAGCCCCACACAGAGCTGGATCTCACGACTGAGATCATGGCCTGAGCCGAAATCAAAAGTTGGACACTTAACTAACTGAGCCACCCAGGCGCTCCCCCACCTCTTTTTAGAAAGAGAGAAAAAATGTATTTGTTTTTTTGAAAAATTTTTAAAGTTTATTTTTGAGAGGGCGGGGGAGGGGCAGAGAGAGAGGGAGACACAGAATCCACAGCAGGCTCCAGGCTGTGAACTGTCAGCACAAAGCCCAACATGGGGCTCGAACTCATGAACTGAGGGATCGTGACTGGAGCCAAAGTCAAGACGCTCAAGCGACTTAGCCACCCAGGTGCCCAGAAAATATGTATTTCCAAAAAGTCCTATTGATTCAGAGGATACAATCTGTAACATCAGCATTGAGTACTAGGGAAAATCTGAACTAAGAAGACAAATTATGCTGATAATACAAACTATCTTCTTGTTTAGATTCCTTCCTTCTATTTTGGTTTTTCCTGTCCTACCCCCTAGCTACATCTACTCAGCCCTGGAAGGCACTCTTTACATTCCAAGTTCTTGATCCCCATGCTGGACTTTTCTGGCTAATGACTTATATTTCATCCCATTACAGCCGTGATCTCCATGACATTAAAGACCATTAATTGAAACAAAAGTGTTAAAGGTGATTAGCAGGCAGGACATATCTCAATCTTAAGCAAAGACCAGTTGTCTAAAATGCCTTACCCTAATGAAATAGAGAATGTTGGACATTTCATTCATAATTCAAAGCGTGGTAATGGATGTACTTTAGGACTTGGAGGTATTTTGAAACTTATCAAATTAAAGAGTGACAAAAACAACCTTGAGGTTAAGCTGGTAGGTACAGGTGGTGATGGGGAGAGAGTTATTCACAAAACATATCTTTAAGATAGACATTACAGCTTCATCCAAGGAACGAACATTTGCTTGATTACCAATATATAAATAAATGAGTGGATAAATGTAACATTTGGGGGGAATAGAAATAGCATTTAGTATGGTGAACATCTGGTAAGGAAAGATGAAAAACAAGAATATATACAAATTTACAACTGAATTGGGATATCATTTAAAAAAAATTTTTTTAACATTTATTCATTTTTGAGAGATAGAGAGAGACAGAGCATGAGCAGGGGACGAGCAGAGAGAGAGGGAGACACAGAATCCAAAGCAGGCTGCAGGCTCCAAGCTGTCAGCACAGAGCCCGATGTGGGGCTCGAACCCACGAACTGCTAGATCATGACCTGAGCCCAAGTCAGACGCTTAACTGACTGAGCCACACAGGCGCCCCATGGGATATCATTTATTACAAATCAGATTTAATTATACATGCAATGGAAAATGGCCACTGCCAATAGTTTCAGAAGATATTAGAATCATGGATTCTAAAATATATGGGCGTTTAAATTGCTATATTAAAATAATCAATGTTCATAATCATAAAGAAGGAAAAGTAAAAATATAAAATGCAAAAAACCCAATAATGACATTATGTCACAAAGTTTATAATTTCATGAGACTGTTATAGAATTTAGCCTTCTAGGAAGTTTCTAAGGGTCAAACAGATCAACAACTAAACCATATGACCAGGATAACAAATACCAACAACCATATATTGGCCTAGAAACTTTGCCCAGGTCTTTAGACAGAAAACTAAAATGAGACAACGTTGGACTAGACATTTGTCCTGGTCTACTACTCAGATATTTCTTAGAGATGATCGGTGTCAGTCTATAGTAATGCCATAGCTTCTTCTTCATAAAAGTAAAAAGTGATTTTCAAAATGTTTTCACCACAACCTCAAGGAATTAATTTTACATCACAACCCGGCCCACATACACGTACCACTGAAAAAAAAGATTCACAAAACATTCCTTACTCTTCCCACACATGACATTTTCTGATACTTTCTATTTTCTTTTATTCTATTTCTTTATTTTGTAATTTTTAAAATTTTTTAATTAAAAAAAATTTAATGTTTAATTTTGAGGGAAAAAGAGAGCATGAGCAAGGGAGGGGCAGAAAGAGAAGGAGACAAAGAATCTCAAACAGGCTTCAGGCTCTGAGCTGTCAGCACAGAGCCTAATGCTGGGCTCAAACCCACAGATCGCGAGATCATGACCTGAGCTGAAGTGAGGCACTTAATGACTGAGCTACCCAGGTGCCCCCTACTCTATTCTATTAAAAAAAGAAATAATAATAATAATAATAATAATAATAATAATAATGCTCATTTTGACCCACTCATGTTTTGAGATCTATACAATAAAACCTCTGGTCTAAAGAGGAAGGAAGTACTGGAATACCAAATTGTTTCATGTCTTATCACATATAAACTTTGAGCTCAAAGTAAAACAAAACCACTTTCAATCTAGTGTGATCTCTGTGAACTACAAGCCATGTAACAGAAGCATGCCCTAGTGTTACAAATGTGTTTGGACCTTCTGCACTTGGCCAAATCTCAAGAGATGAAAATGAGGATGCAGCTCTGGGGCATTTGTGTAACAGTTCCTCTTTGATACGTCCATGGCTGAGAAGAAAAGCTGGTAAAAGCAAGATAAGAGGTACCAGCCAGATGTCCAAGGCCGGATACTCCCCTTGCATGCTCTTGGCTTCTGTAACCTTGTTTGCCTCCTGCCTCCACCAACTACCCAAGTAGCACCATTGATAAATGCCCCCTCCCCTTTTTCTTTTTTCTCTTGGACCCCCTCCCATCCCAGCCATAAAAGGAGGCCAGCCAATGCCAAGGTTTGGGACTCAGTCTTTGGAGGTGACTCCACTGGGCTGGCACCGGTGCACAATGAACAGTCTTTCCTGATTCCCCGAGTGCGTGTGGCTTGTCTCTTCCTGGGCGTGGTGTACTTGCTGTAACATTTTGGAGCATTGGCTGGGAAGCCAACAGCTGCACTAGCCCCTTGAGCCACCGTTGTCGGTGGCCAGCAGACAGGCCACTCTTCGAGGGCCCCTGTGACAGAAAAGAAGGCGCACCGCTGGTGACTTCACTGGACTCTGACCCTTGCTGGGCTGGCCATAGTCCGCCCCCACTGCACTCGGATGGACTCCAGGGGGAATCAGAAAATTCTGCCTGGATGGGACATCGGACCTGGTAAGTGTCCCCAGGGACCCAGGACCGAGTTCAGGCCCACCCTAGAGGCAGAAGGGGAGCTTGATCACCTCCCAGGTGACACAGTCTCTGCATAGCACAGGGAAGTCCTGGGTGGAAGTCTGCAATCTGTGTGAATGTGTGCGTGAGTGCCCGTGCTCCACGGTCTCAGCTACGGAGCCTGAGTGGGTCCTACCCTGCAATTCCGCGATGACCTCATACAGTTCAAGGCAGAATCAGGTTCACAGAGGCCTCATCCGAGTCAGGGGTTTATACTGACCTGCCAATGCTAAGAGGCATCTAAATCCCCGTGAGGGGAGTGGCCAGGCAGACGAAGTGACATCTTCCCTTGTGTTTGTCCTGCAACACTGTACATTGGGAAGGATTTATCTAGAATACCAGGATGGGGGAAAATTCCTCAAAACCAACTGTTTTGGAATGTATGATTAAGAATTTTAAAAAGGGATTTTCAGGTGACTATGGGGTCAAATTGACCCCCAGGAAGTTACACACTCTCTGTGAATTAGAATGGCCCATGTCTGGTGTAGGTTGGTCCCCTGCAGGCACCTGAGATGTCCCCACAATCTGAGCTGTTTATAAAGTAGTTAGTGGAGACCTTGGCCACCCAGATCAATTCCTATATATGGATCAGTGGCTGGAAATAGCCCAAGTCAAGCCTACTTGGGTCTGGGTTGATGTTAATAGTAAGGGACAATGTAGGGTCTTAGTGGCACAGGCCAAGAAGAAGACCTCATAGCAGAAAATTCTGCCCTCCATCCTCCAGGAAAATTCAGAAGTCCCTCCATTTCCACCACCATATGCCCCCAGCGCCCCATCAATCAAGGAAGGGGAACCTCCCCTGCCTGATAATCCACCCCCATTGGTCTCGGCTCTGCCAGCAGTCAGACCACCCCAACCGGGGACACCTCAACTGGTAGGAAGATGCCTTAGGTCCGTGGCTCAGGGTCCAAAGCCCCCAATGGCAATGCAGATGGCATTGTGGGAGACTGGGGGCCACCAGAGAATAGGCCCCAATGGGACCTTACAATAGGGGGGATTGTTTTTCTACTACCAACCGTTCTCTACTACTGACTTCCTCAGTTGGAAACACCACACGCCGCCCTACTCTGAGAAGCCACAGGTGATGACAGATCTCCTAGAATCCATAATCCAGACTCACCGCCCTGCTTGGGTCAGCTGCAAACAGCTTCTTCTTACCCTTTTCAACACGGAAAAGCACTGACAAATTGTCCCCAAAGCCAGAAAATGGCTCCAGATTCAGGTATGAGATGGGAATCTAGATATTGAGGCTTGGGTATGGGAGGCTATGCCCGAAGAAGAGCCCCACTGGGACCCCAACACACAAATGGGAAGGGCCAGACTAGAAAAATACTGACTCACCTTCCTCCAGGGAATAAAACCAGGGGCCAAAAAGCCCACCAACATGGCAAAGGTATTTGAGGTCTTACAAAAGCCAGAAGAGAATCTGGCTGATTTCTATGAAAGATTATGTGAAGCCTTCAGAGTTTACACTGCATTTGACCCAGAAGCCCCTGAAAATCAGTGCATGGTCAATGCTGCCTTTGTGGGACAGGCCCAAAGTGACATTAGACAGAAGCTCCAAAAATTGGAAGGATTTGATGGAAAAAATGCCACAAAATTATTGGGAATCGCCAACAACGTTTTTGTAAACTAGGATCAAGCTGCCAGAAAGGAGGCAGACCGAAGAATGAAACAAAAGGCAGCTCTCCCGGCCGCCGCCTTGAGGTGACCACCCCCTCCGGAAGGGCCCCCACGGAAACCACGAGGGATGCAAGAACAAAGAAGAAGGGTGCCACTGGGATGGGATCAATGTGCCAACTGCAAAGAATTTGGACACTGGAAAAATGAACGCCCCAAATGCCAAAAAGGGAGACCAAACACTTCTGCTCCACCCAGCCACTACCAGCCAGGACCACCTGAGGCTGACCTGAATGGACTGGCAGGAGTGGACTCTGATAAGGAAAGACCAGGTTCTATCCAACTAGGCCCCTATGAGCCCATGGTCAAAATGAAGGTGAGGGCCAAACAATAGACTTCATGGTGGACACTGGGGCCGAACACTCTGTGGTGACATGCAAGGTGGCACCTCTGTTGGGTCGAGAAGTCACCATCGTAGGAGCACAGAGGTGTAAACCCAAAGGCCATGTTGTGGTCTCCGACAATGCCAGCTGGGGCGTCACCAAGTAGTGCATGAATTCCTGTACCTACCTGACTGCCTGGTCTCACTGTTAGGTAGAGACCTCTTAGCCAAGTTGGGTGCAGATAACCTTCTCCTCAAACAGACAGACACAATTGCGCCTAAAAGAAAAGGCTCAACCCATGATTTTGTCCCTGACGATTTAATGGGAAGAAAAATGGAAATTATATACTTACCCTCCCGGGGAGCCAACTGTGGCCCCCGAGCTAGAAGCTGAATTCCCTTCAGTTTGGGCAGAAGGAAACTCCCTGGTCTGGCAAAAAACCATCCCCCCCGATATTAATTGACCTAAAGCCTGGGGCTGAACCTGTCAAAATACACCAATATATGATCCCACAGGAGGCACGCCTGGGGATCCAGACACACTTGGACAGGCTACTCAAATGGGGATTTCTAAAACGATGCCAGTCCCATGGAATATTCCCCTGCTGCCCGTGAAAAAGCCTGGGACAAATGATTACTGCCGTGTACAAGACCTGAGAGCCATTAATGAAGCAGCCTTCATGTTGCATTCAGCATTGCCTAACCCATACACTCTACTAAAACTCATACCCTCTGAAGCAGAATGGTTCACATGCCTAGATTTAAAGGACACCTTCTTCTGTCTCCAACTAGAGCCTAACAGCCAACCCGTATTTGCTTTTGAGTGGGAAAACCCTACCACATGGGCAAAGGAACAATTCACTTGGACTAGACTGCCACAAGGATTCAAAAATTCACCAACCTTATTCAGTGGGGCACTAGCATCTGATTCAGCCAGGTTTCCAAGATGGAACCTAGCATGTTCCCTCTTCCAGTATATGGACAATCTCTTGCTAGCCAGTCCCAAGCAGACCCAGTGCTGGGAGGGAACCAGAGCCCTACTCAGGCTATTAGCAGAGGCGGGATACCAGGTGTCAAAGAAAAAGGCACAGATCTGCCAAGAGGAAGTTCAATATTTGGGCTTCAAAATTACCTAAGGCAAACAGATGCTGGGAGCCAAAGGGAAACAGGCAGTCTGTGCCATTCCGGTTCCCACTATCTGCTGGCAGATCCAAGAGTTACTGGGAGCAGGAAGATTCTGTCCAATATGGATCCCAGGGTTCTCAGAGTTGGCCAGACCTCTATACAAAGCACTAAAGGGGGAAGAGAGAGCACCCCTTTTCTGGGGCCCTAATCAAGAAAAGGCATTCAAAAGTATAAAAACAAAACTCACAGAGGCACTGCTCTTGGGACTCCCAGATATATCATGAGATTTCAACCTGTTCATACATGAGAAGAATGGGGTGGCTCTGGGGGTTCTCACCCAGGAATGTGGGCCTTGGCAAAGACCAGTGGCATACCTTTCAAAGCAGATTAACTCAGTTGTGGCAGGATGGTCACCTTGTCTGAGGACCCTGGCAGCCACCACACTTTTAACCAAGAAAGCAGACAAACACGTTGGGGCAAAACCTAAACCTTAAGGTTCCCCATTCTGTCATTGCCTTGATGGATGCCAGAGGGCAACACTGGGTAACGCATGCTCGGATGATACAATATGAGGGATTGCTACGTGAGAACCCATGAATAAGATTGGAAGCCATAAAAACTCTAAGCCCTGCCGCTTTCTTGCCTGCAGCAACAGGGCCCTCAGAGCATGATTGTCTAGAAGTACTTGATGAAGTCTCTTCCAGCTGACCAGACCTATCAGACAGGCCCTTACGAAATTCTGACTTCATCCTGTATACCAACAGTAACAGCTTCATGAATGAAGGCAAAAGATATAGTGGTTTTGCAATAGTCTCTGATTTTGAGGTCAAAGAAGCAAAGGCCCTTCCATAGGACAACAATGGTCAGCCCAAAGAGCAGAACTGTGGGCCCTAATAAGAGCACTGGAACTCAGTAAAGACAAACAGGCCAACATATACACTGACTTGAGCTATGCCTTTGCCACTCTACATGTACAAGGGGCTCTATACAAGGAGAGAGGACTTGTGAGCGCATGAGGAAGAGAAATAAAAAATCGGGAAGAAATCCTAAAACTATTAAGGGCAGTCTGGGATCCGAGGGAGGTAGCAGTCATCCACTGCAAGGGACACCAAAGAGGAAAGGACTCTGTCAGAAGATAACCGATGAGCTGACATCACAGCTAAACAAGCAGCGGGAAAACAGACAACACCCTCAAAAATCATGCTGGCCCTGGAACTGCCAACTTCCCCAAAGTACACAATCCAAGAAACAAAACAGGCACAGCACAGCAGAAAAAGGAGGCCAGACAGAAGACGGATGGTGGGTACTTCCAGACCAAAGAGTCTATGTACGGGAGCAGCTAGCCCACCAGGGGGTTCTCCAACAGCATGAGCTCACCCACCTAGGAAAAACTGCCCTTGAAACCTTATTAGCCGTTACTCTGTAATTGCTCAACTCCCATCCCTCTGTGCCTCTCTCAACACTGCCTCCTCTGTGCTCAAAATAATGCCAAACAAGGCCCCACTGGGCCCATGGGAATCCAACACTGTGGTCACGCATGCTTCGGCATGCTTCAAAGGTTTAGAGGTAGATTTTACCGAAATGAGACTCAGTAAGGATACAAATATCTTTTAGTAATCATCTGCACATTTTTGGGCTGAGTTGAAGCCTATCCCACACGCACTGAAAAGGCAAGAGAAGTAACCAAGGCCTTGCTAAGGGATCTCATTCCCAGACATGGAATGCAATTAACCATAGGCCCAGCTTTTGTGGCCAAGGTGGTATAACAAGTAGCCAAAACCCTAGGTATCCAGTGGAACGTACACACAGCCTACCGGACCCAGAGTTCAGGGAAAGTGGAATGTATGAACCGGACCCTTAAATCAGCCATGGCAAAACTATGTCAGGAAACTAACTTGCCCTGGACAGATATACTACCCCTAGCTCTTCTCTGAATATGCTGTACACCCCAGGCAAAAATAGGATTCTCCCCATTTGAGATCCTATATGGAAGACTCCCTCCACTAGTCAAATTCAAGGGGGACCTGACAGAGCTAGGGAATTTAGAAACACAAAAACAACTCCAAGGACTAGGGAAAACTGTACTTGAGATACATTAGATGGGTACATTAGACAGGATACTTATTTCCCTAGGAATAAGTGTATACCCCCACAAACCTGGGGATCAGGTTTGGATAAAAGACTAGAAAAAGGAACCACTTAAACCTACCTGGAAGGGACCTTATTTAGTTGTGCTAACTATGCCCACAGCTCTCCAGGTTGCAGGACTTATTGCCTGGATCCACCATTCTCAAGTAAAGGCTTCACCACCTGTCACCTGACAACCACTTGAAATGGAAAGTAACTGCTAACCAGAACAATGCTCTACAGATCACCCTTAAGAAGACAGCAACCGAAAAGCAGCCTGCAGCCAACACCTGAGAACTCTCTGTAACCAGAAGCTTGAGGAAATCACCAAGCAACTTAAATAAATTATAACAAATCATTTTCTCTCAGATTTCATCGCCATCCCCTACCTATTTCTCTTTGCATACTTGTTGCCATACTCTTTGCTGTAGGGCTGACCCAAGTTACTCCTGCAGACTGGCGCCTCAGTCACAAACTCTTGTTAGCCTTCCTCTACTTACTAGTGTCAGGATGCCTTATTCTCTTTAGATGTATATTATCTGAGTTATGATTGATGTCTTCCTCTGCATGTTGTTCTCTGCCTTTATAACCGTCTCCTACCCCAAGATGGGATCGCCCTATCTCCTGTCCCTGCTACACATACTCCTGTTCCTAACTTGTTCAAGAGGAGTCTTCGCACTCCCACCATGCAAATGCATGAGTTATCATTTGCCCTTGTGCCCTAAAGGCACAAAGAGTCACTCTATGCTTCTAACCGTTGAACCCCATCTACTGTCTTCATGAGGGACAAACTTCGGGGTTGCACTGCCTGCTACCCCACTCGGCCTCCTAAAGAGGCCATTTCTCCCCATGTGCCCTTCCCGACTCTTGCTCCAACCCCTCCCCTCTGTGTCAATTCCTGCTCCTCCGGTCTGCAGAGATAAAACGACACTAACACCATGCCCCTGTGCCACTGTGTACCCCCGCATGCCGAATAGATATTATGATACCAAGAGGGTCACCCCCCCCCATAAATGGAAAACTTATTGGATGGGAAAAATTTAAAAACACACACACACACTACTGGGGACTGCCTGATCCAACCTGCCCTGATGTTCCCCATGACTGCTGGGTCACTTCTGACCTGACCCTTCAACCTCCGACTGAACATAAATCAGACCAACTTGTCTTAGATCCCCATCTAGATCAAATGTTCAACACTACACATCGCCTCCTCAATGATACCAATCCCAGCCTGGCCAAGCCTGTTGGCTCTGCTTGTCCACAGGAACCCCCCATTACACAGCTACTCCGACAACACAGGCAACTGTAAATGTTACCCTGTTAACTAAAGACCCACACCCCCACATGGTGAGGCCTGTACTAACGGGAGTCGAACTGTCCCAAACAGCTCCCAGGTGCCTGACAAACAAAATTGGAAAAGAGCCAGTTGGCAATCTGACCATTGGCAAATGCAACCAGACTCTTGACTGTCAGAAATTCAGTCATCTTCCTATAACCCAACCCTGGTGTCGACCCCTCCCAGGGCTTCTCTTTGTATGTGGGTCGGATGCCTACCTGTGTCTACCAGCCAATTGGATGGGCATCTGCACCCCAGCCTTCATCACTCCTCAGATAAATATTGTACCCAACAACCAGTCTCTTACAGTACTCTTCGCAGCATATACTGAGTCCAGAAGAACCATTCAAGTCATACAGCTGCTAATTACCTTAGGAATAACGGCAGAGGTGGGCACTGGAATAGGAGGAATAATCTCCTCAACCACTTATTATCATGAATTATCCAAGGACCTAACAGATGACATAGAACAGGTTACCAAATCTCTGATGGTTTTACAAGACCAAGTAGACTCCCTAGCAGTAGTAGTCTTACAAAACAGAAGAAGGCTGGACCTGCTTACTGCTGAAAGAAGAGGACTATGTCTCTTCCTAAATGAAGAATGTTGTTTCTATGTCAACCAATCAGGGATAGTCTGAGATATGGCCCAGCAGTTAAGGGAGCAAGTCAACAAATGAAGACAGGAACTTGCAGATTCATGGAACTCTTGGAGCAACATATGGAATCGGGCATCCTGGCTCTTCCCCTTAGCTGGTCCTCTCCTAATGCTTTTCATAGCCCTCCTGTTTGGTCCTTGTATTCTTAATATGCTAACCAGGCTTGTTTCCTCTTGCCTAGAAGCTATAAAACTCCAAATGATGCTCCAGTTGGACCATTCTAGCTGTTGCTACTCTCCTTTGAATTACAAAGAACCCTAGCTGCCTCACCGCTCCCTTCAACATCCCTGTGCAGCAGGAAGAAGTCAGAAGCGTCTTCGCCCCTCTTCCCATGGCATCAAAGGGTTCCCTGACGCCCACAAACTGATTTTTCTCTAAGTCTGCCACAGTAGCTTGAGAATTAAGAGGGAAGAATGAGAAGAAAAGCTGGTAAAAGCAAGATAAGAGGTACCAGCCAGATGTCCAAGGCCGGATACTCCCCTTGCATGCTTTTGGCTTCTGTAATCTTGCTTGCCTCCTGCCTCCACCAACTACCTGAGTAGCACCACTGATAAGTTCCCCCCCCTTTTTCTTTTGTCTCTCAACCCCCTACCATCCTAGCCATAAAAGGAGGCCGGCTGATACCAAGGTTTGGGGTTCAGGCTTTGGAGGTGATTCTGCTGGGTGAGCACCAGTGCGCAATAAATAGTCTTTCCTGATTCCCCGAGTGCATGTGGCTTGTCTCTTCCTGGGCACCGAGTATTTGCTGTAACATGGCAAATATCACTACTCGATCACTTCCCTCTTACACAGGTCTGGACACCCCCTCACAATTGAGCAGCCTTACAGAAAGGAATCATTAATTGCTTTGAACTACTGGCACTAAGAAGCACTACAATCTCTAGAGAAAGCCTATAATTGAATTCTCTGGGGTCGTCTCAAAACCAGCAATAGACTCAATAGAAATAAATGTTTCATTATGGTAAAAAGCTTTAAGTTTCCAATTAACAGTGCTGTATCTCTAGGGCGCCTGGGTGGCTCAGTTGGTTAAACATCCAACTTTGGCTCAGGTCATGATGTCATGGTTTGTAGATTTGAGCCCTGCAACTGACAGTTGACAGTGCAGAGCCTGCTTGGGATTCTCTCTCTCTCCTCCTTCTCTCTGCCTTTCCTCTACTTGTGCTCTCTCTCTCAAAAAAATAACATTTTTTTTAACATTTTATTTTTTAAAAATCTTTTAATGTTTTTATTTTTGAGAGGGGAGGGAGGGGCAGAGAGAGAGGGAGACAGAAGATCTGAAGTGGGCTCTTGCTGAGAGTGAAAAGCTCCATGTGGGGCTCGAACTCACGAACCATGAGATCATGACCTGAGCTGAAGTCGGACGCTTAACGGACTGAGCCATCCAGGTACCCCAATAAATAAACCTCAAAAAAAAAAGAGTGCTGTATTTATAGTCTGGTAAAATATATGTCAAATTTACTACAACATTATAAAAAAATAATTTCTAGCTTTCATTATAGTTTGAATATTTTAAGTTTAAATAGATAAAAATCCCCAAATTACACCTTTAAAATCAGTATTGTATGAATAATCCCTTTTAAATATACACCTGCCAAGATACTGTCAAAATTAATTTGGAAAAGATTAATTTTCTAACCATATTTCTTAAGGCCATAAAAGTTAGATATTTTATTAAATATTTCATGCATTCAATAAGTTAAAGAGATTTTTGTCATTCATCATTTGATGAGATGATGAAAATTTGTAAGTTTATTCTCGAAATACCTTCTTTGTGTTATCTATATAATCCAAAAATGCATAACTATTTTCAGCATACAAAAGAGAAGGTATAAAGAATTCATCTGCAAAAATGGTTAATAGTGTTATTATCTAAGCCATCCTGCCACCCCCATTCCATTTTATGACAAATAACTCTCATCAATAGGAAGTATAAAGTCAGCTGAATTTCTGTGCATGCTTTCTCTATATAAAAAGTGTGAAATATTTGGCTGGTACATGTCTTCCCAATGTCATATTCTTCTACTTTGATTAGCTTTTTTTTTTTTAAAGTTTATTTATTTATTTTGAGGGAGAGAGAGAGAGCACACAAAAGTGGGAGAGAGGCAGAGACAAGGAGAGACAAAGTCCCAAGCAGGCTCCTTGCCATCAGGGCAGAGCCTGATGTGGGGCTCAAACTCACGAACCCAACTGTGAGATCATGACCTGAAATGAGATCAAGAGTCGGATGCTTAATCAACTGAGCCACTCAGGTGCCCTTTAATGAGTGGTTTTATAAGGCTTTTTATAATTAAATATATATCAGTTTGGATTTTTTTTTTTTTTTTTTTTACAAATTCAAGTGAAATAGTGACTATATGCAATGACTTCAAAACTGTCTTTTGTCTTCACGTGGCCTCTTTTAGGTGCAACAATAGACAGCATTCCTTTGTAAGGTGTCCAGTATTTTTCTCTGGATTGTACTTAAGGAATGCTTTAGCTAACATAATGACTGATTTAAGAAACTGCTTCCATTTCTCATAATTCTTTTGCAAAAGTAATAAATTATGAATATTTAATCCTGTGGAATATAAGTAAAGATTTTAAAGCATGAAGGCAGTCATAAGATGCTGAAATTTACAACACTGAAAAAATTCAAATACTCAGATAAGATTGGAATACAATTCAAAATATGTACAAACAGATATATTGAATTTTGCAAATTATAAACTTTAGCAGAGGAAGTTTGAATAGCTCTATTCATCTTAAAACGGATATAAAATCTTTTCAGCATCTAAATATAATTGATAAGTTTATTATTTTCTTAAAATAGCAGAAACATTTTGAGAGATTTAAAAACAGAAATTAGATCAGGTCATTCCCCTTCTTTCCACCCTCTAGTGGCTTCTAATTGCACATGGAATAAAATCTCTTATCTTGCCCTCTGAGGTCCTGCAAGATGTGGCCCTGCCGGCACCTCTGAATGAAAGTCATCCCTTTCATTTCTGTCCAAGCTCCAGCCTCACAACAATCTTTTCTGCTCCTGGGATGCCTGGGCTCCTTCTTACTACCTCCCTTCCCAACAAGCTCATTTTGTTCCAAGGGCTTGTACATTTGTTAATTGCTCTACCTGGGTACGTTTCCCCAGTCCTCATGCGTCCCTCAGTGAAACTCTGGACAATTTTTGTGGGTACAATTGTCACTAAATTTAGCTAAGGCATTTATTATCATGGTAACAGATAAACTGGATGGACTCTTCCACTACTGACCTCCAAACCTGGCAGGATCTCCCTCTTCCAACCTGTTGCTAACTCAGGATAGTTCCCAATGCTGGATCAGTCTTATTGTCAGATGTTTAAAAAGGTACAAAATCAATCAATACTTTCATTTCCTACTGAATGAATGCTTTTACCGATATTTCCTCCTGGCACCCCCTCCCTATCCTGGGGACATGTAGTAATTTTTCAGACTGCTTGTGAGGAGGAAGGTAGACATAACCTGCTGTTTTCAACTTCCTTGCTCTAACTTTTCCTGCAATCACCGCACTAATACGGCTCCTTCAGGTTACAGGATGCAGATGGGAGGTGAGGTAAAAGAACAAAGGCTATTTACCTAATTGATATGGATTGATCTTTTCCAGTTGACATTCTGGGTCCTTCTCTTTTCCCCTTTCTAGCATTACCCCATGTAGACTTTTTCTCCTGGGTTCTTCTCACCCTAGCAGAATGTATCTTGAGTAGATCCTTTTAAAACAGTCTGAGCCCAGTCTCCTGGCTCCTGTCACTGAGTAGAATAGACTTTGATTTACAAGGTCTTGTCATATGCCAGTGGAAGTGCAGCTGCTGTCCCTCTAGCCATTTTCCCTCCATCCATGGTCTAGTCTTTTAGCAGGAACTCACCAAAATCCAGTGGGCATTAAGCTGTCAGTTTCTACTTTTTAAAGAAACCCCTCGCCCTGTCTTGGTGTTCTAGCCAATGTCTTGGCTGGCTGGACATGGGTGATAGCCTAAATATATTTAATCTTTCATGATAGCAGAAATATCATCTTTCCAGCAAAACTGTGCTCCCCTTCATAACATGAAGATAACATGGGGCAGCAGCTGCCCAACCAGAGGTTACATTTCCCAAACTCTCTTGCACCCAGGCATAACCAGGTGGTTAGTTCTAATAGTACATGAGAGAGAGTGATGTATGTTGCCTCTGTGATGAGATGATTAAGAAACCAGTGGAAATTCTTTTCTGTTTCTTTTTCTTTCTCCATCTATATGCAGGAACTGCTGACTTCCTAAAGGTTGATGGAACCACAACTGGGAGGAGCCACCAACTGGGAACAAATGCACCACAGTGTTACAATTATTAAGAACTTTTATTGTGTTAGGCCACTGAAATTTCAGTTTGTTATGTCAGCTAAAAACACCAGAACTATTTTATTTTTTTTTAAGTTGTTTAATTTTTGAGAGAGAGAGAGAGAGAGAGAGAGAGAGAGAGAGAGAGAACACATAAGCAGGGGAGGGGGAGAGAGAAAGAGGGAGGCACAGAATCTGAAGCAGACTCTGGACTCTGAGCTGTCAGTGTAGAGTCAGGTATGGGCTTAAACCCATGAACCATGAGATCATGACCTGAGCTGAAGTTGGATACTTAACCAACCGAGTCACCCAGGCACCCCTAAAAATACCATAACTAAAACATTCAATGAGTCCTTAATAAACGGCATAGCAGCACCTTTCATAACATGGACACAGAATTATCTATGGTTTTCAGGTTTATGTCTTTAATTAAAAATGTAAAACAATAGGGGTGCCAGGGTGGCTCAGTTGCTTACGTGTCTGACTCTTGGTTTCAGCTCAGGTCATGATCTCACAAGTTGCTGAAATCAAGACCCACATGGGGCTCTACACTGACAATGCAGAGCCTGCTTGGGATTCTCCCTCTCTACACCACGTGCTCATGTGCACTCTCTCAAAATAAATAAACTCTAAAAAGAAAATGTAAGACAACAGAAAAATCTCCCATGAAATATCCTATTTCAATGTTACTTCTGTTTTCTGACTCTACTAGACTGTTAGCTCCATATAAATAGGGGCCTTGTTTGTACTATTCATCACTGTTCCTCAGTGTGTAGAATAGTGTGAGGGATACCAGAGATAATAAATACTCTTTAAAAAATAAATGTGCAATTGATTAGAGACTTTAGTGTTTGTATACAAATCTAATAGTCAATATGTCTGGTATTCTGGATAATCAGAACTTTGAACTAAATAATACAGCAACCTTTGACAAAATCCTAAAAATCTTGAGTTAACCTAGTCTACCTCCTTTCATGCAAGTTATTGGTAAGGACAGCTGTGAGAAAGACAGTGGGTTAACTTTATCATTTGGTTGGCAGTTCACAGCTTCTCCAAACAGAAAAATTTAATTCACTGAGTATTTGCACTGAAAACCTCATCACTTCCTATTCTAACTAGGTCAGAGTAAATCAATATTATATGTTTTGCCCATAAAAGCCTAATGGAGTCAATGACAATTCAATATGCACTAGCAGGAAGTATTTTCCACCATATTGATGAGGGAGCATAAGGCAAGCTGAGGGCAAAGGACAGGCTAACAGCAACCTCCCGCCACCCCCTGTGGGATATGTGTGATATTCCTTGGACACTCCTGGCTGCCCAAGAACAAAGGAAAGGAAAAACAAATGGTTAACTGATAGAGACCACAGTCATGCAGGACAGGAATCTCCTTCAGTTTACAGATAACTTAGTAATCTTCAAGAAAAAAAGTAATCTTATCCATAGACTAATCTCCAGAAACCTATAGACTCTGTTTCCTGGAGCCCTAATATCACCCTTACCAGGATGTAAGGGGGTTTAAATGCTTGCTATGGTGATGTGGGAAACTAAAGCAAATGCAAAACTAAATTCCCTTACTGCCTACAGACCATTGAGTAGTCCTTGAAACGGGCAGTGTGACCTTCCTGTAGGAGCTCAGCTGCCTCGATGATGACACTTAGCTAGGGGCAAAAGAGAATCTTAGCTTAACATTATCCCAACCTCCAAGATCCTGTAAGTCTACTTTAACATATAAAAATTCCTCTGGAAACTTCCTTTGTCTCAACTCCCCAAGATATAGGCTGGCAATCATACTCTGAGCTTACGGACTGCTGATACACATCTGAAAAGTCTCATGACTGAGGTTTTAGTAAATGGTAATAAATGATGTTTTCCTAACAGCAGCTAGCTCCTCAAGGTCCTGGAAACATCGCTTCCAAAATTCCTTAGAGACTTACGTCATCCCTAACTCCCTCCCACCTGAAGGTATATCAGCAATCACTCTTCACAACCCTAGTGCAGCTCTTTCTGTCCATGGGTCCTGTCCCCATGCTTTAATAAAATCACCTTTTTGCACCAAAGATGTCTTTAAGAATTCTTCTTGGCTGTCACTCCCAACTGTACCTCCCCCCACCCCACCATTCTAAAACCCCATCAATGTCATCTCCCAGAAGATAATCATGAGTCAATTTTAAAGGAATTACTTCTGGGGTGCCTGGCTGGCTCATTCGGTACAGCATGTGACTCTTGATCTCAGGGTCATGAGTTCAAGCCCCATTTTGTGTGTGGAGCCTACTTAATTAAAAAAAAATTAAAGGGATTATTTCTGATGTCCAAAACATGCAATATTAAGTTAACCATGTTATTGAGGAAATTTTCAATTTTAATTTTATTCAATTGAAAAACATCACCAAGCAATAAACAAACTGTACCAAAGGGTATTTATAAAGGTACCATGTAATTCAGAGGAAATGATAACTTATAGTATGTCTCAGTAATTTTCCTAAATTGAAAAGTAGGTGCCAACGGTTCAGAACTCAGAGGAAACAGGCAGCTAGCTGTAAACTAGAAACACCATTGTCATTCTTCTGCAACTGCCACCCGCATAACCCTATACCTAAGGAAGTACCCTATATCCAACCTGAGACATACAGAATGCAGAGGTACAATCAAGGCATGCTGCTAATGCCAGAGTGGGGCATGATGTGAAGGTGAGGATGTATTTGACAGACACTGAGGAGCTGTGAAAAAGTGAGAAACTCCATTCATGTGTATTCAGACATTTCCCATAACCTTGGAGGTGGGGGTGGGGGTGCAGTAGTTATTAAAAGCAGTGACAAATAAGGGCACCTGGGTGGCTCAGTCAGTTGAACATCTGACTCTTGATTTCAGCTCAGGTCATGATCCCAGGATCCTGGGAATGAGGCCCATGTCATGTTCCTCACTGAATGCAGAGCCTGCTTAAAATTCTCTATTTCTTTCTCTCTGCCCCTTTCCTGCTTGTGCTCTCTCTCTAAAAAAAAAAAAAAAAAAAACAACAACCAGCCAACCAACCAAAAAAAAAAACAAAAAAGCAGTGACAAATAGAAATATGTCTAATTGCAGGGAATGATCCCTAGGAAGTACCCTCTTGTTTAACTGTTTAAGATAGGATCTTTCTCCCTTTCCTTTTGCTCTCTATATACATACACATACATATGTGTATATGTAGAGAGTAAAATGGAGTCTCTCATGTCAAGCAGGAGCCTGTGTCAACCAATGACGCAGGCAGTTAAAAGTACCGCAGCTATGAGATGCTGATGCCAGGATCAACATCAGCTGACACACCAGAAATCATACCAAGCAGAATCAGAGCAAGTCTGCAGAGGCCTAAGACCAATTAAATCCCTTTCAAAAGGGGAGGATTTTTGTAACAAGCTGTCAGACTCTTCAGACATGACCTCTCTGTGTCTGACCACTTAAAAAAGGCAGCTGCCGTTGAAGGCTCTGCCCGATTGATCTCCAAACAGAACTGAGATCCTTCACTGCTTGAACATAATAAGCAGTAAGTACCGAGAGCAGACCTAGACAGACAGAGTGGCCTTAGCTCAACTGCACGCCCACAAACTGACTTCGTGTTTGGTTTGTTAACTTCTTATACCCTTCTGTTATCTTGTTTGTGTGGCTTGTCTTATGTTCCTCTCTGTGTGCTGTGTAAGAAGCCAAGTTTAATCACATGGGGAAATGTCACTGAATTTGGAATCTTGAACCTCCTTTATAATTATGATTGAATAAAACTGACATTGTGGAAAGACACAACTTGTGTGTGTGCCTTCACAGCATGTTCATGACTATATATATATATATATGCATATATATGTACATGTACACATAAATATACAGTCTATATTTTATTTTGTCCAGATAAATTCAAAGCAGAATGTTAACATTTTACACTAACATTTCATGAGGAAGAAAAATTTCAGTATCATGTACAACACCCATGACATATGATCTTTCACCCAGAAAAAATAAAGAATATAAAAACACAAAGAAAAGAAAAACATAACAAAATGAGATCATAAAATATATATTTTATTATGGAGGCTAAAATTTTAAATTAAAAACTTATTTAAAATGATTGGCAATTCACATGTTTTGTATTAATGTTTTTATGTTTGACACTAAGTGGATTAATAGTGTTTTTAACTATGCTCCTGTAGGGGAGAAAATTTCACCATCCCAAGATATGCCTCTTTAGAATATTGATTATTTTAAGCTGGTTAAGAAAAAAACAGACAAATGAGAAACCAAGTAGAGTTACTGACATTTATAAGGGAAATCTGAATTTGTAAGGGTGTCTCCTTTACTGTACCAGGAAGAGGGGGATGACTAAATCTCTAGAGATTCTTATCAATAGAAAAGGCAAAACTTAAATCTGCAAAAAAAGCATTATCCTTGTTTACTGTGCTTTTCCTGGTCACCTCCCAACATTTTGCTTTATCTTTAGATGAACAAGGTATTTAAGCCCAAGGCTTCAGCCATTTTGGGGAGTTATGCAGTTTCCTGGGTCTCTCCCATGTAAACCAGAAGGAGGTATACATGTTATTAAACTTCTGTTGGACTTTCTGCTGGTAATTTGTCTCATGTCAACATAATTCTTACATCAGCCAAAAAACCTTTAAAGATATAATAAACATTCCCCCCCCCCCCCAACACTCTTCTTTCTAATATGTGTACAGACTTCTGGGTTGCACCATTAACAATATAGTGAATTTAATTAAAGGTTGATTATAAAATGAAAAAAGGAGTCATTCAATTGTCACTGACAACAGAACAAATATTATGCAGTCTATGACTGATCTAAAGCTTAAAGCATAGATTTTGTTCACACACTTAAGTTTTGTTTTCAGAATGCATTTTTAACTCATGGCTGTATGTTGAAGGTATTATCAGTAGGAAGATGGTGGATTGCTCGTATCATTCTCTCACAGCCCAACTATATGACATACAAGACATTTTTAAGGTCAAACAAAATGGAATAGCAGATATCACATGTTAAAATTTCCAGAAGAATACTAAATAATTTATACCAATTAGAGAGTGGACGACTCACAACCAATTATTGTTCATTGTCAATATAATCTGATTTTTGGAACCTACTCTAAGAAGTAAACAAATTTATGTGCCTCGAGGATGTAAACATTTCTTACACGAAACCTATTTTAATGGAGATTCTAAACATTCATCTCTAAGGAAGATGTGAAAATTGGGTTGAATGTAACAAAAGCTGAGATACAGATGGAAAATCAGAGATGGGTTAGTATCTTGAAAGCTCCATTGCCACATCTGACGATTTAAGGTTTAAATAAAATATTTCTCAAAAGTTTGGCAAAACAGCAAATGCAGTAAAAAAAATATTAGGTAAGGACAACAATTTTAGCATACTTTTGATAGTATTCAGAAAACTTCAAGAAATGCACAAAGATTTATTTGATGGGATTATTTAAAAGAATCCATACCATCTCCAGCAGCTAGATCATCATGTCTGAGAGTTAATAAGTGCATACATTTTTACCTTAGGCAATTACCAGTAGAAAGGTGGGGAAACCTAATATCTGGGCAACAACATCACTGTCATTCATAGCCCAAATGGACTGAGTTAGTCAAAAAAGACTCCCCTTCCCCACCTATCTCAGCTGAAACTGATTACTTAATATAGCATACCTGCCTGTAGCGACAAACAGAGCAATCTGGCAATTCACGATGCTAAGTTCTATTCTTGCATTACAATGTAAAACTGGTAAATGGAATGGGGGCTCAGGAATTGCATTTTCATCTATGTAGACTTTGAAAGTAAATTACTGAATATCTTTATAAAATAACTATGTTAGCTATTCACAATGAAAAATAAAAGCAATAATAATCAGAAGTACATACACAAACGAGATGAGTTATAGGTATCACACTGTGGTACCAAAACCAGGAAAGGTTTAAATTAAGAACTGATAGGAAATCAACACAAACTGAATTCGAATTACATGTGTTAGAAAAACAAAACAAAATCAAAAATAACCACAGACCCAAAATGGCGTCACTTCAGCCAAGTCCTCAAAGTGGGGGAAGGGGGGAAGCTTAAGCGCTTAATACATAATCTAATTGCAGTATCAACTCCCCCAGAAAAGTAGTCTTAACTGGTCAGGAATTTGAAGAAGATTAAACGAAACAGATGGTGTCTTTTTGTTCAGTCTTCCTACTTATCTACATCAAGTATCCTGATGATGTGTGTTTCTCAGTTGGTGTGACAAACTTTACCATTCAAAGTTGAGGGTTAAAAAAAAAAATCTCAATTTCTATCAATTTTGCTCAAAGGGTTGACAACTCTTCCCAAAAGGGGGGCACATTATATACCATTTCATGAGAAGATGTGAATAGTTATTTATCTGTAAGTATTTTAGAATCACGTCCTTTTTTTGGTTAGTTTGGGTTGCAGATCTCTGATCATCTCTGTATCTATTTTAAACATACAGTTAATAAGGAAGCCAATGTCCATCTTTTTGAGGTGCCACCTCATGGTCTCAATTTCTCCTGGACCGATTTTAAATTTTTTTTTCCCTCCTGTGTCCTGGTAAAGAGATTGCTGTTAATACAGTAACCATTTTCTTTTTTTTTTTTTTCAACGTTTTTATTTATTTTTGGGACAGAGAGAGACAGAGCATGAACGGGGGAGGGGCAGAGAGAGAGGGAGACACACAGAATCGGAAACAGGCTCCAGGCTCCGAGCCATCCGCCCAGAGCCCGACGCGGGGCTCGAACTCACGGACCGCGAGATCGTGACCTGGCTGAAGTAGGACGCTTAACCGACTGCGCCACCCAGGCGCCCCACAGTAACCATTTTCCACAGCAAGTAGTTTCATAAAATTATGCCAAATTAAAAATAACCCTTAAGAAAGATTTTATTCTGCAGTGATAGTAGAGTCATGGAAATGGGGCGTTTTCATTGGGTGAAATGACTCTATCATCATCATATTAAATCATTTGCCACTTAGAAGAGAACACTTTTGCAAACTACATTTGAGTGCATCTCAATAGTCTGACCACCCGTTTTCTGACTCAGTGGAGATTTACCCAGAAATGAAGTGGGTAAGTAATTGATTTACAGACTATTTCAGTCTTTTAAAAACTTTTTATTTGTTGGAGCAAAAGTTCAAGATTCTTTTTTTTTTTTAATTTTTTTTTCAACGTTTTTATTTATTTTTGGGACAGAGAGAGACAGAGCATGAACGGGGGAGGGGCAGAGAGAGAGGGAGACACAGAATCGGAAACAGGCTCTAGGCTCTGAGCCATCAGCCCAGAGCCTGACGCGGGGCTCGAACTCACAGACCGCGAGATCGTGACCTGGCTGAAGTCGGACACTTAACCGACTGCGCCACCCAGGCGCCCCCAAGATTCTAAATAATGATTTTTATGAAAAATCCATCTGCATGTTTAAAAATGAAAATAACCGTTATCATCAATTTAAATATTTGAGTATTAACAATAAGAAAATTAAATCAAATTAAAACATGACTAATAGCCATGAATATTGTCTTCATGTTTCATTTGTTTTTTTTAATTTAGATTCAAGTTAGTTAACATATAGTATAGTATTGGTTTTAGGAGTAGAATTTAGTGATTCATCACTTACATATAACATCTAGTGCTCATCACACGAAGAGCCCTCCTTAATGCCTATCACCCCTCATGTTTCATTTAAAACAAGCCTCAACAGACTCCTAACAAACAGAGGCCAGTGGGACTCCTTTCAGGAGCCAAGGAGTACTTTGGAACAGTTAAAATATATTGCTTTAAATTGGAAGATGCTGGAGGCACTGGGATGTGATATGCCCTTCTCTCTCCCAATCAGAGCCTGTTGATGTTACAACAGGGAAAGATGTGTTAGTTGCTCACTAGAGTTTATGTCTTATATTAAATTGTATACAGTTTTTATTCTAACCACTAACTAGGTAGTATGCCCCTTCAGAACAGCAGAGTGTATCTTTTTTTTTTTTAATTTCTCCTTCCGTTTCTTAATCAAGTATTGTGCAGATTTGTTCAACTTTGTAAATATGGACATCACTTTTTTTTTTCTTTGAAAAAACACTTGTATCAGCTTTGTGGTGTTTTCAGGGAGACAGCTATCTGTACTCCCTGTAGAAACCCAGCAATGATTGTGCACGTTAAGACATGTGCTTTTTATTTCTTAGCAGGATGTTTTATCTCTGTACATAAAGTAGAAACCAAAAGTTAGGGAAACAGATACTCTTTACACCATCATGCCACACATGTTTTTAAAACATTGTGTTTAAAAAAAAAAAAGTTACTAAAACCAAGACGCTGTGATTTTTTTTAAGTTGCAATATGTTTTGGGTTTTGTTTTTTTTTTTTTCTATTTTAATCTTGCAGTTAAGAGAAGTGGAATTTAGTTGTATTAATCTTGCAGAATGTTTGCAGGACTGACTACCAAACTGGATGACTTCTGTTTATACCCCACTGTGTCAGTTCAAGCATCAAACACCTTACATCTGAGGCAGACTTCCTACATCAGGGACAGGTATCTGTGTGTCATTATACAAAACAGTTCGAGGAGGTTGAACTACGTAGTAAAAAATAAAATAGTACTTAGTGTAAAATAATTTTATAAATGATCTTTTGTACTTTAGGACATTAAATTGTACAACTTTTGTATACATAAAAGCTTAGGAACTTTCTGTTTAGCAGTAAGGCAACACATTCCTACACTTTTAATGTATATGTTTGTTATAATGTCCATGTAAACATGCCCTATGTTTGTGCCTTTTAATTAGTTTGTCTCAATAAACAAAATGTAGAGAAAAAAATAAAAAATAAAACAAGCCTCAATATTTAACTTTATTAATTAATAATAATAATAATAGATTTAGTAACACTTTTTTTAAAATTTATTTTGAGAGAGAGAGAGAGAGAGAGAAAGGGCAAGCACGAGCAGGGGAGGGGCAGAGAGAGAGAGAGGGAGAGAGAGAATCCCAAGCAGGCTCCGTGCTGTCAGTGCAGAACCTGAAGTAGGGCTTGAACTCATGAACTTTGAGATCATGATCTGAGCCCAAACCAAGACTCAGATGCTTATCCTACTGAGCCACCCAAGTGCCCCAGATTTAATAACACTTTAATAATTCACATAAGACAATCCTATTCTTAGTAACTATTATTTAAAGCCCCAAATCCATGCCAGTTACTCCAAATATGTTTCAGAGTGAAAAGCCTGCTATAGAAGCCAGGAAGAATCAGTACTGAAAGAGTGTTAGGAATAAGCCCATCGGTCCAATCAAAGGAAAATGTTGATTAAAGCCTCGCTCAACATTCTTGCAAGAGTAGATGTCTCATGGACATGCACACTCGGGGCAGTCACAGCAGACAATTTATCCTTGGAGTATGTACATATTTCCAATAGGTTGTAAACCTACTGTTAATTAAGACAGCACAGCTTTCATTTGGTATTCCTGAAAAGGAATCATCTCCCTTCTCACAAGAGCCAAGAGACTGTAGGGACCTCAAGATGGCCCACTTTGGCATGAAGATTATTTTGAGTTACAAAGCAATCAAAACCCAGTAGATTGAGGAAAGTCTTTTTTACCTTCCCCACAACTGCCTAAGAAGAATTTAGACAGAAGATCTGCTCTAGGAAAAGAGCTATCACCACAGACAACTACATTACACTATGAACTGGGGGTGGTAGACAGGGAGGAACCTAGCAAGTCCTGTTTGGTCACAGTTCTCTGTTGTTTCTGAGAGGCCCAGCAAACATCTGCTAACCAAATATTTACACTTTTTCATCTTTCTGTAAATTGCATTCCTTCCCTTTGAAGTCTCAGACCCCTACCCTCTTCTCCTTAACTCACAATGATATATATATCTCCTTTTGCCCATTTTGGAATTTCCATGAATGTGCATTCCCCATAGGTACACTATTAAATTTGATTTTCTCCTGTTAATCTGTCTCACGTCAATTTGATTCTTAGTTCAGCTAGTATGAGCCTGAGGGGACAGGATATTCTTGATCCCTTACAAGAGCATAATCCTGCTTTTATTATATGTGTGAGGGCAAGCATGTAGGCTAAGGTTAAGTTTGTTCTGGTAACTCTTAAAACATGCATGTAGAATACTCATCAGTAAAGCCACTGTAAGATACTATAGAGCTAAAAGATGTTTTCCATAAGCATTTAAGGTCCCAATTATTGGATTTAAAACACAGCTGCTATAATTTGAATAATTTATCCTAATATACTCATTTAATATGGATGCTTTTTAGGGATAGCAATTTAAGCATACAACAGAAGTTTGGTTTGCAAAAAGACAGAGCCTATGAAGATTTAATGGGTTCTTACCAGAGCAGAGCACTTCATTTCAATAATGTCTACTGGTGGTCCCGGAGAGCTATGGATCTCAAGACTGTACCAGACTCGGATATTGCTAGCACCATCATCTGAAGAAAAAAACAAAAAATGTAGGCTTCTTAATGTAGGCTTCAGAATACCATATTTAACCTAAAAATTTGAGAAACATCAATAGATATCATTTTCAAACTCTTTTTGATGAACTAATTTGTCAAGAGAGCCAAGGGGAGGGTGAAAAGCTGATTGTATTAGTTTGTGAGTGCTAAGAGAAATGCCATTTTGCATGGCCATGAGCAGGCCCTATAAAAGCTCCCTGTCCTGTGCCTGCCCAGAAACTCATCATGTCACCCCCCCACCCCACTAAAATAAGAATGCTTTACTTCTTTTCTTTTAATTAAAAAAAAAAATATTCATTTCTGAGAGACAGACTGTGAGTGGGGGAGGGGCAGAGAGAGGGAGACAGAATCCAAAGCAGGCTCCAGGCTCTGAGCTGTCAGCACACAGCCGGACACAAGGCTCAACCAGCTCATGACCTGAGCTGAAATCAGATGCTCAATTGACTGAGCCACTCAGGCACCCCAACAATGTTTTACTTCTAAGAATTAATATTTCAAAAGAAATAACCAATCATTTTCCCCCTAATTGTCCAAGCATTCACATATTATACATAGAAATATCTAAGTATTGTATTACAGTTCAGTGGAACACTTCCTATACCATAAGAATCTAGTGTAAGGTCAGAATCAGGAATAGTTTACAAGATTTTTCTTTTGTTGTTGGAAGTATGAAAAAGGATCCTAGCAATTCACCCTAAAGGAAGTTGAACTAGGGAATGGATTAAGTGATGAGAAAGTAATGTTTACATCTGGGTTCCCAATATTTTTTAAAAAGCAGGCATTTTTGTCACTGGTGATGTCTAAAGTCACACTCCCAAATCCTGACACTGGAACCCTGGTCCACTAAAACAGTCCTGTGTAACAGGGCTTGTACTGGCATCAAACTCGGGTTTTCTACTTGTTTAGCCTCATCTGTTCAGCTTCTACTTTGGTATTCTTTATTCTCCAGGGTTGAGCTAGTTTATGATTTAGATGTCCTCCAACTTCAGTTAATTGTATGCATATTCATATCAGTATTGCCATGTTTTAAAGATTCCAGAGACTACTATGTTTGCTGACCTTAGTCATACAAGTCACTAGCCTCTTTGGGGCTCAGTTTCCTCATCTGAAATAAGGAGCCCAGACTAGTGGAATTCACAGTCACTCTCTTCTGAAAGAGAGTGTTTTGTGTTTTGCAGAGCATAGCATGGCATTGCATTGTATTGTATTGTACGGCATCGAATGACACTGTAGTGAATTGCATTTCATGGTGGAGGGGAGTAGAATTTGCCACTCCAAACTATGTCTTTGGTATAAGGATTATTTTCAGCTGATTATTTAAAAAAAAACTGCAGACACAGGAGCACTCTGAAAACTGAGAAGTTACCCTTTTGTAAGAGATATTTACATTTATAAAGGAAATCTGCATTTGTAAGAGTGTCTCCCTTTCTGTATTAGGATGTTGGGAGGGCTAAATCTTAGGAATGCCTATCAGTGGAGAAGACAGTGACCTCTATCTGCATAACAACCTTATTCTTGTTAATCTTGCTTTTCCGAGTAACTTCTCCTTCTTGGCTCCTCATCCCCCAACATCTTTTTGTGTTTTTAGGTGGGGATGGTATTTTAAGGTAAGGGCTTGGCTATTTCAGGGAGTTACTCATTTTTCCTGGGTCTCTCCCATGTATAGGGGAGGAATACAAGTTACTAAACTTTTGTTTTTCTCCTGCTAATCTTTTTATTATTATTATTATTATTATTATTATTACTATTATCATCATCATTATTACAGGGGGGTGTTGGCCAAGAATTTAGAAGGGTAGAGGAAAAATTATTCCTCGCTACCAAGAGCATCGTATCTTATGGCATTGTTTCATACCATATTATACTGTATTGTATTCCATTCTATTCTAATACTTTAGCTCACAAAAAGTACTTATAGAATTAGTGGATCTTAGAACAATTCAGACTTTCAGAACAATCAGCTAATGAGAGGGAAACAAGAGAAAGTCCTTGTGAATTTTCATCCCAAATACTTGTGAGAAGTTCCTGAGGGCGAAACTTACCTTCCCATTTTCAATTGCCTTCAGAGCTTATTTATTTTACAAACACCAGCTAACTACCTTGAAACCATTAATGCACAGAGAATAAGTTACCAACTTTATACTGATGTTTGGTTACTGAGGAAATCTCTGCTCACATTTGTATTGGCTGCTCCTTCAGTTCTATGACAGTGATTTAAATGCCTTTTTGGTGTTTAAAAATCTCTTTAAAAGAGATTGATTTTAAGGAAATGGCTCACAAAATTGACCTGGTAGGTCCAAAATCTGCAGGTTAAGACAGTAGGCTGTAGACCTAGGAAAGAAGTACAGTCCGAATCCAAAGGCAGTCTACTGGTAGAGTTCCTTTTTTGCTCTGGGGCGATCAGTCTTGGCTCTATTAAGACCTTCAACTGATTAGCCGAGAACTCCACATTATGGAGGGCCATCTTCTTCATTCAAAGTTCAGCTCTAAATGTAAATTTCACCTAAAATCACCTTCACAGAAACATCCAGAATAACGTTTCACCTATTATCTAGACGCCAGAACCCAATTAGGTTAACACAAAAATTAGCTTTCACACAAGTAATAATACTTAGTATTTGTGACTACTGTGACTATCACATAAGGCAATGTTGCGATGTAGCTGATTTAATTCCTACAGTGCTAAAAATGTACACTGAATATGAATTTATTGGTTAGAGTAAGACTGGCAAAGATTTACTGAAGAGAACAAAAATAATAATTCTTAAATACTGTTTAGCTATAGGCTTTGAACATATTAAAAATTTTTTTTCTAATTATAAAATCAACAATATTCACCATAGTGATTTTAGAAATTCCTGTAAGGCTTAAAGATAAAAATTATTCATTATATCACAACTAAGAGTAAACTATTTTTTTTTTTTTGTATAAATCTCCAGGTTTAAAGTATCAATAAAGACATAGATATTTAGACACATACACATACAAATACACTGGGGTATACAAATTGTATATGATTGATATATCCATATATATATGTATGTGTGTGTAAACATATTTTTATCATTCAGAGAGTACTCCCTATTACAACTTTAGTTTTATTGCTAGTCATTAGGGAAAAGCAAATCAAAACCATGACGAGATATCACCTCACACCCATTAGGATGGCTACTATGAAAATAACAGAAAATAGCAAGTGTTGGGGAGGATATGGAGAAAAGGGCACCCTTGTGTTCTGTTGGTGGCAATATAAATTGGTGCAGTCACTGAAACTGCCACCAGAATGAAGTCTGCTGAAAGGCATGTAGCCACGGGTAAAGATTACTGGGAAAAATGCCAGGTAGCAACTTAGAATATGCTTTGGTTAAGCTAATAAAAATGTAGGGGTGTCTGGGTGGCTCAGTTGTTAACATCTGACTTTCGGCTCAGGTCATGATCTCGCGGTTCAAGAGTTCCATTCCCACATCGGGTGAGCACGAGCCCCACTTTGGGTGAGACCTGCTTCTTTCTCTCTCCAACACACTCTCTCTCTCTGTCCCTCCTTTCTCTCTCTGCCTCATGCTCCCTTATACCCATTCTCTCTCTCAAAAAAAAAAAAAAAAAAAGATAATGAAAATGTAGGGGCACCTGGCTGGCTCAGTCATAGGAGCACATGATTTTGGGGTTGTGTTTCGAGCCTCATGATGGGTGTAGCAATTACTTAAATATATAAATAAACTTTAAAAAAAAGATAATGAAAATGTAGCCCAAGGGAACAAGAAATGAAACAGCCTGCACAGTCATCATAACCATCATATATATACTCTACTTTTGGTAACAAAGATAGTATCACTCACACACAATGCTGAGATGTTTTGCAGACCTGGAACAATGAAGGAAATGACCACCCAACCAGGATCTTGAAGAAACAGGTGACCTGGCACCAGTTCATCAGTTTTGACATTTACCAAATCCCTGACCTATCAGAAGAACCCATGATTCCAAACCCCTTACCCTTGATTTCTGGCCTTAAAACCATTACTTGTAAGCCATCAGGGAATTCAGGATTTTGAGCATTAGTTCCCTGTTCGCCAGGGTAGTGCCATACCAAGAAATACACTATCTTTCTTCACTAAAAAACCTCAGTGTCAGGTTTTTTATTGGCTTGCTGTGCGTTGGATGGATAAACTCATTAGGTTCAGTTATACTACTAATGAAAACAGTATGGACAATCCTCGAAAAATTAAAAATAAAACTAACACTTTGGGGTATTTATTTGAAGAAAACCAAAACTTTTACTTGGAAAAGATGTACGTGATCTCATGTTTATTACAGCATTATTTACAATAGCCAAGATATGGAAACAACCTAAGTGTCCATCGAGGAATGAATGGATAAAGATGTTCTGAGATATCTATATATCTATATCTATATCTATATCTATATCTATATCTATATCTATAAAGAAATATTATTCAGCTATTATAAAAAACACAAGGAAATCCTACCATTTACAACATGGATAGACCTTGAAGGCATTATGCACACAGTTCATGGGATTGAATACTATGTTAGGCTCTGTGCTGACAGCATGGAGCCTGCTTGGGATTCTCTCTCTCCCTCTCTCTCTGCCTCTCCCCTGCTCTCACATGCACTCCCATGCGCGCACACACACACACATACACACACACACACACACACACACACACACACACACACACTTTCTCTCTCTCTCTCTCTCTCAAAATAAATACATAAATATTTAAGAAGAAAAAGAACAACAACAGCTCAGGGGGTGCCTGGGTGGATCAGTCGGTTGAACCAATGACTCTTGCTTTCAGCTCAGGTCATGATTCCAGGGTCATGGGATCAAGCCCCGTGTCTGGCTCTGTGCTGAGCATGGAACCTGCTTAAGATTTTCTCTCTCTTTCTTCCTGTGTATCCTCTCCCCTGCTCTCTCTCTCTCAAAGAAATTTTAAAAATTAAAAAAAAAAAAGCAAAAACAACTCAGAAAAATAGATTAGACTTGTGGTTACCAGAGGCAGAGCTTGGGGCAAGGAGGAAAGGGACAAAGGTGGTCAAAAGATAAAAACTTTCAGTTACAAGAGAAATAAGCACTACAATGTAATTATAACATAATGAGTATCGTTAACATTGCTGCATGACATATAGGACAATTGTTAACAGAGTAAATCCTAAGAGTTCTTACCACAAGATTTTTTTTACTTTTTTCTTTTCTTTTTATTGTAACTATATGAGAAGATAGACATAGGCTGGACCTATTGTTGTAAGCTTTTCACAATATATGTAAAGCAAACCATCATACTATATACCTTAAACTTACAGTGATGTATGTCAACTATTTTTCAGTAAAAGTGGAAAAAAAATTATGTGCAAGTAATACATATCCAAAATTGTTTTAAATAAAATTTTAAAATAAAAAAACTTAGTTTCAGTTATTCAACATAATAAATCATAAGGAATATTCTTACAGAAAAATATGTGTGCATATCTCTGATAATTTTTTTTATTCCAACTAATTTCTCAAAATGAAATCATTGGATCAAAGGAGATAAACAATATTAAAAGTGTTAGGGGTGCCTGGCTGGCTCAGTTGGTAGAGCATGTGACTCTTGATCTCAAGGTTCTAAGTTCGAGCCACACAATGGGCACAGAGAGGACTTAAAATCTTAAGAAAAAAAAAGTTTTAAACATATTGCAAATATTCTCAAATTGCCATTACAACGAGTAAGATTGTGTCATTGAAGCTGACCCTCATCAAAACTGGGTATTACCAATATTTTTCATATTTTCCTATTTGGAAGTTTAAAAAAAAATCTTACTTAGGTGTTTTCATTTCTTTTTTGTTCCAGCTTTATTGAGGTATAACTATTAAAAGTTATATATATTTAAGGTATCACTTGATTTGATATACTATGCATTATGAAATAATCACTACAACCAAGCTAATTAACATATTCATTATCTCACGTAATTACTGATTTTTGGTGGGGGTGGTGAAGACACTAAGATCTACCTTCTAAGTAAATCTCAAGTACACCCTACTGTACTGTTAACTATAATCATGCTATTGTACATTAATTAGTTCTCTAGAACTTATTTATTTTATGTAATGGAAACTTCCTTAATTGAAGAGAGATACACTGTTGAGCAATCAGTAAGAAGTCCCATGTTATTATAGGAAACGGAAAGGTTGATCCTGTCTGATATAGGAAGGCCTCTTTGAAAAACTAGGGATACTTGTAATATAATTCGATGCATTTTTCATAGCTCTTAATCTATCTTGCAGCTGGTCACCATGCAGATTTTTTTATTAGGTATCACTCCATTTTAGCCCATTAACATGATACCATAATATTCTCATTTTCTTTCAAACACTTTTACCTGGCTTTCCTTCATGGTTCTTCTGCCTTAGATTTTGATGAGGGTTTCGCGCCTGGCATAATGCATCTACAACAGTGATCTAGTCTTTAACCTCACCTGCATGATTTCAACTAAAGAAATCTTAAACCTTAACAACCATTTTTTTTCACCGTGACCCAGCTTCAAATATTTAATTGATGACTAGGTATAGCCACATAAATGTCTTGCTGTCACATCAAAATCAGAAAGCACAAAACTGTGCCAAGCATTATAATCTCCTAGACTTTTTATATCTTCTTGTTGACAGTCCAACTAAATTACTCCATAATATTGTTGTTTCCACCTCCATTTTGTGTTGCCAAGTGGCTGCAGGGGCCTTGAACTGACACTAGCCCTTCTGGAGAGTGCATGTACTAGATAACAGCCCACACAGTCACAAGTAAATGTAAATTCCTGATGTGACTCCCTAACCATTCTTGTGATAAGAACTCTACTCTGCTTCCCAGGGCCTTCCCCTTATGCACGATGAGATCCCCATGATGCGAGCCAAAACCTACCCTTTTTGGTTTGAATTGATGAATCTGGCCTCAGCCCAGGAACCTCAAAGCATTCTGCCTGAAAATCCTAATAAAGATATATGCCCCAGGTGCTTTCCTCTTGTCTGCACCCTATTTCACTTCCCCAAGTGGTCCCTCAAGGAGTGAAGTACATATCCTTCAGGACCTGTGAGTAATCAACTATTTCACTTTCCCTTGTGGCCATTTGTTGAATTAGGACACGCCATCAGACACCTCTGGGGTCTACTTAACAAATGTTATTTCAACAAAGCACCAACACTTCTAAATTAGTATCTTAATATTTTCTCTTCACTAAGATATGGACAAACCTTGTACGTTTTTGGAATCGATCCTATCTCCTCTCTTAAGAGAGTCATATTACTGCTAGCCTCTGAAATGTTTTCCATCTCTAATAGTATATCTCTTTCACTAACACCACCATAAAATAACATTGTTCTCTTTACTTCAAAGCCAGTTTGCTGTCCCAGTGGCCTAGCTGGCCCAAAGTGTTCTTCCCTTTCCAAACCATTTTTCTTTCTTTCTTTTTTTAAATGTTATTTTTTATTTTTTAAAATTTACATCCAAATTAGCATACAGTGAAACAATGATTTCAGGAGTAGATTCCTTAATGCCCCTTACCCATTTAGCCCACCTCCCTCCCACAAACCCTCCAGCAACCCTCAGTTTGTTCTCTATATTTATGAGTCTCTTCTGTTTTGTCCCCCTCCCTGTTTTTATATTATTTTTGTTTCCCTTCCCTTATGTTCATCTGTTTTGTCTCTTAAAGCCCTCAGATGAGTGAAGTCATATGATTTTTGTTTTTCTCTAATTTCACTTAGCATAATACACTCTGGTTCCATTCACGTCATTGAAAATGGCAAGATTTCATTCTTTTTGATTTCCAAGTAATACTCCACTGTGTGTGTGTATACACACACACACACACACACACACACACACACCACATCTTCTTTATCCATTCATCCATGGACATTTGGGCTCTTTTCATACTTTGGCTATTGTTGATAGTGCTGCTATAAACATGGGAGTGCATGTGTCCCTTCAAAACAGCACACCTGTATCCTGTGGATAAATGCCTAGTAGTGCAATTGCTGGGTCGTAGGGTAGTTCTCCTTTTAGTTTTTGGAAGAACCTCCATACTGTTTTCCAGAATGGCTGCACCAGCTTGCACTGACACCAACAATGCAAAAGAGATCCTCTTTCTCCGCATCCTTGCCAACATCTGTTGTTGCCTGAGTTGTTCACGTTAGCCATTCTGACAGGTGTAAGGTGGTATCTCATGGTGGTTCTGATTTGTATTTTCCTGATGATGAGTGATGGTGAGCATTTTTTCATGTGTCGGTTGGCCATCTGGATGTCTTCTCTGGAGAAGTGTCTATTCATATCTTTTACCCATTTCTTCACTGGATTAGTTGCTTTCTGGGTGTTGAGTTTGAGAAGTTCTTTATAGATTTTCGATACTAACCTTTTATCTGATATGTCATTTGCAAATATCTTCTCCCATTCTGTCGGTTGCCTTTTAGTTTTGCTGATTGTTTCCTTCGCTGTGCAGAAGCTTTTTATTTTGATGAGGTCCCAGTAGTTCATTTTTGCTTTTGTTTCCCTTGCCTCTGGAGACGTGTTGAGTAAGAAGTTGCTGCAGGCAAGATGAAAGAGGTTTTTGCCTGCTTTCTCCTCGAGGATTTTGATGGCTTCCTGTCTTCAATTGAGGTCTTTCATCCATTTTTAATTTATTTTTGTATATGGTATAAGAAAGTGATCCAGGTTCATTCTTCTGCATGTCGCTGTCCAGTTTTCCCAGCACCACTTGCTAAAGACACTGTCTTTATTCCATTGGCTGGTCTTTCCTACTATGTCAAAGATTAGTTGGCCATATGTTTGTGGGTCCATTTCTGGGTTCTCTATTCTGTTTCATTGATCTGAGTGTCTGTTCTTGTGCCAATACCATACTGTCTGGATGATTACAGCTTTGTAATATAGCTTGAAATCTGGGATTCTGATGCCTCCTGCTTTGGTTTTCTATTTCAAGATCCCTTTGGCTATCTGGGGTCTTTTCTGGATCTATACAAATTTTAGGATTATTTGTTCTAGCTCTGTGAAGAATGATGGTGTTACTTTGATAGGGATTGCATTGAAAATGTAGACTGCTTTGGGTAGTATCCACATTTTAACAATATTTGTTATTCCTATCCAGGAACATGGAATCTTTTTCCATTTTTTTGTGTCTTCTTAAATTTCTTCCCTAAGCTTTCTATAGTTTTCAGTGTATAGATTTTTTACCTCTTTGGTTAGATTTATTTCTAGGTATTTTATGGTTTTTTGTGCAACTGTAAATGGGATCGATTCCTTGATTTCTCTGTCGCTTCATTGTTGGTGTATAGGAATGCAACCGATTTCTGTGCATTGGTTTTATATCCTGCAACTTTGCTGAATTCATGATTCAATACTAGCAGTTTTTTGGTGGAATCTTTTGGGTTTTCCATATAGAGTATCATGTCATCTGTGAAGACTGAAAGTTTGACCTCCTCCTGGCCAATTGGATGCCTTTTATTTCTTTGTGTTGTCTGACTGCAGAGGATAAGACTTCAAATACTATGTTGAATAACAGTGGTGAGAGTGGACATCCCTGTCTTGTTCCTGAACTTAGGGGGAAAGCTCTGTTTCTCCCCGTTGAGGATGATATTAGCGTTGGGTCATTCATATATGGCTTTTATCATCTCGAGGTATGCTCCTTCTATCCCTACTTTCTTCAGGGTTTTTATCAAGAAAGGATGCTGTATTTTGACAAATGCTTTATCTCTGGCTATTGAGAGGATCATATGGTTCTTGTCCTTTCTTTTATTGATGTGATGAATCATGTTAATTGTTTTGCGGATATTGAACCAGCCCTGCATCCCAGGTATAAATCCTGCTTGGTCATGGTGAATAATTTTTTTAATGTATTGTTGGATCAGGTTGGCTAATATCTTGTGGAGGATTTTTGCATCCATGTTCATCAGGGAAATTGGTCTACAGTTCTCCTTTTTAGTGGGGTCTCTGCCTGGTTTTCAAATCAAGGTAATGCTGGCTTCATAGAAAGAGTTTGGAAGTTTTCCTTCCATTTCTATTTTTTGGAATAGTTTCAAGACAATAGGTGTTAACTCTTCCTTAAATGTTTGGTAGAATTCCCCTGGAAAGCCATCTGGCCCTGGACTCTTGTTTTTTGGCAGATTTTTGATTACTAATTTGATTTCCTTACTGGTTATGGGTCTGTTCAAATTTTCTATTTCTTCCTGTTTCAGTTTTGGTAGTGTATATGTTTCTAGGAATTTGTCCATTTCTTCCAGATTACCTATTTTATTGGCATAGAATTGCTTATAATATTCTCTTATTATTATTTTTATTTCTGTTGTGTTGGTTGTGATCTCTCCTCTTTCATCCTTGATTTTATTTATTTGGGGCCTTTCCTTTTTCTTTTTGATCAAACTGGCTAGTGGTTTATCAATTTTGTTAATTCTTTCAAAGAACCAGCTTCTGGTTTCATTGATCTGTTCTACTGTTTTGTTTGTTTGTTTGTTTGTTTTTGTTCTTTTTGTTTTTTTTGTTTCGATAGCATTAACTTCTGTTCTAATCTTTATTATTTCCTGTCTTCTGCTGGTTTTGGGTTTTAATTGCTGTTCTTTTTCCAGGTCCTTAAGGCATAAGGTTAGGTTATGTATCTGAGCTCTTTCTTCCTTCTTTAGGAAGGCCTGGATTGCTATGCAAACAATTTTTCAATACTGCGTAAATATCACTCTTAATCCATGTATTCTGTGATGGTTAATTTTATGCTTCACCTTGCTGGTCTGTGATGTCCAGTTATTTGATTAAACACCGGGCTTCGAACTTGCCGTATTTTTTCCCCCATTTTTTAATGTGATGAACACTTAATCAGTGAAGTTTGAGAAAAGGAAATTACCCTACATAATGTGGGTGTACCTCCTTCAATGAGTTGGAGGCCCTAAGAGCAAACTGAGGTCACCTGAAGAAGAAGCAATTCTTAGTCAAGCCTGAAACAGAAAACCTGCCTGACCTTGCAGCCTGCCTGGCACGGCTGGGGAAGATGGACCCAAGATTGCAATACCAACTCTTACCTGATTCTCTGCCCTGCTTGCTTGACCTGTACATTTTTTACTTGCCAATCCCCACAATCGTGTCAGCCGATTCTTTAAAATCTCAATCTCTCTATCTTTCTGTCTTTGTCTCTCCATATGTGTGTATATGTATATATGTATGTGCGTGCCTATTTACATTACATTACATTATATTATGGTAGTGTCTGTTTTACTGAAGAATCCCGACCAAACACAAAGTGATTCCATAAAGATTTCTTCCTTGATATACCTCATTGTCTCCACAGCTTTGCTGTTGTTGACTCATTCTCTAACGCCCTCTTAAGTCCCTGCTACTCACCCTTCAGAGAATTCAGTCACCCATTCTCCAGGAAATCTGCCCTACCCTTCTAATTCTCCATTATCTCAATTTCCTTTGAATTTCTACTAAAAAGATATGATGTTTAACAACGTTCCAATAAAGCTTTAGATCACTGGAAGGAAGAATAATAGGACTGATTTTCTTCCACATATGAGGAAGGTTGCTATCATCTGCTAGGCTGAAGAAAAGCATGTTACATTGTTAAAATAATGTACTCATTAACATTTTATCAGAAATGTACTGTAATTTTTTGTTTGATAAGAAATATACATAAGGTTGTTCACTTATGAAAGAGCAAGCAGCCTTCACGTGAAGTATTATAACCTTATGAATGGTAATAGCTATACAAATCTAGAAAGTAAATTATGTAAAGTTATCCGGAACTAATACAAGAAGATTCTTACAGGTATATGCAACACACCTTTGTATATATATTGTGAATGTAAAGTATTAATTAATTTAAAAGGGAATGACTGAAGAGTGATCATGAACCTCTCCTTAATCATAAACTTACCTGGGTCTTCCTCATCAATTTGGGGGGATAGTTCTGATACTGATTTCTGAAAGGAGGGTACTCGAATGTCATGTTGATCTGGTTCTTCCTGAGATTCATCCTCTTGTCTTCTTTTAACAGAAAATGAGATTGCACCTACAACACATCAGTACAAGATGCTATATTAACTAGGGATTTGTTTTCTAAAAGGAAAGGTCAATTTTAGGTTTTAAACATGCTTTAGTGTGAAACTAATAAGGAACCAAACACAAATTGTAGGTGTTACTACCAGATTTAAACCTGATGGTGGTACAGAACAATTTAATGGGAAATCCATTAATATTTATTTTAAGTATAAGTGATGGTCAGTTTTTATTTACAAAGTAGTGTCATACGTAGGTTCACAACTGGGGCTGTCTGTTACCAGCTGTGTCCCTCAGTTTGCCCAAATGTGAACTGGACGTGACACTGGTGGCAGCTGGTGACACTGGATAGTACAAAATGTCCCTGGTATTACACTGACTCCATCTGGGGCTCCGGCAGTGCTTCCAACAGTTTACGCATCTCTGAGTGGGCAGGATTGGCCCCAGACTGTGGCTGAGATGGGCTAGAGCCAGGTCACAGACTGCTTCAAATCTGCAGTGGGCTTGAGGTTGGCAGGCCTGACCACAGAATATGTATGGGCGTGTCACCCTCTGGGTCCCTGGGCAGGCAGGACTGCTTCCAGACAGCAGCTATGAGGGGCTGAACCTGGATTATAGGGCTGCTCCCAGATATGCAGACAGACCCTGGTCTATGAGCCTAATTCTGGGGCATGCACAAGCACATATCCCAAGACGAGGGTTCCCGGACCATGGCTGAGAGTGGCTGGCCAAGTTACAAGGCCATTTCAAGATCTGCAGTTGGACCAAGGCTGAAGGACCTGCCTCAGGGACACAGACAGGTGTGTCTTCTGGCAGGTCCCTAGGGGTGCAGACATCATGGCTGAGAGGGGCTGTGAGACAGATGTGAAGTGATATCTCCTTGTAGTTTTGGTTTGTATTTCCCTGATGCTGAATGATGTGGAACAACTTTTCATGTGTCTGTTTGCCAACTGCATGTCTTCTTTGGAGGAATGTTTGTTTACATCTCCTGCCCATTTTTAAATTGGATTATTTAGATTCTGGTTATTGAGGTGTAGAAGTTCCTTATATATCTTGGATACTAACCCTTTATTGGCTATATCATTATTGTTTTTGGTACAAGGGTAAATGGTATTGTTTTCTTAAATTCTCTTTCTGCTGCTTCATTTTTGGTGTATAGGAATAAAATAGATTCCGTCATTGATTTGGATCCTGCAAAATTAACATTTACTGAATTCATTCATCAGTTCTAGTAGTTTCTTGGTAGAACCTTTAGTGTTTTTTTACATAGAGTTACCATGGCTTCTGTAAATTACAAGAGTTCTATTTCTTCTTTACCAGCTTCGATGCCATTTGTTTCTTTTGTATTTTTAAAAATTATTTATTAATGTTTACTAATTTTTGAGAGCAAGAGGGACAGAATGTGAGCAGGGAAGGGGTAGAGAGAGAGAGGGAACACAGAATCCAGAGCAGGCTCTAGGCTCTAAGCTGCCAGCACAGAGCCCGATAGAGGGGTCAAATTCACCAACTGTGAGATCATGACCTGAGCCAAAGTTGGACATTAAACAACTGATCCACCCAGGTGCCCCGGTTGTCACATATTTCTTTATGTTGTCTACCTGCTGTGGGTAGGACTTCTAGTACAAAGTTGAAGAAAAGTGGTGAGAGTGGAACCCCCTGTCTTACTCCTGACCTTAGGGGAAAAGCGCTCAGTTTTTCACCATTGAGTATTATGTATTATTTCCGTTTTAAAGAAGGGAAATCATGTAAGAGAAAAGTCATAAACAGCGTTCCATTACAATTGAAATTTTTGTAACCACTTCACGATGTAAACATATATGAAATCATCACAGTGTACATCTTAAATGTATAGAACTTTTATTTGTCAATTATACCTCAATAGAGCTAGAAAAAAAAACCTCCGTTATTCGATGGACACCATTAAGAAAATTAGAACGAAAACCACAGACTGGGAGAAAAAATTTTTAAAGCACATATCTGGAAAACAAAAACAAAAACCATGTACGAGAAAAAATTTTAAAAAGCCTAAATATTCAGCAATAAGAAAACAAACAACCCAATGTAGGACAAGGGATGGGCAAAAGAGTTGAAAAAGCATTTCACAAGAATACGTATAGATGACAAAGAAGCACAAGAAAACATGCTCAACATTATTATTCATTACAGAAATGTAGAGTAAATCCACACTGCAACTGAACTACACACAGATGAAAATCGATCAAAGTGCAATGGCGAATCCTACAAACTATGGTCAAGGATATAGAGAAACTGGAACTTTTATGCATTGCAAATGAGAATGGAAAGAGAGACATTCTCGTTGAGATACTGTTGGCAGTTACTTCTTTAAACACTGTAAATTCAACTACCATATTATCCAGGCATTCCACATATAAGTGATTTACTCAAGATGAATGAAAGTATATGCCCACACACGGATTTATGTATAAATGTTCATATCAGCTTTATTGATAACTACCAAAAAAATGGAAAAACCCAAATGTCCATCAAAAAGTAAAAAGATCCAAATATTGTGGTGTATCTATTTCATGGACTACGACTCAGTAATAAACGGAATAAAGTATTGATACATGTACTGTGTGGATGGATCTTAAAATAATTATCTTGCAGAAAAGAAAACAATTCCCCAAAAGGGTTAAACCTTATGATTTCATTCATATACAATGCTATTAAATGCATATATAGTGACAGAAAACAGAAATGTTGCCGAGGGCAAAGGTATCTTATGCCATGAGGGAAGAGGAGGGTAAAAGGATTAAAAATGGACACAAGGAGACTTTTTGTGGTGACCTATATTCATTATCTGATTTGTAACCATGGATTCATGGCTGTATGCATGTGTTAAAACTCAAAATATATACTTTAAATATGCATAGCTTACTGTATGTCAGGTAAACCACAATAAAACTGTTTAAAAAGCACCCTTAGGGATTCCTGGGTGGCTCAGTTGGTGGAGCATCGCACTCTATTTCGGCTGAGGTCATGATCCCAGGGTCATGGAATTGCGCTCTGCATCCGGCTCTGTGATGAGTGTGGAGTCTGCCTAAGATTCTCTCCCCAACTCTCACTCTGACCCTCTCTCCTGGTCATGCTCTCCCTCTCTCTCTTAAAACAAACAAACAAACAAACAAACAAACAAACAAACAAACAGCATACTCTATATTAGAAATTATACTAACTACTGCTGAACAGGATAACAATAGGATAGGAGAAGTGTCACCCCAACTGAATGTACTGTACAAGCAGGATGTGTAAGGGAAGTTCACAGCCAACTATGGGTATCTTTCCTGCAGTAGGCAATATCATAAATGAGATAATAAATGCAGGAAACTTAATGAAGCCATCATATTTAGGTATTCAGAACACTTGAATCAATCTATCTATCTATCTATCTATCTACCTATCTTATCTGTCACTTCTATCCATCTAAATCTCTCTGTTCCATAAATTCATGTCTATTTCACTGATATCAAATGCAACCATCTCCTCATTTGTTTGGATTCATTTTACCGTGGAGGTGACTTATTAAGTCTCCATGTAAAGCCTTCATTTATTTTGTTAATTTTACCTTAAACTTATTTTTAGAAATAATTTCTACGTAAAATAATGAATTTTCATATAAAAAAGCATCCTTAGGCTTCATCCGAGAAATGAAATGGGGAAGATTGCTTTTCACAAAAATGCAGAGTGGTAAGAGGCAAATGTTCACAAGTATTTGTAAAATTTTTTGAAGTTCTAAGCTAAGGAAAAATACCTGAGGTTACCTGAAGAAGAAGCAATTCTTGGTCAAGACTGACACAAAAAACCTGCCTGACCTTGCAGCCTGCCTGGCACAGCTGGGGAATTTGGACCCAAGACTGCAATACCAACTCTTACCTAATTCTCTGCCCTGCTTGCTTGACCTACAGATTTTTCACTTGCCAATCCCCACAATCATGTCAGCCAATTCTTTAAAATCTCAATTTCTCTCTCTCTGTCTCTCCATATGTATACATACATATATATTTGTATGTGTGTATGCATGTGCCTATTTACATTACATTACATTATATTATGGTAGTGTCTGTTTTACTGAACACAAAGTCATTCCATAAAGATTTCTTTGATATACCTCACTGTCTCCACAGCTTTTCTAACGCCCTCTTAAGTCCTTGTTACTCATCCTTCAGAGAATTCAGTCACCCATTCTCCAGGAAATCTGCCCTGTCCTTTCCAATTCTCCATTATTCTCAATTTCCTTCGAATTTCTACTAAAAAGATATGATGTTTAACAACATTCCAATAAAGCTTTAGATTACTGGAAGTAAAAATAATGGCACTGATTTTCTTCCACATAAGAGGAAGGTTGCTATCATCTGGTAGGCTGAAGAAAAGCATGTTACACTGTTAAAATAATTTACTCATTAACATTTTATCAGAAATGTACTCTAAGTTTTCATTTAGTAAGAAATACATATAAAGTGGTTCACTTATGAAAGAATAAGCAACCTTCGATGAAATATTATACTCTTATGAATGTTAATTGCTGTACAAATCTAGAAAGTAAATTATGTAAAGTTAATTCAGAGCTAATACAATAAAATTCTTACAGGTATATGCAACACACCTTTGTATATATATTGTGAATGTAAAGTATCTATTCATTTAAGAGGGAATGACTGAAGAGTGATCATGAACCTCTCCTTAATCATAAATTTACCTGAGTCGTCATCAGTATTTTGGGGGGATGGTTGTGATAAGGATTTCTGAAAGGAGGGTACTTGATTATCATCTTGATCTGGTTCTTGCTGAGATTCATCCTCTTGTCTTCTTTTAACAGAAAATGAGATTGCACCTACAACACATCAGTACAAGATGCTATATTAACTAGGGATTTGTTTTCTAAAAGGAAAGGTCAATTTTAGGTTTTAAACATGCTTTAGTGTGAAACTAATAAGGAACCAAACACAAATTGTAGGTGTTACTACCAGATTTAAACCTGATGGTGGTACAGAACAATTTAATGGGAAATCCATTAATATTTATTTTAAGTATAAGTGATGGTCAGTTTTTATTTACAAAGTAGTGTCATACGTAGGTTCACAACTGGGGCTGTCTGTTACCAGCTGTGTCCCTCAGTTTGCCCAAATGTGAACTGGACGTGACACTGGTGGCAGCTGGTGACACTGGATAGTACAAAATGTCCCTGGTATTACACTGACTCCATCTGGGGCTCCGGCAGTGCTTCCAACAGTTTACGCATCTCTGAGTGGGCAGGATTGGCCCCAGACTGTGGCTGAGATGGGCTAGAGCCAGGTCACAGACTGCTTCAAATCTGCAGTGGGCTTGAGGTTGGCAGGCCTGACCACAGAATATGTATGGGCGTGTCACCCTCTGGGTCCCTGGGCAGGCAGGACTGCTTCCAGACAGCAGCTATGAGGGGCTGAACCTGGATTATAGGGCTGCTCCCAGATATGCAGACAGACCCTGGTCTATGAGCCTAATTCTGGGGCATGCACAAGCACATCTCCCCAGACGAGGGTTCCCGGACCATGGCTGAGAGTGGCTGGCCAAGTTACAAGGCCATTTCAAGATCTGCAGTTGGACCAAGGCTGAAGGACCTGCCTCAGGGACACAGACAGGTGTGTCTTCTGGCAGGTCCCTAGGGGTGCAGACATCATGGCTGAGAGGGGCTGTGAGACAGATGTGAAGTGATATCTCCTTGTAGTTTTGGTTTGTATTTCCCTGATGCTGAATGATGTGGAACAACTTTTCATGTGTCTGTTTGCCAACTGCATGTCTTCTTTGGAGGAATGTTTGTTTACATCTCCTGCCCATTTTTAAATTGGATTATTTAGATTCTGGTTATTGAGGTGTAGAAGTTCCTTATATATCTTGGATACTAACCCTTTATTGGCTATATCATTATTGTTTTTGGTACAAGGGTAAATGGTATTGTTTTCTTAAATTCTCTTTCTGCTGCTTCATTTTTGGTGTATAGGAATAAAATAGATTCCGTCATTGATTTGGATCCTGCAAAATTAACATTTACTGAATTCATTCATCAGTTCTAGTAGTTTCTTGGTAGAACCTTTAGTGTTTTTTTACATAGAGTTACCATGGCTTCTGTAAATTACAAGAGTTCTATTTCTTCTTTACCAGCTTCGATGCCATTTGTTTCTTTTGTATTTTTAAAAATTATTTATTAATGTTTACTAATTTTTGAGAGCAAGAGGGACAGAATGTGAGCAGGGAAGGGGTAGAGAGAGAGAGGGAACACAGAATCCAGAGCAGGCTCTAGGCTCTAAGCTGCCAGCACAGAGCCCGATAGAGGGGTCAAATTCACCAACTGTGAGATCATGACCTGAGCCAAAGTTGGACATTAAACAACTGATCCACCCAGGTGCCCCGGTTGTCACATATTTCTTTATGTTGTCTACCTGCTGTGGGTAGGACTTCTAGTACAAAGTTGAAGAAAAGTGGTGAGAGTGGAACCCCCTGTCTTACTCCTGACCTTAGGGGAAAAGCGCTCAGTTTTTCACCATTGAGTATTATGTATTATTTCCGTTTTAAAGAAGGGAAATCATGTAAGAGAAAAGTCATAAACAGCGTTCCATTACAATTGAAATTTTTGTAACCACTTCACGATGTAAACATATATGAAATCATCACAGTGTACATCTTAAATGTATAGAACTTTTATTTGTCAATTATACCTCAATAGAGCTAGAAAAAAAAACCTCCGTTATTCGATGGACACCATTAAGAAAATTAGAACGAAAACCACAGACTGGGAGAAAAAATTTTTAAAGCACATATCTGGAAAACAAAAACAAAAACCATGTACGAGAAAAAATTTTAAAAAGCCTAAATATTCAGCAATAAGAAAACAAACAACCCAATGTAGGACAAGGGATGGGCAAAAGAGTTGAAAAAGCATTTCACAAGAATACGTATAGATGACAAAGAAGCACAAGAAAACATGCTCAACATTATTATTCATTACAGAAATGTAGAGTAAATCCACACTGCAACTGAACTACACACAGATGAAAATCGATCAAAGTGCAATGGCGAATCCTACAAACTATGGTCAAGGATATAGAGAAACTGGAACTTTTATGCATTGCAAATGAGAATGGAAAGAGAGACATTCTCGTTGAGATACTGTTGGCAGTTACTTCTTTAAACACTGTAAATTCAACTACCATATTATCCAGGCATTCCACATATAAGTGATTTACTCAAGATGAATGAAAGTATATGCCCACACACGGATTTATGTATAAATGTTCATATCAGCTTTATTGATAACTACCAAAAAAATGGAAAAACCCAAATGTCCATCAAAAAGTAAAAAGATCCAAATATTGTGGTGTATCTATTTCATGGACTACGACTCAGTAATAAACGGAATAAAGTATTGATACATGTACTGTGTGGATGGATCTTAAAATAATTATCTTGCAGAAAAGAAAACAATTCCCCAAAAGGGTTAAACCTTATGATTTCATTCATATACAATGCTATTAAATGCATATATAGTGACAGAAAACAGAAATGTTGCCGAGGGCAAAGGTATCTTATGCCATGAGGGAAGAGGAGGGTAAAAGGATTAAAAATGGACACAAGGAGACTTTTTGTGGTGACCTATATTCATTATCTGATTTGTAACCATGGATTCATGGCTGTATGCATGTGTTAAAACTCAAAATATATACTTTAAATATGCATAGCTTACTGTATGTCAGGTAAACCACAATAAAACTGTTTAAAAAGCACCCTTAGGGATTCCTGGGTGGCTCAGTTGGTGGAGCATCGCACTCTATTTCGGCTGAGGTCATGATCCCAGGGTCATGGAATTGCGCTCTGCATCCGGCTCTGTGATGAGTGTGGAGTCTGCCTAAGATTCTCTCCCCAACTCTCACTCTGACCCTCTCTCCTGGTCATGCTCTCCCTCTCTCTCTTAAAACAAACAAACAAACAAACAAACAAACAAACAGCATACTCTATATTAGAAATTATACTAACTACTGCTGAACAGGATAACAATAGGATAGGAGAAGTGTCACCCCAACTGAATGTACTGTACAAGCAGGATGTGTAAGGGAAGTTCACAGCCAACTATGGGTATCTTTCCTGCAGTAGGCAATATCATAAATGAGATAATAAATGCAGGAAACTTAATGAAGCCATCATATTTAGGTATTCAGAACACTTGAATCAATCTATCTATCTATCTATCTATCTACCTATCTTATCTGTCACTTCTATCCATCTAAATCTCTCTGTTCCATAAATTCATGTCTATTTCACTGATATCAAATGCAACCATCTCCTCATTTGTTTGGATTCATTTTACCGTGGAGGTGACTTATTAAGTCTCCATGTAAAGCCTTCATTTATTTTGTTAATTTTACCTTAAACTTATTTTTAGAAATAATTTCTACGTAAAATAATGAATTTTCATATAAAAAAGCATCCTTAGGCTTCATCCGAGAAATGAAATGGGGAAGATTGCTTTTCACAAAAATGCAGAGTGGTAAGAGGCAAATGTTCACAAGTATTTGTAAAATTTTTTGAAGTTCTAAGCTAAGGAAAAATACCTGAGGTTACCTGAAGAAGAAGCAATTCTTGGTCAAGACTGACACAAAAAACCTGCCTGACCTTGCAGCCTGCCTGGCACAGCTGGGGAATTTGGACCCAAGACTGCAATACCAACTCTTACCTAATTCTCTGCCCTGCTTGCTTGACCTACAGATTTTTCACTTGCCAATCCCCACAATCATGTCAGCCAATTCTTTAAAATCTCAATTTCTCTCTCTCTGTCTCTCCATATGTATACATACATATATATTTGTATGTGTGTATGCATGTGCCTATTTACATTACATTACATTATATTATGGTAGTGTCTGTTTTACTGAACACAAAGTCATTCCATAAAGATTTCTTTGATATACCTCACTGTCTCCACAGCTTTTCTAACGCCCTCTTAAGTCCTTGTTACTCATCCTTCAGAGAATTCAGTCACCCATTCTCCAGGAAATCTGCCCTGTCCTTTCCAATTCTCCATTATTCTCAATTTCCTTCGAATTTCTACTAAAAAGATATGATGTTTAACAACATTCCAATAAAGCTTTAGATTACTGGAAGTAAAAATAATGGCACTGATTTTCTTCCACATAAGAGGAAGGTTGCTATCATCTGGTAGGCTGAAGAAAAGCATGTTACACTGTTAAAATAATTTACTCATTAACATTTTATCAGAAATGTACTCTAAGTTTTCATTTAGTAAGAAATACATATAAAGTGGTTCACTTATGAAAGAATAAGCAACCTTCGATGAAATATTATACTCTTATGAATGTTAATTGCTGTACAAATCTAGAAAGTAAATTATGTAAAGTTAATTCAGAGCTAATACAATAAAATTCTTACAGGTATATGCAACACACCTTTGTATATATATTGTGAATGTAAAGTATCTATTCATTTAAGAGGGAATGACTGAAGAGTGATCATGAACCTCTCCTTAATCATAAATTTACCTGAGTCGTCATCAGTATTTTGGGGGGATGGTTGTGATAAGGATTTCTGAAAGGAGGGTACTTGATTATCATCTTGATCTGGTTCTTGCTGAGATTCATCCTCTTGTCTTCTTTTAACAGAAAATGAGATTGCACCTACAACACATCAGTACAAGATGCTATATTAACTAGGGATTTGTTTTCTAAAAGGAAAGGTCAATTTTAGGTTTTAAACATGCTTTAGTGTGAAACTAATAAGGAACCAAACACAAATTGTAGGTGTTACTACCAGATTTAAACCTGATGGTGGTACAGAACAATTTAATGGGAAATCCATTAATATTTATTTTAAGTATAAGTGATGGTCAGTTTTTATTTACAAAGTAGTGTCATACGTAGGTTCACAACTGGGGCTGTCTGTTACCAGCTGTGTCCCTCAGTTTGCCCAAATGTGAACTGGACGTGACACTGGTGGCAGCTGGTGACACTGGATAGTACAAAATGTCCCTGGTATTACACTGACTCCATCTGGGGCTCCGGGAGTGCTTCCAACAGTTTACGCATCTCTGAGTGGGCAGGATTGGCCCCAGACTGTGGCTGAGATGGGCTAGAGCCAGGTCACAGACTGCTTCAGAATCTGCAGTGGGCTTGAGGTTGGCAGGCCTGGCCACAGAATACGTATGGGCGTGTCACCCTCTGGGTCCCTGGGCAGGCAGGACTGCTTCCAGACAGCAGCTATGAGGGGCTGAACCTGGATTATAGGGCTGCTCCCAGATGTGCAGACAGACCCTGGTCTATGAGCCTAATTCTGGGGCATGCACAAGCACATATCCCAAGACGAGGGTTCCCGGACCATGGCTGAGAGTTACAGGGCCATTTCAAGATCTGCAGTTAGACCAAGGTTGAAGGGCCTGCCTCACTGACACAGGTGTGTCTTCTGGCAGGTCCCTAGCAGGGGCAGACATCATGGCTGAGAGGGGCTGTGAGACAGATGTGAAGTGGTATCTCCTTGTAGTTTTGGTTTGTAATTCCCTGTTGCTGAATGATGTGGAACAACTTTTCATGTGTCTGTTTGCCATCTGGATGTCTTCTTTGGAGAAATGTCTGTTCACATCTACTGCCCATTTTTAAATTGGATTAGTTTCTGGCTACTGAGTTGTAGAAGTTCTTTATATATCTTGGATACTAACCCTTTATTGGATATGTCATTATTGGTTTTGGTACCATTGTAAATAGGACTGTTTTGTTAATTTCTCTTTCTGCTGCTTCATTATTAGCATATAGGAATGCAATAGATACCATACATAGATTTGAATCCTGCAAAATTAACATTTACAGAATTCATTCATCAGTTCTATTACTTTTCTAGTAGAGCGGTTCGTTAGGGTTTTCTACATAGAGCATCATGTCATCTGCAAATTGCCAGAGTTTTACTTCTTCTTTACCAAATTGGATGCCATTTCTTTCTTTTTTTACTTTTTGAAATTATTTATTAATGTTTATTTATTTTTGAGAGCGAGATGGAAAGAATATGAATGGAGAAGGGGTAGAGAGAAAGGGAAACACAGAATCCAAAGCAGGCTCTAGGGTCTAAGCTATCAGCACAGAGCCCGATGCAGGGCTCAAACTCACGAACTGTGAGATCATGAGCTGAGCTGAAGTTGGACCGTAACCCAATGAGCCACCAAGGTATCCCTGGATGCCATTTATATCTTTATGTTGTCTAACTGCTGTGGCTAGGAGTCTAGTACTATGTTGAAGAAAAGTGGTGAGAGTAGATATCCCTGTCTCACTTCTGATCTGAAGGGAAAAGCTGTTTTTCACCATTGAGTATGATATATTATTTCCATTTTAGAGAAGGTAAACTGATACAAGATAGTTCAGTAGCTTCCCCAAAGTCAGTCGGCTCAGTATAATATAGGCAGAATATGTAGATGTGCATTCTGGTTCTAAGTCCATACTTTTTTAAAACTCAATTAAAACATTTAATTTTTTGAACACTTTTATGTTTACAGTAAAATGAGTGGAAAGTACAGAGTTCCCATATATCCCCCCTTACATTGCCTACTATAAACATCTTGAATTATTGTGATATATTACTTAAATGTTGAGCCAGTAATGATATACTATTATTAAGTAAAGTCCATAGAGTGCATTCTGGCTAGTTTTTTGTGTTAATACATTCTATGGCTTTGGCAAATATATAATTTCACGTACCTACCATTACAGTATCATGTAGAATAGTTTCACTGCCCTAAATATCCCGTGTACAATACTCATTCATCCCTTCCACCCAACGTATAAAGAACTGTCAACCACTGATCTTTTACCTCTTCTAGAATGTCATATAGTTTGAATCATACAATATGTAGCCTTCTTAGATTTACCTCTTTTACTTAGCAATATACATTTACGTTTCCCCCATATTCTTTGTGGTCTGATAGGTTACTGTTTTTATCACTGATAAATAACCCAATGTATAGATATACCACTCTTTAACCATTTATCTATTATATGACATTGTAGTTTTCCCCATAATTTGGCAACTATGAATAAAGCTGTTATTAACATTTACCAGCAGATATTTGGATGGGCATAAACTTTCAATTCATTTGGGGAAATACAAAGATGTATGATTGCTATATCATGTTATGAGTATGTTTACTTTTCTCATTTTTTCTTTTTTTGTATTTGTGTGTTTATTGACTTACTTATATATTTTAGGAGAGTGACAAAGAGAATACCTGAGTAGGGGAGAGGGGAAGAGAGAGAGAGAAAGGATCCAAAGCAGGCTCCACACTCAGCATGGAATCTGATGTGGGGCTCAATCCCACAACCCTGGGATCACGACCTGAGCTGAAGTCAAGAGTTGGATACCAATCCAACTGAGCCACACAGGTGCCCCAATACCTCTTAATGGACAGAACAACTAGACAGAATACCAATAAAGACACATAGGATGTGACCATCACTTAGAACCACTAGACCTAACTGGCTCATATAGAACATCCACCCATCAACAATGGAGAATCCAACTTCTTAAATCAACTTTGGACACTGTCCAGAATGGATCACACGTGAGGCCACAAGGCATATCTTAATAACTGAAAAAGATTTAAATCATAGAAAGCATGTTGCCTCATCACAATGGCATGAAATTATAATCAGTAACATAAGGAAAAAAGGAATGTCACAAATTTGGACACTAAACAACATGCTTTTAACCAATATTTCAAAAAAAACTTAGAAAAAAATAGAAGTCTGAAACTATATAGATGATTGACAATGAGAACACAGCATACGAAACTGGTGTGATGCAGTGAAAGCAACACTAAGAGGGCAACTCATAGCAGCAAAAGCATATGTTAAAAAGAACAACCTAAAATCAACAACCTAGCTGCACACAATACAGAAGTAGAAAAAGAAAAGCAAATTCAACCCAAAACTAGCAGAAGAAAGGAAATGATAAAGATCAGAGGTAAATAAAACAGAGAAGAGAAAAGCAAAAACCAGAAAGTTTCTCTCTTTGAAAAGGTCAACATCACTGGCAGAATTTTCAAGTGATTAAGAAAAAAGAAATGAAGACTCCCATTAATAAATTCAGGAAAAAAGTGGGGACATTACATTGTTTTCTCCAAAATAAAAAGCTTTATAAGAGACTACAATGAACCATCATATGCCCCCCAAATTGGGTAACTTAGATGATATGGACAATATCCGAGAAACACACAATCTACTAAAAATGCTCATGAATAAAAGAAAAACAGAACAGACATAAATCTAACAAGGACATTGAATTCGTAACAAAAACTCTTCCCACAAAGACAAGCCCAGGACGAGATGGCTTCATTGTTGAATTCTACCAAATACTTAAAGAAGAATCACTATCTTCTTTTTCTCAAAAACTTAAAAATTGATAGAGGAGGGAAAACATAGCCTCGTTCTAGGAGGCTAGCACTGCCGTGATACAAAAGCAGACAAAGATAGGGCAAGAAAAGAAAATTAAAATCCAATATCCCTGATGAACACTGATACAAAACTTTTCAACTAAATAGTAGCAAATCGAATTCAGCAGCATACCAAAAAGATTCTATACCATAGTTAAATGGTTTTTATTTCAACAAAGAATGAAGGAATGAATGAATGGTGGTTCAACATACAAAAATCAGTGAGTGTACTGTAGCACATTGACAGAATGAAAAAAAAAAAAAACACATGATAATCTTGATTGATGGATAAAAGTGTTTGACAAAATTCCACATCAAAACGTTCATGGCAAAAATAAATTAGGAATAGAACTTTCTCAAAATGATAATAGCCATACATGAAAACAAACAGCTAATATTATACTCCCAGTGGTAAAAGACTGAAATTTTTTCCTTTAAGATTAGAAACAAGATAAGGATGTCTCTGGTTTAGGCTTCCACTCAACATAATACTGGAATTTCTAGTCAGAACAAGTGTGCAAGGAAACGTAGCAAAGGTATCCATATTGGAAAGGAAGAAGTAAAATTATCTGTTTGCAGATGACACAATCTCATATGGAGAAAACCTTAATGATCATGGACACAAAAAGGATAGACCTAATAATAAATGCGTTCACGAAATATGCAGGATACAAAGTCAACAAACAAAAGCAGTTAAATTTCTATACACTTGTATTGAAAAATTTTAAGTGGACCTAAGTAAAACAACTCAGTCAGATAAAACCATGATTTGGATAAACTTACATAATGTTAAACAACGTGCGCAAGGAATAATAAGGAAACCTAATCAATATTTCAAGTACGATGAACTAGTCTCAAGATTTAAAAGCACACATTCTCCATTCTTTCTCATTTCAGCCTACTTGTATACTCAGCACATTTCTTCTTTCTCCAATACACCCATCCAAACGTTATTACACTTTTATTGTCCCTTAACAAAGAGAAATGGAACAATCATTTGTAAAACAATTCAAAAGCCCTACAGGAGTGTAACAAGACCATATGTTAGATACCAACAAGAGAAATTAAGTATTTATCTTAAAACTTAGAAATAAGTGAAGAGAACTATGGAATTATAGGTCTATTTAGTAGCTTATCTTTTAATTGAAAGAACACTTTGAAACAATGTTTCTTAGAATTATGCCACTAATTTATGCACAGTTATTTTCCCAATAAAAAAATCTATGTTCTTGGGAATATAATTTTAATTTTTTTCCTAAACAGTTACATTTTTAAATTGCATTTTTACTTTTGGTTATGAATTAGCTAAGGTAGAAGAGACAAGCAGTCAAATTCTTATAAACTTATTACAAAGAGTAACATTAGACTCAGTAAGTATCAGCAATGAACCTTCAAACCAAATGCCATCAATAATGATTATGAAAATATGTGTTTCAAAAGATGATAATATTTTTCCACACTAGGCACGTGTGATTCCTTTGCTCCCTATATTCCTCCGTTTGGGCCAAGGCCAACCAACCCAAAGGGAAGAAAGGTAAATAAAAGGTTGATTGTTGGTGGTTCAGTTTAAAAGCATGACAGGAAAACTAAAGGACTGCTTTGGAAAAACTATAGGTATACAAGACATAATAGTGTACAAAGCAACTCTCTAAGATACAGCATTATTGACTTAATGGAGGTTTTCAGTTTATCTGAAATGAGTGTTACCAAAAAAAAAATCCAATAGGGATCATAATTATAGCTATTATATTTTCAATAGATCAAGCTTTTATTCTGACAAATGGATTTTTTCCCCTCTGCTAAACGCTCTACGGGTTTGATTTTTTCAAAATGTATTTTAAACAGTCAAACCAACATTTCCTAGTATATAGTTTGGTTTTCATTAGGAATTGTTTTTCCCTAATTTCATACTATCTTGTAAAACGTCAATATCAGACTCAAGTTTAAAGCCTGAGCAATGCAATTTAGTACCAGTGGTTAGCCTTTTGAAAACAATGTGAAATCATTTATTGAATGCTTACTCTGTGTTAGGTATATGCTAAATGCCTCCCATTCATTACCTATTGAACTCCTTTAATAAACGTATAAATTAATTCCTCACTGGACTCATTTTCAAGTTCAGCAAGCTGGGCTGTAGAGAAGGTTGGGTAACTCACTCCAGGTCACATAGTAAGTGACAAAGGCATAAATAATACATAAATGTATTTACCAAACGTAGAATACGGAAAATGGCATATTAAGTCATGCCTGAATATCACCAAATACACCACAGAATAAGTGGGCTTTTGCGTGGAAAAATAGCAAAGTAACTCACATACTTACAAAACATTTATTTTTGGTCTAGAGTAATAGGTTTCAGATACTGCCCACTGATTATCTAAACTATTTCACCCCTTAGAAAACTTCCAAAAATAAGTTTCCATGACAACAGTTAAACTTGGCAAGGTCTTTGGCCTCTTTGCACTTGGTCTCCCTACACCCACCCTCTTCCTTCCATTGGCTTCATGCTTCACCACTCCCTATTGCTAATGAGGAATACTGTGTTTAAGGAAATTTTCTGTATGGCTGGGCTTTTATCAACTTGTGAATTTCCTGGAGGGACATGAATTCTGTCAAGAAGTGTTTTCATACATATCTACTCTACGCACATTATACCACACATGATTGAATGAATTTTCATTGTTTTGTTTCTCTACTATACTATCCTATGAAATCTGAGTAGCAAGACTAAAGATGAAAGCCTGAGGAAATCTCTGCTAATCCTTCCTTCTTCTATCTTTTTCTTACTTCATTTTTACCACCTTCCTAACTCATTTTCTTTTGTTGTATTTTCTCTCTGGGGGACCAAAAGGCAAGGTGGAAAAACAAAATTTGGTGGCTAATGAAGAACAGAGATAAAGAGTCCAGTGTTGTGGCCATATCTGCTTTTATTCTATGTACAATACAGCTCTTGTTTTCTACTCCATTTAAGCGCCTTATTTTTATGATAAAATGCATAGTAGCCTAGTGCCCAACTGTAGCCCTCTAGGCTCCATTTTCTTTTTCTGTGGTTTTATGCTGTTTGCTGTTTATATAACAAATTTTTGAAATGTGTAACATATACGACAAAAAGGATTAATAAAATCTACAGGATTCAGATTTCTGTTGTAAAGGATGGCTGATTACGTTTTTGCTTAGGAAGAACCTATGCTTTCATTACTGGGGCAAAACTTTAAAGCAGCAACAATCCAGACTGCCATTAAGGACACATGTTTCTTCCTGATTCATGCAAGAAAAAGGTGATAAATTTCATTTCATTATAACTGAAAACTTCTGTTACCAGTTCAGGATGTATACATATATCATATCGTCACAGTGAACATCTTAAATGTATACAATTTTTATTTTCAATTATCCGTCAATATAGGTAGGAAAAAAACTTCTGTAATTCGATAGACACCATTAAGAAAATTAAAACAAAATCACAAATTGGAAGAAAAAATTTTAAACCACATATCTGAAAAAAAAAAAAAAAAAAACCATGCATCCAGAATAAATTTGAAAAAGCCTAAAAATTGAGCAATAAGAAAAGAAACCACCCAACATACAGGAAATGATGGGCAAAAGAGTTGAAAAAGCATATCGTTAGAAGACCTATAGATGTCAAAAAAGCACAAGAAAACATGCTCAACATTATTATTCATTACAGAAATGTAGAGTAAATCCACACTGCAACTGAACTACACACAGATGAAAATCGATCAAATTGTAATGGCCAATCCTACAAACTATGGTCAAGGGTATAGAGAAACTGGAACTTTTATGCAGTGCAAGTGAGAATGGAAAGAGAGACAATCTCATTGAAATATTGTTGGCAATTACTTCTTTAAACATTGTAAATTCAACTACCATATTATCCAGGCATTCCACATATAAGTGATTTACTCAAGATGAATGAAAGTATATGCCCACACACGGATTTATGTATAAATGTTCATATCAGCTTTACTGATAACTACCAAAAAAAGTGGAAAAACCCAAATGTCCATCAAAGGTAAGTACAGCAGCATATTGTGGCTTATCCATTCCATGGACTACTACTCAGTAATAAAAGGAATAAAGTATTGATACATGCACTCTGTGGATGGATCTTAAAATAAATATGTTGCATAAAAGAAAACAATCCCTTAAAAAGGTTAAACTGTGTGATGTAGTGTATATACAATGCTATGAAATGCATATATAGTGACAGAAAACAGAGAAATGATTGCCAAGGGTAAGGGTAGCTTGTCGTGCGAGGGGAGAGGAGAGTAAAAGGATTAAAAATAGACACAAGGAAACTTTGTGGGGTGACCTATATTCATTATCTGATTTGTAACAACGGATTCATGGCTCTATGCATGTGTTAAGAATCAAACTATATACTTTAAATATGGATAGCTTATTGTATATCAATTAAACCACAATAAAACTGTTTAAAAAGCACGTTTTGGGGGTGCCTGGGTAGGTCAGTTGGTTGAGTGTCCAAGTCTTTATTCCTTTCAGGCCATGACCCCAGACTGTGGGATTGAGTCCTGCATCGGGCTCTGTGCTGAGCATGGAGCCTGCTTAAGATTCTGTCTCTCTCTCTGCCTCTCTCACCTGCTCATGCTCTCTCTCTCTCTCTGTAATGTAAGTAAATAAATAGCACACTTTGTATTTCAGATATTATACTTAACACTGCTCAGCAAGATAACAATAGGATTTGAGAAGGGTCACCCCTAACTGAATGTACTGTGTAAGTGGGATGTGTAAGGGAAGTTCACAGCCAACTATGGGTATCTTTTCGCAGTAGGCAATATCATGAATGACATAATTAATGCAGGAAAATTAATGAGGCCATCATATTCAGGTATCCAGAACACTTGAATCAATCTATCTATCTATCTATCTATCTATCTATCTATCTATCTATCTTGTCACCTCTATCCATCTACATCTCTCGTTCCATATATTCATGTCTATTTCACTGATATCAAATGCAACTATTTCCTCATTTGTTCGAATTCACTGCTTCTGGGGGTGGCTTCTTAAACTTCCATGTAAAGCCTTTATTTATTTTGTTAATTTTACTTTAAATTTATTTCTAGAAGTAATTTCTACATAAAACAATGAATTTTCATATTAAAAAGCATCCTTAGGCCTCATCCGAGCAATAAAATGGGGGAGATTGCTTTTCACAAAAATGCAGAGGGTAAAAGGCAAATGTTCACAAGTATTTTTAAAATTTTTTGATGTTCCAAGTTAAGAAAAAAAGAATGAAATGCACCCCCCCCAAAAAGAGTTTTAGTTTCAGAATTTCTGAATGATCTTCAAACCCTACTAACCTCCACTGGTTTTCCTTGATTCTTCACATATTAGAAAAGCATCTTTGAAGGGTGATTAGAATTTAAAAATTTTCATGAAAATGTATGAATAAATTATTTATATAATGCCCTATAACTGAGATTCTTTTTTTCTAGTATTTAAAATGTTTTATAATTTATTTATTTTTATTTTTTATGTTTATTTTTGAGAGAGAGAGAGAATACAAATGGGGGAGGGGCAGAGAGAGGGAGACAAAGAATCCAAAACAGGCTCTAGGCCCTGAGCTGTCAGCACAGAGCCTGACGTGGGGCTCGAACTCACCAACTCTGAGATAGATCATGACCTGTGCCGCTGTCAGACGTTCAACTGACTGAGCAACCCAGGTGCCCCTACTATTTATTTTTGAGAGAGACAGAGTATGAGTAGGGAAGGGGCAGAAAGAGGGGGAGACTCAGAATCTGAAGCACGTTCCAGGCTCTGAGCTGTCACCACAGAGCCTGTCGCAGGGTTTGAACTCACAAGCTGTGAGATTATGACCTGAGCCGAAGTCGGAGGCTTAACCAACTGAGCCCCCAGGCACCCCATAAAACTGAGATTCTCATGCAAAAATCTTACATGAGAAACACCAATGACTTAGGAAATCATATTTTCCTTCTATTGTAAACAAGTCCTCATAAAATACACAAATTCTTTTGACTGGTAAAGTAGGACACAGACACACACAGACACACACACACACACACACACACACACACACACACTCACACATAGAATAAGAGAAAGATTTCTTTTTGGTAACAATGCTACATGTATCTTAGCAGTTCAAAATACAAATATAAAGAACAACCTGAATTTATATGCAATAGAGCATCGACAGCCTACTTTGAACTCCCAGGAAAAACTATTTCTAATAAATAATCAAGAATTACAAGTGAGTGTTGGGCCAAATAAATGGAGGCCTCGTGACAAACACTGGAGATGCAAGAGTGTCTTCCTTTTGCTTAATAGAGTAGATGCAGTTATCAAATTTATGTTTTTCTCCAAGTTTATAAATTTTTGTTCTCATATTTTAACTGCACTTCTGTTGCACTACCAAGTAATTTCTAAAGTATATTAGAAACAATTTTATGTTTGAAATGTATTGCTTCTTACATTCAATAGTGACCAGATACCTGCTACTGGATGCCAGATGTTGGTCTAGAGGTCAAAGGACATATTATCTAGCATAAAGACAGAAAACAGAGCATACATCACTCACTGATCTAGCACTATGAATGAATTTATCTGTAACCAATAACCCGAGTGGGGCTTGAGACTAGAATTTGATCTGGGGGACGGGAGCAGGAAGACACAGTTGAGTGCTCCCAAGCCCTGAAGGGTAATACCACACAGATGGCTAAAGCTGTCATGAAACATCAGACCACAGGCTGCATGGGGAAGTGGAGATGGTCAAAGCAAAGAGGAGAGGCCAAGAGAGCAGGAGAGGATCCAAACAAACCCAACTCATTCTCTCCACAAAGCCTCAAGGATCTGCTTTTGCAAAACATTTCCTTTACCTGAGAAAGCAAGAAAATGCTTTATACGACCAACATTTGTTTTGAAGAGCAGTGGAATCTGATTGTTCTTCAAGCCTATACGACTATGTGGCAGGCCATATTGCTGATGGCAACAAGCCAGTAAAATCCAAATTCAGTTTCAGTCAAGTTTCTGTCATTTTTGTTGAGACAGACTAAGAAGACTGGGGATAATAGGAGCTATAAATCCTCCTGTAAATCCCTATCATATTAGGAAATTTTAAAAATGGGAGTTAGTATATTAAATAAGTGTGGTAAACATTAACTGAACACCTACTCAATGAGCACTTTTCATATATTCTCACTTAATGCCCATAACCACCCTGAAAGATTAAACACCATCAATATTTTACATGTATGAGAAGTGACATTCAGTGAGGTCCAGGTCACACAACCAGAGAATGATATAATCGGAGGCTGAAGTCATGTTTGACTTCTGAATGTATTCCTTTGCAACACAGTAAAATAAGAAATAGAAAAATAGGAATACAGTAGTAAGTAGGAACGAAATAGGAAAGAGTAAAATAGCAAAAGATATGCAATTTTGCCACTGCAATGTGGTGGTTAGCATGAATATACTGCCTAAGCTTTAAATGAAAAATGACAATTTAAGTAACACTACTTTTGCTCAGCATCACACTCTGAAGACACATGTGACAAGCAGTGCTTCTTATCACATACAGTATTAGAAATCAGATTTTGAACTTAATTTGTATGTTAAAGATGGTAACTGGTAATATACATCTTTCTGGACAGAGTATAATTTCAGAGAGTAGCGGAATGCTAAATATAAAGATGACTTCTATCTTGTTCAAACATAGGCCTAACATAGGAACTTTATTGTGCACACATTAAACGTTTTGTTTTGACACTAAACAGAAGTTTATGGCAAAAATTTTGTAAAGTCTTTAGCAAAGCTGACTAAAAGCTTGTTTCCAATTGTTTGGACGAGGCTTTCTTGTGCCAGTGTCATAACAGATTTCATTCTAGTGTAAGAAATTCCGAACTGCAAATTTGCAGAAATGAATCTTAGCTGTAATTTGCAATTGTGTTGAACTGAATGAATACAATCACTTTTCAGCAAGTAAAAGAGCACTTGAAGCTCCTATTGAAAAAATAGAAGGGAATTGTCCACTACATCAAAATGGATCATTGCTACCTATTTTCTGGAGCTACCATATTATCAAGGGTCATGGATAATAAAAAAGAATTTCAGACTATACTATCATGCATGTTCAGGGTAGAGAGTAAATTTACTAATATGACTGGAAACCACTTTAAACGTGGATTCTCAATATTTAGTTTTGTAATGTGGAATAAACAACACACCTTGGTGAGTGCACTGAAATGTGCTCATAGAGTGTTCTATACCATCTAAACATTTGGTAGTGTGAGTAAATGCTATATGAAAATATTCTTTAATCTTCAAAATATTTTTACTGAAGATATAATAGATATATAACATTGCATTAGCTTTAGGTATAAAAATATTCTTGTTGGGGCACCTGGGTGGCTCGCTTGGTTAAGCATCTGACTTCAGCTCAGGCCATGATCTCACGGTTCATGGTTTCAAGCCTCACATCAGGCTCTGCACTGACAGGGTGGAGCCTACTTGGGACTCTCTCTCTCTCCCTCTCTCTGTGCTCCTCCCCTACTTGTGCTTTCTCTCTCTCTCAAAATAAATAAATTTTCAAAAATATTCTTGCTGTTTAGAGGTTATTTTAGGCCAAAATGCCATGATTAATACATTAAATTATTTCATCTTAATTTTTGCTCATACAATTAAATGACTTATAATTCATTAAATGATCCTTGTTATTGCCTTTCTCTTTTGTATGTCTGTCAATTCTGTGGACAAAGGTAAGATACTCAACTACTCAAGTTCATCCCACCCCTTCTTTTAGTCACAAGTAAATGTCATTAACGATTGTTAAGAATTTATAAAGACTTTTTCCTTGGAGATGAAAAAGTAAGAGTTCATAAGGGTTAATTATCAAGTCTTAGACCCAGATTAATAAAATAATTATACTAATTAACAATTAGATAAAAGTTGTTTTAAAAAATTTAGAGATTGTCTTTTACAGTACGTTGGAAGAGATGTTCAGAGAATCCTCTCTCAACTGAAAATTTTAAGTTAAATGCACACACAAGCTAGGAACAGGGATCCCCTGTTTTGGGTCATCAATGGAAATGACATTTGTTGTGGAATATGGGCTAGTCTGTGGTGGCCTGGAGTCTTGGATCTTGGGGTCATAATTGAGAATCAGGGAACAAAACCCTGAGCTAAAAAGGCCACACTTACATGGCTGGGGTCCAGATTTCACATTATATTTTTGGACTTCCAGGTCCCAAATTAATTATTTAGCTTCTTAGCCCTTCATCTCTCATCAGAGAAAGAGAATCAAGAGGTATCCCTACAAGTTGAAAACGTCTCTTGCTTGTTATTAAAATTTGCTTTTTAAAGTTATATTATAATGCTGATATTCACAAGCTGGAGGGCAGTGAGCTGATCCATGTGGCAGCCTCATAAGAATCTAAGAACAGTTATTCCAGAGACACATGTGCTCTATGTAGATTATTAAAGAACTGGAGAAAATTATTAGAAAAAGTGATATGTAGGTTATATAAACTTATACAAACTTAATTTTTACACGTTCAAGTTCATTTTCTTAGTGCAATGTTAGGACTTGCTCTATATTGCCAACATGTATGATTATAGCTATCTCTAAATCATATTCATGAAACACATTGTTATTGCAATCAAAATAAATTTAAGGATTATTGTTACTAAAGTATATGCTAACCACTAAAGCCCAGTCATTTGCTTTTAAGCTTAATCATTTTCACCTAAACATTAGTCTTGTCTAAAAGCTCAAACTTCTATCTGAGACAAATGGAAATTTAGTTGTGTATTTCCATACTATGAACATGCAACAGGTTATTACTACATCTCTATATTTTGTTACATACTAATCCTGTAATAATGGATGCTTTTTGCATTCTAGGTCACTATCTAGTTATGAAGAAGAGAATTAAGCCATCATGTTTTAATGCATTCAGTCATTAACACAGGATTTCTACCATGCCTTCATACACAGTATTTTTTGTTTGCTTGGTTTTGTCTGTCTCTATTTTCCTTTAAGATCACGTGTTTTCTTTTTTTTTCCTTTTTAAGTTTATTTCTTTATTTTGAGACAGAGAAAGAGAGTGCAAGAGAAGGAAAGGGGCAGACAGAGGGAGAGAGAGAGAATCCCAAGCAGGCTCCATCCTGTGAGCTCGGAGCCCAACATGGGACTCAAACCCATAAACTGTGAGATCATGACCTGAGCCAAAATCAAGAGTCAGACAGTTTACTGACTGAGCCACCCAGGCACTCCTAAGGTCATGTGTTTTCATATCTAGGTTGACTGACTGAATATTTTTCCATTTTTCTGAAATTTGTTGACATAAAAAGATAATTTTCAAATAAACAAAACTGGGGTTTCCTTCTCTAATAAATCGATCCTACTGATCACTTCTTTTTAAGTTTTAAATTTAATTTTTAATGATTTTTAAAAATTTTTTGTCAGTTTTTCATATTAAGTTTTAATTTCAATTCCAGTACAGTTAACATACACTGTTATATTAGTTTCAGGTGTACAATATAGTGATTCAACAATTCTATAGATTACTCAGTGCTCATCAAGATAAATGTACTCTTAATTCCCTTCACCTATTTCACCTATTTCCCCACCCACCTCCTTTCTGATAACTATCGGTTTATTCTCTGTAGTTAAGAGTCTGTTTCTTGGGGCACCCAGGTAGCTCAGTCAGTTAAGCATCTGACTTTGGTTTAGGTCATGATCTTGTGGTTTGTGAGTTCAAGCCCTGCTGACAGCACAGAGCCTGATTTGAATTCTCTGTACCCCTCTCTCTCTGTCCCTCCCCTGCTCATACTCTCTCTCTGAAAAATAAATAAGAAAACTTTTTAAAAAGAAACCATTTCTCGGTTTGCTTTCTTTCCCCCTTTGCGTGGTTCCTTTTTTAAAGTTTATTTATTTATTTTTGAGAGAGAGAGAGAAAGAGAGAGAAAAGAGAATGAACAGGGAAGAGGCAGAGAAGAGGGAAAGAGAGAGAATCTCCAGCAGGCTCTGCACTGTCAGCTTGGGGTCTGATGCAGGGCTCCAACTCATGAACCATGAGATCGTGACGTGAACTGAATCCAAGATTCAGACACTCAACCGACTGAGCCACCCAGGTACACTTCACTTGTTTTGTTTCTTAAATTCCACATACTTAAATCATATGGTATCTTTCTCTGACTTATTTCACTTAGCATTATACTCTCTACCTCCATCCATATCATTGTAAATGGTTAGATTTCATTCTTTCTTTATACCACTTCTTTATCCATTCAACTGTTGATGGACACTTAAGCTGCTTTCCATAACTGCCTATTGTCAACAATGCTGCTATAAACAGAAGAGCGCATGTGTCCCTTTGAATTAATGTTTTTCTATTTTGTGGGTAAAAACCCAGTAGTGCCAGTACTGGATCATAGGGTAGATCTATTTTTAACTTTTTGAGGAACTTCCTTTCTGTTTTCCACAGTGGCTGCACCAGTTTGCATTCCCACCGACAGCACACAAGTATTCCTTTTCTCCACATCCTCTCCAAACTTGTTGTTCCTTGTGTTTTTGATTTTAGCCATTCTGACAGGTGTGAGGTGATATCTCACTGTAGTTTTGCTTTGCATTTCCCTGATAATGAATGAGGGTGAGCATCTTTTCATGTGTCTGTTGGCCATCTGGGTGTCTTCTTTGGAGAAATGGCTGTTCATGTCTTCTGCCTAGTTTTAATTGGATTATTTACTTTTTGGGTGTTGGCTATTATAAGTTCTTTATATATTTTGGATATTCATCCTTTTTAAAAGTATTTTTAATGTTTATTTATTTTTGAGAGAGAGAGTATGCGCACATGAGTGAGGGAAGGGCAGAGACAGAGTGAGAGAGAGACAGTGACAGAGACAGAGAATCCCAAACTGGCACCACAATGTTAGCACAGAGCCCAATGCAGTGCTGGATGCAGGGAAAACCAGTTTTCCCCCAAAATTTACCAGAAGATTTCATTAGTTTTAATTATACTTCTGAATAGTAAGAATCAATGTTCTTAAGTGACCTGTTAAATTGTGGTTCTATATTCATAACTTCCAAAAAATAAAATCTTATAATTGAAAATAACTGAGATTTTATCAAACTAATTTAATATCTCAGTAATAACAATAAACATTCTATAACATTTCTGTTTTTTTTCTCTTAAGTTTATTCATTTATTTTGAGAGAGAGAGAGAGAGAGAGAGAGAGTGAGTGAGAGGGCCAGGGAGGGGCAGGGAGAGAGAGAGAATCCCAAGCAGGCTCTGCACTGTTAGCTCTCAGCCCAATGTGGGGCTAGAACTCAAGAAACCATGAGATCATGAGCTGAAACCAAGGGTCGGACGCTTAACTGATTGAGCCACCCAGGTGCCCCTAAGAAACTATTTTTAAAAGGAAGTATAGTTGACATATCTCACAGTTAATTATATCACCTTCCTTAGTGTTGCTTACTCTCAGAAGCACATTCGACTCTCCTTTCTCCCTCATCTCTCCATATCCAATGTTCATCACATGCAGGTGTGGTGGACACTGTATTGCATCAACCACATTCCTTGACAGGAATGAAGGACGAACTTCTGTAACTACAGGGAATGAAACTGGAGTATGAAAATCAGGCCAGTCCTCTTTGGGCATTGCCTTGACTTGAAAAAAAAAATGCCTCATCCAAGGTCAAATCTCCTTCCACATGTAGTCTACTTTTAATGACCAATCAACACAGCAGCATAAAGGCCCAGTCTCCTTCCCCTAACTTGGGACGACTCCAAAGGGCCATCCTAGCTTAAAAGGTCCCAAGTGAGTTGACTAAAAGCCTTCACTGGGCCTGTCAAGAAGCCCAACCTCTTTCTCCCCCTGGTCAATATACCTTCTTACCTTTCCTTTCCCAAGGGTTGATCATAATATATACCCTAAGAAATGTCCTGCCAATCTCTCATCTCAGAGTTTGAATCTCTGGAAGCCAAAGATGTTATAGCATCATTTCCCATTTTTATTTCTCTGAAAAGTGCCCCTGTTTTTTTAATCCACTATCATTGGTCTAGTCAGTCAGCCCTTAACTTTCACTTAAAATGATAAATCTGCACTTTTTGTTCCATTGCCAGAGAGGCATTCAAATTCAATTCTCCACATCACACACTTGAAAACATGACTGTAGCTCACTGTAGGCTACTGTGAAAATTCCAAATCCATCCGTTTTTCAAAATTTCTACCTATCAATCAATAAGACATGATCCCCACTTTAGTGGTATACTCTCAGTACCCAACAAAAATCTCCTCTGCAGACAGTTCTCATATACAGCACTGGTTTCCTATGACTTTTCCAGTGGGGATTGAGTCACTGCCATGGGAATTTGCCCTAAGAGCAAACTTTAGCCAATGATGGATTAGAGTAAAGGGATGATTACCACAATTTGCTTGCCCTTTGGTGTGACAATTCTCTCCCAAGGTTCCCAGGGAGCTTCCCCAGGTCTCAGCAGTAGTCTCTTATCTAGCTTACTTTTATTGACTTTGTCCCTTCAGCATCTTACCTTCCCATTCTTTCAGAGTGCTTCCTGTAATCAACTCTCATCTAAACTACTTGCCATTAAACTCTTTTCTCAAGAAGCACAAATACTGAGAACTAATCAACTAGAATATCACTAAAGGCTCCTAAAGGATCTCTCAGACCTAACTGCCCTCTCTTGCCCCTCCCATCTGTTTTACATTTTACCTCTAGATTTTTCTTTTTAACACTCTGTTGACTCATGCCCTTCAGAAATCCTCAACGGCTCCCACTGCAATAAGAAATAAAACAAAACTCTGCCCATCAAAGTCTGCCTGTATTTCTAACTGTAGTCAGCCTGCATTTCCTACCACAAACAGACACTGCAGACACACCCTACTACTCATTATTGACATGAAGTACCTTCTCTATGTTTTCAATAAGGTTGTTTCCTCTGCTGTAATGCCCTACCCACCTTATTGGCTAATAAGTCCCAGCTTATCCTTTGAGATCCAAATCAAACCCATTATCCCCTAAAAAGATCTCTCACACCCCCACTGTTAGGGTTGATATTTCCTGCTACCATGCTCCCCAATGCCATGTTTAAACTTTTGGTATATCAGAGTGTACCTTGTACTGAGATGATTTATAGATACATATTTCCACCACCAGATACGAATTCCTAGGAGGCAGGAGCCACGATACTAATCTATGTATCCATGTCTAATACTCGAAATAATTAACAAACCTATATTCTAATCTGACCAATCAGAAAGGACATGGGATCAAAGTCCTGGGGCACCCTGATGAGTCATGTGTTAACCCTTTAATTGCCATTGGCTTGTTGGGAAGTCCTGGGGAGCCTGAGGGAGGAGTTCTGGCGGCTCTAGTGGCAAGGGTTTTACTACAGTGGAGCTCAAACAATTGAGTATTTGTCAACATATGAGGAAAAGCATCTGTTATAATATTTTAACAAACAGTGCATAATTGGTTGAATGTCCTCTTTGTTCACAACTACTAGAGTTATCAAGGCTTCCCAAATTATAGGCCTTTTGTAAATAATTGTTATATAATTAAGACCAGAACTGAAAATGAGCACAGGGTTTTTTTTTTTTATTTTTTATTAACATTTATTTATTTTTGAGACAGAGAGAGACAGAGCATGAATGGGGGAGGGTCAGAGAGAGAGGGAGACACAGAATCTGAAACAGGCTCCAGGTTCTGAGCTGTCAGCACAGAGCCCGACACGGGGCTCGAACTCACAAACCGCGAGATCATGACCTGAGCCGAAGTCGGACGCCTAACCGACTGAGCCACCCAGGTGCCCCTGTTTTTTTTTTTTTTTTTAAAGACCACTGATACATACATGCACATGGATACATTTCTTTAATCAGCACAAATAGGAATATTTTCATACATGTATGAAAATTTTATAGTCTAGTTTTTTTTTTTTTTTTTTTTTTTTTTAATATTGCATCAGATTAACGGTTGTTCAGAAGCAATTTCCACTGTTTCAAATGCCGGAGAACTTTTCTAACAATAATATCAACAAAAATGGGCTAGCCCTTCTTTACAGGCTTTGCTTCTTCCAATCATAATGTCAACATTGATTCAACCCTAAGGGACTGCCCTGCAAAGAGCAATCATGATAGTGTCTTGCAAATATTTTTCAAAATTATGAAGCTGGCAAAATATCTTGTGTAGCCAGCAACATTTACTAATTCATCCTCACTGAACGATGTACCCTGAGTTGCCTTTAACTTCCCCAAATTCCTTCAAACCAGCATGTTAAATGAGTCCTGATCTGTTCAGTTAAAATATGTATGGAAATTTTATGGTCTCAGAAAGGCTGCCAAGATGAACAAAAAATGACTATCCAAAGAAAAGACATATTAAATATGATTACTTAGTGATTTGGAGCTCCATTTCCATAACTTAAGAGTCTGATTCATAGAAGAGGGGCTTTGTTCTGTTTAAGGGAGTGATAAACATTTCTAATACAACAATGCTGAGTGTGAGGTTCCTCATATGTACTTTCTCATACACTGCAGAACTCTCTGCCTTTTGTAGAACAGGAAATGAGATTTAATATGTTTATCAAAACTAATAATGGCAAATCTGAATGATTCGCTGCCCTTTACAAAGACTAGTTAACTTTCTAAAACTAAGTGAAATCCACCAGTAAGAGAGCTGTCATTTGATGATCAAAATAAGAACAGAAATTTAGATTTCTTAAAATCGATTCAAATCTTGTGAATTACATAAAAAAATGACAAAATATGATACTTTATTGTAAAGCTAGGAAGAGATTCACAATAGCCTAAAATCTATCATACAGAGAATTATTAATTGGCTTTGTAAAGCCAAATGTGTGAAAAGTGATGGGAAGATTTCAGAAGATGATAATAACTATGACTGTGGTGACATGGGAGGTGAAGGCAACTAGAAGCAGACAGGGGGTGGGGGGCAGGTGTGTGCATGCTGACTCTTGCTTTACAGCACATCCTATGACAGTGGTATTGACTGGATCAGTATGTTTGCCATTCTGAAGTTTCCCTTCTCCTTATTAATAGCATTAGCATACTAGGTGTAGACCCTTTCCTAAAACATTCTTTGCTGAGGGGAGCAGGGATGAGACACTAGTTCTTCCAAGGAGCACAGGTTTGCTACTAGGTGTATACTTACTATACTTCTAAAGTATATCCATTTACCTACGCTATAATGATTTCCTTGGCAGGATCCGACAGCTGTGGGACATTTAAATCCCTCCCAAATAGAACAACTTATTCCCTTAATGAATCACAGTCCTGGGGCACCTGGGTGGCTCAGTCAGTTAAGCATGTGACTTCGGCTGAGATCATGATTTTGCGGTTCATGAGTTTGAACCCTGCATCAGGACTCTGTGCTGACAGCGTGGAGCCTGGAGCCTGCTTCATATTCTGTGTTTCCCTCTTTCTCTCAGCCCCTTCCCTTCCCTCTCTTTCTCTCTCTCTCTGAAAAATAAATAAACATAAAAAAAATGAATTACAGTCTTTCAGGTCTTCCCTATTACTCTTCTACCCTTCTTTTTTTTTTTTTTTTATTCTATGCTTCTCACACACCCTCCTCCCTTCAAAAGCTTATAGGAATACCCTTCACCACCATTCCCATGCAACCAATTCTGTTCAGGGATCATTGGGATAATTTGCATAAATGAATGCTTTATTAGAGACAAAGGGAGAAAACTTCACACACCAAAGACTTTAACCTATTTTTTCATATATCAATTAAGTGCCTATGCTTGTTTTTATAAGACCTATTCCTATAAACAGACATTCTCGTAAGATGTTGACTGGTTCATAAAGTAGTAGACATATTTAAAAGTATTTATCACATTTTATTTAATTAATTAATTAATTAATTTTTAATGTTTATTTCTTTTTGACAGAGAGAGATACAGCTTGAGCGGGGGAGGGGCAGAGAGAGAGGGAGACACAGAATCCAAAGCAGGCTCCAGGCTCTGAGCTGTCAGCATAGAGCCAGATGCAGGGCTTGAACTCACAGACTGGGACATTGCAAAGTCCCAGACTGAACCCACAGACTGAGACCTGAGCCGAAGTCCGACGCTCAACCGACTGAACCACCCAGGCGCCCCATATTTATTTATTTATTTATTTTTAAATGTTTATTTATTTATTTTGAGGGAGACAGGGCGAGAGTACATGCGAGTGGGGAAGGGGAAGAAAGAGGGAGGGAGGGAGAGAATCCCAAGCAGGCTCCATGCTCAGCATGGAGTTGGATGTGGGGCTGGATCTCATGACTGTGAGATCATGACCTGAGCTGAAATCAAGAGTTGGATGCTCAACCGACTAAGCCACCCAGGTGCCCTTTATCACAATTTTAAAATTAAATACCCTTAACTAAATATATCTACTTCTAGAAATTTGTCCAATAAATAAATTCAAATAAATGGCCAAGAGACTATAGCACTAGATGTAAAATGCATGTCCCAAAGCTCTGATTATTCAGAAAGCTAATGACTGAAATGGAAAACTAAACTTCCATCTGGGTCACTTATTAGAAACGGGAAATGTAAAGTATATTTTTTCATTGTTCTCATCATATATCTGTCCTAATCTAGTGGTTAATAATGTTTTACTAATGGTTTTGTTACCTTTGAATATACCACGTTTCCAAGGCAAAACGTGTAGAATATATGGAATTGTGCTATCAGAGTCTATGGTGATGACTGGATTTCCCCACACCATTGGAAGATCTGAAGATACCTAGAAAAGAGAGTTCAAAGAATTACATAAAGTCGGGGCGCCTGGGTGGCGCAGTCGGTTAAGCGTCTGACTTCAGCCAGGTCACGATCTCGCGGTCCGTGAGTTCGAGCCCCGCGTCGGGCTCTGGGCTGATGGCTCGGAGCCTGGAGCCTGTTTCCGATTCTGTGTCTCCCTCTCTCTCTGCCCCTCCCCCGTTCATGCTCTGTCTCTCTCTGTCCCAAAAATAAAATAAACATTGAAAAAAAAAAAAGAATTACATAAAGTCAATATTTACATGAAATTCGTAGAACTAAAGCATAGAAAAAACTGAAAATGTAAATACTTCCATTAAAACTGTTCACCTTTATTAAGTATTTTATTTTTAAGTTTATTTATTTATTTTGAGAGAGAGAGAGAGAGAAGGAGTGAGCTAGGGCAGAGAGAGAGGGAGGTAGAGAATCTGAAGCAGGCTCCACACTGTTAGTGGGGAGCCCAATAAGGAGCTCTGAGCCAAAATCAAGAGTCAGACACTTAATCGACTGAGACACCCAGGTGCTCGAAAACTGTTCACCTTTAAATAAAAAGCAAACCAGAAAAATACTACATAAAGTAAAAGAAAAAATCTAAGGAGAGGCCTATGAAAAAGGAGAACAAAGAAAATGATTCTTAGAAAAAAAAAAGACAATGCTTATTTTCTGTTGCTACTGATGTTACCACTGATGTTTAGACAACCTGAATATCTTTTATAGGCCATGCATAATTTTCTTATGCATTTTGATGGACAAAAGATGAACCATTTCAATGAATTTTACATCAATATTAATACAGCAAACAAAGACTAAACAGCATTCTGACCATAACTCTGTTTAATCCAACTGTCAGATCACTGAGTGGTACATCTCACTACCCCCCATTGCCTAGGCAAACACTAATCTACTTTGTGTCTATAGATTTGCCTGTTCTGAACAATTCATAGAAAGGAAATAATATGTGGTCTTTTGTGATAAGCTTTTTTCACTTAGCATGTTTTCAAGGTTCATCTATATTGTGGTAGGTATCAGTATATCATTTCCTTTCACTGACAAATGATACTAAATTGTGTGATATGCCACATTTTGTGTACCCATGCATAAGTTGATGGAAATTTAGGCTGCCTCCACTTTTGTCTATTATGAACAATGCTGTGATGAAAACATGTACAAGCTGTTAACTGGACGCAGATGTTTTCATTTGTAATGGACATACATCTAACTAGGAGTGGAACTGCTGGAGCGTATGGCAACTCAGTGTTTAATCTTTGGAATTACGGCTTTCCAAAACTTTGCTTTTTTCTTTTTTTTTTATTTATTCTTTATTATTTATTTATTTTTATTTTTTTTCAATACATGAAATTTATTGTCAAATTGGTTTCCATACAACACCCAGTGCTCATCCCAAAAGGTGCCCTCCTCAATACCCATCACCCACCCCCCCTCCCTCCCACACCCCATCAACCCTCAGTTTGTTCTCAGTTTTGAAGAGTCTCTTATGCTTTGGCTCTCTCCCACTCTAACCTCTTTTTTTTTGTCTTCCCCTCCCCCATGGGTTTCTGTTAAGTTTCTCAGGATCCACATAAAAGTGAAAACATATGGTATCTATCTTTCTCTGTATGGCTTATTTCACTTAGCATCACACTCTCCAGTTCCATCCACGTTGCTACAAAGAGCCATATTTCGTTCTTTCTCATTGCCACGTAGTACTCCATTGTGTATATAAACCACAATTTCTTTATCCATTCATCAGTTGATAGACATTAAGGCTCTTTCTACAATTTGGCTATTGTTGAGAGTGTTGCTATAAACATTGGGGTACAAGTGCCCCTTTGCATCAGGACTCCTGTATCCCTTGGGTAAATTCCTAGCAGTGCTATTGCTAGGTCATAGGGTAGGTCTATTTTTAATTTTCTGAGGACCTCCACACTGTTTTCCAGAGTGGCTGCACCAGTTTGCATTCCCACCAACAGTGCAAGAGGGTTCCCATTTCTCCACATCCTCTCCAGCATCTATAGTCTCCTGATTTGTTCATTTTTTCCAAAACTTTTCTAAAATGACTGCACCCTTTTCTTTTTCACCAACAAGGCATCATGGCTCCTACTGTTCTACATCTCGCAAAGTTTTTACTATCTGCCATCCTGATTATAGCCGTCCTCGTAAGTGTGAAGTGGTATCTGATTGTGATTTTGATTTGCATGTCTCTAATGGCTACTATACTGAGCATCTTTTCACGTGCTTCATTGCTCACTGGGAACTCTCTATTTAAACTCCTTGCACATTTTAAAAGAAATGTTACTTCTCATTTTGTTGTAGAGTCCAATATACGGCATATGGACATTTTCTCTCATTCTGTGGGTTGTTTTTTCACTTCTTTCAAGGTATCCTTTGACGCACATTTTAACTTGGAAGTTCAATTTGTTTATTTATATTTATTGCTTTGTCACATCTGCTTTTAGTGTCATATCTAAAAAATAATTGCCTAACCCAAATTCCTGATAACTTACTCTTATGTTTTATTCTGTTTTTCTAGTTTTAGTTATTAAATTTGGGTCTACAATCCATTTGGAGTTTACTTCTGCATATGATATGAGTTACTTCTGCATATGATATGAGTTAGGGGTCCAATTTCATCCTTTTGTGTTTGACAATATAGTTGTCTCAGTACCATTTTTTAAAAAAGGCTATTCTGTCTCAATGATTCTCTTGGCATCTTTGTTAAAGACTGATTGACCATTATTATAAGGGTTTATTTCTGGACCTTCTATTGCATTCCATTCATCTATATGTCTACCTTATGCCAGTACCAAATTTTCTTTAATATCATAGTTTTGTAGTTAGGAGTTTGCAATAAGTCTTAAAATCAGGAAGTATGAATTGTCCACTTTTCTTTTTATTTCACAAGATTGCCTTGGCTGTTCTGTGTCCCTTGCATTTCTATATAAGCTTTACGATTATCTTGTCAAATTCTGCAAAAAAAAAGTCAGTTGCGATTCTGATAGATATTGTGTTGAATCTATGTATCAATTTGGATATCAAAGCCATCATAACAATATTAAGCCTCCTGATCCATGAGCATGGAATGTCTTTCTATGTATTTTGAATTTAATTTCCTTCAATGATATTTTGCAGTTTTCAATGGACAAGTCTTGCTCTTCTTTTGTTAAACTTGTTCCTAAGCATTTTATTTATTTATTTACTTTGATGCAAATAATCATTTGCAATTGCATCAAAAAAAACAAAATGCTTAGGAACAAGTTTGACAAAAATCAATCATTTGATTATTAATTTCATTTTGAATTGTTCATTGCTACAAATGATTGATTTTTGCATACTGACCTTGTATCCTACAAATATTCTGAATTCATTTATTAGTTTTGATAATATATTTCATGGATTCCTTAGAATTTTCTATTTATAAGATCATGAAATCTATAGAGATTGTCTGATTTCTTCCTTTACAATGTAAATGCCTTTTGTCTCTTGTTCCTAAACTAACTACACTGGCTAATATCTTCAGTATAATGTTAAACAGAAATGGCAAGAGTAGAAATTCTTGACTTGTTCTTGACCACAGGGGAAAATCATTCATTGTTTTACTATTAAGTATGATGCTAGTTGTGGGATTTTCATGGATGCCCTTTAGTATGTCTCAAGTACCCACGGAATATTCTCCAGGATAGAGCATGCCTTGGGATATAAAAGGAGCCTCAATAAATTTAAAAGGGCTGGAATTATATCTAGTACATTTTCTTTTGGGAACAATTGAATTAAATTTGAAATAAAAAATGGAAAGAAATTTGGGAAACCCTTAAATAGGGGTGCTTGGGTGGCTCAGTTGGGTAAGCAGCTGACTCTTGACTCATGACCATCCTGGTCATGATCCCAGGATCGTGGGGTCGAGCCCCTGTCAGGCTCTGTGCTGAGTGTGGAGCCTGCTTAGGATTCTCTCTCTCTCCCTCTGCTCATGCTCTCTTCTTCTCTCAAAAATAATAATAATAAAATAAAATAAAAATAATTTTTAAAAAAGAGTCCTAAATAACCAATGTGCCAAAAAAGAAATCCCAATGAAATTAGAAAATATGCTGAGTCCCTAGAGTGAATGATTCCTCTTTTCTATTGTACTATCAAGTCCAGAGTTTTAAAATAATCTCTATATTATTGCTATTATCTGTTTTTTGGAACTTTTCATTAACTCCTCAGAAAATATTTCTTTTAGCTCATTGAACATATTTACAAAGGCCTGTTTAAAGTCTTTGTCTAGTAGTCCTAAATGTGGGCCCCTACTGAGACAGCTTTTAGTGACTGCTTATTTTCCTGTGTAGGGGCCATACTTCCCTGTTTCTTTGTCTCATAACTTTTGCTGTGGAAAAATGTGCCTTTTAGATAAGCCAATAGAGCCATTTTTGGAATCAGATCATTAACTCCCAATGGTTTGTTTTTGTTGCTGTTTTTTCTTGTTTGTTCTTTGCTGGTTTAGTGACTTTTCGGACCAATCCTGTATATTCTGCATTCACTAGAGCGTGTGTTCACTTAAGCCCCTGCTGAGTTAGCTTAGTGGCCAGCAATAGTTTGTCCCAGGTTTCCTTACACGCCTGAGAATGTAAATTGTCTACCCTTTGTTGAGGAGCGTTGCATATGTGTTATGGCACATTTTCAGCACTCAGGGATCTGACAACTCTGCCTCAGCCTTCACTTCCAGCTCCCATAGTGCCTCTATGTCTGTGGAGACAAAAGACCTGGCACCCTCTCAGGACTTCTCTGGTCAACTGCACAATGCTACCCATGCATGTGACCTGCTTGTTCCCCAGCGATACTTCAGAGCTTTTAAAATCCCCTAAGGACCTCTCACTCTTCAGATCTTCCTTTCAAGTTTTTGGCCAAACTCTTGCTGGGCACAGCTGTTTTTGCAGCCTCAGGCAACTATAGTGTCAAGTAATAACTGCTGAATATTTTTTTGGCAAATATCCTGAAGATAGGGCCTTTCCAACAGAGCAAGATTTGAGACAAGTCAGGTAATGGCAACACTCCGCTAGTGGGGAATTGCTAAAGAGGGAGCTGCAAGGAATGGCAAATTGTGACAATGTCCTGAGGATGGGAATTAGAAGGAGATCCATACTCAGTCTGCCTCTTCCTTTGTTTGCAAGGCTGCAAGTTTTCATAGCTACTATGGTTGCAAGATTGAGGAGCTGAGGAGAGGGGGATAGAAAGAGGCCAAATAAAAATACCACAAATCACTCTGCTCTTACCAAGATTACAAGTTTTTCTTGAGCAAATATTCCTCAGATTATTTTAAGCTTTTGTTCAATTTCAAGGCCTGAAAATTTTCATTCTGACAACTTGTGCCAGTGTTTTATTGTTTTTAAGGAGAAACTGATTTATGAAACTCCTTGCTCTACCATTCTGGAAGTCCCACACCTGTTGTTTTCCTTACTGCAGAACTATTTTCCACAGCATTGTACCTGTATCTTAATTATGTTCTCTGATTTTTAATTTTCTCTTTCATATTAAGGAAGTCACAACCTCCTACCGAAAACTACTCTTAGGGCAGTAAGATGAAATATAAGTTAAAAGGATTTTTTAAAAAAGGCATAAAAGTGACTACTAGCAGTAATGAAAAACAGAACAAAGAAAATATATGAAAAGAATATATTGAGCTTGAGTTGTTAGCAGATTGTCAAAGTGCAGGTGTATAGCAGTCGAGAATGAGGGGCTGAGACAACACACGTCTTGAGGAAAAGTGTGAAGCTGGCATTTGTACCTAGATGGCAGTTTGAAGCCAAGAAACTGCCAAGTGAGACGTCGTAAAGCCATAACGATACTTTGGAAGATGTAAACCTGAAGAGACATCAGAAGATTAGAGGAATAAAAGAACCAGATAAGTAATAATCAAAATCAAGAAATGGCAGGGAAATGAGGAATACAGAATGGTATAAAATAAACAGTGAAAAGTGTTAAGAAGGCAGACTGACATTGCAAAACACTACAGGAATTGTGAGCAGATACCTCAGTAAAATAACTGATTTTCTTTGACCAGAAGTCAAGTGTGATCTCTGTGGCAGAGGTTTTAGCCCAAAAGAAGAGCTATAAATGGATTGCCATAAATTAAGAAGTTTAGCAATCATGGACAATAAAGGTGATAATAGTTGATACATAGAACACACTGAGGGTTGCTGGAGGGGAGGTGAGCAGGGGGATGGGCTGGATGGGTGATGGGCATTAAGGAGGGCAACTGTTGGGATGAGCACTGGGTGTTGCATGTAAGTGATGAATCACTGAATTCTACTCCTGAAACCAACATTACACTATATGTTAACTAACAGGAATTTAAGAGAAACTAAAAACTAAAAAAAAAACCTAAAAAACTAAAACTAAAACTAAAAAAAAACTAAAAACTAAAAAAAACCTAAAAACTAAAAACTAAAAAAAAAACCAAATTAATTTAAAAAAAGGTGATAATAATTAAAGAAGAAATAGTGTAGAGACAAGTTTTCTTTTATTTTTTTAAAAAATATTATGTTTATTATGTATTTTTGAGAGAGAGAGAGAGAGAGAGAGAGCGAGCGAGCAGGGGAGGGACAGAAAGAGAAGACACAGAATCCGAAGCAGGCTCCAGACTCTGAGCTGTCAGCACAGAGCCCGATGCGGGGCTTGAACTCACAAACCCCGAGATCATGATCTGAGCTGAAGTCAGATGCTTAACCAACTGAGCCACCCAGGCGCCCCTAGTTTTCTTTTATAATGGAAAAATATGAGACTATTTATAGATTAAGGAAAATAATCACACAAAGGGAAAGATATTGAAAGAGAGAAAGAGCAGGGGAAAGGATTGTGAATCAATCTTGAGTGCATAGAGGTCAAATTCATTTCATAGATGAAGGAATGAAGATGGAGAATCAGAAGCATTTCAGTGGTCCTAAAGCAAGTGTATGATTAAAGCTCAAAGTATAAAGCAAAGCTTCTCTCCCCAGCCTTTCTCCTTAGTACTACCTCAGTTGTTCCCCAACAGAATTTCTATTGAAAGGCAAGCAATAAACCAAACATTAAGAATGAAATGAAAGGGCAAATTCATAGTGCTCATTATCCTGTGTTGATTAAAGACAATGGTAAATTTCAAACAAAGAAAGGTGATATTGTATCTATTGATAATATCTCTAGGAACAAATCTTTCTTAAATCTTAAATACATTTCTGTTCTTTTATAATTTTTGGAGCTCTTTAATTATAAAAATATGGGGGGAGCCTGAGTGGCTCAGTCAGTTAAGCATCCAACTCTGGATTTTGGCTCAGGTCATGATTCCACAGTTCGTGAGTGTGAGCCTTGCATTGGGTTCTGCACTGACAGTGCAGAGCCTGTTTGGGATTCTCTCTCTCCTTCTCTCTCTGCCCCTCCCCCACTTGTGTTCTCTCTCTCTCTCTCTCTCTCTCTCTCTCAAAATAAATAAATAAATAAATAAAAACTTAAAAAAGACTTTAAATATAAAAATATGGAAAATCTTCCTTGAAAAGCTATTAGGTGCTCGATAGTATAATTTATGAAAGGTATAAATATGTAGATAAGAGAGACATGCCCCTTTTCTCAGTTTATACTCTGGTGGAAAATAATGAAAAGGTAATAGCAATATTATATAGTATGTATGATGGTGGAACAGATAAAAAAATGTTGTCAAAGCACATGAAAGGCATCTATTCCCCAGTTTTATAATCCATAAAATTTAAAAGCTGTTCAAAAAAGTTTTATTTTTATTTTATTTTTATTACAATTTTTTTATGTTTATTTATTGATTTTGAGAGAGAGAGAGAGGGAGGGAGGGAGGGAGAACAAATGGGGGATAGGTAGAGAGAAGGAGAGACAGAATCCCAAGCAGGCTCTGCACCCTCAGCACAGAGGCTGATGCGGGGCTTGAACTCACAAACCGCGAAATCATGACCTGAGCCGAGACCAAGAGTTAGACGCTTAACCAACTAAGCTACCTAGGCACTCCCCAATTTTTTTTGAAAATGCCTTTTATTATCATTCTTGGAAAAGTGGCATTTAACACTTGCCCTAAAGAATTAAGAGGAGAAAGACGGAGAAATGGAAGATAGGGAGTTGTATAGAGAGCTCCAGACAGGAGCAAAAGGAAATTCTGTTTACAAAGAGCTGAGTGCTTCTGGGGCCAAGAGTGGCAGCAGATGAAAATGAGCAGATGAGCTTTTAAAGGACAGCAAAAGCCACTTCAGGGAGTATGGATTCTATCCTGAAGGTAAGAGATGACAGGACAAGTCTCAGCAGGGGAGTGTCAAGATGACATTTTAGTTCTTAATATTCACTCCATTTGCCATCGAGTAAGGAAAGAAGAAAATCAAAGCACATATTATTTTCAGGATTACAAAAAAAAATCAGGAGGCAAACCCAGAGAATTTCCAGACTTCTCTAATACTCTCTGAAACTCAGGCACTCATGATGGATAGATATGTGAATCTTCTTTCAAAGATTCTCTTGGGCACACAATAATTTGTAGATAAATGTGGGAGCGGGGAGTGAAAAAATTTATTTTAGGATTGACTTAAATCAAGTGAGGACAGCCAGGTGAAAGGCTTCATATAAAATAATGTAAACAATTATGCATTTTTTCACATTCCCAATATTATTTATGCTGATAAATGATAGGATACACTTTTGAAAATTTGTGTTTACAGATTTCACATTAAAATGGGATGAGCTATCCAAAATATTTTGAAAATGCCTTTTGTTATCATATACAATTTCTTCAGATCAAAGTACACGATTCAAATAGGTAGATTTTAATAGGCTTTATGATTACATACTAATACCTAAATATAAAACTTGTTTGATGTTATTTCAACTTTACAATTGAAAAGAAATTTAATAGTTGTTGGCCTAATGAGAAATAGAATTCTAAGCATGTTCTTATGTGACACTGCTTCACCTAGTTAAGTAAAATTAAGTGGTTTTAAAATTTCATATAATTCAATATAGTCCTTTTGAAAACACTTTCAGGCTTAAAGAAAAAAATCTTACCTTAAATGTTTGGATGGTCTTTGTATGATTGGGCACCATTATGGGTTTATTTGTCATTTCTCCTACTTGACAGTTTATAATGATGTGTTCCAAGGCCAGGGGTCTTTTTCCAATCCCTTTTATGTCAAAGACATACTCCATACCATCTGCTTCATTTTGCACAATAAGTCTGCCCTGTGACAAATCAGCCAAATTTCAGCACTATAGAAGTCACAGTCGGATGCCCAACAATCTCTGCTATCTGATTAACTTTGAATCTGATTAATGAAATGAGCTGTCAAGGAGGTGTCAGTCATTGACTTTTCCGGTTTATGTCTAAATACTTCTACTGAATGAGTAAAGATGAATTTCCTGTGAAAGCTCTGTATTTCTCTGGACTTTCTCTAAATGACAGAGTTTATATAGGCCTTCTTGTACATAGCAATTCCATACGTTTTTATGTCCTTGTCAAAGGAATATGTCTTAAGAAAGTATTCTCTGAAGTACCCCCTACATTAATGAATAAAAACAAAGGAACAATGATTTTACTTTGTTAAACATTTTGTGTAAAAATAATCTAGACATTAAGTATTGGCAGCCAGGAGTGTTGTGAATTTCAGAAATTTTATCCCTCAAGTTAAAACATTTATTAAGGTTTCAAGCAGAGTGAATACTGATGATCAAAATCATAGAAGATATAACTTTTCTGCAAGAAGATTTATCATAAATTAGACATGTTAATATCATACATCAATTTATAGACATTATTAATACTAGGGAAAAAAATCAATGAGTTCATACCATAATCTCACATTCCAAAATAGGTCTGAATGTGAGAGGATACTGCACAGTTTCACCTGCTCCAACATATAAAACAGAAGGTCCATAAAACCATTCTCCTTCTATAGTAACTTGACATTTCCATTCATTCTTTGTTTTGTTATTCTAAAGCGTGAAAAAAAAAGTAGACAAATGTCAGAGGGATGATGATGATGAAGTTGAGTTACATATTAGTTCTTGGTACTTTTAATAAAATTATATATTATATTTTAAATTACATTTCAGAAAAATTACTGCTTGAAAGTCATAGTTGTTATGAACAACTATCAACAATGTGAACATAAGGCATGAGCATGACTATGCTTTCAATGTCAAATAGGCTGATCCGGGGCGCCTGGGTGGCGCAGTCGGTTAAGCGTCCGACTTCAGCCAGGTCACGATCTCACGCTCCGTGAGTTCGAGCCCCGCGTCGGGCTCTGGGCTGATGGCTCAGAGCCTGGAGCCTGTTTCCGATTCTGTGTCTCCCTCTCTCTCTGCCCCTCCCCTGTTCATGCTCTGTCTCTCTCTGTCCTGAAAATAAATAAACGTTGAAAAAAAAAAATTAAAAAAAAAATAGGCTGATCCATGGGTTATTTAATATTTAAGGAAATATTTGTTTAACTTACTAATTATTGTTAAAATTATAAAATGGTCTTAGAATCACACATTCTTCTCCTAATTATGGGCAATCTCTCTGGCAGACTGCTCAGATCGCCAAGCTTATATATCCCATCAGAACAAATTTCTGTGCTTTGAGTAGACTTTTGTTATATCTTTAATAATTAAACAAACGAAAACCAATTTCTAGTCTAGAAAATTCAACATTCCTTACAAATATATAACCTTCTTCTATGCTGTAGTATCACTTTGATAGCCAAGCTACAGTCATTGTTCTTAGTGCCCATGAACCCATCTCAATTGTGAGGATCACAACCAAATTTGAAGTAGAGAGATTGGAGGCAGATCATTACTCTGCCTGGTGGAACCAGGAATTCCTTTTGAGTAGGAATGTGATGATAAGTTAAGGAAGTTAGAGTTAATTTTTTAAGGAATGAGATCCAATCGAAGTGATTAGTGAGGGAAGTAACATGATAACATTTATATTCAGGAATATAAATTCTTGTCATCAACGTGGAAAAACAAATGGCAGCAGATAACGCTATTAGAAATTCTACTAGTTCAAGATGAAGGTTTGGAGGACTTTAATTGAGACAGTAGCAGTGGGGATGAAAAAAAGTACAAAAAATGTTTGCACTTACCACTGGAATATTCTGGGTAAGGGCTTCAAATGCTGGTGTTTCAAATTCAAACCTGGCCTCTGGTTCTTCTGCATTTACTATACCTTCAATGCAATAGACACGCACGTCATACCATGATGTCAACAAAATTTTACAAGGGTAGCGTCCAGCACTGAGAGGAACAAATCGTAAAGGAACTAGAACGGATCCATCTGCAACTATCAAAAACATTTAAAAAATAGCTTAATCATCTTTAATCACATAAATCCCAAAATTCATTTTGGGGTAAAGCAATATGTAATACTATTGTATTTAATGATATTGTATCATCTAGAAGAAACTAGCTTATCCTGAAGTAACACTCTACTCCTAAATCTCAAGGGCATAATAAGCAAGTTTATTTATCAGTGACAGAATATATCTTGCATAGGTCACAGGAAGATCTACTCAGGGACCCATGCTGTGAAAGATTCCATGAGCTTGCAACTGTACTTGCAAGTATAGGTCAGGGGAAGAAAAGTGGCTGGATGTTTGTTCACGGGCTTTTCAGTGCTCAACTCAAAAGTAATACACATAACATTGGGGTGCCTGGGTAGCTCAGTTAAGTGCCCAACCCTTGATTTCGGCTCAGATCATGATCTCACAGTTTGTGGGTTTAAGCCCTGTGTCGGGGCTGTGGACTGACAATGTGAAGCCTGCTTGGGATTCTCTCTGTCTCTCTCTTTTTCTCTCTCTCTCTCATAATAAATAAATAAATAAACAAACAAACATACATACATTAAAAAAATAATACACATTACAGATGACCCTTGAATAATACATGCTTGAACTGTGCAGGTCCACTTACACACAGAATTTTTTCAATAAATACAAGAAAGTACTGTAAGTGTATTTTCTCTTCTTTAGGATTTTCTTTCGTCTAGCTTACTTTATTGTAAGAATACAGTATACAATACACATAACATGCAAGATGTGTGTTAATCAACTGTTATGCTATTGGTAAGGCTTCTGGCCAACAGGGGGCTATTAGTAGTGAAGTTTTGGGGGACTCAAAAGTAGGGATTTTCAACTGTGCAAGGGGGAATTGTTCCTAGCAGCTGTATTGTTCCAAGGGCCAATTAATTGGTCAGAATCAGACCCATGGCTCTATCTAACTGAATGGAGACTGAGAAATAAGACAGATATGTGGAATATTTGGTGAGCATTATTGTCTGCCACATTTCTTATTTATTTATTTATTTATTAATTATTTTAAGTTTATTTTGAGAGAGAGTGTGTGCAAGCAGGAGAGAGGGGGACTGGGGGAGAGAGAGAGAGAGAGAGAGAGAGAGAGAGAGAGAGAGAGAGAGAGAAAGGAGGGAGGGAGAGAGAAAGAATCCTAAGCAGGATCCATGCTCAGCGTGGAGCCCAATGCGGCGCTTGATCCCAGGACCCTGGGATGATGACCTGAGCTGAAATAAAGAGTTGGATGCCCAACAAACTGAGCCTCCCAGGTGTCCCTGTCTGCCACATTTCTATGACTTAGGGATACTCTGTTCCATACTAATCAAAATAATTTGCAGCTTGACCAGCAGGTTGAGATAATTTTTCCATAGTTAAAAAACCAAGGGAAGCAGAAGGAGGCATGCCCAAATATACTTCTCACATCACCTTGTTATACCATTAACCTTAAGTCAACAGTTAACAGCAGTTTAATGGTGGGTAGGCTTCTATGCTTGTCTTTTCCTTCTAATCAACACTAGTTTTTTTCTCTGCAGCTCCCCATTCTCCATGAAATGAAGATGAATAAATAAAATATACAAAAATTTATTTATAAAATAAATAGAAATCTCATGACACTAAAATAGGATCTAGTATAAGAATATAACATAAATTTCTCCACTAATGGCAAAGTATTTAAGTAACAGATAAAAAAGAAATGATAAAAAAATGATTAAAGCCTAGTTCTGTATTAGAAAGTTTTCTGAAACCAAGAAAACAAATCAAGCTTATCAACCAATGACCAGATAAGTATTATGACATCAATTAGCTCTAATTTTAATTCATTCACGTTTAGCACCTCAAATGTTAAAAATGGCAAACCTATTTTCAAATACACTGAAATTTATGCAAAGAAAATCAGTCACTCCTGCAAGAACATTAATTGCTTTAAATCATTTTAAAATCGAATTGGGGATTTGTATATGTGTGGTATACATTAGGTGTTATATACTATAAAAACATATTAATTACATGCACTGTAGCATGCTGCATGCTGTATATTTCTATGTGTCATACATAATACATATAATGTTAGTGTTATACATTGTATACTAAAATACACTGACGATGGATCACATTTGAAATTTATATTACATCTAAGCAAAGTTCAAGATTATCAGCTGGTCTAAAGAGAAAACAAAGGCTGTCAGAATGTTGTTATTTTTATTCTATCAAATTTAATTTTAGAATAAAAATTTTCTTCTCAAAAAGGACTTCAGTCACATTTTATCATCAGTGATTCATGGACTGTTTTCATTCTGAGAGAATTATTTGAGTTGTGACAACATCATTAGAACAAACCAGGTGAGATAATCATGTGATCAAAACGTGTTGCTTTATTAACAGAAATAAATAAACCTCATCATTCTCTTTCACGAACAGACTGAAAGGAAAATATTTAGATTAGGTAATTTAAATAAAATTACACTGCTTAGAATAGGAAATTTAAGCAACTCAAGAGTAATTATTATTCTCATTGAAGACAGAGAATAACTGGCTATTTAATAGTAAACATGATTGAATGCACAAGTCCCAGTGTAAAGCTCCTACCAAAAGCTTTATGTTATATGCTACTCCCTTTTCCCTAACAATATCGACTTCTTAATGATACTGAGTGTGAAAGTGAAAGCCAAGGACGTTCTTAAGTGAGCATTTTTCAACTCATGAAATGTTCATGAGTAAAGACCTTAAGGAATGCACAGTGCCAGCCTCTCTCCTTTACCAGTTGGAAAAGGAATCCATCCTAACAGTGGAATTCATGGAAATGATCACTTTTTTTAAATGTTTATTTATTTTGGGGGGGGAGGGGTAGAGAGGTGGGGATGGAGGATCCTAAGCGGGCTCTGTGGTGACAGCAGCAAGCGCAATGTGGGGCTCGAATTCACGAACCCCAAGATCATGACCTGAGCCGAAGTCAGATGCTTAACTGACTGAGCCACCCAGGCACCCATGATCACTTTATTTCTGAAGGTACAGTGATAAAACAATTCTAATTTAATTGATTCATGCCACAAACGTAAGTAGAAATATCATAAACTGTCAACAGGAAGTCACTTCTGAATTAAGCCAGTATCCACATTCCCTTAAGATGTAAAATAGCAGAGGTGGAGAGGATTTGGATTTTTAAAAATTTGGAAATTTTATGGCTACATTATATCATCAAACTATCATTCTCTTTTTGGGATATGTTTTCTCAAAGTGTTTTCCAGTTCTGCACTGCAGCGGATACTGTCTATGCCCTGCCAGGTCCCCTGGGCATTTAAATCCTCCCTGTACGCAAATGGCTTTATGGAAAACTGTGACATTCTCTCCGAGGGCTTTCTCTGAACATACGAGGGTACTCAGCCTTCACATGGATCAGACCACAAATGTGTTTGTAGTCCTCAACGAATATGTAACAAATCGGTGGAAAAATAACCCAGCGTCTTTGACTTTTGGTAGGAATAACTCTAAAGTGAATTCTACACGAACTCCTAGAGATCTCCAGGGCAACTGAGCCCAAAATGTTAATAGTGGTGACTACTCATTAACAGTCCCTGAATTGGCTTCTCCTTGATGTCTCTCACTCTCTCATACTCTTACCTATGGTTTCTGAGATCACCTCTCGAACTACTTGCTCTCAAGACCTTGTTTCAGGGTCTGATGCTGGGGATCCCCAACGAAACTCACACCCTTAGACCCAGGAAAGAGAGCTTCCCATCCAGGGCCTCATGCTTTCTAGGGCCTCTGAGTCTCCTCTGGCACCATCTCTTTGGACATGCAAGGAATACGTGGGCCCAATGGTACAGGCCTACATGTAACCCAGCCCCATCCGTGTTCCTAGTTCATGGGATGCCATAATTCACAATCCAGAGTGTTTGGATCCTATTTCCAGGACCTTCACAGGACTCTTTTCTTTGACAGTTTTCTCAGTGGAACACTGCTAGAATTGAAACCTAATGTGTGGCTATCGAAGGGAGGATAGAGACCAAGATTAATTATGTGGGCTGATGCATCCACAAATTTGTACATGAGACCTCTTAAGGTACATGCCGTCGAAGTTGAAGGAAGGAAGAGAACAGAGTGAGCACCTGGCCAGGGCCCAGCTATTCTGTGCTATCATATTCTAGGGCAAAACTCTGAGGTGGCCAAGAATTCTAAATTCAAACTTGGTCTTACAGGTTGGCGTAAAGTTATATTTGTCAGGGTGGAATAATAGAATATAATCTATTTAAAAATTTGTTAGTTTGACTTACCACTTAAAAACTTTAGACATATGGTACATGGGCTTCCACCTGTACTTTTGAACTGGCATCACATATGTTAGGGACAATCTGGACCTGTCCTTTCCATCCCTACTCTACTCAGATGTAGCTCACCTGGGGCCTTTCCTACACATATTACAGATTACAGTTACTGAAAGAAATGAAGGAAATAAAGACAGAATCTCTCCAATGAAAGAATACATAATTTTATATAACATTAGCTACTAGAAGTCAGTATGATGCACAGTTTTTTAAATAATCCATAAAAATATGCTACGCTTGGATCCTAGGAAAGGTCATGGTTGGGACAATAAGTCAATACTGTTCTTTTCGTTAACTATCAGTGCAAAAACAAACTATCTTAAAACTTAGTGGTTTAAGGACACAACCATCTATTTGCTCATGCTTCAGTGGCCTGACCTCATTTGGGAAAGCTTATGTATTTTATGTGGTATTAGCTCGGCTCACTCATAATTTGGGACCTCAACTAGGAATTCTGTCCATGAGCTCTCTAACCCGTGAGATGAGCCCAATGTTTCAAATAGTACATGAAAATTACTAACAGCAAAAGAGAGCCCTCATGTATGAATGGTCATCGTACATCAGTTTCTTTCACACTCCTTAACAATCCATTGGCCAAAGCAAGTCACATGGCGAAGACCAGGGTCAACAAGAGAGGAGACTACACAAAACATATGTACAGCCAGATGTGATCCACGTGAGCTTTACTGAAACAATCTACCACGTCTTAACTGCAAAGGAAGATACATGTATAAAACTGGTAAGGCGAGAGTTAAAAATCCTGTTTTCTAGTTTTAGCTCCTTTCCTATATTGTGTGACCTTAGGCAAACAATTTAAAGAGGTTTTTTTTTTTTTTTTTTTTTTTTAGAATTTAAGTTCTTAATCTGTTTAAATTAAGGAGTAAGATTTGATGAGTGGCTTTTAAATGTCTTATTTTTTGGCTTGGGGGGCACTGTGTCTGAAAAATACCAAAGACGGAATTTCAATACATAAATATAAAGCAAAGTAAGCTAGAGTTGATCTAGTTGAAGTAGAATGAGCAGCTAGAAGCTTCCATTCTTTTGCACAGCTCCCCTATAGACAGACAAAAGCATTTTAAAAGAACGCTAGGGCTCTATGGAATCTAATTTGATTAACTGACTTCTATTAGGTTTCTTTCTGCCTTAATGTTTCATGATTAGATGAAAGCACATCAGAAATATGGAAGAGACTAAGTGATATAGCCAAATCGTCATTATCTTCCACAGTTAATTATTTAGTATAATATTAGCAAGCATATCTTAATTCAGAAAATGAGATATCAAGAGAATTACTATATTTATAATGTGAATTCATTTATATAAATGAATTTATAATAAATACTTATTTGTTGTGAATGAATGCACGAGTAATTATATTTTCAGAGAATTTTGTGGCCCATTTGCTAATCTCACTTCCATCTACTACTAGAAAGTTTCAGTGCAGATTCTTTCTTCTATTCTACAAACAAAAAGACCAAATCACACACTATTGGGGATTTTACCCATTTTAGTTACTTTATCATGTTCTTATTGGTGCCCGAGCATGGACCTCACAAATACTCCGGTAAATGACAGATTCATTGTATGCTAATGACTGCTCATTATTATTATTATTAATACCAGAAACATGAAGTATGCCATAGACTTCATATAAAAAAAAAGAAAAGGTCGGTCTGCGAGTTCGAGCCCCGCGTCGGGCTCTGGGCTGATGGCTCAGAGCCTGGAGCCTGTTTCCGATGCTGTGTCTCCCTCTCTCTCTGCCCCTCCCCCGTTCATGCTCTGTCTCTCTCTGTCCCAAAAATAAATAAACGTTGAAAAAAAAAAATTTAAAAAGGGGCGCCTGGGTGGCGCAGTCGGTTAAGTGTCCGACTTCAGCCAGGTCACGATCTCGCGGTCTGCGAGTTCGAGCCCCGCGTCGGGCTCTGGGCTGATGGCTCAGAGCCTGGAGCCTGTTTCCGATGCTGTGTCTCCCTCTCTCTCTGCCCCTCCCCCATTCATGCTCTGTCTCTCTCTGTCCCAAAAATAAATAAACGTTGAAAAAAAAAAAAAAGAAAAGGATTCAGCAATTACACATTTTAGAGTGTGCTTCATTTATTTTGTAAACTGTTTTCTTCAGTAGTAGTTTAGTATCATCCATTCAGGAAAAACTGTTTTCTGAAATGGCTTGCTGCTTAGATTGTCAAAGTTATTATACTATTCCATAAAGTAAAAGCAATTTTTAAAATGATAAAGACCCACACTATTTATGGACAAATTCAATTCTTGAAATACTGGTTAAAATGGATTTTGTCACTTCAAAAAAGGTTCAACCACTTTTGCTTTGCTATTACACACAAGATCTAAAATCATATAATGTTTAAGGGTGAAAAGAAAGAGAGGGATCAAAAGAGATAGAAAAAAGAAAAAAGGAAGAAAGGAAGAAGGAAGGAGGATTAAAAAAAAGGAGAGAGGGAAGTAGGAATCAAGGAAGGAAAAAGGTTTTCAGGGATGCTAAGAGAATGAACGGCATGTGGCCTTTTTCTCCTAACCAATTCTAAATGGCTGAGAGCACTGGACTTTTCTCCCCATGAAGTTTGTAAGTATCTGTGACCAAGAAAGACCGGTATGCAGTTCCCTGTCAGATTTCGCTGAAAGCCAATGCCTGTACATGCTCACAGATGCCCTAAAGCATAGAAAGAAGCCCAGAGAGAGATCAAAGTGCTGTAATAAGTAAATGGCAAAATTTGACAATTATTTCCAGCAGAGCCACGGTAGGCTCATCAGGTAAAGGAAAACCTAATCTCATTAATTGTGTTGGTCAAGTCTAGTAGAGCTTTACTAATGTCCTGTCAGCTTGATCTTTCACTTATTCAAAGAAGTATAATAAATTCTCCTACTCTGTGGATTTGTTCATTTCTCCTTCCATATTTGTCAAATTTTGCTTCACACAGTTTGAGATTATGTGGTTAGGTGGAAATAAGTTTGGAGATTTTCTGCACATTGCAGGATTCTTTCTAAAATTAATATATTCATTAGCCTTAAAGTCTATTTATCCTAATATATTTAAGCCAGCTAATTTTTGATTGGTATATACTTGGTATATATACCTAGATATCTTACCAGGTAATTTTGTCAACAGCATACAGCTGCATTTCACTTTCTATGCTGAAAATATCACCTTTCACCATTTGGTCTGTTTATATTTACCATGATTAATGACCTATTTGTGTTGAACATCTCATATGCTGCTTCTCTGTACTACATCCTTCTTTCAATTCTTCTCTGTTATTGTATTCTATTGGACTCATCAACGTTTTCTTTATTTCCTTTTATGCCTCTATTGGTTCAGAAATTATATATTCTATCTTTATATTTTCTTGGTTGTCCCAAGTTTTCAATATTTACACTTTATTAAAAACGTCTGAAAATAATTCAAACCTCTTCCCCTCAAATACAAGAACCTTACACATCTAATGGCAATACCCATCCCCCTGGTAAAGTTATTTCCTAGTAATTGAGTTCACTTTGCTTTTAAAACACCTGAATTATTCATTAATGTTTCCATAGCCAACGCTCATTGAGATTTACACACATTTATTGATGATTTTAATAACCATTCTTACTGGATCCTAATTCTTTTTTCTGTATTCAATTTCCTTCATTCCTAAATAGGTCCTCCATTTGTTCTTTTAGCAAATACCTGTGAGTTTTAAATTGTCTCCGTCTCATTGTGGGATTGAAAATATTTTTATTTCATCCTTACTCTTGAGTGATAGTTTACTGGGATTTAAAATTCTAGGCTGACAGTTAATTTGCTTCAGCACTGTAATTCCATTGTCTTCTGGCTTCTCTTGACACTGTTGGGAATTGTGCCTTCAGTATAATTTTTGTTCCCTTGAAAATAATGTGTCTTTTTCTCTCCTTGCTTTTCAGAATTTACCCTTCTATTGTTTCACTATAACCGGATTAAGTGAATTTAGGTGTCACTCTTTTATCTTCTACAATTAAAAAAAACCATTTCTGCCTTTTCTTTTCTCGCTTGCTCCTACAATAAGACGGGCATCTTTCCCAGGTGGCCACTTGTACAGGGTCTCATTCTCCTTTCACTTTGCAGGGACTTCTTAGATCTAAACATGGAGGTAGCTCAACGCATCCCCATGGGTCAATTTCCTGTATCCAACAAGCATCCATCTATGAGCTGTAGGCAGGATATTTTCTTACATCCCTTGTCAGTTTTCAAATAATCTAGGGAAAAGCTGACATTTTAGAAAATGGCGTTATCTTCCTACTGATGGATAAACTCTCATGTCACCAGTAATATGCACCACAAATCACTTGGCTTCTTATCACCTCTGCCACCACCACCAGATCTACCTGCTCGATTCTACAAATCCTTGATAGAATGATGTTCCTCCACATTTTCCCCTATGGCTCCAGTTATTTTAAGTCCAGAGGGTTTGGATTGTCAAGAGGGATGCAGAGAAAGAAATGTTAATAGAGGACCACTTTAGAAAGTACTTCACACAGATTCATTCATTAGAAAAAAAGTTTTATAACACCTACTATGTGCCAGGAGGGACGCAATGAAGAGGCAGCTTCCTAGTTTTCTGGGACGTGCAGATAATACGTTTCTAAGGAAAAGACACATCATGGGACTAGACTGTTTGCTCTGTATACTTAAATTTTCTTTTAATTAGGTATGAGCTGTGGAGGCTATTAAATGTGTTTTTCAATCAGGCCACATCAGCTCAGTAATTACTGGGAATTCCTCATAGGATTTATGTAAATGGGTGGCTGTTATCTTTCCTTTCCATTGCTATTGAATTTTTGAATTTCCGTATGTATTCATGGATCATTTAATGGAAAATTAGAAGAGAGCTTATTATGGAGTAGCAGCTTGCCAATATTTTAACTAGGAAGTTGTCTTTTCTATATAATTTTTTAAGAAGACAAAATTTCCAAGAGAACTGAAATAAAATTTCTAATTAACCCTTCCATGGGGAAGGAAGCAAGGGATTACTGACGACAAATTAACTGTTTTGCATTTCCAATTCTGAATACCATAAACTTTGTCTAATTGTTATGTGTTAAAAATAAAATCTGTTTTAAACAGAGTTGATTTTCAAGTTCTCTAGATTGATATACTAAGAGTGCAAATTAAGCTGTTAGCAAGCCAATAAACAACACGTTCTCTAGGACTTAAACTAGGGGGAGAGGCTTATGCAATTTTTGATTAAATGTCATCCTAAATGTATTATTGCATAACATATGTTCACTATTGAAGATCTAATAGAAAGATTAAGACGCTGTTTGAAGTTCACATTTGTTTTTGCTTGCAGGCTCTACGTCCATAGATATAAAACAATAAAAGGCAAAGTGAGACATTGATAGAACCGAAAGTATCTTACAATAGAACTATAAGGAGAAGTAATATATACACAGTCTTGGATATTACAATTATATTGACTTGGATATGGCAAATTATTTGACTCAAAATGTAATTTTTTTGATAATATAAGACACAATCTTGTTTTGTTATTGTATGGTGCAATGTAGAAAGAACGAACCTGGGGCTGGCAGAACCCCCAAATGTTATGACAAGACACAGATTAACAAATGAACAAGCTGGAAACTCTGGCTCTGGGAGGACACGTAGGAGGGCAGCCAGAGGAGAAAGGCGGATTAGTCAAACATTTGTGCTTGGGATTTTCAAAAACAGAAGCAAAATTATAATCAAGTATGTAGACCAGACATAAGAAAAACTAGGTCAGGTTGATGTCAGAGACCAGTTCTACAAGTCAAGAAAGACCTAGGATCCCAAGTTCAGAGGCAAGGTTCTTGTTTGAGGGAGCTTGGGCTGTCCAGAACAAGAGTGGATGGTAGGAAGAGTTTACCAGTACCTAGGGAGGAGTCTGAAAACAACTCACTAGTATTGTAAGAAATGAAGTTGAAGTCTATAGCTGAGTACTAGAACACGAGGGATAGAGGAAGATGCAATCACAAGGATGGGATCATACAAAGAAGGGGCCCAGGCTGCCAGATTAATATTACTGTACTACTCATGAGACTGCAGGCATGACAGGGGAGCCTGGGGGACAGCACCAATGGGTGCTTACATCCCAGGTCTCAGAAGAGAATTGGCTCAGGACCTAGGATGAAGTATTTGAGCAGAGACAGTAGGGAAAAGGGAAAGAAATTGGATATTGTCTATGGAAGCTGCTGACGGTGTAATGAGAAGAATTCTTTAAAATATTAACAGTTGATAAATAAACATTTAAAAAAATTTTAAAAGGGGGCGCCTGGGTGGCTCAGTCAGTTGAGTGTCAGACTTCAGCACAGGTCATGACCTCGTGGTCTGTGAGTTCGAGCCCCGCGTCGGGCTCTGTGCTGACAGCTCAGAGCCAGGAGCCTGCTTCCAATTCTGTGTCCCTGTCTCACTCTGCCCTTCCCTCGCTCATGCTCTGTCTCTCTCTCTCTGTCAAAAATAAACATTAAAAAAAATTTTTTTTTAAATATTAACAGTTGGGGTTGCCTGCGTGGCTCAGTAGGTTAAGCACCCGACTCTTGATTTTGGCTCAGGTCACGATCTCAAGGTTCATGAGATTGAGCCCCTCATCGGATTTGCTGTCTCCCTGTCTCTCTGCTCCTCCCCTGCGCACACACACACATTCTCTGTCTCTCTCTCTCTCAAAATAAATAAATAGGCTTAAAAAGACTAAAATATTAACAGTAAGACACCATTGCTGTGTGGGATACATTTCATGTGCTTCCTGAGATTCCCTTGGTTCCTCCACCTGCAACTTCCTCCAGAACTAATGGAGCCAACCCCTCAGCTTCTGTGTCATGGACAGGTAGATTAGTCCCATGCTCAGAATTTCTAGCTCCTCTTGCCATGGTAGCACATGGAACCTGGCATTCTGTGGGGCCAGGGAAGGCCATCTCAAAGCCTAGCACCATTAACTCCCATGGAGTAAAATCTGGCAGATAGGTGCAGGAGACAGGAGGTTAACATATACACAGAATTCCTTTCCTCCCTCTCCCACGAGGATGGCTCAGAGGCACTTTTCACACTGTTTTGCAAAAGTGACACTTGCTGAGCGACCTGTTGCATCTATTCATGGAGATACCTAGCAGACACTGAGATAGCAGCTCAAGCGTCATTCACTGTTTCACTTTCCATCCTTCCCTTTCTTGTTTCTCTTTTTTCTCACTCTCATTGCCCTGAGTTTGCAACTCCCAAGTAAAGCATCAGTATATGATTCTTGCTTTGGGCTTCGTTTTCTAGGGGACTCAAACTAAGACAATCACCAACCTAAGAATAAAGAGCAGTGTGACTTTTTAATGCAGCATTGCAAAAAGGAAAAATCAACAAAGACTTTAGATTTGAGTGCTTACTCAAAAGACTTGATGTGACCTCTTACATGGCCTCTGAAAGGGATTTTAATTTTCTGGGATCGACTTTCTCCATTTGCAAAATGGAGACGTAAAGTGGTGGCATTATTCTGTAGAGCAATGGTTCCCCAACTCTAATATGTGGATTAACTATGATGGTGATCCAGAAGGAGGCTTTTATTTTATTTTTAAACGTTTATTTATTATGAGAGAGAGCAAGAGCACAGAGGATGGGCAGAGAGACAGGGAGACAGAGAATCCGAGGCAGGTTTTGCATTGTCAGCGCAGAACCCAATGCGGGGCTTGACCTCACAAATCGTGAGATCATGACCTGAGCAGGGTCGAGAATCAGATGAGTCAGATGTTTAACCGACTCAGCCACCCAGGCGCCCCTTGAAAGAGACTTTTAAAATACAGGTTCCTAGACCTCTTCCGACCTGGGAGTGATTCAGTAGGTCTGGAGTTGGCCCTTGAAGGTGTATTTTGTAAAAGGTCCCCAGGTGCCACTGTACAGCCAGAGTTGGCAACTACCAGCAACGTGGAAAGAACGCAGGCTTTGGACACTGCACCTCTCAAATCACTTTCATTTGTCAGAAGCTCAGCTAAAACTAGCAGGAACCACACAGGTAATGTGTTGACCCAGTAAGTGGCATGCACAAAGGGAATGACCACCTTTACAGTGACAGCATCCAGAGATGCACCTGAAATCATAAGATGTCATCCATCTTTCTCTACGTGGACCTCATTCTTGGAGACTCTACCCACTTACACCAGACTTCTATCCTCCCAGCTTGGCAGACCTGGGGAAAAATATCCCTTTTCCAGGGCACCTGGGTGGCTCAGTCATTTGAATGTCCAACTTTGGCTCCAGTCATCATCTCACATTCGTGGGTTTGAGCCCCATATCGGGCTCTGTGCTGACACCTCAGAGCCTAGAGCCTGCTTTGGATTCTGTGTCTCCCTTTCTCTCTGCCCCTCCCCTACTTGTGCTTTGTCTCTCTCTCTCTCTCCCTCTCAAAAAATAAAAAAAAACGTTAAAGAAAATTTAAAAAATATATATTCCTTTTCTAAAATTCCAGCAAAGATCCCAAGTCTCTCTAAACCAACTCAAATCCTGAAATAATTTCTGTAACCAGGTGAATAAACACTCCAATGACTAGAAAACTAAGTAGACAAGCAGTGATCAGCTTGAACTGTGTATCAGGGTTATCATGTGCCCAATTACTGTCATTTCCACTAGTTTATAAGCTTCCTGAGGACAAGAATTTAGTATGATTTCTTCATCATTTGAACCCCTTTAAAACGAATCCAGATGAATGAATGAAAGTCTCCTAAATTTTTGATAAAATATAATGAAGTTTCTGACAAAAATAGATTTTAAAAAGTAACAAAACAAATGAAGAATGGAAGAGGCATAAATGTTACAATTAAACTATACATTTTTTAGGACAAATAATTAAATGAAATGCAGCATAGTTTAGATATGGATATGCATATATAATTAAATCATTTTTATTTATTTTATTAAATCATTTTTATATGTGAGAAAACATGTACTATGCCCAGAAAAAAAAAAAATCCAAGCTATCAATCCTCCACAGAAATTCTTTTTTTTTCCTCCACAGAAATTCTTTCCTAACATTTCCAGTAAGCATTTCTAGTTTTTTCTCTTCTTATTATCTTAAGACTTATTGGAATCACACAATTAGAGCTCAAATATTCTGATAAAGATTTACATATTACTACATAATTTCCATCTCAAAAATCACAATGTTAACTGCAACTCTAAAATCTCTCTTTCTTGGGGCACCTGGATGGCTCAAGTTGGTTAAGCATTCGACTCTTGATTTTGGCTCAGGTCACAATCTCATGGGTTTGTGGTATTGAGCCCGTGATGGGCTCTGTGCTGACAGTGTGGAGCCTGCTTGGGACTCTCTTTCTTCCTCTCTCCCACTCGCTTGCTCTCTCTCTCAAAATAAATAAATACAACTTTAAGAAATAAATAAATAAAATCTCTCTTTCTTCAGAGAAAGATAAATATGAGATGACCTCACTTATATGTGGAATATAAAAAACAAAACAAGTAATCGAACAAACAAAAAAACCAGAAAGAGACCCACAAATACCCAGAACCAACTGATGGTTGCCTGAGGGAAGAGAGTGGGGGGATGGGCAAAATGGGTGGAGAGGAGTGGGAAGATCTAGGCTTCCAGTCATGGAATGAATAAGTCATGGGTATGGAAGGTACAGCGCAGGGAACCATTAATGATATTGTAATTGTGTTGTATGGTGACGGAAGCTCCACTTGTGGTAAGCACAGACCTATAGCATAACACAGAGACTTGTCCAATCACTGTTATACACCTAAAAATAATGTTAACATCGTGCATCAGGTGTACTTCAATCAATCAGTGTAAAATCTCTTTTTCTGAGAAAAACCAAGGTTGTTGGCTAGAAATAAAATTTTAAAAAATGACATTTCTAAAGGGGAGTTTATACAAAAGGGAGACACTCAATGTTCCAATCAGGTTATAACCACCCACAAGTGGGACAAAGAAAATAAATGAAAACATACCCTGAAATGGAAAGAGATAGGAGTGAACAGTCTCAGCAGCTCGGTCATTTGTCCATTCCAGAGGCAGCTTGGGCCAAGGCCAGATTATAAGAGCACATGACCCAGTTTTCTGACTCAGCCAAGGAATCTGTCTGTGAGCAGGGTTATGAACTGAGGACAATACTTTGATCAACAGGACTGATCCCTGCACCCACTAGTGTGATTAGGGAAGAGGAGCAAAAGGTTCAGTTACTGTTCATGAACACATTCTCCAAAGGTGATGCCTTTCAATGACTCAGATTATGATAAAAAGTATTACAGAAAGCAGGATAATCAATAAAATATAAATATCAATGGTTAGACCTTGAAATGTGTACATAAGGTATTAATAGGTTTACCTTTTAAGTACCCGGTCACCTGCTGACCACTAAAACTTCCATCATTTCTTCTCTCACTCCATCATCGGATTCCCCCCAACCCCACTGCTTTTCCTAATGTTAGATCCCAGCTATGTTTCTATAGGAAGTCAGTTAGGTGCACTGGGCAGTCCTCCACATCCCAGAGTTGGTGAGGAGGCACCTCTTGGAGAAAAGACAAGATGATTATTTCCCTCCACAAGAAGGTGATCATACCATAATACTTATTAAAACACCAAAGAGAAAGATCAAAATGTTTTGAGTATAAAGGACAAAATGAAAATTCTCTCAGATTCTATGCTTAAAGGTAAAATAAAGAAACTTAGTAAATGTAGGAATGGTAAATAATCATAGACGTAATGCCAAAAAGAGACTGACTTCAAATACCTTCATTATGTTTTATTACATATATGTGTGATATTACAATGGAATGTGCCACTAGTTAGCATTTGTTGCGTTCAAATGAGTACTACAATTGCCCACAAACTTAAGAACAAAATTCTATTTCAGACACTATTTTTCCACTGACTTTTATTTTTAAAAAATGAAGTTTTATACTCTATTCACACACACACAAACACACACGCAGATATAGCAGCTGCAAGCAAAATCATAAGATTTTCTAAATTATGTACATACACTTAACTAACTACTTTCATGATTTCTGAATTTGACTATTCTAAAGTTCGGTGTATTAAATTTAATACACCTTCATTAAAATCCCTTCTGGACCCCCATGCATGAAAATAGAAAATAAATTCATAAAATAAAGCTGCACCTTCATTTTGTTTTTCTGAAAAATAAGAAAAAGTGACTATTATACCAGAACCTTCAAATATTAGAATAAAAATTGATCAACCAAGGAGATAAGGCCATGTAATTATTTTCAATCAGATAACATGTGTATAGAAACAACTGATTTAAAATAGAAATGGCTGAAAGTTATAAGCAGACAATTATAGCAGTTATAGAGCAGACAATAATACACATTTAATATGTCAATCTAGTCACTAACAATTTGTACACCATTTGAAACTGAAAACCAGAGGTTGGGCCTTTTTTATTCAAACAATAAAAGTCAAAGGTTGGGTTAAGTTCTCATACGGCTAGTCCTATTTCTTGATGCCGCGACCAGTGTCAGTACATCTAACTAGTTAGTTATCCAAAGAAGTAATACCCTGAGTCACAAGATAGACTGAAAGAATGAGCCATAGAAGAGTGACAACCTATAATGAAAATGTCACTCAAAGCATACCCCAATGATGGCAAACACTAGGAACGATTATCTACATCAAATTTCTAAAAGACTAGGATCTTTTCTATTGTGTTCACTGCTATATCTTGGGTACCTTAACACTGCTTATACACAGTAGGTTCTCAATAATAAGTATTTGTTGACTAAAGTATCCCATAATCTAGCTTCTTTGTTCAAAGAGTGAATTATGCCACTATCGACTTGATTCTAGCTGAAGTGCTTACCCTCTGTGTGTTTCAATTTTCTCACCTATAAAATGTGGAAGTTGGGCTAAATCAGGAGCTTTCAAATTGTATTCATCAGAACCCCAGCCTTCTGAGAATGTGCTTCATGAACCACTGCTGGGGATACAATAATAGGTGTGAAGAGGGCAAACAGACTTAGTTCTGAAGCATCTTCTCTGGTTTTGAACAGAGAAGCTTTCCATTTACCTAATTTATATATTGGGTGTTTCAGAGTCCAGAGTGCTGACCATTACACCATGGGACCTATATTGGATGTTTTATAATATTTCAACCTCCCTTCCAAAACAACTATTGTTACTGTGAATATACATTTAAACAATCAGTGCATCAAGAAAAACATCTGGGGAAATTAGGAAATACTTTCAGATTAATGAAAATGAAGATAAAAACACAAAAACTTATAGGATTCAACTAACCTAGTAATTTATAGCTGTAAATCCCTATAAGGAATTTTAAACTATAAATGCCTATAATAAAGAAGAAAAGAGATCTGAAATCAAAAACCTAAACTTTCACTTTAAGACAGAGAAAAAAGAAGAGGTGCCTAAACTGAAAGTAGAATGAAGAAAATAAAGATTGAAAGAGAAATTAATGAAATAGAGAAAACAACAGAAAGAAATCTCGGAAACCAAAAGCTAGTTCTTTGAAAAGATCCACAAAATTGACAAACATTTAGCTCAATGGACCAAGAGAAAAAGAAAATATTCAAATTACTGGAATAAACTAGGAGCATTACTTCTGCCTTACAGAAACAAAATGGAATGTAAGAGAATGGTATAAACAATTGTATGGCAAAATTTACATAATTTAAATGACACAAACCATGGAAACTGATTCAAAAAAGAAAGAGACATTCTAAATAGATCTATATAAGGCACCTGGGTGGCTCAGTTGGCTAAGTGGTTAAGTGTCTGACTTCAGCTCAGATCATGATCTCCTGGCTTGTGAGTTCCAGCCCTGTATCAGGCTGTATGCTGACAGCTCAGAGCCTGGAGCCTGCTTCAGATTCTGTGTCTCCCTTCTCTCTCTGCCCCTGCTCACACACTCTATCTCTCTCTTTCTCTCTCTCTCTCTCAAAAAATAAACATTAATTTAAAAAAAAATACATCTATATAACAAGTAAAGATATTGAATCAGTAACTAAAAATCCCCCAACAAAGAAAAGCCCATGACCAGATGACTTTACTGGAGAAATATACCAAACACTTAAAGAATCTACACCAATCCCTCTGAAATGCTTCCAAAAGAAATAAGAGGAAGGAACACTTCCTAACTCTTTCCATAAGGCCAGTATTATCGCACAGACATCATAATAAAAACTGTAGACCAAAATTTCTCATGAATATAAAAACAAAATTAAATAGAATTCAGCAACATATAGAAGAATTATCAGCATTACTGTCTTAATGTGTTTGGGATGGTATAACAAAATAGCATAGACTACGTGGCTCATAAACAACACATTTATCACAATTCTGCAGACTCAAAGTCCAAGAATGAGGTATCAGCAGTCGGGTGAGGATGTTCTTCTGGGTTTCAGATTTCTCTTTGTATCCTCCCATAAGAGATAGGGTGAACTAGCACCCTGGGGCATCTTTTATGAGGATATTAATCCCATTTATGAGGGCTGTGTCCTCATGACCTAATCACCTTCTAAAGGCCATACTTCCTAATAGTATCACCTTGGCCATTAGGTTTTCAACATATGAATTCTGAAGGACCAAAAACATTCAGATCATGGCAATTACCAAATGAGATTTATCACAGGGATGCAAGATTTGTTTAACATCCAAAAATCAATGACATGCTTTATCAATAGAACAAAAGAATATAAAACAATAAAAAAAAAACTACATGCTCATCCCAATTATGCAAAAAGTAATTTAGAAAAATACAATACACTTTCATGAGAAAAACACTCAACAAACTAGGAAGAGATGGGTAGTTCCTCAACCTCATAGAGGGTATCTATGAGCTACCTACAACTATCATGATACTTAATGATTAAACACTGGATTCTTTGTCCATAAATTCAGGAAGAAGACAAGAATGTGCCCTCTTATCACTTCTATTTAACATTGTAGTTGAAGTATTGACTAGATAAATTAGGTAAGAAAAAGATAAAAACAATCCATTTCAGAAGGGAAGATATAAGATGATCTCTATATGCATACAACATGATACTGTAGACAGAAAATCCTAAGGAAACCAGTAAAACATATTAGAATTAAAAAATCAATTCATCAAGGTCACATGATATAATTTTAATATACAACATCAATTATATTTCTATACATTTGCAATGAATAATCTAAAAATGAAATTAAGAAAACAATTCCATTTGTAATATCATGAAAAAGGATAAAATACTTAGGAATATATTTAACAAAAAAGTACAAAACTTATACTCTTAAAACTACAAAACACTGTTGTTGAAAGATATTAAGGGATATCTAAAGAAGTGGAAAAATACTGCATGGTCATGAATCACAAGACTTAATACTGTTAAAATGACAATCTTCTCCAAATTGATTTATATATTCAATGCAATACCTATCAGGTGGCCAGTTGGCTTGCTTGCAGAAACTGACAAACTGATTCTAAAATCCATATGAAATTGTGAGAATACCAGAACAGCCAAACAATTTGGTTAAAAAAGGACAATGTAGTAGGACACACACTTTCTGATTTCAAAACTTACTACAAAGCAAAAGTAATCAGAAAAGTGTGGTACTGGCATAAGGAAAGGCATATAGATCTATGGATATAATAGAGAATCCAGAAATAAACCATGTATTTATGGTCAACTGGTTTTCAACAAGGGTATCAAGATAATTCAATGCAGAAAGAATGGTTGTTTCAACAAAAGGTTCCAAGACCACTGGGACAGCCACATTCAAAAGAATGAAGTTAGACCCTTACCTCAAACAATATACAAATATTAACCCAAAATGGATGAAAGACCTAAATGTAAGGACTGAAGCTGTAAGATTCTTAGAAGAAAATAGAGCTAAATCTTCATGACTTCAAATTTGGCAATGGATTCTGAAATATGACATCAAAAACAAGAGCAACAAGATCAACAACAAAAATAAATTACACTCCATTACAATTAACAACTATGCTTCAGAGAATATTATCAAGAGTGGAAAGACAACCCACAGAATGGAAGAAACTATTTGCAAAACCTATATCTGATAAAGTATTGTATCTAGAATATAGATGGAACACTTGCAAATCAATAAGAAAAAGACAGCTTAAAAACGGGTAAAAGTTCTGAATAGACATTTATGCAAATGATATGTAAATAGCCAATAAGGACATGGAAAGAAGCTCAACATCCTGAGGCACCTGATTTGCAGGGAAATGCAAATCAAAACCACAACAGACACCATTTCTACCCACTAGGATCACTGAAATTAAAAAGTCAGATAACAAATGTTGTTGATAATGTGGAGACAATGGAAACCTCACACACTGCTAGGGAAATATAAAATGGTATGGCCACTTTGGAAAACAGTCTGGCAGTTCCTCAAATGTTTAAACATGGTTACCATGTGACCCAACAGTTCTACTTACAGATATATATATATAAACACACCCAGGAAAAACAGAAACATATGTTCAGCCCAAAAAATGTTTATAGCAGCATTATTCATACTAGGCAAAAGGTAGAAGCAACCCGAACATTCATCAACTGATGAATGGATAACCCAAATGTGTTATAGTCATACAATGGAGTACTATTTGGCCAATGAAAGGAATGAAGGATGGATACATGATACAACGTGGGTGAACTAGGAAAACATTATGCTAGGTAGAAGAAGCTAATCATAAAATGCCATATATTACATGATTTCCTTTATATGAAATCTCCAGAAGAGGCAAATCCATGTAGAGACAAAGATTAATGATTAATTAGGACTGAGGGGTAGGGTGGATGATAAGGAGTTGATAGCTAAAGGGTAATGAGTTTCTTTTTGAGGTGATATAAATGTTTTAAAATTGACTGGGGTAATGGTTACATGTATTTAGGCATATATTGGAAACCACTGATTTATACACTTTAAATTGGTGAACTGCATGATATATGAATATCTCAATAAAGTTATTACAAATGAAATACATTAATAGAAGAATAAAGTTTAAGATGAGTATAGGTAAATATCCTTTTATTTTTCACTTGATGTAAATTCAAATGTATATAAAGTATTTACATAACAGGTATTGCCTTTTATGATTCTGATTACAAGTCTTCTCAGTAGGTAGGCTATAACGTAAACTATTATATTTATAATTTTTTTAATGTTTATTTATTTTTGAGACAATGCGAGAGACAGAGTGCAAGCAGCAGAGGGGCAGACAGAGGGAGACACAGAATACGAAGCGGGCTCCAGGCTTTGAGCTGTCAGCCCTGAGCCCGACGTGGGGCTCGAACTCACAAACCGCGAGATCATGCCCTGAGTCGGCTCACGCCCAACCGACTGAGCCACTCAGGTGCCCCTACATTTGTAATTAGATATTAAACCTAAAGATTGTAGATAGAATATATGGTTTTTGTTCTTAGGAGATTTTGATCTTAGGAGATTTAAATGTAGTATGTGGATCACTGATTGCCTTTTGGAATTTAATAACATTCTTTTATAGACTGTAATTGGACTTGATGGCTTACAAATGTGGCAATCCTATATGAAATATGCATTTGAATTATATTTCTAAGTGAATTAAAGAAATTCTATTTCAAAAGTCCTGTGCAAATTTAAAAAGTTTTTACCAAAAACAATGTAATAAATATATCACCACAAATTTAACTATATAGCTATTTTGAGAAAAATGAACTAAAGTACACTTTTAAGATTGGATGATTTAGTGATGTGAACAGTAAAGTATAGTCAATTGCTTCAATTTAACTCAGCTTAAGCATTAAAACTAACATTTTAACTGGTACTCTGTTAAATGAAATTTACTTTTATTCTATTTGAAATGCATGTGTGGTTATTTGATATAACCCAGAGATATTAGGTTTATTTGTCCAAGAACATTTAATAAATTTTAAGCAGGAATTTGTGTTCATTTTTAGTGCAACAATTTTTCAGTCTTATTTTCATACTGAAGGATAATTTGGCTATTACAAAAATGTATTTAATCCTTATAAAATGGATAGAACTACATATAATGTAAGTTATTAATAATAAATTTCTAGTACAGTTTATAATCACATTACATATTAAACAGCTGTCACGGAAGGATTTAGTGAGTACCTGTCACCTATTAGATCACTAGTTATTAGTAAGTATTAAAGAATTAAGAAAATTGGAATCAAATGGGAGAAGGTATAGACAGAGAACAGTGTTCCTAAAATATGCACTAATATGCCTGCCATATATCCCTTGAGAGACAACAAGAAATTGAGTCAAAATAAAATACTAGAAGCTGAAGAGGTAACCGTGGAAATGAGAGTTTTGAGCTCTGTGTAAGTGATCAGCAAAACCAGCCTAGAGCCTATTTTTCATGGGTGGCACGATACACATAGGACCCTCTATACTGGGGAGGTAAGCGCTCCTGGATCCACTGGAGATTTCCTGTTTACCTCTACCCATTTAGGGTCCTCCTGCCCATATATTTCAATATACCCAGAATCACAGGTAGATGAGATTTTAAATCAAGATCTACAACCAGGCAAAAGTCTAGATTTTATGAGGCCTGAGGCTTTGAAAATTTAGGGACCTTCTTGAAGAGAAAGAATGCAAAATTGCAAATATAAAACTAGGTACAGGGACTAACAAGTGGGGTCAAAAAAGGAAGAATAGTAAAATTTATGTGTCTTTGGAATCATAGTAAATCTGCCTCTGAAATCACTAAATGTTTCAGTAATATTTTGTGGTCAGATTTAATAGTTCTGGTGCCTAGAGGTGAAGTACTTTAAGGGTGACAAGACTAGAATATAATGAATGGCTGCATTTATTAGGTATATCATATAGCACTTGAATTCTTCACATATGTCATCTCATTAAATCTGCATCTCATCGAGAAGAGATAGATATGATTACTTTTTCCATTTGTGAAGTACTGATGAATACCTGAGTCATGAACAGTGGGAGTAAAGAAGGAAAGAAGAGAAGGAAATAAATTGCAAAAACTGAGAACTAAAGGATAAATTGCAGTATGACCTCAAAAAAGAGAAGCGTCAAGCAGATAGCCAGATTTCTAATATAAGACACAGGGTGGATATATGTCCTATCATATGAAAAGATAAAGATTATATGATAAGGAACAAACTCAATGGAGAATGATAATACATTCATTTTGAATCTGAGGGACAAATCTATTTGTATATATATTTGCATACATATATCTAGGTAGGCATGTCATATGCTTCTGAATATCTGAGTTGAAAACAGAAGGAAAATGATAGGAATAGAGATAAATGTTAGTGATGTTAATGGTAGTTTTAACTATGGGAGTGTACAAAATCCCTTACAGGATACATTAAAAGTAATAATAGCCCCAATAGAACAAGTAGGACCTTGAAGACTCCCACATTGATGGAGTAAACAGAAGAACCCACAAAAAGACTAAGCAGAAATCTTGTCAAGGGGATGGAGAAGAAATGCTGGGAACAAGGTTAAAGACTTATGTCAAATGTCTAGACTTCTGAGTACATGCCTAATCATCCAGGTTAAATGTAATAGAGATCCAGTAAGATGTAGACTGAGAATGGTCCATTGGCTTTGGTAATTAGAAAGCAACTGCCCATTTTACTACAGTGGTAGAGCAAAAGCCAGATTTGAGAGGTTGAGAACTACTCATGCAAGAATACAAACTGCAAATACAGATCACTCTACTGAAAAGTATGTTTGTTATGGGAAAAGTATGAATTTCTTTAGTTTCTGAAGCCTGAGAAGGTTTGAGGGTCAAAAGTGAAGGAACTGCTCTCAAAGAAGGAGGAGCTGTGATAAAGGATGGAGAAGAGCCCAAGAGCAGGTTATCTGGGATAAGACAAAGGTCTTGCTACACACAGCAAGGTTGATAGAGTAGAATCCTACTATTTAGAGACTAAGGGGGATGGGCTAAGGGGGTTAAGGAAGAGTATGTGGTCATGTAGCCCTTTCTGCTCTATGACAGAGGTGACAAAGTCATTTGCCCAGTGAAGGTTGGAGATGGATAAGGACTGGAGAAAAGAGGATGTTTGAGAAGACTAAAAACTGTGTGGAAAGACTGTTGTGAGCCATGCTAGAGTCCTTGGGTATGCAAGTAGAAGGATCAATGCCTAGACAGAAATATCTATTGGGAGGATTAAATGAGAAAAACTATGAAACGAACTGTCACAGTGCTTTGCATATTGGTGGTGCTCAACAAATACTAGACCTAGACCTACTCCAGTCTACCAACACAAAAGTGTCACAGGATCTCTGAGACCTATGAAGTGGGACAACACATGATGTTCCTTCCATGGGAAAATGTTGTCATATATGTACATCTGTAGAGATGGATTCACCCACTTATATGCATATGCACTCTCTCTACAGCTTTCTTTCATTCTGTTGAAAGCATTATAATGTTAAATGGTAGGATGGGAAAAATAATACCTTTCTAAATGATGGAGCTAAAATAAATATGGATTTAAGTAGATTATTTTAAATAATTTCAGTAATAGCTATTATTAATCGGAAATATGGACTTTGCATTAGGAATTTCAAAAAGGTAAAAACTGATAGGAAACATTGATATGAATGGGTTGAAGACAGCCACTTTTAATACCTCAAAACTAGTTCCAGGGGGTGCCTGGGTGGGCTCAGTCGGTTAAGCGGCCAACTTCAGCTCATGTCGCAATCTCGCAGTTCATGAGTTCAAGCCCTGCATCGGGCTCTGTGCTGACAGCACGGAGCCTGCAGCCTGCTTTGGATTCTGTGTCTGCCTCTCTCTCTGACACTCCCCCCGCACATACTCTGTCTCTCTCTCTTTCTCAAAAAAAACATAAAACATTAAAAAAAAAAAACCTCGTTCCTTTTGATGACTTTAGAACTTTAAGAGATTATAAAAATGACCCTACTTGTACCTCTTTCCTGCAATTAGCAGGGAAACTGGGCTATTGCTACTTCTCCAGATAAATGCTTGTCATTTCCTTCTTTCTCCATGCCACCCATAAAAAACAAGATTTAGGGATACCTGGCTGGCTCAGTTCTGTAGAGCATGTGACTCTTGATCTCAGGGTTGTGAGTTCAAGCCCCATGTTGGGTGCAGAGATTACTTAAAAAAATAAAATATTTTTAAAAACAAGATTTGTTTCTATATTACTGTATTTATTACTAGGAATTTTATGGTTTGTTTTCTTCAAAGTGGCTTATATCCCAAAGATTAGATTTTCATATGCTTAACTCTACTATTCTTTGTCCCAAATTCTAATAGAATGTTATTTATTAAACTTAAAAAACATCTGTTTTTTCCTTTTCATTAATCAAGTCCACCGCTTAACAATACACTGTACACTGTTCAGGCTATGTATTTTATTCAATCTGCTACTATCCTGAGTTAGAATATTCTGTTTTTGTAAACTTAATTTATTTAAATGTATGCTGAAGGTTGCTGAAACAGAAACCTGGGCTACAAGCTCTACAAAGCAAACTGCCTAGAAAATCAAGTTAGACAGGAACCACAATATGCAAATTACATTTTAAAACTTTTCTGCATGATCTTTTAAAAAATTTACAGTTCTATTTTTCTTAATTCTCACAATATCTTCTTACTCAAATACACAGTTAACAATTATATGAGAGAAATATATTAGCCTTTGAAAATTATCTAAGTGAAAGATTTTTAAATATAGATAACTTCATACTTATTTACAATTAAACAGCATTTTAATATGCCAATTTTCATCATTTTTCCCAAAGGAATTGATGCTCAACAGTGTTGAGTGAATGGCTCAATAAGTGAATTGTTTGGGCTGGGAATCCTAGCTGGGCTTATAATACACAGTTTTATCCAGTTATCTCAAAGGGGTAAAAAAATTATCCTAATAAATTCTCCACTTAAAAATTTAATAGCACAGGGGCACCTGGGTGGCTCATTTGGTTAAGCATCTGATTCTTGATTTCAGTTCAGGTCATGATCTCAAGGTTAGTGAGTTCGAGATCCACATCAGGCTCTGCACTGACAACACAGAGCGTGCTTGGGATTCTTGCTCTCTACCTCTGTCTCTCTCTCTCTCTAAAAATAAATGAGCACTTAAAAATATTTAATAGTACATTGAAAAGATTAAAAAGACAAAAATTTCACTTAAGAGCTGTCACCAGCTTGACAGCTAATAAGTCAAACATGCCCTCACAGTTATTGCATAAACTCAAGCTTTTCTGTTTATTTTTTATTATTTTGAATGTTTAGATGGGGCACATACTCTCCAGTCTATGGTAGGCTCCATCATCCCTCTTGTCTGAGACAAGACCTAATTAATAAATCCTTGTTATCTGCTTGGCCACTTAGCATTTGAATTTGGGATCTTAGATCTCCTAGGAAGGCAAAATGAACAGATGATCTTGTGACGTTATGATGTGTAACCACCTTTTGGATTTAGAAACATTTTATAGTTAACACAAAGCCACAGGAGGGGTGCCTGGGTGGCTCAGTTGTTTAAGTGTCTGACTTTGGCTCAGGTCATGATCTCATGGTTCGTGGGTTCGAGCCCCGCATTGGGCTCTGCACTGACAGTGAGGAGCCTACTTGGGATTCTCTCTCTTTCTCTCTCTCTCTCTCTGCCCCTGCCCCATCTGCGTGCACTCTCTCTCTCTCTCTCTCTCTCTAAATAAATAAACTTTTTAAAAAAAGCCACAGGAAAAGAAAAAAGGAAAATTTAACAAAACCTAAGTTAGCAACAATATAAAGTAGAATCCATGACACTGGAGTTATGATACATTGTAGGAATAGCCCTAGTAAAGAAATTATAATCCTATTATTATCTACCAGCTTGGAAAGAAGTGAAAAGAAACCTAATTTTGGATAGTTTAAGTTGCTTAGTCACACAGTTTACATCTTATTGCTTGTATTTAATGATGTAAATTTATTAATAGTCTATTAAATCTGGGTTGGTCCTTCATAATTAGAATAACAGAATAAAAGGGGATCAGGAGACCAAGAGTAAGTATTCAACTACTAAACGTCCTAGTCCAGATCAAAGATAAATTACTCATAAATAACACCTGTTCTCCTCTGATATGCCTTTGCCACCAATATCTCTCCTACCCTTAAAAGCTAACCTGAGCCTTGACTCCAGCACAACTGCTACAACCTAGTACACTGTCAAAGCAAGAGCTCGCCTTTCTCAAAGTGTACTTACTATCTGTATCGGACAACCACTCCTTAACAAAGAGTAACAACAGGTCTACAAATTTCAGTATCAGTAATTTAGCGCTTAAATTCAGTACATAACTTAGATTACTGTATTAGAGTATGTTGGTTATTTATAATGCAAAATATTCAATACCATATATATATAATGAACCATCTCTTCAATTATATTATGAACATCCTATTAGTAGAGATAATCTCTAAATTTTAGTCTTTCACAGCTCCTGGGACAGAACAAAATATTGCAGTCCCCATGGTACTGATTACCTGTTTTATTTGCAGGTTGAATTCCTTGAGGCTGAGTCAATTTAGTTTGAGTTTCTGGAATCTGAGGAATGTAGATTTTCTTGGGGATATCAAAATGTTCTGGAAGGCTCAGTTCTGCTGTGTATGAAATGGACTTAGGCTTCTTCAACTTTGAGGTAGTAAAGAGAACACAAGTCTGCAAATAAACAATCATTGGAATGTAATTCTCTTAGCCTTTACCTCCAAAACACACACAAAAAAGCATTTTATACTTAGACCCCTTATTTGTGAAAAAAAAAAAATCCACCAACGGATTAATTAGTTCATTTCTTTAGACACAGTATTATTTAAATGGTGGAAGAGAACACTAACATGTTTTATACAATCAATGGAATCATCCTTTATTAAGACATGCTCAATGCCCCTTGCTGTAATCCTTTCCGTATTGAATTCGTTGCTACAGGGAAAAACCAATTCCACTGGTGAATGGCATTGAAAAAGTACTTTCTTCCTTGAGTTGATCCCTGTGCTGCTTAAAATCTAACCCATCAGTTCTAGTTCTTATGAGAACTACAGTTAGGGGTGCCTGGGTGACTCAGTTGGTTGAGGGTCTGACTCTTGATTCTGGCTCATGGTTGTGAGATCCTGACCCCTGTTGGGCTCCCTCCTGGGTGTGGGGCCTGCTTGGGGTTCTCCCTCTCCCACTCCTTCTGCCCCTCCCCTGCTCATTCTCTCTCTCTCTCTCTCTCTCTTTCTCAAGAAAAAAAAAAGAAAGAAAAAAAAACATGATCCCCTCTCTTTTGCTAATGACAATTTTGTAAGTATATGTGCATGTACATATACATATATGTATATTAGGTCCTGCCCCTCCATAGACACCCAAACCTACCTTTTTTTCTTTCTCCCTCTCCCATTCCAAACATACATTTTACACAGGTTTGATATTTTTAGTCCCTTCAGCCACTTCTTATATAATGGGGGTGACAACAACTTACCATCATGCATATGATCCTCAAAACACAATCTAGTTCAATACTGTCCTTCCTAAAATGGAACACTGAAGAGAAAGCTGGCTCTCTAGGTGTGAACCAAGCAATGCAAAGCACAGAGGTAGGTGATCATTTATTTTTATTTGGATGCTCTACTGCTAACATAGCACAACCCAATGGTTAGACCACACACGCTTAAAGGCAGAGTAACCTGCATTTATAACCCAACTCTAAATAAGTTTGGTCAGGCTATAACCAAAGCCACAAAGCCTTCATTTGTAAAATATGGGCAATAAAAGTACACACTGCCTATCCCTGGTGTGAATATTTAAAATGAAAACAAAATCCAGGTCCTTGGAACATATTTTGAGTACTCAGTAAACGTTCGCTATTAGTAGCATCACTGTCATCATCATTATCATGATCCTGGTCAGAGTATCATTACTCAACAAAAATAAATGTTAGTGCCATCAGCAATCTTCTTCATTCACTGGGTTTGTTATCTATAAACTCCACAGGAATTTTTTTTTCTACAAAGTGACATTTTTCAACTACTTTATTTTGGAAACTAAAATCACGTCAATTAAAAAACAAATTAATTCATTTACATTTATCATTGTTGGTGTTTGGTTCATTTTTCGAGTCACTGTGAACAAATTATTCACATCAGCAATTAGCTCTTTAATCTAAATGTATATCATCTGCCTTCTATATCTTTAAGTCATTGAGTCATGGTATATTGACATAGACTCTCTTCTTGGTCAAACTCTAGTCAGAGTCCTCCAAGCCCTTTACTCAGTAGGCCTCAACCTTGGCCTACAATAACTGCAGACTTTCAGTACAAATGATTTTTTTCTGCCTATCCCCTTCCCTCCCACACGCGCGTGCACACACGCACACATACATACACACACACACACACGTAGACTTGAACAAGCACTGACATAGTTTCTAACAATTCAAGGCCATAACCCTTGGATGATCCCACTTCCCCTTAAACTGCCTACCTCGGGCGCCTGGGTGGCTCAGTCGGTTAAGCGTCCGACTTTGGCTCAGGTCATGATCTCACGGTCCATGAGTTCGAGCCCCGCATCGGGCTCTGTGCTGACAGCTCAGAGCCTGGAGCCTGCTTCAGATTCTGTGTCTCCCTCTCTCTCTGCCCCTCCCCCGTTCATGCTCTGTCTCTCTCTGTCTCAAAAATAAATAAACGTTAAAAAAATAAAATTAAAAAAAAACCTGCCTACCTGAAGGAGCTCAATGCTGCCACCAGAATATACTGTTTGTTCCAGCCAAAACCTGGTGATAGGTAGATACACCCCGAACCCCCTTTAGAACAGTTACTTTAAAAAGCTTGCTATTATAAATCCTTTCTTCCTCCTCCACCCATTGCACTGTCTCCATTTTTCTCTCTTTTTGAGATAAGTTTTCTATCACCTAGAACTGTCTTTTCAAGGTCCTCAGAATGCAATCAAGGAAACAGTAATTGCAGCCAGGTAGGTACCTCATTCTAATTTGTACCACTGTCTCCAGTTATAAAGATCCTAGAAGTTCATTTCTCCTGCAGATAAGCATCAATGAACAAATCCAGATCACAGTGACCAACCCCCTCCCACTTATAAATGCCCACTTCCCTGACTCTGCTCATTATTATTAAGTTCCCAGCTTCCTTCATTAGTTTCTCACCCTCCCTTTAAAACTCTCAGTTTCTTCTGTACAAATTTAAGTTCAGTTCATGCTGGATCCTTCTCCCTGTTTCAACAGTTAATGAATAAAGTCTCTCCTTACTGCTGTAACTAGTATCTAGCTTTGTTTATCTTTGACAGTATCAATAGGATTACTTCATGATTATAGTGCACTTAAATTATACAAATACAAAAACCATTGCCTTTACCTTTCTGAATTCTCACCAAGCAGATCTTTTAGATTTCCTTTTTTTTTTAAATGCTTATTTATTTTGAGAGAGAGGGAGAGAAAGAGAGAGAGAGCACACAAGCGGGGAAGGGGCAGAGAGAGAGAGAGAGAGAGAGAGAGAGAGAGAGAAATTCCAAGCAGGCTCCACAGAGCCTGACATGGGGCTCAATCCCATGAAGCATGAGATCATGACCTGAACTGAAATCAAGAGTCAGACACTCAACTGACTGAGCCACCCAGGCACCCAGATTTCCTTTTTTAAACATATTATTAAATTCTAAATTTCAATGATTTTTTTCTACCATTTATCCCAGGGTATATGGCATGGCGTTTAAAACATGAACTTGAGAAAATACAAGGAAACTACCCTGTAAGTTTTCTTTCCAGTGTCTCTGAATATATCATTAGAGTTGATTTAGTAATGACCAATAGAATATGAATTCAATAAACGAATGCTAAGTGGTGAAGTGGCAGAAATTCATGGTCCTGACAAAAGATCCTGTCTCTCACAGTGTATAAAGTAGATATATCAATTTGCTATTACTCTATAAATATTTCAAAAATTCAAATTCCACATGGTTGTATACCAAAAAAAAAAAATTAGATATGCCACTTTTCTTTGGTAGAAAAGGAATTACATTTATTCAATTAGATTTAGTTCTAAACAGATTTATACCAAGATTGATTTTAGATTTTGTTATGCGATTATTTTATGCTATAACAGTGCATTCTAGACTTTTATTTCATTAGTCAATTTCTAATGAAGTGAATATATCATTTGGACACCACACAGGGGAAGGAAAAGAGTAATGGACTAGGGGGTAAACACCTGGGTTCATTTCTATTCTGTCACAAATCAGTGGTGTGACCTTAGGTTGCCATCTTACTACTTCAGATGCTTGGTTTGCAGGTCTGTAAGAGGTTGGACTATGTGTCTCTGAGTGTCTTGATTTCTTTTCTCAGCTTTAAAATACAACAATGTCTCTACCATGATCCGGGCTGTAATTGCTACCCTGTCAGTGAGGGCAACATAAGTCTTTTCTTTTTTTTTTCTTTTTTTTTGTTTATGCCTCAGTCATTTCTTTTTTTGTATTAAAGAGGAACTCTACCTCCTTTATGTTTCTCCATGGGGTCACTGAAATAATTTGCAAAGTGCACATAAAAGCATGTTGGAAAAAAGGTGTGAAACACTATATAAGGAGAGAGTCTTTTTAAAATTAATCTTGTTTACTGTTCCGCTGTAAAAATTATTAGCATTATTATGGTTCAAGAGTGCACTGATAATTGCACTTGAAAAGAACACTTTATGATTAGATGTGGATGAACAGAATAAGATGCATCTGTGAGTTCTGATTTGCTGCAGCTGGTTTTCTTAAACTGGCACATTCAACCCTTCTCTACTTATTTTGTGCATCTGGTAAGTTTTGGCTGAAATCAAAGATGTGTGATATTCACAGAATTCAAAGAAAATAGTAATCTTCAGGTAAAAAAAACTTTTAATTTTTAAATTTAGAGGCTATTTAAGACATTTCAATTTTAATTTTAAAAAAGGCAAGGGTTTTTCATAAATTATCATTATGTTGTTGTTATTTCCAGCAACCAATTGGGAGACGTACACACACACAGATGCCTATCCTGCAAATGTGGTAAGTAGACAAGGCTAAGTACACAAGACGGCTCGGACTGTGAAAAATCAGTCTATGAGGCAACCTGGATAGATATGAAAACCTCAGGTTTAAAACGTTATTTGTTTGTTCAAGCACATATTCAATTCAATTAAACAATGGCAGAGCACGTCTCATGCACACGACAATTAGGGGTAAATAAAAACACATCATAATGATTTTTAGATTTCTAGGAATCCACAATCCTAGAGTAACAGGTAAATATAAAAATATATACTATACAAAACATAATTTGACAAATACAATAATAAACACAAAATGTCTGCTGGATTACAGAGATGACTAAAAGAAGAGGGAGAAAAATAGAAACTATATACATGCATAAATAATAGAAAGGGGATCCACCGACAAAATCCATCTCCCTCCAGCATTTCTCATTTAAATAAAATGTTTTGTTAAGAGGTAAGAATGCTGAAAATAAATTTAAAAGGAAAGAGTGAGAGAACACACTGTGATAGGGTTAAAATTTGAAATGGCCACATATCAAGCATTTCTATTGTAATACTGTACTGCAAGTTGAACAAAACCTTCCCAAATTCACTGCTCTTTCACAGAAGTAAGCATGTTGGTATGAGCTAAATAGAGCCAACAGCTTCGTGAATGGAGTCCGTAAATGGGTCAGTCCAGAGGGTGTGAGAACCTCAGGCCTTGATATTTTTGAGCTAATCAGAACTTAAAAGTTCAGGTCAACCCTAAAATACCATCAGTAAATGTTGGAGATCTGTGCTTATGCCGTACTGATTCTAGCATTCTGACAAATAAAAAAAGAAATCCTACAATGCCAAGTATTTTGTTGTAATATATGCAAATGAAGGTAATTCTCAAGCAAGGATGAAAACATTTACCATTTATTCCTTCACTGATGGAAGATTTAGTGACTACCTTTGGCACAGCACACTTTTTGAGGCACTGGTGATATGAGAGTTAACTAAACAAATGTCTTTGCACAAATTCCCTTGCTGGAGATAGACAATGAGAAAACAAATAAATATATTACTGTCAGGTGATAAATGCTATCTATAGAGAAAACTGAAGGAAATGTGGTATTTGGAAAGTGCCTGGTCGATGTAAGCAATACTTTTAAAAAAATACAAAATAATTTTTTAAAAAATACAAGCATAATCTCATAATACAAGCATAATTCTAGCAGGCCTGAAGTAATTGAGGGAAGTAGCCTGTAATGTCTAGGGAAAATAAACCTCAGAAGTGCAGGGGGCATGGGGAGCATGCCTTGGGCATTTGAACATCAGCAAGGAGGCCTATGCTGAGGGAGTGACATGAATGAATGGGCTCCAGTAGAGGTGAGATCAGGGAAGAGGCGGGACGGTCTGGGAGGGTCTTGAGGACCATGCTAAGGATGTTGGGTATTATTCTGAATGAGTTGGAGAGCCAACAGAGGAATGGGTGCAGCAGAACAATGTGATCTGGTTTACATTTTTAAAGAATCGCTTTGTTGCCTCTGTGGAGGTTCGACTGTACCAAACTCCATTTATAAATAGAGTTCAAGATAGAATAACAGAGTCCACAGTAACAGTAATAATAACAAGAACAACAATGCCATACACAGAGCACTTTATATAATAGGTAATGTGGTAAGCATTTTACGTGATTGTCTCACTTAGCTTCCGTCAATTACCACTATCTTCAGATTAAAAGTACAAAAATTGAAGATTGATGATTTTTAAGGAATCAGCCCACAGTTACACAGGTAGACAGTGTCAGAGTCTGGATTCTCAGCCTGGTAGTCTGACCGCAGGGATGACCCTCTCTGGATGCACAGAATATCCTGGACAACTTGCAGAACATGTTCCTCCCCACCCTGCCTTCCCTTACTTTAAGTTCTTCAGGGCATTCTAATGTGTAGTCAGAACAGAGGACAACTGGGAATGAAGCGATTACACCCCAATGCCTAAAATTACTAGTATGCGAAGTCACCAGTAATCTAGTTATTACTACTAAAATTAGCACTCAGGCTAACATTAATAGAACACTTTGTTTCAGATTTATTTAATGTGGTTAAAAAAAAAAAAGCCACTGAGCCATCCTTCTGGGGAAAACCAGCATTCATCATTTCTCTATGTCAAAATGTTATGATTAACAACTCTGTATATTTTTAAAAGGAGAAAAAAGTGCATCATCTGTCCTCCATTCTCACCTCAATCTTCGTCAGCCCCAGGAGGGCGATGGCCACGCGAACACTACTGCTCTCCAGAGTGCCTGTGATCAACCGTCGCTCATACTCTATATCCGACATCTGCTGCTGTGCTGCAAAAGCCAAGGCCTTCTCCTTGGCTTCATTAGTCAGTGGCAACTTAAGGTCCACATCCAAGACCTGACGGAGCTCACATTTCAAATACAGAACAGGACTGTCCTTACTTAACACTAGGGGAAGCAAAAACATGTAAGGCTTCAACGATCACTTATGCTCTTGACCATGCTATTCAGGATGGACTTGGAAGGTTGGAAATATAAAACTGCAGGTGTGACCTTCATTAACTAGAGTAACACAGGTAACTCATTTTGAGTAGTCCTAATTCAGTAATTCAAGAGTAAGTCTTCAGGAATCAAAGATATTTTGCTGGTATCTCTAAAAAGAATGCTCAAAAGAACTCAAAGGGTTCTTTCATAGAAATACCAGCATGTTCAAACATGAAGCGATCATTGTGCTATCAGTGATTAGAAGCTAAGGGAAGTAGAAATAAATGTAAAGACATCTGTCAGAGATTGGCAAAAACTGTCTTTTTCTTCCACTAACAACCTTACACTTTAGAATGGAGGGTACAAATTCAGGGTGCAAGTTCAGGTAATATATTACAATATATACAATTTGGGAGTACAGTGATTTCCAAACTATTCAGGAAACTGAAAATTTGGTGAGTAAATACTTCGAATGCCAAATTTCAATATTTATCCAAAGAATGAAAAAATAAGGATTTAAAAAAATCACCACTGACATTCATTGTTAAACTGGTGCTCTATTCCATGGATGTTGACATAATAAAGTTAAAAGGAATCCTTTTAAAACCTAATTATTTCTGGAAAAACTTGCTAGGAGTATGCTTGGATGACTATATGAGGAACAGTCCCATCCCTTGACATTTTAAATGAAATAAAACACACGTATACTCTACCTTCCTCTGGAGAACTGCTGTAGTCAAGTGGAGTTGAGGAATCCGTTGGGTGGAAGCTGGAAGGCAATGGGATCGTACCTTTTCCTTCCACAACATAAATTAATTCTCCAATCTAAAATACAACCACACAGTGATATTAAATTCCAAAAGCTCAGAAAAATTTAGGAAAAATCTTTCTGCTGTGAGAAAAATCTGTATACTATAAAAACATCCATGCATTGTGCATTGCTAAGCAATGTAAGCCCTAAATGAGGGGCGAGAGGTAAGGCTTAAATATTAGTCCTCCCACAGTGTGGGGGAAACTTTGTATGCACCCAGAGCATTGAGGAGGATTAAGAAGGCACCAGGATAGCACTGACAGCAGTTGATCTTTGTAGCTGTGAATATCCTTGGCAGACTGCTAGCTTAAATCACATAAACAATCAAGGAAGAAAGAAATATTTTTTTCCTTCATTCTGTAATTTATTGTTGGAGGGGAGTGATATCACTTCTGAAGGATGTCTGAGTCCCCAAGTGTCTATATTTTAAAGTGCAAGCTTTCAAAAGGAGCGTATGAGGGTCTGCAGACCTTTTAGAGTAATTAGGCAAGAAATGCAGAAGACTAAACAGAGAGAGTGAAAATAAAAGTGGGGTCAGTGCAGGGGCAGCAACATAATATAAACAAAGATCTGTAAAGACGGACAGGCTTGGTTTCAACTCTGGTACTGTCACTTACTAGCTACTAAGCCTCAGGCAAGTTTGCCACATCTCTGACTTTCAGTCTCGGCCTCTGTGAAATGGGATGATTAAAAAGAAAAAAAAAACAGTACATTTTAGAAATCTAGAGATTAAAAGAAAAGGAAGAGGAGACAGGGAGTCTCAAGAGACATCATACAATCCCAGTGGATGACTATTATTTAGATCTTGATTCTGAAGGGAAGCAGAAAATGTCACGCCAGAATGTGTTGCTTTGGTATATTGATAATTTTGAGTTGTAGGCACTTGAAAGATATCAAATGCAAAGAGAGGCTTTCTTTGAACTCGCCTTATCTGCATAAAGACAGATCCTCCAAAAGAAATTCAAGTATCATAAATTCCCTTCCTAAGAGTTTCATCAACCAAGGATTAACTCTTATCAGAAGAAGAGACTAGACGTTGACACTGTACAGTGACAACCTGTCACAAAGTATCATGTCTCCCATCTATTCTTCTAAGGGCCCATTCATCTTTCCTAAAAATCATTTACTCCCCTCTAAGTGGCCAACATCCCTTCTCCCCTTTCCCTATTTAGATGGTATTTAAGCCTGAATTCTAAGCCACCTTGAGGGGTCATTCATTTTTCCTTGGGTATCTCTCATGAATACAGGAGGTATACATGTTAATGTCTATTTTTTTTCTTGTTAATCTATCTTTCATTATAAGAGTCTCAGGCAATAATTCAGAAGGGTGGAAGAAAAATTATTTTTCCTCCCCTACAGTTCAAACAAAGACAAAGAAAGTGACCGAAAAAATGTACAATCATGAGACAATCAGGGAAATATGAACAATGCCTTGTGGTTGGATGTTAAGAAAAAAATTTACAATATATTTAGTAATAATGGTATCATGGTTATGTCAAAAAACCGAAATCTTTTTGTTATAGAGACACTTTCTGAATTATTTGTGAATAAAATTATGTGATAATTGGGATTTGGGTCATTATAACAATGTAACGTGTTAGGTCCTGCACTGTTGAAGATGAGAGAAAGGTACAGGGGGATTTATTGCAGTTTTATTTCTACAATTGTATTTTATATTTTCCATAATAAAGGCTTTAAAAAATGCTTACATCTTAAGAAATAGAATGATAGTAAAGATGTGGTAAGGACTCAATGAGGTAACACATATCAGGAATCTAACCCTTTGAGATCACTCTAAATGGAAAGGGACCATTCTTTGAGGGCATAGCTTCCCAAACTTTCATGACATATAAATCACCTGTGAAAATGCAGGTCTGACTCTAGGGATCTGGAGTGGGGTCGAGACCTGACAGGATCAATGAAAATGAGCAGTGGCAAATTTAGGGCTAAGCCATACAATGCAGAAGAACCTTCTACCAGAATGGCCTTACAACAGGCATGCAACTAACTATGAGGAAAGCAAAAGAAAACAAACTTAGCTTCCAAGCTGGGACTTGTCACTGGTCCGAACTGCCCTACAATCTTAAAACAATATTAACTGTATGTCTGAGAGACTACTCCAGAGAGAGCGTACATAAATGATAAAAAAGAAAACTGATCACATAATAAAAATACATATTCCAAAATATTGTAAATATCCTAGATAACAAGAGAAATGGCAAACACTGAAAGTGAATCTGGAAACAATATAAGAATAAACCATTTCTGGTTGTGAGGTCAATTTATTTACAGCTTCATTATCCTTCCCCAATTGGGATTTGTTTATAATAAATTAACTATCATTTACTTTCATGTGATAATGTTCCATTGAATTTTATTAATTATGACCCATAATTATCTTCACTTCATGCTGAAAAAAGAAATATGGAAAACTTTGAATGTTTTAAATTGTTTAGCATTTAAATCCATGCACTCCTGGTAATAAACAGTACATTATATGAAATTTTCATAGAGTAATATTTCCTAAGCAACCTTGTACTTTGCAAATATAAATCTAACCTAGCCATCTGAAATGGGTTTTCTGTGTATGCATGTTTTATTCCAAACACAAGTGAGTGGTCAATACTACTGATGAAATTTTCAATGATAATTCAAGTACAAAGGTTCAATAGCGACCAGAAAAAACAATATATTCAGTTTTCACTTTTATTTTACTTTTTTCTCATTTTTATTTTTATCTAAAAAAATCAGTTGTTTTACCCAAAATATAGTATTCATAAGAAATTAGACTCGGTGAGTATAAAGTTATCAGAATTACATGTTTTCTTAAATGTGTGCCTGAATGAAACCTGGTCTCTAGCTGCAGAAAATAACTACCAACTCATGGGTGTTGATCCAAAAGGAGCAAAGTGCCATTTGCTAGAATATTTCCCTTAAATAGAAACGACAGGGGCACCTGGGTGGCTCAGTCGGTTGAGCATCCGACTTCGGCTCAGGTCATGATCTCATGGTTCAAGGGTTCAAGTCCGGCTTCAGGCTCTGTGCTGACAGCTCAGAGCCTGAAGCCTGCTTCAGATTCTGTGTCTCCTCTGTCTCTACCCTTCCCCAATTCGCGTTCTGTCTCTCTCTCTCTCTGTCAAAAATAAACATTAAAGAAAAAAATGATAAAAAGCCTCCTAGCCATGAAATATCAGTAACTAAATCTCCATTCAATTCCATTTAATGCCACATCTTATTCAGACGATACATTATCATTTCTCAAAAACTATTTTGTCTAACTTGTTCACTTTCAGTGTTCTTTTTTATTAAAAAGTAACTTAATATAATTGAAAATAATGCCTGTGTCAGAAAATTGTTCAGGAAAATCAACTGCGGTATCATCTAATTATTTCACTCTACTCTTCTGGCAATAAAATCAGACCAGGAAAGGAATACAAATGCAATAAACAACTCCTTTAAAGTGGAGAAGCCCTTTACATTCCAAGTCTGGAGGCTGCGACAAGGTAAATGAAATGATCTGACACATAACAGACACGTATCAATGTGAGCTATTCTAGGAGTCTATTAAATTTCCTTTCTGCCCTTAATTTCATATTTTACAGTCAGGATGTTTACTTAGATTTTTATTATATTTTCCAGAAGGATGCCAAAGCCCATTCATTGTCCACTGTGAGAAACCCTCACAAAAGACATTTTGTTCTTCTTGTGTATCTAGTTAAATGTAGTCCTCAAATAACACAGTTGCATGCAAATTTACAAGACCAGCTGTTAATGACCTAGAAATGAGGAACACAAACAATGAATTGGCAGAAAAGTTTTAATCCCAGCTCTGCTACTAATTAGCTGGGTAACCTTGGACATGTCATGGGTGCCCTCCAGACCCAAACAACCTTAATCTTTAGAGAAAAAATAAAAAGCATTTTATACAGAAAACCCCCATGTTGTTTCACAGGTCTTAAAATTCTACTTATTCTCTAATCTTGGGCCTAGATTTTGCTAGGTTTTATAATTTGTTTGAACTGGCTGAACAACGTTATATTATTTTGATGACTAAACAGGCACATGAGAGCTAAGTTAAAACTCTAAAATGTTAGATTCATACACTAGAGAACATTTATCATTGTAGGTGGCTCTTTGACATTACCATAATTATAATGTGAAACTGACCAATAAGAATAATCACTGTTCTTTTAAAATACTATTCTTCATAGAATGATTGTTCTAGGAGACTCAGTAAGGGTAAAAAGAAAATGTATAAAGAGATCTGTATGCTTGCACTAAAAAGCACAACTTTCTTAACACAATTTCAACACAGTCTTAATTGTATGCTTGATCGATTATTTCCGACATTTTGAGAAAGCAACATCTATTTACATGGCACAAAATATGAACTGTTTAATAAAAATATATGGTATATTGTACAAAAACATCTTGTCAAATAATAGGAAGCTGGGCCTAGACTCTAGAAATTATGGAAGCAATGGGATTGACAATCACTCTTTGTCTTTATCACTGTCTTTCTCAGAATAGTTTCTATTGCTGTTCATTTATTTGCTATCAATTGTTCTGTAAGTAAATGAAAATTTGCTTCCCTTCAACTGCGAACATCATGCAAACTATCATTAGGATTAATCTTTTTTAATATTAAAAATTTTTTTTAATTTTATTTTAGAGAGAGAGTGTGTGTGTGTGTGTGTGTGTGTGAGAGAGAGAGAGAGAGAGTGGGGTCTCAAGAGAGGCAGAGGGAGGGGCGAGAGAGAGAGAGAAAGAAAGTGAGAGAGAATCCTAAGCAGGCTCCAGGCCCAGCCCAGAGCCTGACGTGGGGCTCAATCTCATGACCCTGGGAACATGACCTGAGACAAAACCAAGATTTGGACACTCAACCCGGGGACCCCAATATTGATCTTGATATCATCACCTTTGCAGTTCTTTCTTGTCCCCTTGCTCCTTCCCCCAAATCCAACATCATCACCTCTTCTTTCACCATTGCTTTTTCACATCCTTCTGTCTTTATTGCTAGTATGCAAAAAGCAGAAGGCAAGAGAGAACAGAGATATGTGGAGTGGTGTCATAGATTACAAGAGTCTCTGAACCAGTCCCTTGATCTCCAGTCTCTTTCTCCAACTCTTAATCTACTCTTTGTTTTCGCTCCAGAGATGCTTTCTAAAACAAAGATGAAATCAGGTCATGCCTCTGCTCATTACCTTCCTGCTTTCAATAACAGTGATTGTAACAATATAATTAAGTTATTCAACTAAAATTTCACTATCTTCCTCATTTTCTTCTCATGTTTTTCTTCAAAAAGGCTGCAGGCTGCAGGGCTGGGGTGCCTGGGTGGCTCAGTCTGTTAAGTGTCTGAATTTGGCTTGGGTCATGATTTCATGGTTTGTGGGTTTGAGTCCCACGTGCTGACAGTGTAGAGCCTGGAGCCTGCTTCAGATTCTGAGTCTCCCTCTCTTCGCTCCTCTCCAGCTCATGCTTGTGCTCTCTCTCTCTCTCAAAAATAAATAAACATTAAAAAATTAAAAAAAAAAAAAAAAGACAAAGGCTGCAGGGTTAATTGCAGGATGATGGTCTCACAGAAAGGAGGATGGGTCAAGTGGGAGAAGGCTTTGCTGCATGGAGGGGGCTCAAACTAGTGTAGTTTTGTGAACATTTACCACAATGATCTAGAGTTTAAAGTTCACTTAACCTGCCTCCAAACTGTCAGCAGGCATCATAAGATAAGTAAATGTTTCATAGTGTTTATGGCCCAGATGGGATTTCAATTTCTCTCTGCTTCCCTGGTAAAAAAACTCAGGGGTATGGGGAGGAGTGTAGTTAGCAAAACAACAGCAACAACAAAAAATGCAGTTGTAGGGGCATCTGGGTGGCTCAGCTGGTTAAGTGGCCGACTCTTGATTTTGGCTCAGGTCATGAATTCCTGGTTTGTGGGTTCGAGCCCCGCATTGGGCTCTGTGCTGACAGCATAGAGCCTGCTTGGGATTTTCTCCGTCCCTCTCTCTCTGCCCCTCCCCACTTGCTCTCTCTCTCTCTCCCTCTCAAAATGAATAAATAAACTCCAAAAAAGGGGCACCTAGGTGGCTCAATCAGTTAAGCAGTAGACTCTTGATGTTAGTTCGGGTTATGATCTCATGGTTTGTGGGTTCAAGACCTGTGTCTGGCTCTGTGCAGACAGCTCAGAACCTGGAGCCTGCTTCAGATTATGTGTCTTTCTGCCCCTCTCTGCCTCTCCCCTCTGACTCTTTCTCTCAAAAATAAATCAACATTAAAAAAATTTATAAACTTAAAAAAAATGAAGTTGTAACAAACTGAATAAAAAATCAAAAGGTGAATGAAACGTGGCTTGCCTTTAAAAATCATAGAAAAGTGGGGTGCCTGGGTGTCTCGGTTGGTTAAGCATACAACTTTGGCTCAGGTCATGATCTCACAGTTCAGGAGTTTAAGCCCCACGTCGGGATCTGTGCTGACAGCTCAGAGCTGGAGCCTGCTTTAGATTTTGTGTCTCCCTCTCTCTCTGACCCTCCCCTTCTCATGCTCTCTCTCTCCCTCCCCCCCTCTCTCTCTCTCTCTCTCAAAAATAAACATTAAAAAATTTTTTTGAAAAGAAACCGCCCTCAAATGATACTCAGCCCCAGCAGTTATAAAAAAAACGTTCATAAAACTGACATTAGTTTGCCTAAATTTAAATTATGTAAAGAGTTTACCATAATATAATGTTTTTACTTTCACATTCAATAAAATTAAACAAAAATCAGTATTACAATCTATACAGTAATGACGATTGAAAATAGTTGTACTTTGATTATAGAATATTTAAAAATATATATGATAAAGACTTCCAGCTTAATCTCTGCAGCAGCAGAGACAGAAAGACACAGAAGACTGAGGGAGAATGAAATGAGGGACAGGGCAAAAAGATCAGTGGTCCCTTTTTGTATGCAAACATAAGGGAGATGGACAAACTGACATACGATATATTTAACAACTGGTAAGATTTAGCCTTAGACTATATTGCTGTAGACCATAAATCAGTAAGAAGTCTTTGCCCATTCGTCTACCTAGGCATAGGCACCCTTCTTCTGTCAACTTGTTATTTGGTTTGGCAAGGCTGAAACTCTCTTTGATGTGTGGGGCCCCAGTGTGGGAATGGGACAATCTCCATAAGTTGCTCAGATATGCTGATTCCCATCCTGGCTTCCTCAAGTCAACAATACCTGGACTTTGGTTTCTACTTGTTTTGACCAAGTTCTGTAGACAGAAAAGGACAATGAAGGACTACAAGATAAAGCTACCAGGGGGGAGAAGAAGTCTAGATTGGTTCCATATAAAAGCTCATGGGTTGGTGAAAGACGGCTGCTTAGGCCACAGCAAATGGTTGCAACTGGATAGAATCCAGTCTTAACACAGGCCCCAGATCAAGGATCCCTGCTTGATGTCTCTGCCTTTCTCACACAGATGATCCCAGCAAAAATGGGTGGTTTCCTATTTGGGAACCCAGGACTACATAGAAAAGATGATCACACAGGCATGACAGTAAAGACAGAACCCCAGGGTTGTGTCAATACACTGCTTTGTACTTTGCAGGGTTTGTGTGTGGGTCTGTCAAGCCCTCGTCCCAGCAGGTGTAATTCCTCAGGGACTAGGTCTTGTTTCTACTCCACCTTCGTCTATTCAATCTGCCCCCATCCACGCATGAGCAGAAATGCCTTTAGATTTCTGGCATTGGATAGCTTGAATTTGTAGGGATTTTGTAGCTTTTCCCCTAGGCTAAGAATTTCTATGAACATTGATGGAAATTTTGTAAACTGTTTGTAGTTTCAAACAGCTATTACATAAGTCATCTCATTTTTTTATTTGGAAGTTCAAATGGAACAGCCAAAATGAAACTAATGGCCTTTCCTTGATAGCCGTGGTAGTAGAAATGTTTCTGTTTTACACATGGAAAGCTATCAAATTGAGGCCTAATGACTTTACGGTTTTCAACAGGTGGTTCTTAATGGCAAAGCAGTTATCACACACTTAATAAGAACAGGAGCTAACTAGGTGGACTTGGATGTTTGATTATCTATTTAAGCGTGTAATTGCATTTTTCAATATAATTAGCAATAAATTGAATGTGTAAGTTAATAGATGTGTTTCCCCACATAAGTCATTGTAATTCAATGCAATACTTTAGTTTAAAGGCATTATTTCTCAGTTGATAGCAATATAATTTCATGATTACTGTTTTCCTTAACATTTTTTCTGACAACAAAATATATGTAATTAAAAGACATGTTTTAATAAGTTGAGATGCCAAGATAAGTGTAATTATATTTTGATTAATTTAGACAAAATTTATGGAAGTAAACATTCATATTCTAATAGTTTAATTTAAATAATAAAATCAGCCTTCTTACTCTGCTATTGACAATTAACCCTAGCATTTTCTGGGACTGTATTATAAATGAATATAAAAAAGGGATTAAGAGGCATTTGATTAAACTACTAGTCACACTATAGTCACTATTTTTCACAAATTATCATGTAGAGCAGCTATTCAGTTAAATCCTGGATTCTTTTAAGGAAAATATAAAACAAGATTTAACATTAATATAAAATAGCATTTTTCCTCCTAAATGGTAATTTTAAGTACAGTTAAACTATTCTTTACATATTTAGTATGCTATATTATTTTTCATGTGTAAATGATTCTGTAGACACCAGGTCAATATAATACCTCTTTCCAATTACCATTATTTCATTGTATCTGCAATCAATATAGCACATAATTGGTACATAACTGATATATGTGGGGCTATCTTCTAGGGGTTATAAATTCCCTCCTCAGGTCAACATATGGCAGTTTCTTTCTGGAAGGGTATAATACTATAAAACTTTTCCTCTAAAGGCTGTCTTGTCTCTCTCTCTCTCTCTCTCTCTCTCTCTCTCTCTTCCTTCCTCTGTTCTTCCATCCTTCTTTTCCTTCTCTCATCTTTCTCTCCTTTGCTGGCTTTAAAGAAGCAAGCTCCTTGGGGTGCCTAGGTGGTTCCGTTGGTTAAGCATCTGACTTTGGCTCAGGTCACGATCTTACTGTTTGTGATTTTGAGCCCCACATCGAACTCTGAGCTAACAGCTCAGAGACTGGAGCCAGTTTCAGATTCTGTGTCTCCCTCTCTCTCTGCCCTTTCTCTGCTTGTGCTCTGTCTCTTTCTCTCTCTCAAAAATAAGTAAACATTAAAAAAAAAGAAACAAGCTCCATGAATGCCAGAGCCACTAGAAAATTAATTCTGCCAATAACCTGAGAGAGCTTAGAAGCAGCTCCTTCCTCAATGGAGCCTCTGAAGAGAATCCAGTGCTGGTAGATCCCTTGAATGAAGACGTAATAGACCTTAAACAGAGGGCTCATCTAGGTCATGCCCAGACCTCTGATCTATGAAAAACATGACACAATGAATGTGTACTGTTTTAAGCCCCTCAGTGTTTGGCAATGTGTTATGCAAATACATAAAGCTAATACAGACAGAGCCACAGCGAGGTTAGGCATGCAGCCAGTCTGCTCCTATGGGACTTTCTAAGGCAGCCATTATATTTTTTCTTTATTTTTTTTTTTTAACATTTACTTATTTTTGAGAGAGAGAGAGAGAGAGAGAGATATCAAGTGGGAAAGGGGCATAGAGAGGGAGACATAGAATCCGAAGCAGGCTCCAGGCTCTGAGCTGTCAGCACAGAGCCCAAGGTGGCGCATGAACTCATGAACCGTGAGATCATGACCTGAGCTGAAGGTGGACGCTTAACCGACAGAGCCACCCAGGCACTCCCCACATTATAAATTTTACCCACAAATAGTGTAACTTTTTGCTTATTTGTGAGGATAAGCTCTGCCTTCATGTCACCTGCATTGATTACTCAATTAAAGTGCCAGCCCATGATGAAAGCCCTTGCCACAGTCGTGTTCTCACCGCTTTGTTTCTGAGGATGATGACACAGTAGCGCGTGTGCATGTCAAAGGGAAGAAACAGGAGCTCCAGGCTTGAAGTCCTCTTCACTCCCAGGTGAAGAGTATGAGTGGAGCAGAAGAATTCTCTGATGAAAGTGGACTTAATTGCTACCAAAACATGAAGGAGAATTTGTTTACATATCATTTCATAAGTGCTCTTCAAATAAAGCAGCTGTTTCAATTAGTGCTTAAAGTTTTCAAATGAATTAAAAAAATATTCAAAGCATTAGCACGCCAAATTAGATGACACACGCATTTGTAATGAAAGTGTGGGTGACACCGGCACAAGCTTGAGATCATAAATAATGTGTAATTATGACCCTCAATTAAAGATTCCTTAACAAATAATTTCTTTACAAAGGGAACTTCACTAGTATTTACAATTAGTCTGATATATGTATATAAATGGAAAACGTGTCATCCTACCATCTTCTGTGGACTATGTAATAGTTCACATAACAGGGTGTAATAGCTTGAACTGGTAATAGAAGAATGTTATATATATATATATATATATATATATATATATATATGTATATATACATATATATATACACACACAAATATGTATACATACAAATATACATACACACACACACACACATATATATATAGTTGGATATATATATATATATGTATATATTATTGGTTTTAAAACATGTCTACATGTTCTTCAACACTGCCTTGGATGTGGTGATATGGTGGGACAGTCTTAGTGATTTGATCTTAATGAACATTATGCTAGAATGCAGCAGTGTGATTTCTGACACTAGAGCAAAAATGTAATACAGTTTCTTCCTAATCATCTCTTTCTTGGCTAACTTGCGGTTGTCATCCTGTGAAGAACACTATGCCACATGAAAAGGCACATGTAAGTGTCTAGGCCAACAGTCCCACTTGAGGTCCTAGCCAAAAGGTATTAACCATCAGACATGTGAGTAAGGAAGCCTTTGGGATGACTCAAGGCCCAGCCTCCATCTGACTTAACTTTACCAGAGACCCTGAGAAAGAAGAGTCTAGCTGAGACCAGTCACTGTAGAAGTGTGAGAGATAATAATGCTAACACATTAATTGTTTAATGCTACTACACTTGGGATGGCTTGTTCTGTAGCTAGAGATAACCAGAACATTCCTATATCCACTGTCCTAACCATATTCCATTCATATGTTCTAAATCTATAGTTATTTTGCGAAACAAAGTAAATCTGTGTTCTCCTTATCATTTTAAATATGGTGATACTTGCCATCCAAATGGGTTTAAGCAGTTCAGAATTAGCCAAAAGAAACATCGAAGTCATTTATCTAAATACATTCATTGTACGGGTAAGGAAACTAGGATTGGCGGTGAAAAGAAAGATGTGGGCAGAGTCCTGCAAAGGGTCATGAACATGAGAGGCTGAGGACCAACACCTGGGCCTCTCCTTCCAACAGTGATACCTTGAACTTGCCATTCTGTCTATCGTCATAACCAGGCTTTGTTGAGTATTTCATTCACTAGTACACTTTGCACATAAAAGTCAGACGTGAAGACGAATAAAAGCTTTTCCTTGAGGTACTCACAGGTTTTTAAGGCGTTTGAGAAATGCCAACAACTCTCAACATCACCACTTTCAGGGCTACTCCCAGCATCCCTGTCATAAGTAAACAGGAGAACAACATGAACCACACAAAGGAAACTCAAAAACAATTCTCAATCTTCCTTAAATCTGATAGGTCCTTAAAAATTATGGCTACCTACATGACCTGCAAAGACCACAGACACATTTCATATGTCACCTTTATGTGTATATGGTTTCAGAAATTTTAAAAGAAAAGGCAAAAAGGAAACTAACAATCATTCATATGTGCACCAATGTTTTGTAAAATTTAGTAAAAAAACACTTTTGAATACTTTGGACAAAGAAACATTTGATAATAATAATAATAGTAATAACAATAAACAAATCCTGGGACCCCAAAGTAGTGGTCTCAACCTAGGACTACATAGGTATTCTCTCCAAAAGGGCTTCTAGAACTTGATTTCTTCAAAGATTCTCTTCTCTCAGCTGATGTTTCCAATTTGCTTCTTTCCCATAAGGACAGAAGGAGATATGGGCAGCTGTTTAATCTCCGGTTGCATTTCTGAAAATTAATTAGCAGATCATAGCCTGTGGCAACTGCCTCCCTTGAAAGGTTCCATATCTTCCAGAACCCATCAATTTTCCCCAAACTGCTCTCCTCTTAATATTCATGATTACTTTGCTCAACAAGCTGGCAATTAGCATCTAGGCTCTCAGATATGGTTTGCCTGATTTTTTTCTGAGAACATGAAAACCTTGTCATCTGCTTTCACCTGAATATGATGCTGTAAAATATATGGACTATCTCCAAGTTCTAACCATATTGATTCCTTTTCTCCACTCCTTTTCTTTCCACAACATTCTTAATAAGGTTTACCACATCTTGTAATTATTATCAGCTTTACTTCAACTCACAGACATTCTGATTGGCCGTTCAATATTTTATGTAATTTGAACATTCGATAAATACTTTAAGGCTATCAGAGACATATTAGATAGATAATTTGGCATTTATAAGGGAGACTACACAGAGATTGGAAAGAACAACAAAGAATGCTTTTTTCTCAGTGCATGGTTCCACCGCCATCTCGATAATGGAGCTCTGGGTAGAATGCCTGATTAAAATCCTCAGATAATTTCAGAACTTCATTTTGTTCAATACTTGTAATTGCTAGTCCTTCAGTCATTTTTTTCATAATGAATAGAAAAGCAGAGCAATTTGACTTCATCTCCTTTTTCTTTTCTTTACATATTTTCTTGAAGAATAGCCAATGAAAGTGCCTTTTGATTAAATAAGAGTTGCCTCATCCTCAAAGCAGACTCTCAAACCCAGAAAAATTGAGTTACCTGTACTTTTTATGGTAAAGACAGAAAAAAATTGCTGCAATTTTTGCATTAATTAGTTAATGCCTTAATTGCATTAATGATGATCATGATTAATTAAGAGAAATCAGAAAATAATTTAATAAAATAATTTGGTTCAGGAAAATTCTATTTTACCTGATCAATGTTCCCGAGTCTAGAAATTCAGTGATAAACCCAACTTGCTTACAAAACTAGTACCTTGCAGGTTCAGAGACACAACAGAAAATCAACTCTACCTTTGGTTACTCCTTGCACCTCAGTCTATGTTATCATTTTCCTAAATGGTCATCAATTATTGTTGAAGCCATGGCAGAAGGGGCATTTTTAAACCACGGGTCTTAAGGGAGAAATAGCATGAAAAGAGGCTAAAATTATATAAAATGCTATAGATCAAGCAATGGAATGCTTTCTAGTAATTTAGTAGGAGGTTAAGGTCAGGGAGTGAAACCTATCTATGAGGTATGAAGGGATGACATTCCTTTTTCCTCTGCAGTGATGGTACACAGCTCTTTTCAAGCTAAGATGATCAAAATGACGTTGAACTGGCTCTACTCAGAGCGTGAATAAACCCACCTGAAGAATGACTTCCTACTCAAGCCTTTTCTAATAGGGAAAGAAGATCGTTATTATAAGCCTTCATGAAGATACTCCTGGGCCAGCATTCAGGGTGGTCTCCAAATCAAAGAAAAAATTTTCTGGTCAAAGACTAGTTTTCACGAATTATGGGAACAAATGTAAGAGGGTCAATTTTGAGATTCATTCTGTCCTCCATGTGTCCCAAGGTTCTTCAAAAAAGGAGGGTGGTAAAAATGGGATGTTTGCTGCCGTTTGTACCACTTTGGCCCGTGAGCAATTGAGAAGTCTGTAAAGCAAGGTGCACGAACCTTGGGCGCAAGGACAGAGTGGATCTGTGAATTCAAATGGGGAAAAACTCCATCTTGACTTCCATTAGCTCTTAATAGCAATTTAAACCAAACCACAGCAGTATTTGCTGTAATATGACTTGGCCACCAAATAATCACAAATATGTTTATATCACATTTCAATTTATGTACATATCTTAAGCTATTATTTACATTCATAACTACTTTTATTTTATTTTATTTTATTTCATTTTATTTTTTTTTTAATTTTTTTTTCAACGTTTATTTATTTTTGGGACAGAGAGAGACAGAGCATGAACGGGGGAGGGGCAGAGAGAGAGGGAGACACAGAATCGGAAACAGGCTCCAGGCTCTGAGCCATCAGCCCAGAGCCTGATGCGGGGCTCGAACTCACGGACCGCGAGATCGTGACCTGGCTGAAGTCAGACGCCTAACCAACTGCGCCACCCAGGCGCCCCTCATAACTACTTTTAAAGTATGATAGTTATTATGTGTGCCAGTAGATCTTACTGCATATTGTGTTAATGAAGAACTATATATATTTTAATATATTACAATTTTTAATATTTTTCTATCTGCTGGTATATTAGTTTCCTCTGTGCCATAGATTGAACTGTATTGCCCTTAAATTCATATGTTGTAGTGCTAATGACCCAGACGACTGTATTTGGAGAAAGGGACTAAAAGAACATTATTAAAGTTAAATGAGGTCATAAGGGTGGGGCTCTGATACAACAGAATTAGTTTCCTTATAAGAAAAAATAGCAGTGAGCTCAGTCTCTATGTACACACAGAGGTCACGTAAACCCATAGCAAGAAGGCTGCCACCTACAAATCAAGAGAAGAGGCCTCCGAATGAAACCGACCTTGGCCACACCATGACCTTGGACTTCCAGCCTCCATAGCTGTGGGAAATAAATTTCTGTGGTTGAAGCTACCCTTCCTATGTTATTTTGTTATGGCAACCTGGGTAGATTAAGATAGTCTGTAACCCTTGCATCTTATTTTAAGTACTAACAAAATATTTTTCTGTAAAGTAGAATAGGCTTCATCAGGCTGCCAAAGAGTGTGATGACATTAAAAGCAGGTATGAAAAGCAGGTATATAGAGCAAGAGGACCAGGGCAGATGGTTACTCTTAGCACACACATTTGGCCTTTGATTCACTCAGCTTTCCTTGGAGATATGCCTAATTCTAATTGTCACCAATTATTCATTGTAGTACAATGAAATATTTTAAAATCATGGCCATGCACAATACAGCTTTCTGGGTTTTGAGCAAGAATCAGGACTCAGAAAAAATATCTCTCGGGCCTTCTTTCAGGTGGGAGGCTATTCTGGGCCAAGCTACCCTGGAGACCAGAATGAGTGAAGAAGCCCCTAAGCTCATGGAGTATACAGTCTGTCATACAAAGTAGGTCTGCAACAAATAATTACAAAGCAGAAGGATAAACACTTCAACACCTTTTTGACTTTCATTCACACTCTCCTAAAATCCATATGCAGAAGCATATGTCTTGTATTTCCCCTTGCCCGTCCCCTCCTCCACTGCCTCCGCAATTCCTTCCTCCCAAGCTCCTTTTATACTTGTAGGAAAACTCTCCCTTGCTCTAGATTCATGCCATCAAAATCCTACTCATGTTTCAGATCCCAATTTGTAGACGATAAAGAACAGCAGAGTATCGTATATGCATGAGAAAAAAGTGCTTACTACCTCATTATTCTTAAATGCCTTGTTCTCCAGAAAGATCTCTATAATACCTAGATAGTGCTATTCCTTGCCAAAGAGCTCACAGAACTTTTTTTTTTTTTTTTTTTTTTGGTCAACATATATTACTGAATGCATTCTGCCCTGTACAATCACCTCCATTTATGTAGATTTGTTTTTCCTTCTCTATTTGATGGTTGGCTCCTTGAGAACCAGATCTCTGACTTATTTATCCCAGTATTTCTCTGGTACTATGAACACTGCTTGAGGGGCCACTTAGTAAGAATTTATTAAATGATAAATGATTCAATGTCACTGGAAAAAAATATCAAGTCATATCACTGAGGAGATTATTTATAAAGTGCTCATTTCTGAGCACTGTTGACCCATCATTTAATTTTAAGTGTCGCTAAAATCAGTCTCTTGTTCTGATCCCTTTTCATAATCCTGTGGATTTAATTAGAATAAAAACTTCTTAACTGCTCTTGCTTATGCTTATGGATCATTTTCCCATAAAGTAAAATGTGTGATGAATATAAAGTTTTATCATCCATGTGGTTCCAAATGTGCTGTTTTATATGTATCCGTTGCCTTAAGAAGAGCAGTTTATAAAAAGAGTCATTTTTAAAAATTTTAATAAGAGACTTTACCTTTTTTTATGCCACCTCAAAGATAATTTCAGCACGTCACTGCTCATTTGAGAAGAGAATATTTATTATCTGGGGAAATAGTGACTGAAGTGATCTATGGAGGAGTATCCTCATGTGCTAGGTCACACTGCAGGGGCATCCCATATCTCAGTGGATTAGCACAAGGTTACTTCGTGCTCACATTACATGTCCATCCTAGATAGATAGGAAGCACTCAGAGATCCTTGGTGAAGGGGGACTCCGTTTCTTTTTTCTTTTTCTTTTTCTTCTATTCTTTCTTTCTTTTTTTTTTTTTTTTTTGACTGTTGCCAAATGTTTATTATCTGAGTAAATCAAGCAAATGTAAACTACCTCATCACACATGGAAACTAATGAAAAGAATAAGGTGCATTTCTGTCAAGGGGACTCCATTTCTATACTTGCTTCTTTAGTAATTGTATCAGGGAAAGGGAACACGAAAAATTGTTCACTGGCTCTTAAAGCTATCCTTTGGAGAAAAAGTTCAGCACTTATCCTCAGATGCCATTGGCCGATTAAGTTATATGTTCACACCTAACTCCAACTGGGGAAGTGCAATATTACCACATGCCTAAAAGGAATAAAACAGGGATATTTGTTAAACACTTTAAAAAAAAAAAGATTACTGACAGCTTATGGAATATTTTTTTTTAACCTTTTCTTGTTCTCTTGCTGATTAGACCTAGCGATCAGACTGGGTTTTATTGAGATAATGCTTAATGGATGGTGTATTACATACAAAAGTTATTAATGACTTCCATTCCGGTCATGATTCAAAATGTATGTCCTTAAATTTTATTTGCATATGGAAATCTATTCAAGAAAAACATTAAGGAGAGCTTTAAGAAAAACAGAGTGTGTAACATCACTTAGTATTATTTTATTAAGATGTATTTAAAGACCAAAAGGCCTCAGTATGCCAGTGAAGCCAGACTGATGAAATACTAGATACCTTTGTGGTGTTTGAAATAAAACTCTCTTTTGTGTCCCCTCATGGTGGAACTTGTTGGTTGCCTATCCCAATATCCACGGGCCCTTTCCTCCTCACTGACCAAACCTTATTTTATTTTATTTTATTTTATTTTTTATTTTAAAGTTTATTTATTTTGAGACAGGGACAGAGACAGCATGAGTAGGGGATGGGCAGAGAGAGAGGGAGAGAGAATCCCAAGCAGGCTCCGCACTGCCAACAGAACCTGATGTGGAGTGTGAACTCACGAACCCTGAGGTCATGACCTGAGGCAAAACCAAGAGCTGGATGCTTAATCAACTGAGCCACCCAGGTGCCCCCAAACCCTCATTTTATTTTTGATGTGTATGTGGAGCATGATGGTTTTTCAGTCTTCTTGCCAGCTAGATCTGGCCAACTGGCTACAATCAGAAATGCTGTGTGCTATTTCTGGGAAGCTTCCCTAACTCAGAAAGAAGAGGCACACTTTTATTGTGCTTCCTCCTTTCTGCTACCTATAAAGTGGATTTGATTGTTAGAGCTCTGGATACTTTAGCTGATTCTTGAGAAAGTGAATAAAGATTTGCCTGCTACATGAACTGGATCCTAGAGGTGTTATACAGTAAACAGGACCCCAAAAGAAGGAGCCATAAGTGCTTCTAATAAATCACTTCAGAAATGTCAGAAAAAAAGACTTTGGGATAAACCTGAGACTGTTCTATTTCAACCCAACATGTGGATTTGGGGCTCAGCATTTAGCTGAGGCCAGGGCTGAAATGACAAACCAAGGTCCATTTCTTCTTGAAAAACTATAGCCTTTGCCTTTTTAAATCTCACTCTTCCCTTTGACCTGAAGTGCACAGGAGTAAATGCTTAATACCTTAAACAAAAGGCTCTGAAACATTCTTTCAGAGTTAATCTACAGACATGTGACTACTCTACATTGGATTGTGTTCTCTCTGACCAATACTCAATGTCACCACATCTGTATGTTAATTTTATGACAAGAAACCTTGAGCAAGGAACTAAGAAAGTAAAGTTTTATAAATATGAATGGAAGAAACTATATGAGAAAGAATGATTAATAATTTTGAGACACGATAGACACACTTCTTAAGGTGTACTTCATGCTGAGTTGGCAATTACTTTGGAGGAGTATTTGTAAAGTGTCCTTTCCAGCTCAAGTTAAGTTATAAAAGTCTTAATACTTGTTCATTCCATTTTAGTTTAGATTTGAGAAGAATAACATAAAAATGATGTCTTTACCTATAGCTTCAGTAATTATGGAACTTTGGATCTAATCAAAACCATTCCAGAATATTATATGAAGAAAAATTATGTTAAAATTTGGAATACAGAATTTCTATACTGTGTTCCAAATTAAGAAAGGGGAACTCAGTGTTACTGTTCATTAAACTGATCCAAATTTGAGTTACTTATGCTCACAGATACCTATAGCATTGCCTTGCGATCTAACTCCGGTTTAATATGTGATACTATAAATTATTTGTGGTTGATGTGGGAAAATTATTTCAAGCCCATTCAGGTAGAATCTATGATGCCGAATAGCTGTTTAATCAAGAAGCAAAGGACTGAAAAGATAAAAACTTAGGAAAACTATTTACTGAAGAGTGTATGGGAAAACCAGCATTTCAGACTCCAAAGAAATTAACATAAAATACCTACAATACTATGAAATTGTACTACAATTCATATGGTATCTATAATGATGTTTTATCGCTCAAGGTATTAATTCATATTTTATTATTCATTAAAGCAAAATATAAAAGGAAGACTTCGAATGCCTTAGTTAAGCATGTAATTAGCATTCAATAAAACAAAAGCAGTGAGACAAAAATGGTTTTTCCTTTAACAATTTTTCTCACAGAATAGCAAATGAAGAAATCAAACGTAGTAAATGTAATCCTTATAATCTCATGGAACTATTGGCTTAAATACAACTCGTTTTTGGAAAATAAACTATATTCATTTTAATCTTAGCAAGATTTGCATACATCACTTTAACAGTGGTTATTCCTATGGTTTCAAAATTGCCAAATCCTTGACTCCTGACACGTTTTTGCATCTAAAAGGATGACAGTGTTGTCAAGCAATACACAGACAAAGGTATAAAATAAACTAACAACATAGTAGTCAACAGATGCATACATTTCACTAACACATACTTGCATTCTTCTCTTTTGGCTGAACTTTCTTTAACCTTGGCGACATTGTTTTTATTCTATTTCACATTAAATAGTTATTCTATAGTTAAAAATAGATAAGAAACAAAACAATCTAACTTTTAAAAGTTCTGCTTCTCTATTCCAAAGTCAAAGTTTCTTTCTAAACTAAATTCAGACTTCAGAATGTAGGTGGAATAAGCTTAAAAACAGTCAATTCTCATTATCCACAAATTAAGGTTATTTGCAAATCTGTCTCCTCGCTAAAAAGTGATTTGTAACCCCCAAATCCATACTCACGGAGCTTCTCCTGCTGTTTGTGGACATGTGGCAAACAGTTCCAGTCAATGGTCATGCAAATTTCTAGTTAAGGTCAAACAAGGTGACACTGGACCTTTCTGCTTTAGTTTTCATACACAGATGACCAGAGGATGGAGATAGTAGGAGGCATGACAGAAGTACAAATATTCAAGAAGCTTCAGCTCTGGGACCAGGTGGACAGGGTTTGAAACAATTTGCTGGCAGCTGTTAGTGGGTCAGCCTCATGCAAGTTATTTAAACACTTCTAAACCTCATTTTCTCTGTGTGAAGAAAATAGAATCTACCAGGATAGCTTATTTTTAGGATTTACAGTTACAATCTATGTGATTACATAGACTTCTTCTAGAATAATATTCCTTCAGTCAGTATCACAATTTTGCAGAACATAATGACCACAAATAATGAGAATCCACTGTATTTAATCAAGTACATATTTATTCAGTTTTCCTGCACATAGCCTAATAACACATAAGAGAATAGTATAACTGTGAATAACATAAGTTATATATAATATCAATATTTTAAAGAAATGAAAACTGTTGTACGTTATATAACAATTTTACTTGAAAACTCATTTCTCAGAATTCTCAGATAATTATGAGTATAAAATATATTCATACTTACCCACTGTTCTTGTGGTTAATGAGTTGTCCAGATTCAGTTAATTGAGATGGCAAAGAGATAAATGTTGAGGATTCCACCAATGTGACACTAAATGGGAAAAAAAAAGGCTTATTTTGAATTCTATTGTAACAAATCCAAATGACCACAAAACATTCTTTAAAAATTTTCCCTCATTCATAAAATATAATTCGAATCAGAATAAATTATAGTTCAAAAAATCCACATGTTCTCATTTTGCATCTCAAAGCATATATATTAAAAAATGGGAAAGATCAGGGCACATGACTGTCTCGGTTGGTAGAGCACAAACTCTTGATCTCAGGGCTGTGAGTTTGAGCCTCACACTGGGTGTAGAGATCACTTTTAAAAAAAGGGAAAGATCTGGAATTGAAATATGTAAAAAAGAATAGCCTTTTATATGGAAAGGCAATACTTAATTCTCAAAGCAAGGAAATTTGTAACACAAGTGACTGCCCAAATGATATTCCAGAAACAAAATGGAATCACATACTGGTCTCAGTGTATTGTCAGAGCTGTACACATTTCATAATTTCTAATCTTATTTCCAAAAAAGAGAAATGTTTCTTTCCGGACTGGACATGAGATGAGGATACCTAGTTAATCAGTGCATTAGTAATTATGCTATCTTTGGGAATTACATAGCAATTCAGTCCTCCTTATAAGATAATGCTCATTCATTCAAGAAACAATTATGGAGACTCTATTATATGTTAGATGTGGGACCAGATGCTGGTTATACAAGCATGAATTGGTTATCCTCTCTGCCTTAGGTTGCCCATATTATAGTGGAGGATAGGGTGGAAATGATTCTCTTGCTGTGGGTGAAAGATATCAACAGCAGAGTTCTATCTGCAGAGTTGAAGAGAATGTGCATAATATTAAGAGCAGATTTATTCAAACTGGATTCTGTAGGGGCCAACTATAGGCTACACGAAGATGAACCACTTTGGTGCGAAGATTATTATGAGTCAAAAGCAATCAAAACCCAGCAGATTTATGCTAAGCTGTTCACCTTCCTCTCAACTTACTAAATTTACATAGGAAAAGAGATCCTATGCCAGGAAAAGAGCTATTAACAGAGATTCCTCTTTACCTAAGAAATTTATCTGAATAGGACAATCTTTGTTTTCCAGACATTTCCTCTCACCTTCTGGCTAAAGGTCTTCTTCCCCTTTGTATCCTCACACCTCTATCCTTCTCCTTAGTTCATTGTAGCCTCTTGTTGCCTCACTGTCTTTGCAATTTCGTGTGTGTGTGAATTCCCTTATGTAAGAAACTAAGTATGATTTTTTCCTGTTACTCTGTCTCATACCAATTTGATTCTTAGTTCAGGGTCTTGAAAAGCAGAAAAAAATTCCTCCTTCCCAACAATTCATTAAAATAAATCTTTACTATGTCACAGTTATATCATAATATGAGCTTTACAATAAAAATAGATCAATAATAAAATTAATCAAATGTTTTAGTATTGAAACACAAACACACAAACAACTGCATACAAAAACAATTAAAACATTCATACATTCTAATGTTTCAATGTTGAAGGGGTTCAGGACAGCCCCCATTCCCAGAATGTGCCTCTTTGGCATGCAGATTATTTTAAGCTTAATACAATCAAAACCTTCTGGACGCAAAAGAAACTTTTGCCCCTCCCTTAACTATACAGAAGACTCTAAATTGGGGGTCCTTCCCTGGAATAAGCTTTATTAGCAGAAATAAATTCTACCCGAGTGACCCAAATGTATGGCAGGGCAAACATCTAATCACCAAACATCTGCTCTTTTTATTGTCCCATGAGGTGCATTCCTTTCCTTTAAAATCCCAGACCCCTGTCCACTTCTCCTTAGCTCGGGATGACATATATACCTCATTTTGACTGTCCTTGGAATTTCCAAGTCTGGGTGGATTCCCCAACCTTACACTATTAAATTTGATTTTCTCCTGTTAATCTGTTTCATGTCAATGTGATACTTAGGCCAGCTAGAAGGACTCTCACAGGGAACCAGAATTCTTGCTCAATGACAATGTTAGCATCACTTTCTGTCCTTTTATTTTAGGTTGGTAGTTCTGAGAGTTTCATTTAAGGGTTATAAGGAATTACATCCATATTAAATACTAAACATTTTTTAAAGATACAAAATTAACTGTAGTAAAATGTTAACTATGAACTGTATAAGACATGTATCAGACTACCAGACTAGCTTATATCATTTTAAAGTTATAGTTAAGCAAAAGTAGGAAGAATTCCTCTCAAGAGAGTAATTTTAATTTAAATTAAGGCACTAAATTCTCATTTAAACCTCATTAAATTATGAGACAGAAAAAATGTACAATGTTTCTTTATATTTCTATAAATCCAAGGTGAAATCATAAGGGCAATTTATTTTGGTCATAATTTGTTCTGGCTAAAAAACAGTCAAAAAGATAACACAATTTTACACACAAATAAAAAGACTAAACCAGTAAAATAAATATTAGATTTTTCATACAGTGTGCATGTGTCATTTTGGGATAAAATAGCATTTGAAAAGTCCCTCTTAATTACAGTGAAGATGCCCTCCTTAAAATAGAAATATTAACTGTAAAATGAAATACAAACTGTCATTAAAATGGAAAAAAACCCTATTTGATTAGTGCAGCTTCTGAATGGCAGTTCCCACACTTCAATGTGTATTACGATCATCTGTAGTGTTTGTTCAAAATACAGATTCCCAAGCTTCTACGTGCATGAATTATGACTTCATCAAGTCTGGCATGGGTTCGAGAAACTTCCATTTAAAACAAGCTCTCCAGATGCTTTTTATTTTTTATTTTTTTTTATTTATTTATTTATTTTAATTTTTTTTTTTTTAACGTTTATTTATTTTTGAGACAGAGAGAGATAGAGCATGAACCGGGGAGGGTCAGAGAGAGAGGGAGACACAGAATCTGAAACAGGTTCCAAGCTCTGAGCTGTCAGCACAGATCCCGACGTGGGGCTTGAATTCACGGACTGCGAGATCATGACCTGAGCCAAAGTCGGACGCTTAACCAACTGAGCCACCCAGGCTCCCCTCCAGATGCTTTTTTTTATTTTTTATTTTTTATTTTTTTTAAACATTTTTTTTTTTAAATTTTTTTCAACGTTTTTTATTTATTTTTGGGACAGAGAGAGACAGAGCATGAACGGGGGAGGGGCAGAGAGAGAGGGAGACACAGAGTCGGAAACAGGCTCCAGGCTCCGAGCCATCAGCCCAGAGCCTGACGCGGGGCTCGAACTCACGGACCTCGAGATCGTGACCTGGCTGAAGTCGGACGCTTAACCGACTGCGCCACCCAGGCGCCCCTCCAGATGCTTTTTAAACAGCTTATCTATGGATTAAACTTTGAGCAATCTTGATTTAGACCTGCAGTGCTCTAACATTAATGTAAAAACAAATCCTCTGGCAATGTGGTTAAATGCAGATTCTGACTCCCATGGGTTGGAGTGGGCCTGTGATTCTATTTGTCCAAACTCCCAGGTGATGTTGATATTGCTGATTCAAGGATCATAATTTGAGAAGCAAGAGTCTGATCTAAAACAAAAACCATTTCTCAACTAATAAAACCAGGCTACCAGAAAAACAAAGGCAAGGAATGGCAGAGTTAGAACCACCATATATTTACTCCTCTATAAAAGCAACAAAAACACTGGAAAAGATGGTAAAAATTAACTTTTTCAGAACTCTGGTAAATTAATGAAAGGCTTGCAACAATCTGAGTAGTGTTTATTCAAGAAAAACTGCCACACCATAGTAAGAACAGCACAGTTTGTGGCCTTATAACTTTCACGTTGTAACTCCCATGTTCCTCGCCACTGCTTAGCAGTAGGCTTGAAAACCATCAGCCTTGACACCGACGTAGTTGTAAAAACTGGCAGGCAGGAACATAAGGGGGCAGACTGAGATTTGAGCTCTTTGAAAAAAGTTCCACCCGTGAGCATTGCTACTTTTTTATTTGTCTCACATCTTGCTGGAAAAAATCAGTTGGCAAGGTGATGATGTCTTTACTGACCTGACTCAAAGGAAGACGGCAATACTCAGGATGTTTGTTGAAAACAATCAGTAGCAATTGTACCTGAGGTTCCTACAGCAGTTGGATCAAACAAGTGTTTGCCCAAACAACAGAGGAAGATCTGAGGAACAAGATCTGGTTGAAGCAGCTTGCTAGATCCCCAGAGTACGTGAAAGATCTTCTATGTCTATAGGAGATAATGATGTCCCACCAAATAAAGAGTACTAATAAAGAAAGACATTTTTTTAAAAGAGCCAATTATAAATTTTGTACTTTGAGAGTACGATACCTGAAATAAAAAATCATTAGAGGAACTCATGAGCAGGTTTGCAGTGGCACAAGAAAGAACCAGTATACCTGAAAATGGGCCAGATAAAATGATTATTTCTAAAGAATAAAAAGAGAAAACAATGAAGAAAAATTAAACGGTCACAGAAAACTGTAAACACCATCAAGGATAAACATAAGCCTAATCAGAATGCTGAAAAGATAGGAAAGAGGCAGAAAGAAAACGTGAAGAGATAAATGATGAAAAATTCCATTCCCAAATTTGATGAGAAACATTACTTTACACATCCAAGAAGCATAAAATTTTTTTTCAGGATAAATCCAAAGCAATCCAAAACTAGAAAATAATAGTCAAATGGTTCATGAGCCAAGACTTGGTAAGCAGCAAGACAAAACTAACTCAACACCTACGTTGTTCCTCAGTAAAATTAACAGTGAATTCCCATCTGAAACCCTTTAGGACAGAAGGTAATGGGGTGATGGAGTCAGTGAGTTGAAAGAAGACTGCCAATAAAGAATAGTATATACAGGGGTGCCTGGGGGGCTCTGTCAGTTAAGCGTCCAACTTTGGCTCAGGTCATGATCTCACAGTTCGTGAGTTCGAGCTCCGCATTGGGCTCTGTGCTGAGAGCTCGGGGCCTAGAGTCTGCTTCAGATTCTGTGTCTCTCTTCTCTCTCTCCCCTGCTTGTACTCTGTCTCTCTCTCTCTCTCTCTCTCTCTCTCTCAAAAATAAAATAAAACATTAAGAAAAAAAGAATAGAATATACAGGACAACTGTCCTAAAATGAAGGAATAAATAACAAATAAACAAAAACTGAAAAAATTAATTGCTAGCATATGTGCCCTATAAGAAATATTAATGGGAGTCCTTCAGGCTGAAATAAAAGGACACTAGAAATTAACTCAAAAACACATGAAATAAAAAACACCAGCATAGGTAACTACATAGCTATATGTATAAAACAAACTAACTAAAACTGTATTTTCTTTGCAAACTTTTACATTTTGCTTTCTGATTTAAATGAAAAGAGTGTGAAACAATAAATAAAACAGTTTTACAGGCTTGAAATGTGTAAAGATGTAATAGGTCTAAAACTAATAGCACTAAAAGGGGGTACGAAAAGGCGATATACTGCAGCAAAGTTTCTGAATTATATTGAAATTAAGTTGGTATTGATTTGAACTACATTATTTTTTTTAAGTTTATTTATTCATTTTGAGAGAGAGAGAGAACACAAGTAGACAAGGCACTGTCGAAGCAGGACTCAAATTCATGAACCATGAGATCACAACCTGAGCTGAAATCAAGAGTCAGACGCTTAACCAACTAAGCCACCCAGGTGCCCTGCAAAGATTTTTTTTTAAAGTTTATTAATTTATTTTGAGAAAGAGAGAGAGTGCATTCAGGTGCATGTGAGTAGGAGAAGGGACAGAGAGGGGGGAGGAGAGAATCCCAAGCAGGCTTCATGCTGTCAGCACAAACCAGATGCGGGGCTCAATCTCACAAACCACAAGATCATGACCTGAGCCAAGATCAAGAGTTCGATGCTCAACTGACTGAGCTACACCACGCTACATTATTTTGAATTAGGATGCTAATTATAATCTAAGAAAATAAGATACAGTAGAAGACAGAAGGAGGAATAAAAACTTTACACAAAAATAAATATACACTACAAAACCAAGAAGTAATGGAGAAATGAAGGAACAAAGACATAAGACATAGAAAATAGGTACCAAAATGGCAGATATAAATCCTACTGTATCAGAGATTACATTAACTTCGTTTATTTATTTATGTTTTAATGTTTATTTATTTTTGAGAGAGAGAGAGAGAAAGAGAAAACACAAGCGGAGGAGAGGTAAAGACAGAGGAGACACAGAATCCAAAGCAGGTTCCAGGCTCTCAGCTGTCAGCACAAAGTCTGATACAGGGCTTGAACTCACTGAGATTATGACCTGAGCCAAAGTCAGGATGCTTAACCAACTGAGCCACCCAGATGCCCCGAGATTACATTAACTTTAAATAGATTCAACACTCCAATCAAAATTCAGAGGTTGACAAAATGGATAAAAACAGATTAGAAAACTGATAAACATTAGTTCAAAGATACAAACAGATTGGGAGCAAAACATTTAAGAAGACATACCATGCAAACAGCAACAGAGACTGGGAGTGTCCATAGTAATAATGGGCCAAATAGAACTGAAAGCAAACATTGTTTGAGCATGACACCATGACAGCTCCCCAAACCGACTCCCCAGGAAAATGAGTAAAAGTTGTAAAAATCAACTGTAATAATTCTCTAGAAATTATCCTTAAGGGAATATAGTAAATGAAGAAAAATCTATTCAACAATATTTACTGCATTCAGTAAGAAAGGCTATAATTTGTGAACCAAAACCCCTCGCTCCCTCTTCCTCCCCTACTCAGTAACACGGAAACCGTACTCCTCACTGGCACAGCTAAGAATACAAGGCTCTCAACTTACCCAGCTCCCAGTTGGAGAACTATAGTTTTCTGGGAGGTGTAGGATATCAACATTTCTCATCCTGCCCCCAGTACACACTGCTAAGTTCTGGGCAAGTGCAGCTGAGAGGAGTAGGGGGTATCCCTCTTCTGCCCAGTCACAGGACAGAGACTCTACATAGGTGTGAAACTGTCCTCACCCTAGCTAACAAAGTGCTTGTCTGGTGCTGGCAGAAGCAAAATAAGAAGACCTAAAGCTGTTGTCCCTATCTCACCTAGCACTTAGCACCTCATGCACGGGCGGTATTCAGGGAAAGTGCAACACCATCCCCACCGCCAGCTACAGGGCCATGGTTTAGAGATTTTGCCTGGAAGGAGAAGATGGCCTTAAAACAGACAGTTCTTAATCTCTTCCAAAAGGAACTGATAACTAACTTCATTTTCAATAAAGTATGAAGAAGGTTAAGACCAGGGATGCTCTTAAAAATAGTACAGGTTGAGGTAAAGGGCAATTGGGAGTAGACTGGTAGATTCAATGGAGACACTGGCTAAACTGCATGCCTGCTACTTTGCTAGTAAACAACAGGGGAAAGGGACAGCTGGGAGGAGCCCTTGTGGGGACAGAATAAATCTTAATTAAACACTTACTTGAACTATTACTTCAAAGGAACCTAGATTTGATTGAATTTATCTGAGGAGCAATTTATGCCTCCTATAGAACTGGAATTAGCAAAATCTAATATATGGGTGTGGAGGCGAAAAGAGATAGTCAAAAGGAATCCTGCCAAAGCCACTGTCATCCCAGATTGACTGTGGGCATTCCCAAGGCTATGTCCCCTGCGAAATAACATCAGAGGCTTCATACTTTGTGTGTGGAGATTTTCTGGGGAGGAAGCAGATATTACTAAAATAAGATGGTCAGTCAGTTAAGAAGTCAACCAACACCATTAACAATCTCATGGGAGATGGGACCGGTATTCAGCTGCTAGAATATATCTTTTAAAATGTTTAGTTTTCAACATAAAAATGATGAGACGTGAAAAGAAGTGGGCAAGAGAAACCGCATGTTAACGTAACCAGCTGTCAGATTTAACAGAACATTAATTCAAGACTGCCATTATAAATGTCTTCAAAAACTTAAGTATGGCCAAAGAAGTAAAGGAACATATGATGACAACGCAACAGCAAATAGAGAATATTAAAAAAAGAGACTGAAATAAAAGAACAAAATAATTCTGGAGATGGAAACTGCAACAACAAACATAAAAAAAATCACTAGAGCAGCTCGATGGTAGATCTAAACTGGCAGAAAAATAAAAAAGAATTAACAAACTGAAGACCGATAGAGATTAGGCAATCTGAAGAACACACAGAAAATAGAATAAGGAAAAAATAAACAGAGTCTAATACATATCTGGCTCACCGTTAAAAAAGCACCAACACACATGTAATGCAATTACCAGAAGAAGAGGACAAAGAGAAAGGAAAAGAAAGACTGTTTGAGAAATGAGGTGGGTGAGAGTGAAGCTGGACTGGGGCAGGGGAGTTATTCCAAAAGGTAATGTGAACCCAAAGGAACAAATAGAAACAAAAATGGTAAAAAAAAAAAAAAAAAAAAAAAAAAGGCTAATATAATGAAAATTATAAATGTATCCATTCGGTTATTGGCTGAATTTTGTCCTCCCTCACATTTCATATGTTAAAGCCCTAACGCCTAGTACTCTCACAATGTGACTGTATTTGAAAACAGGACCTTTAAAATGTGATTAAGTTAAAATGGGGTCATTAGAGTGAGCCCTAATTCATTCTGGCTAGTGTTCTTCTAAGAGGAAATGTGGACACACAGAGACTCCAGGGATGTGCACACGCAGAGAAGAGATGACGTGAGGGCACAGCAAGAAGCTGGCTATCCTCAAACCAAGGGGAGAGGCCTCAGAGAAACCCAATCTGCCAATACCGTGATCTTGGACTTTTAGCCTCCAGAGCTGTGAGGAAATAAGTTTCTATTGTTTAAACCATCCAGTCTGTGGTATTTTGTTATGGGAGCACTAGCAAACTAATACACTACCCTTCTCTCAGCTTTCTTCAGATCATAAAAATTACGCCAAAATTAAAAAAAGAAATACCGAAAAATGTTATGTAACATTACTGATTATTGCAACACCACTGATATGTCTGACAAAAACACCACAAAATAGGGGGAAATGGAATAGAGCTATATAAGAGTAACAAAAATGAAAAGGTGGGGCCCCTGAGTGGCTTATTTGGTTTAGGGTTTGACTCTTGATTTTGGCTCAGGTCATGATCAGGTTGGTGGGTTTGAGGCCTGAATCAGGCTCCATGGCAACAGTGCAGAGCCTGCTTGAGATTCTCAATCTCTCAATCTTCTTCTCTGCCCCTCCTCCACTCACATGCATGTTCGCTCTCTCTCAAAAATGAATAAATTTGAAAAAAATAAATGAAAAGGCAGCCTACTAAATGGGAAAAAATGTTTACAAATTAATATCCAAAATCAACTAAAAAAAAACCCTCATACAACTCAAAAGCAAAAAACAAACAAAAAAACACACAATCCAATTAAGAATTGGGCAGAGGATAAGAACAGACACTTTTCATGCATATTAAAACATGTTGAACATCCTTACTCATCGGGGAAATGCAAATTCAAACCACAATTAGATATCCCCTCACACCTGCCATAATGGCTATTATCAAAAACAAACAAACAAACAAACAAACAAAAAGATAACAATGTTGGTAAGTATCTGCAGAAAGGGACCACTGGCATACTGTTGGTGGGAATATAAAATGGTGCAGCCACTAAGGAAAACAGTATACAGCTTTCTCAAAAAATTAAAAATAGCACTACCATGTCATCTAGCAATTCCACTTCTGGGTATTTATCCAAAGAAATTGAAATCAGGATTTCAAAAATATATCTTTACTTTCATGTTCATTGCAACATTGTTCACAACAGCCAAAATACAGAAACAATCCAAACAACCCAAATGTCCATCCACAGATGAATGAATGAATAAAGAAAATGTGTTGAGTGTATGTATATTACGGTGGAACACTATTCAACCTCAAAAAGGAAGAAAATCCTGCAACATGTGACAACATGGATGAAACTCGGAGACATTATGTTAAGTGAAATAAGCCAGTCTCAGAAGGACAAATCCTGTATGATTCCATTTATATGAGGTGTCTAAAGTGGTCAAACTCAAAAAGTAAAGAATAGAATGGCGGTTGCTAGGATTTGGGACTAGGATGAAAAGGAGAATTGTTATATAAAGTTTCAGTGATGCAAGATGAATAAGTACTAGAGATGTGATATACAATAGACTTAATAACACTGCACTGTGTGCTAAGAGGGTAAGTCTCATGTCATGTCAAGTATGCTTACCACCAAAAAAAAAAAAAAAAAAAAAGAGAGAAATTAACACAAGGAAACTTTTGAAAACGATGATGGATATGTTTATTACCTTAATTGTGGTGATAGTATTATGGCTGTATGCATGTGTCCAAACTCATCAAATTGCATACAGTAAACATATGCAGGGTTTTTTTTTCTGTTGTTTATCAACCCTACCTTAACAAAGATAAACAATAGAGAATATCAAGGAAGCCAGAAAAAAGGTTCTTTGAAAAGATCAATAACACTGATAAGACTGATCTAGACTGATCAAGAATAAAGGAAAGAAGATAAAATTATTAAAATAAGGAATGGAAGAAGGGCCATCACCACTGACTTTCTAGGAAAAAAGGATTATAAGAAAATATTATATAAACTTCTATGCCAACAAACTGATTACTTGGAGGAAATGCACAAATTCCTAGAATGGCACAAACTATCAAACCTGATTTAAGGAGAAATAGAATACCTAATTAGGCCCATAACAAATAAAGCAGTGGAACTAGCAATGAAATAAACTTCCCACAAAGCAAAGCTCGGACCCAGATGGCATTAGTTGTGAGTTCTACCGAAGACTAAAAAAATTAATACCAATCCTTCAAAAACTCTTCCAAAAAATAGAATAGAAAGGATCATTTTCCAAATCATTTTCAGAAGCTAGTACTAATGCCACAAAAAACAAAGTCATCACTAGAAAAGGGAATTACACCATTACATCCTACGATTATAAATGTAATATCTTCAACAAAATACTAGCAAATCAAATCTTACAACATATAAAATCATTATATAGCAAGAAATAGTTGCATTCTGCAAAGGAGGAATTTGAGAACTACTAATGTGGTAGACAGAGATGTGGGTAAATCCTGTCTCTGTTAAATCTAGGCCGGGTTGCCATTTTGGTTAAAAGTAATGTTAAATTTTGAGTAAAAATGATCAAATCTGGTCACTAGAGTGTATGTAATTTGGGGGGAAAACATGGACATTTTTATTTTATTGTAAAGTACGTTTCATATTTGACTGTTAATAATTAAATTCTGGTTTTTTAACTGTAACATATATTACTCAGCGATCAAAAAGAATGAAATCTTACCATCTGCAACAATGTGGATGGAAACTAGAGTGTTCTATGCTAAGCAAAATAAGTCAGAGAAAGACAAATATCATATGATTTCACTCATATGTGGAATTTAACAAACAAAACAGATGAACATAAGGGGAAGGGAAGACAAAATAAAACAAAAACAGAGAGAGAGAAACCATAAGAGATTCTTAAATACAGAGAACAAATTGGGGGTTGCTGGAGGGGTGTTGGGTGGGAGCATGGGCTAAATGGGTGATGGGCATTAAGGAGGGCACTTGTTGGGATGAGCACTGGGTGTTATAGGCAAGTGATGAATCACTAAATTCTACTCCTGAAATCATTAGTATACTATATGTTAACTAAACTAGATTTAACTAAAAATTTTTAAAAAGTGTGACATTAAAAACTAGGTCACTTACTGTGATGTTTATAATAATAATAAAGACTACATAAAAATTAATTGGCAGTTAAATTTCCTTTCTTTTCTATTGCATTATTTTTAAATTTTAAAATACATGCCTACTGTAAAATATTGATCTTAGAAATTTTGTAACTGGTTTTAAAAGTTTGAGTTAATGGGGTGCATGGGTGGCTCAACTGGTTAAGCATCTGACTTTGGCTCAGGTCATGATCTCATGGTTTGCGAGTTTCAGCCCTGCATGCGGCTCTCTGCTATAAGCACAGAGCCTGCTTTGGATCCTCTGTCCCTTTCTCTCTCTCTGCCCCTATCCCCACTCGTGGACACGGGCAGGCTTTCTCTAAAATAAACAAATATTTAAAAGAAAAAGTTTGAGTTTATATGTCCATTGCCTAAGTCTGAGGGCCACATTCACATAAAGGAGAAAGGAGTCAAAATTCCCCAATTAACAATCTTGTCTTTTACCAGACAAACCATGCACTTCTCATAAGAAGCAACTATTTTAACTCAATCTGAGATAAACCATAGAGTAATAATAAAATATTATGATTTTTTGAAAAACATACAACTATAATCATCTAGCAACTCCTAGAACTTTGAGATTTCCTTTCAGTGCTACCACTAGAATGTAAGACTAATTATGTTTAATCTTGATGTCTTATGCAGAACAGTCATTTGGTTCATTTAAGGGCATATTTTAATACTGGATTAATGCTATATATTCTGACATTTTTCTGTTTCTTGTATTCTGATATAACACTTTAATAAAAGTACAGTAAATAAAACTCTCCCTCACATGAACACAGGAACCATAAATTCACCAATAACTGTTTTTTTATTTAAGTTTAGTTATTTCTTTTGAGAGAGAGGACGTGAGCAGGGGAGAGGGAAAGAATCCCAAGCAGGCTCCACAATGCCATTGCAGAGTCTCACACAGGGTTCGATCTTACAACCCTGAGATCATAACCTGAGCCAAAATCAAGAGTGGGATGCTTACTCGACTGTGCCACCACCCAGGTGCCCCTCACCAATAACTGTTTTAACAACAACAAAAATTGTTTTGTAAACAACAAATGATTATTAATAAGAAATTACCAAAAGTCTTCATATATAGTGATTTTAAAAACTGGAAATTATCAAATACTAAAATAATAAGCATACATACAACTTCTAGTGTCAACACAAGTATTGTTGTTGACGATTTGATTTCTAAAGGTGATGGAAACAGTGCACAATTGAAGCAGTACAGAGGTATCATTGACCATCTTGTCCCTCAATATGTAAGTTCATAAAGATATTTGTCTATTGTGAACTTAAATAATACGTAAGCATTTTATTGTCTTTTCATCTCAAATTTGTGTTGTTGTAATTGTTGTTATTAAATCTCCAAATGCGTAAATGCATGGTTAACGTGCAATTTTAATTAATCATGATGCCTTAAGTAAAAATTCATTTTCTGTTTGAATCAATATTTCACTTTTTGAAAGCAACAGATGTAATAAGATTAGGAATAAAAAAGCCTATTAATTATAACTTTTTAAAGTAATCTCTATACCCAATGTGGGGTTCGAACTTACAACCCTGGGATCAAGGGTCACATGCTCTACTGACTGAGCAAGTCAGGCGTACCATAATTATAAATTAAAAAAAATTAAAATAGTACATCTCAGTACACAGAAAGCTCATAAACAAAATTCATAAATTTGATATGATCAATCTTTTAGCTTTATATAGATCAAACAGCATGTCAAGAAAAATTGATTTATCTTCATTATTTATTCTGTTTTATATGATGGTGCTCATAAATTTACTATGTAACATAATATTTATTGTGTAATAGGTGTAATATCAACACAAAGTTTCTCCTCAAATGGTTCATAGTGAAAAGAATTACTTATTTCCCCTTAAGCTTGAACATGACTAATGGCAAAGAAATTATATGAAAAGAATAACTTACCTGAAGTCCCCAGCAGAATGGAAGGGATTTTTAACCTTTACAGTGATTTCTTTCCATGTGTAACATGGGGATTTACAATTTATAATTTCCTAAAATAAAAAAAAAATTCTATATGAAAATAACAAAAGAGTACTATGAATTGCCATATATAAACTTAAAGTATTTAAAAAACAGCCTGTTTAAATATTACAGTGATATTAATTTATATAATTCCCCTTGTCCCACATATATTGTACTACTAAAATCTGGGTGGGAAAGAACAAAAATAGATTGATTTCACGACATTAATGATCCATAATACTTTGCTAACAAGTGAATTATTTGTCACAATAGTGTGTCCTGAATTGATTTCTTTAAAATTGATTTCCTTAATGACCGAGCATGGTTTCACATCTGCAAGTTAATCAATCACATACATGCCTACTATATGTGACATAAAGAAGAGGTAGAATGCACACATAGAGCTCTGTGAGTATAAACACATGCTTGTGTTTATAATGTGGTGGCTAAGATGACGTATTTGTACTATAATAAAAGTACAGGGGCACCTGGGTGGCTCAGTGAGTTGGGTATCCAACTTTGGCTCAGGTCATGATCTCACAGTTTGTGAGTTCGAGCCCCCATGTCAGGCTCTGTGCTGACAGCTCAGAGCCTGGAGCCTGCTTCAGATTCTGTGTCTCCCTCTCTCTCTTCCCCTCCCCCACTCATGTTCTGTCTTTCTCTCTCAAAAATAAGTAAACAGTAAAAAAAAAAAAAAAAAAAAGCACAAATATAAAACTAAAACCTCAAACTACCCGAAGGACTTCCACAGAAAATAAGATTCTAGGAATTCTACATTTTTAGATCGGTCATGTTATTATCTTATTTTATTTCTCCATTATTATCCAATCCACACCCTGGTTTACTAAAACCATGAGTAGCCAGATGGAGAAGGAAACAGAGAGCCTGCATGAGCTTCATAGTATAGATTTGATCCATGGGACATTCAAGATAAATTGATAAATGTTCCTATCAGAGAAGAGAAACATTTTCTTTACTGCATAAACCACCAACACTTAATTCAAACAAAAACATAGACAAAAGCCCAGGGATTTCTTACCTTAAAATCACAAGTCTTCAGGGCAGAAGGGGATGTAAAGTTGCTATGTGTACAGTGAATGACTCCATCATGAAAAGAACAAATATAATCCTAAAAATCTGACCTTAAAGTAACACTCAATACAAATCCATTCAAATTCCCTTATAAAATTGAAGAATTATTTCCAGAGAAAGAGTATCAAAGCAAGAATATCAGAGACACAGAAGCCAAGAATTGTGCATATGTAAGTATGTGCACATATGTGTCTATACACACACCATCTCAAAGAACAGGTGCTATATAGAGATAAAACTTGGAGCAATAGCTGTGCTTGGGACACTCCATGGCCTGCGAAGAGAAGCAGACATATAAAATAGGGAAAATTTACTTACAATGGCCTTAAAGTTGAGGACTTCACCCTTAAGAGCAAAAGTCATTGTAGTGCCTCCTATCCCATGCTTAGGTTTTGAAATCAATAACAGTGAAGCTTCAGCAGGATGAAGGAAGCGACTGGTGAATTTCACAGTGATACTGATTTCGTTTCTATTGAGAAAAGATAAAGGGGAAATATTTTACTGAAAAAAAACGCAGCAAGTATCTCTTCAGCATAGATGATGTGCCCAGTGTCTACATCCTGCAATATACTCACTTCTACAATAAAATTAAAGACTGCTGCAGATCTCAGCAAGCCTACAGTACAGTTATTGTCATCAGTTAAAACACCTTGATCCAATCTGTAAAATCTACAGTTACCTTCAAATGTATGTATAATCTACCAAATATTGGATTTCCAGTTAGCCACAGGAAATTGTGTATATACTTTTATGTGAAATTCTTAGGACATTTCTGTGCTACTGTTTAGGCAAACTCTTAGTCATATCACTGGTTTTTTTGTAACACGGAGGAAAAAAATGAGAAAGACTAAGAATTCAAAAAATACTTAAAGCCATGGTTGAAAATAAAATTTAAATCTGGAATCAAAATAATGGTATGTGAGTAGCAGGATTTTTATTTGAGAGAAACACATAAATAAAAGAAGGAATATAGGAAGCCATGTCTGTCTCCCTTAAACTTCAACTTTCTAGTCTAGAACACAGTAAAATGGTAAGGAGTCTGTGGACTCGGGGGAGATTCCACTTACTAGTGTGTCGGGGAATACACTATGGCATCCTGGCAACCTAGCATGCCAACACATGAGCCACATATACAAGGCTTAGCTTCAGTGAATAAAAGTCTTGGCAGAAAGCCTGTGATCCTCTGGTAGTAGAAGAACATGGAGGCAGGTGAAGAGCTGCTACAAGAACCTTTTTCACTTGCCTCCCTACTGCCCCGGAGAGGGTGTCATCAGTTTCTCACTGCCCCCTAGATTCTGATGCGATATAAAGGTTGCTACCTAGCTCCCTTCAGGGTAGAGTTACAGGCTATAAAACTGCTTAGGTGCAGCATGAAATTGGCTGTCAGCAACATGGTGTCCTACTACATATGATGCATTCATCAACAAAAGCCCTTTTGATATGGTATGACCCTGCACAAGGGACATGGGTATCTAGCCCTTTTAATTTGTTTTCACTGTTTATATAACTAACGAAATCCTCATATAAAACTAATGGGCTAAGTGTTTCATAACTGGCTAAATCTTGCAGCCTAGCCTAGCCTTGCCTTGCCACAAATGTGGGTGAAAAATTGTGGGGAAATTTTACCTTGGCTTTTGCTCTGGCTGTGAGCATAGTTATCACAATTATTCCTTTCACAAACTATCACCTAATGCCTTCTCTTAGAATACCCTTATTTGGAAGTGGAGATGGGAATAGATTCTCTCAGTGTTCACCTTTGACTTAACTTCCCCCAAATCCTTGTGGAATTACTGTTCAATGGGTAAGCCTAGGGAGCATCAAAAAGTAAAATGAATTAAAGATTTTCAAAATCAATAGAAATACTCTTAAAACTGCTTTTTGTGGAAAATTACAACTCACATGTAGCACGAGTGGGGATGGTTTTTACTCAGGTATGTCATCACTAATGACCTCAACTTATACAAAGGACATTTTGTTGGCCATTATGAAAAGCTCATGGACTTGAATTTAATTAAGTAGAAAGAATATTTGAACTTGAGATCTCTTTCAGGGTGTATAGGCTCAAACTCTGTGTTAGGATACCTGTGAGTGACTTACGATTTTTTTTAGATATTCTAAAATTCATCATTAGATCAAGCCATTCATTCATTCATTCATTCACTCATTCAGTTGATACTTAAAAAGAATTTATAATGTTCCAAGCACTGTTTTAGGTTTTGGGACACAGTAATTAGAAAAAAAAAAAAAAAAAACCATACTATTCCTGATATCCTGGATCTTACATTCTATAGGACAAGCAGAATATTAATTATGTTGTCACAAAATAAATGTGAAAATTACAAATGTATGTATGTGCTAGGAAGTGCTATGAGAACATATAATAGGGAGTGTGGTATAGTCTGAAGGGTGAGAGGGAGGGATATGTTAGGTGGGATATAAAGGATGGAACAAGTTAGGTAGAATGAGCATGGGAGGAAAGAAAGCCTCAAGGCCTCTGGTATGAGGAATTATGATGTGTTTGAAGAACTCACCAAAGGCCAGTGGTGCTAAAGTTTAGAGAGCAAGAGGGTTAGCGATACAAGATATATCCAGGAGCCAGCTCTGAAAGGCCACATGTTGACATATTCAATCTATATTTTAATGGTAATGGGAAGCTATGGGAATATTTTAAACCGAGGAGTGATATAAGCAAATTTGCATTTTAAAAAATTGTTGCCATTCTAAAAGGATGAATTGCAGATGAGCCTTTTCATCTGGACTCTGAGCTTTGGAGCAAACTTGGAGCAAAGAGCTTACCCTTGCAACGCCCATGTCAGATTCCCCACTGGTGTTGCAGATATTACAAACAACTGACAAGGATCACCACCCACAGAACTCCACCCATGCTACTACGAGGGCTGCCTGAATGGCGTGGTTTGAGATACCCATTTGGGGAGGAGAGATTGGGGTGTCGCCATTTTTCTCCCCATCACCAACACAGTGGTGCTTCAGGGAACAGGTCAGTGGCAACCACTGGAGGTGGAAGCCATTTACGCCAAACCCTGCACCTCCATGCCTGGTAACTGCTTTATCCACCAGAGTGAGATTAACACTGACTGAACCAGAAGACCTGTCCTCCAGACCAGCACAGGCCCCAGTCCCAAGGCACCAACAAACAACTGTCGTGTGGTTTTGTATGTTATTCTGTTTTTGTTTTAATTATATATTTTTCACTTTTCTTTCCTTCTCTTTTCCCTTTCTTTTCTTTCTATTCTCCTCTTTTTTTCTTTCCCAATTGGAATTAGCCTCATACTTCCCGATTCAATTTTTGGTCAATTCTTATTATATAAATATTTTTTCTTTCTTTCCTGTTTTTTTTGTTTGTTTAATCAGGCAATTTACTTTATTTTTTTAATACCTGTTCTGTACCTCTGTCTTCTTTATTTTCCTCTCTCTGTCTCAGTATTAAGTCTAATAGTTTCTTTCCTTCTCGACCTGGTCTTTTTTATTCCACCCTGTCATTTCTCTCTTGTATAGGATAAGGCTTCTTCCCTGGCCACTTTTTCCTTCTTTCCAGAGTTACTTCAAAGAACAAATCACAGCATACCTGGGGGAAGGTCCAATCCACCAATACGAGCAGTGGGATAAAGCAACCAAAGATGCAACAACAGAGTCACACAACACACACCAAGAACACTTCCAGAAGTACCAGGTCCTGGATACTGTGTAACCTCTTTTTAATATAGCATTATTCATAGGTACAGGACTCATAACAAGCTATTAAAACACATAAAAGACAGAAAACTAGCCAAAATAACAAAAGAGAAGAATTCCCCTCAAAACAAATTCCAGGAAGAAAAGACAGCCAGAGAATTGCTCAAAACAGATATAAACAATGTATCTGAACAAGAATTTAGAATAATGATCATAAGGCTAAGAGCTGGGCGTGAAAAGAAGATAGCAGAGAATCAACTGCTGCAGAGATCAAGGACCTAAGAAATGGTAATGATGAGTTAAGAAGTGCTGTAAATGAGATGCAAAATAAACTAGATGCACTGACAGCAAGGATAGGAGAAGCAGAGGAGAGAACAGGTGAAATAGAAGCTAAAATGAAGGAAAATGATAAAGCTGAGAAAAAGAGGGAAAGGAAATTACTAGACCATGAGGGAAGAATTAGAGACCTAAGTGATTCAATGAAACGAAATAATATCGGTGTCATAGAAATTACAGAAGAAGAAGGAGAGAGAAAGAAACAGAAGGTTTATTTGAACAAATTATAGCTGAGAACTTCCTTCTGGGAAGGACACACACATCCAAATCAAGAGAGCACAGAGAACTCCCGTCAAAATAAACAAAAAAACAAAAAAAAAAAAACAGGTCAAAACCAGAACATATAATAGTGAAATTGGCAAAATGCAAAGATAAAGAGAGAATTCTGAAAGCAGCTAGAGACAAAAGGGCCTTAACAAACAAGGGTAGACACATAATGGTAGTAGCAGACCTGTCCACTGAAACTTGGCAGGCTAGAAAAGAATGGCAGGAAATATTCAATGTGCTGAATAGGAAAAATATATAGCGAAGAATCCTGTATCCACCAAGGCTGTCATTCAGAAGAGTTACAGGCTTTCCCAGACCAAAAAAAAAAAAAAAAAAAAAGAAACTAAAGGAGTTCAAGACCACTAAACTAGACTTGCAGGAGATCCTAAGGTGGACTCTGTGAGTGGAAAGTGGCAAAGACTACAAAGAACCCGAGGTATCACCACACGCATGAAACCTACAGATAACACAATGACACTAAATCCGTAACTTTCAATAATCACTCTGAACGTAAATGAACTAAATGCCCCAATCAAAAGACATAGGGTATCAGAATGGATTAAAAAAAAAAAAAAGCAAGATCCATCAATACGCTGCCTATAACAATCTCAATTTAGATCTGAGGACAACTGCAGATTGGAAGAGAGGGGATAGGGACCATCTATCACGCTACTGGATGTCAAATGAAAGCCGAAGTAGCTGAAGTAGACTTAAAAACAAAGACAATAACAAAAGATGAAGAAGGGTATTATATCATGATTAAGGGGTCTATCCATCAAGAAGAGCTAAAAATTGTTAATGTTTATGCCCCCAATGTGGAAACCCACATATATACATCAATTCATTACACACATAACTAAATGTATAGAGAACAATATTGTGATTGTAGGGGACTTTAATACTCCACTTATAGCAATGGACAGATCATCTATACAGAAAATCAACAAAGAAACCACAACTCTGAATGACACACTGGACCAAAAGGACTTGACAGATATATTCAGAACTTTTCATCCAAAAGCAGAATACACATTCTTCTCAAGTGTACATGGAATATTCTCCAAAATAGATCACATAATGGGTCACAAAACAGCCCTCCACAAATATAAAAGGAATGAGATCATACCATGCATATTTTCAGATCATAATGCTTTGAAACTTAAAATCAACCACAAGAAAAAATTTGGAAAGCCTCCAAAAAAATGGAGGTTACATAATATCCTACTAAAGAACGAACGGATCAACCAGGAAATTAAAGAAGAAATTAAAAAGTATATGGAAACAAATGAAAATGAAAACTTAACAGTCAAAACGCTTTGGGATGCAGCAAAGGCAGTCCTAAGAGGAAAATACAATGCAATCCAGACCTATTTCAAGAAGCAAAAAAGGTTCCAAATACAGAACCTAACCTTACACCTAAAGGAACTAGAAACACAGCATCAAAATACTCCAAGTCAGCAGAAGAGAAATAATAAAGATTGGAGCAGAAATAAACACTGTAGAACCCATTCCCCAAAGAGTAAAACATATCAATGAATCTAAGACCTGGTTTGTTGGGAGAAAAATAAAATTGATAAACCCCTAGCCAGACTTGTCAAAAAGAAAAGAAAGAGGACCCAAGTAGATACAACCACAAATGAAAGAGGAGACAGATCAAAACAAATAGCATGGAAACACAAAGAATTCTTAGAGAATACTATGAAAAACTATATGCCAACAAACTGAACAATATGGAAGAAATGGACAAATTCTTATACACCCACCAACCTAGCAAAAGTCAAACAGGAAAAAATAGAAAACTTGAACAGACCCATAACCAGCAAAGAAATTGAATCAGTTATCAAAAATCTCCCAACAAAAAATAGTCCTGGGCCAGAGGGTTCACAGGGGAATTCTACCAGACATTTAGAGCAGAGTTAATAATTATTCTTCTCAAGCTGTTCCAAAAAATAGAAATGGGAGGAAAGCTTCCAGACTCATTCTATGAAGTCAGCATTACCTTCATTCCCAAAGCAGAAAAAGATCCCACTAAAAAGGAGAATTACAGGACAATATTTCTGATGAACATGGCTTAAAAAATTCTCAACAAGAAACTAGCAAATCAAATTGAATTGTATATTAGAATTATTCACCATGGCTCTTTCAGAAGATGGCAGTGTAGGAGGATACCGGGCCCATGGTGTCCTGCTGACCACTTAGATTCCACCCACATCTGCCTAAATAACCCAGAAAACTGCCAGAATGGACTCTCCGGAGCCAAGTGTAGATGAGAGGCTGACAGAAGAGGACAGGAAGGGTGGAGAGGAGGTGTGCACTACACGGACTGGCGGGAGGGAGCCGGGGTGGTGGAGAGGCAGTCCGCCCGGCAAGGTGGAATCCCCAAGTTTGGCGTGCAAAAGTGGAGGGGCCGGACTGCCTGAGTTCTGACAGCCAGTGGGACTTAACATTTGGAATGTTATAAGTCGACAGCTCTGCCCCGAGAGCGGGAGGGCTAGAGGACAACAGGAAGGAGGGTTGTTGAGCCCCAGAGGACAGAGCTCAGCTTGGCGGGGAACAAAGGCACTGGGAAGCACCAACTCCCTCGCCCATCCCCCAGCCAAAATCCCAAAGGGAAACGGTTCCCATCAGGGAACTTGCTTGCACCGTGCAAACACCCAACGCTGTGCTTCTGCGAATCCATCCCTCCCACAGGTCTACCTCCCGCCCAGTGCCACAGGGTCCCTCCCAAAGCGGACCACTGAAGGCAAAGCGAGCTGAGTCTGCCCCTCCCACCCCTGTGCGCCTTGCGGATCCACCCCAGCTAATACGCCAGATCCCATGGAAGCAGCACCACAAGCCTGGCAGTGTGCAAGTAGCCCAGACAGGGGCCACACCATTACACAGTGAGTCCTGCACCTGGGAGAGGGGAAGATAAGGTAACACCAGCCTGACTATGGCTTCAGTGGTGGGCTGGGGGCAGACAACAGGTCTCACTGCAGCACCGCCCACCAACTCAAGTTACTCCAGACAGCACAGAGGAAGAGCCCTGCAGTTCCGCGCCACTCCAGGTACTATCCAAAATGACGGAACAGAAGACTTCTCCGCAAAAGAAACTCCAGGAAGTAGTGACAGCTAACGAACTGATCAAAAACGATTTAAGCAATATAACAGAAAAGAAATTTAAAATAAGTCATAAAATTAATTGCTGGGATTGAAAAAAATATAGAGGACAGCAGAGAATCTATTACTACAGAGATCAAGGGACTAAGAAACAGTCAGGAGGAGCTAAAAAATACTATAAATACTATAAATGAGCTGCAAAATAAATTGGAGGCCATGACAGCTCGCATTGAAGAGTCAGAGGAAAGAATAGGTGAATTAGAAGATAAAATTATGGAAAAAGAGGAAGCTGAGAAAAAGAGATAAAAAAATCCAGAAGTATGAGGGGAGAATTAGAGAACGAAGTGACACAATTAAACGCAATAATCTACGCATAATTGGGATTCCAGAGGAGGAAGAGAGAGGGAAAGGTGCTGAAGGTGTACTAGAAGAAATCATAGCTGAGAACTTCCCTGATCTGGGGAAGGAAAAAGGCAATGAAATCCAAGAGGCACAGAGAACTCCATTCAGACGTAACTTCAATCAATCTTCTGCACCATACATCATAGTGAAACTGGCAAAATACAAAGATAAAGAGAGAATTCTGAAAGCAGCTAGGGATAAACATCTCTAACATAAAAAGGGAGACTGATAAGACTCATGACAGATCTATCTACTGAAACTTGGCAGGCCAGAAAGGAATGGCAGGAAATCCTCAAAGTGATGAACAGAAAAAAAATGCAGCCGAGAATCTTTCATCCAGCAAGTTTTTCATTTAGAATAGGAGAGATAAAGGTGTGCCCAAACAAACAAAAACTGAAGGAATTCATCACCACTAAACCAGCCCTACAAGAGATCCTAAGGGGGATCCTGTGAGACAAAGTACCAGAGATATCACTGCAAGCATGAAAACTACAGACATCACAATGACTCTAAACCCATATCTTCCTATAATAACACTGAACGTAAATGGACTAAATGCTCCAACCAAAAGACAAAGGGTATCAGAAAGGATAAAAAAACCAAGACCCATCTATTTGCTGTCTACAAGAGACACATTTTGGACCTGAGGACACCTTCAGATTGAAAGTGAAGGGATGGAGAACTATCTATCATGCTACTGGAAGTCAAAAGAAAGCTGGAGTAGCTATACTTCTATCAGACAAACTAGACTTTCAATTAAAGGCTGTAACAAGAGATGAAGAAGGGCATTATATAATAATTATAGGTCTATCCATTAGGAAGAGCAACAATTATAAATGCCTATGCGCCGAAAATGGGAGCCCCCAGATATATAAAACGATTCATCATAAACATAAACAACCTTGTTGATAAGAATGTGGTAATTGCAGGGACTTTAATACTCCACTTACAACAATGGATAGATCATAGAGACACAGGATCAATAAAGAAACAAGGGCCCTGAATGATACATTGGATCAGATGGACTTGACAGATATATCTAGAACTCTGCATCCCAAAGCAACACAATATACTTTCTTCTTGAGTGCACATGGAACCTTCTCCAAGATAGATCACATACTGGGTCACAAAACAGCCCTTCATAAGTATACACGAATTAATATCATACCATGCACACTTTCAGGCCACAATGCTATGAAACTTGAAATCAACCACAGGAAAAAGTCTGGAAAACCTCCAAAAGCATGGAGGTTAAAGAACACCCTACTAAAGAATGAATGGGTCAACCAGGCAATTAGAGAAGAAATTAAAAAATACATGGAAACAAGTGAAAATGAAAATACAAAAATCCAAACGCTTTGGGATGCAGCAAAGGCAGTCCTGAGAGGAAAATATATTGTGATCCAGGCCTATCTCAAAAAACAAGAAAAATCCCAAATGCAAAATCTCACAGCACACCTAAAGGAAATAGAAGCAGAAGAGCAAAGACACTGCATACCCAGCAGAAGAAGAGAAACAAGAAGGATCAGAGCAGAAATAAACAATATAGAATCAAAAAAAAAAAAAAAAAAAAAAAAACAACTGTAGAGCAGATCAATAGAAACCAAGAGTTGGTTTTTTTGAAAACATAAACAAAACTGATAAACCTCTAGCCAGGCTTCTCAAAAAGTAAAAGGAGATGACCCAAATAGATAAAATCATGAATGAAAATGGAATTATTCCAACCAATCCCTCAGAGATACAAGCAATTATCAGGGAATACTATGAAAAATTATATGCCAACAAACTGGACAACCTGGAAGAAATGGACAAATTCCTAAAAACCCACACGCTTCCAAAACTCAATCAGGAGGAAATAGAAAGCTTCAACAGACCCATAACCAGCGAAGAAATTGAATCAGTCATCAAAAATCTCCCAACAAACAAGAGTCCAGGACCAGATGGCTTCCCAGGGGAGTTCTACCAGACGTTTAAAGCAGAGATAATACCTATCCTTCTCAAGCTATTCCAAAACATAGAAAGGGAAGGAAAACTCCCAGATTCATTCTATGAAGCCACTATTACCTTGATTCCTAAACCAGACAGAGACCCAGCAAACAAAGAGAACTACAGACCAATATCCCTGATGAATATGGATACAAAAATTCTCAATAAGATACTAGCAAATCGAATTCAACAGCATATAAAAAGAATTATTCACCATGATCAAGCCGGATCCATTCCTGGGCTGCAGGGCTGGTTCAACATTTGCATATCAATCTATGTGATACATCACATTAATAAAAGAAAAGATAAGAACCACATGATCCTGTCAATCGATGCAGAAAAAGCATTTGACAAAATTCAGAATCCTTTCCTAGTAAAAACCCTCGAGAAAGTCGGGATAGAAGGAACATACTTAAAGATCATAAAAGCCATTTATGAAAAGCCCACAGCTAACATCATCCTCAATGGGGAAAAACTGAGAGCTTTCTCCCTGAGATCAGGAACACGACAGGGATGTCCACTCTCACCACTGTTGTTTAACATAGTGTTGGAAGTGCTAGCATCAGCAATCAGACAACAAAAGGAAATCAAAGGCATCAAAATTGGCAAAGATGAAGTTAAGCTTTCACTTTTTGCAGCTGACATGATATTATACATGGAAAATCCGATAGACTCCACCAGAAGTCTGCTAGAACTGATACATGAATTCAGGAAAGTTGCAGGATATAACATCAATGTACAGAAATCACTTGCATTCTTATAAACTAATAATGAAGCAACAGAAAGACAAATAAAGAAACTGATCCCAGTCACAATTGCACCAAGAAGCATAAAATACCTAGGAATAAACCTAACCAAAGATGTAAAAGATCTGTATGCTGAAAAGTATAGAAAGCTTATGAAGGAAATTGAAGAAGACATAAAGAAATGGAAAAACATTCCCTGCTCATGGATTGGAAGAATAAATGTTGTTATAATGTCAATACTACCCATAGCTATCTCACATTCAATGCAATCCCAATCAAACTTGCACCAGCATTCTTCTCGAAGCTAGAACAAGTAATCCTAAAATTTGTATGGAACCACAAGAGGCCCCGAATAGCCAAAGTAATTTTGAAGAAGAAGACCAAAGCAGGTAGCATCACAATCCCAGAATGAATGAATGAATGAATTTATATAGTTTCAACTCTACTACAAAGCTGGAATCATCAAGACAGCATGGTATTGGCACAAAAACAGACACATAGACCAATGGAATAGAATTGAAACCCCAGAACTAGACCCACAAACGTATGGCCAACTAATCTTTGACAAAGCAGGAAAAAATATCCAATGGAAAAAAGACAGTCTCTTTAACAAATGGTGCTGGGAGAACTGGACAGCAACATGCAGAAGATTGAAACTAGACCACTTTCTCACACCATTCACAAAAACAAAGTCAAAATGGATGAAAGACCTGAATGTGAGACAGAAAACCATCAAAACTCTAGAGGAGAAAGCAGGAAAAGACCTCTCTGACCTTAGCCACAGCAATTTCTTACTTGACACATCCCCAAAGGCAAGGGAATTAAAAGTAAACATGAACTACTGGGACCTCAAGAAATAAAAAGCTTCTGCACAGCAAAGGAAACAATCAACAAAACTAAAAGGCAACCAACGGAATGGGAAAAGATATTTGCAAATGACATATCGGACAAAGGGCTAGTATCCAAAATCTATAAAGAGCTCACCAAACTTCACACCCGAAAAACAAACAACCCTGTGAAAAAATGGGCAGAAAACATGAATAGACACTTCTTTAAAGAAGACATCCAGATGGCCAACAGGCACATGAAAAGATGCTCAACATTGCTCCTCATCAGGGAAATACAAATCAAAACCACACTCAGATATCACCTCACGCCAGTCAGAGTGGCCAAAATGAACAAATCAGGAGACTATAGATGCTGGAGAGGATGTGGAGAAACGGGAACCCTCTTGCACTGTTGGTGGGAATGCAAACTGGTGCAGCCGCTCTGGAAAACAGTGTGGAGGTTCCTGAAAAAATAAAAAATAGACCTCCCCTATGACCCAGCAATAGCACTGCTAGGAATTTACCCAAGGGATACAGGCATACTGATGCATACGGGCACTTGTACCCCACTGTTTATAGCAGCACTCTCAATAATAGCCAAATTATGGAAAGAGCCTAAATGTCCATCAACCAACGAATGGATAAAGAAATTGTGGTTTATATACACAATGGAGTACTACATGGCAATGAGAAAGAATGAAATATGGCCTTTTGTAGCAACGTGAATGGAACTGAAGAGTGTGATGCTAAGTGAAATAAGTCATACGGAGTAAGACAGATGCCATATGTTTTCACTCTTATGTGGATCCTGAGAAACTTAACAGAAACCCATGGGGGAGGGGAAGGAAAAAAAAAGAAGTTATAGTGGGAGAGAACCAAAGCATAAGAGAATCTTCAAAACTGAGAACAAACTGAGGGTTGATGGGGGGTGGGAGGGAGGAGAGGGTGGGTGATGGGTATTGAGGAGGGCACATTTTGTGATGAGCACTGGGTGTTGTATGGAAACCAATTTGACAAATTTCATATTAAAAAAATACAAGTAAAAAAATCAAAATAATATTCACATTTGAAAACAATTTAGGGAGAAAATCTCATGGTTTTTGGCAGATTTGTACATCTTAAGAATTATTTTAGATGAAATATTAAAACTGAGACTTGGAAAAACCATAGAATGCTCATATGCTTGCTTAAATAAAGAAAAATTAAAGGAGATTTTTCTTGTGCCTATCCCCAACAGCAAGAACCTGTAGATTTATATAGTTTCAACTCTTAGAAAATTGGACTGTCAGGTATGCAAAAAGATAAATAAAGAACATGGAAAATGTTGCAAAACTAAAAAAAAAATATTCACCATGATTAAGTGGGAGTCATTCCTGGATTGGAGGGCTGGTTCAATATTCGTAAATGGATCAATGTGATACATCACATTAATAGAAGAAAGGATAAGAACCACATGATCCTGTCAATAGACGCAGAAAAAGCATTTGACAAAATATAGCACCCTTTCTTGATAAAAATCCTCAAGAAAGTTGGGATAGAAGGAACACACCTTAACATCAAAAAAGCCATATATGAAAGTCCCACAGCTAGTATCATCCTCCATGGGGAAAAACTGAAAGCTTCTCCCCTGAGATCAGGAATACGAGAAGATTATCCATTGTTACCACTGATGTTTAACATAATATTGGAAGCCCTAGCCTCAGCAATCAGACAACAAAATGAAATAAAAAGCATCCATATAGACAAGGAAGAACCCAAACTTTCACTCTCTGCAGGTGACATGATACTCTACATGGAAATCCTGAAAGATCACCAAAAACTGCTAGAACTGATATATGAATTCAGCAAAGTCACAGGATATAAAATCAATGTACAGAAATTGGTTGTACCTCAATACATCAATAATGAGTCAAGAGAAAAAGATATCAAGGAATTAATCCCATCTATAATTGCACCAAGAACCATAAAATACCTAGGAATAAACCTAGCCAAAAAGGTAAAAGATCTGTACACTGAAAACTATAGAATGCTTATGAAAAACTTGAAGAAGACACAAAGAAATGGAAAAACATTCCACACTCACGGATTAGAAGAACAAATGTTAAAATGTCAATACTACTCAAAACAATCTACACATTCAATGCAATCCCAATCAAAATAGCACCTGTACTCTTCACAGAGCTAGAACCGTCCTAAAATGTATATGGAACTATAAAAACCATGAAGAGTCAAAGTAATGTTGAAAAAGAAAACCAAATCTGGAGGCATCACAATCCCTAATTTTAGCCTGTACTACAAAGTTGTAATCATCAAGGCAGTATGGTATTGGCACAAAAACTGACACAAATACCAATGGAATAGAACAGAGAACCCAGAATTATACCCACAAATGTATGGCCAACTAATCTTCAAGAAAGCAGGAAAGAGTATCCAGTGGAAAAAATACAGTCTCTTTAGAAAATGGTGCCAGGAGAACTGGACAGCCACATGGACAGGAGAACTGGACAGCCACTTTCTTACAACATACCCCAAAATAAATTCAAAATGGATGAAAGACCTAAATGTGAGGCAGGAAACGATCATAACTATAGAGTAGAAAACAGGCAACAACGTCTTTGACCTCAGTCCCAGCAACTTCTTGCTTGACATGTCTCCAAAGGCAAGGGAAATAAGAGCAAAAATGAACTATTGGGACCTCATTAAGATACAAAGCTTCTGTACAGCAAAGGAAACAATCAACAAAGCTAAAAGGCAACCAAGAGAATAGGAGAAGATATTTGCAAATAACATATTGGATAAAGGGTTAGTATCCAAAATCTATAAAGAACTTATCAAACTCAACACCCGAAAAACAAATAATCCAGTGAAGAAATGGGCAGAAGACATGAATAGATACTTTTCCAAAGAAGACATCCAACAGACACATGAAAAGATGCTGAACATCACTTATTATCCGGGAAGTACAAATCAAAACCACAATGAGACAGCACCTCACACCGGTCAGAGAAGCTAAAATTAACAACTCAGGAAAAACAGATGTTGGTGCGGATATGGAGAAAGGGGAACCCTCTTATACTGTTGGTGGGAATGCAAACTGGTGCAGCTACTCTGGAAAACAGTATGGAGGTTCCTCAAAAAATTACAAATAGAATTACCCTCGACCCAGCAATACCACTACTAGGAATTTATCCAAAGGATACAGGAGTGCTGATCCGTAGAGCCACAGGTACCCCAATGTTTATAACAGCGCTTTTGACAATAGATAAATTATGGAAACAGCTCAAATGTCCACTCACTGTTGAATGGAGAAAGAAGGTGTGGTATATATATATATATATAATGGAATACTATTCAGTGATGCAAAAGAATGAAATCTTGCCATTTGCAACAATGTGGACAGAACTGAAGGGTATTACACTAAGTGAAGTAAGTCAGAGAAAGTCAGATATCAGGTTTTCACTCATATGCGGAGTTTGAGAAACTTAACAAAAAACCTTAGGGGGAAGGGAAGAAAAAATAAATTACAAAGAGAGAAGGCAAATGACAAGAGACTCTTAAATACAGAGAACAAACTGAGGGTTGATGGGGGTGGGGTTTGGGGGGATGCAGTGAAAATGGGTGATGGGAGTTGGGGAGGGCATTTGTGATGAACACACTTTTCTTTGGAAAAGTGATGAGAACTAGGTGTTGTATGTAAGTGATGAATCATGGGAATCTACTCCAGAAGCCAAGACTATACTGTATACACGTTATGTTAGCTAACTTGACAATAAATGATTTTTTAAAAATTTAAAAAGATTAAAATTAAATTAAAAATTAAAAGATGATGGCACATTAAATTTAGTATGGAACAGGTGAATAAGAAGAAAAGATGTCACACTTAAGATAAATTTGGTAGGGGCACGTGGGCAGCTCAGTCTGTCAAGCATCTGACTTTGGCTCAGGTCATGTTCTCACAGTTCATGGGTTTAAGCCCCGCATCGGGCTTTGTGCTGACAGCTCAGAGCCTGAAGCCTGCTTCAGATTCTGTGTCTCCCTCTCTCTTTCTGCCCCTCCCCTGCTCACACTGTCTTTCTCTGTCTCTGTCTCTCTTTCTAAAATAAACATTAAAGAAAAAAAGATAAATTTGGTAAAATCAACAGGACTTGCTACCAGATTGGACTTCTGTTCAAAAAAGAAAAAAAGGTGTTTTAGAATGACCATACTCTAACATGCATTCAATAAATGAACTTATACTCAAATCTTATGAAACACATTTTAAAATATAGTATCCTTTTTACGAGGTCAATGGCTGGTTTTAGGACAGTGAAGATTTGAGCCTGTCTTGAGGAAAGACATTCCTTTTGAAATTTTGTAGTCATATTGAGGCATGTAAATGACAAGGATTTCTTCCTGAATGTGTTAGAAAGTTCAGAATCAAATGTCTGGTCCAGTTAGCTACATGTCTTAGGTCTTTAAAAATGTGTATAGCCTTCATCTTAATTTTTTTACTTCTTATTTTCTTTTTGTTCCAATTGCTTCCCTCTCATAAAAAAATACCCTTAATGGGGTGCTTGGGTGGCTCAGTCAGTTAAGTGTCCAACTTTGGCTCAGGTCATGATCTTGCGGTTGGTGGGTTTGAGCCCCGCACTGGACTCTGTGTTAACAGCTCAGAGCCTGGAGCCTGATTCGGATTGTGTGTCTTCCCCTCTCTCTCTTTTAAAAATAAACATAAAAAAAAAAGTTAAAAAATATATCCTTGATAATAAATATATTTTGTAAGCTACTTTAACTTGGCTTTCGGAATAGATGAAAAATATAACATATCAATCAATGTCAATGCTCATTTGGCTCAATGAGCACAATGAAGAAATAAAGAAACTGAATGGTTTTCCAAAAGTATATTTTCACTTTTATGCAGTTACTCTATGGTTATAGCTAAATTTAATCATCAAATTAGATGCAAAAGTAAACATGTTTGTTTATATGTTGGTGTAGCTGTTTAATTGTTTCTATATAAATGATTTCACTGGGAATTTAAATCCACAGCTGGCAGAAAGAGCCATTATTAATCGTGATTTAGACAGACTCTAAGGATGTGGTACATATAATTATATAATATCTGATAATGATAATGCTACATTTTTTTAAGAAAACAAGTTTTTTTTCTGAGCCCTATTTGTAAAAACAAAAGACTATAAACTTACATAGTCTAGATAAAAAGATGCTTAAAGAACCACCTAATAACAGTATTTATGCCTACAAAATAAAAAGCATCTAGAAAAGGGACTAATTATTTTCCATATATATTGACAATTAAGCACCATCTCTTCTGGAAACCCTTCCATGGTTAACCCAAAACCACTTAGGTACTTTTTTTCATCTTCCTCTAATTCTATACACACAACACGAATAAAACAATTATCAGGGTATCTGGGTGGCTCAGCCGGTTGAGTGTCGTACTCATGATTTCACCTCAGGTCATGATCTCACGGTTGTGAGATCGAGCCCCACATTGGGCTCTGAGCTGGGTGTGGAGCTTGCTTAAGATTCTCTCTCTGCCCCTCCCCTCTCATGCACTCTCTTCTCTCTCTCTCTTCCTCCCTTATCCTTATTGTGTATTTGCTGTAGGGTATTCTGCTAGATTTGAATCACTTGTGAGCAGTGTTAACACATTTTCATCTGTGAATCACTAGCACTTCAAATTTAGGCGGCGGGGCGGCAAATGCTCATTGCTTCCTATATGTTCCAGTTACAGTATTAGGTGTTTTGCCTATATATTTACATTAATTACTGACAAAACTGTGGCTAAATATTCTGATCCCCTTTTTACAAATAAGAATAATGAGGCTGGATCATACAACCTGTACATGCCAATATCAAAGTCCATCACTTGTTAAATGACATGACAGCAGGGTTCTAGACCACAATGGCATCTGAAGTCTAGATTTATCATCTAAGAGAAATATCATTAAAATTATAAGAAAGAGATCTTTTTAAAAGCTGCTAGTTAGAGGAAGCTATCAATGAGCATCTGAACAGAGGTTGATAAGGAAACAAAGCTGGCCTGTGGACTCCTGGAGAGGCCATTTCCAGAAATGCCCACTTACATGGAGGGTAAGATCGGATTCAGATAACCTCACTCTCCTCAAGGCCACTGCAGAATGCTGGGCAATCTGGCATAAAAGCAGAATGTTCTTCATACTACGGTAAAGATTTGGGTGTATATATAGAACCACAATATATTTTTATATCGCCATATTATTACATATAAATGGATGAACAAGTATCACAAGTCATTAGAGTAAATCCTTAAATAGGAAACAATGAAATCAAAATAAACATTAACAACTGACCTAAAAGAAGATAAATAATATAGGTCAGAGATGAGTATATAAAAGTCAGAGACATTTATGAAGATACTAGAACCCCCATTTAAGGACAGGATGCTATGAAATAGAGACACTTAATAAAAATGAAAGCACTCATGAATATACATATTTAGGAGATTCTCATTTTCTCTCACTCTCTCCCATTCTCTTCCCCAAAGGAAACAGTTGGAAAAGAAGGCTTGTTGATAAAGAGAGGAAAAAACAATGAGATAAAAAATACTAGTGATAAGATACACAAAGGATGCAATCAACAGGTTCAATATTCAACAGTTAACGGTTAGAAAATGAGAACTGTGAAAAAGGAGGGGAAATAATTATGAAAAAAAACAAAGAGAATTTTCCAGTGCTTATTAAAGATAACTCCATAGTTAAAGGACTCGTTGTATACCCAGACAGTGAATTAAAAAAGACCCTCCTTGATGCACCCCGGATCACTATCAGAACACAATCAGAAAAGAAGATCCTAGAAACTTCTAGAGGTGTTGAGAAAGAGAATTATAGTAGACTTTCTCATCACAAATATTGAATACTATGAGGCAGCAGAACAATTATCTTAACACTTATAAGGAAAAAAAAATCTTTTCAACTTAGAATAATAAGCCAAGCAAAATATAAATCAAGTGTGAGAGTAGTAAAAAAAAAAAAAAATGCCTAAAAATGGAAAATCTTGGAAAATTTACCTCGCCCATATTGTATTAGGTTTCATAAAGATGGTTTTAGTAAATAAGTTAGCACATAAGAAAGGTACTAGTTTCTATCCAAAGAAAAATAAAAATGTCCAATATTGACATCTCTTCAGTAGGTCTGGAAAGCAGTCCAAATAAAAGGAACACACAAAGTACTCTGAAAGATGTACTTGAAGGAAAGAGACTTCAAGGATTATATGCATATCTTTAGAATTTATTAATATTCTCAGCTTAAAAAAGGAGTCAAAAGATACTTTTTATTCTGATGGTATAAGAAACACTTATATAATAGATTTTTACTCCTTGGAAAAGTAATAAATAGAAGATAAAACTAGTGATGTTTGTAGGGAGAGCAATAAATCTGGAGAAGTAAGCAAACTAGATCATTAAATATTATAGTTATACATCAAGACATTATTTCTAAAGTTGATATAACAAATATATTGGCTAAAATAATATGGATTATTTCAATTTATGGAAGTAACCATGGGAAGAACTAAAATGAGACATAAATCAAGGAGTAAAAAGTAGGAGGCTCAAGAAGTGGAAACAGATTTGAGGTGGGGTGGGACTTGTTTTTTATTTTTAACTCCTCTGCATATTTGACTTGTCAAACATGTATAAGTTAGATTTTTATTTAAAAAAAGATACATAAGTCAAAAACAAAAGTACAGGTGTAACATGGTGGAAATATGATGTATTTGTAATTACATATGTGAGCAGGTATACATGAATATATGGCCAGTTAATGTGCACTTGGAGTGTATTAAAACTTTACAAAGCTATTATTTATAAATATGTCTATATTTATATAGACCATAAATGGTGCAATGGTGAATAAAGAGAAGAAAAGTCACAGTGATGAGAAGTTAATAGGAAGTAGACTGTTGGCTTCACCCAAGTGAAGTATTTGCACAAACGCGCTCCTGGAGAAACAAAAACATGATACAATTACCTGCCATGGATCTTCATGATTACTTACAAACAGTCAAAGCCACATTTTATTGAATGCTCTGTATGAATGTGATACACACACACACACGTACACACACACACACATACACAACATGTGCTGTTGTCAAGTGAGTAAATGCAAACTCTGCATTTAGACTGGCTGGTTTTGAATCTCCACTTGACCATCTAACAGCAGCGAAAATTGGGCAAATGATTTAATGTCTCTGCCCAATGTCTTCTTTTGGAAAATGGGGACACTTAGGCTATTAGGATGATTAAATATGAAAAGGTACACAAAGTACATGTTATAAAGATTTTGTACATACAAATGTTTAATAAGCATTAAGCATTTTAATATTTACATATGTAATGAGTTTATTGTGTAAATATTTAACCAGGCATATGTTATAATAAACACATATTTGTGCATATAAAAAGACCACAAAGAAATGAACTGATAAATTAACTCTGCTTAGCTGATGGGGTCCTCAGTAATGGTTGTTTCCTCTTTATACTTTTCTGTAACAAATTTTCAACATGTACAGGCTTTAAACTTATAATAAAGACTATAAGTGTTAATTTCATTAATTGAAATGTAATCTTAAGGTACAATATGAGAAGTTTAGTGTGGCTGTTAGGAAGAATTTCCTGAGAGCTTTGAAATACTGGAAGAGTCTACTGGGTTTATGAGTGAAAAAAAAAAGTGGGGGAACCTGAAACCTTGTCACTTGTGTAAACCTATTTGAAGGGCAGAGAATAGATCTCAATTATCAAAGTCCTAAGGGAAGAAAAATGGTACTGTGACAATGTTCAAATAAACTTGTATTACCACAGTTGTGTTTTATAACAGACGTGTAAGAAGTAGGACTTAGAAAATGGGTGGGCTGTTTTTACAAGTTTTATTCTAGTCATTTAGTTTATAATATAGAAAAAAGTAAGTGAAGAATTGTTTCCTCACATTCAGTTCAATCTGGATATAGTACCAATCATGAATATGCAGAATTTATAAATTGTATACTCCTTAGCATGCAGCAGTAACTGAAGAAAACAAACAGGGGCTAATGACACAAGCCAGGGGCACTTCTGCAACTGGGTTTCTGGGTATTTTAAAAGCAATTAAAATGGCCCTTATTTCTAATTATTTCTGTGTTTGATATATTAGAAATAATAATGATTAAAATGTGAAAAGCAACTCAGGGTTAATGTATAGTTAAAAACCAAAAAGATAACCAGGTGAACTAACTTTAGTAGTTACACTCTGTCACTTTGCATTGGGAAAAAATAATAAAGCAAAGGCAATGACTAAAATTCAAGGTGGTTAAAGTCAATTAGTGGTTGTTAAATTTGTGAACCCCTGTGATACTAACATGGCTGGTCTCTTATCATCCTTGCATTTTGTAATAAGAATATTTGCTATCATTAATACTGTTGACATATCTAATAGGATTTGTTGATCTGGGAAGAGTAATATATTATACTCATATTTAACTTTTCAAGACTATACTCTAGGGGCTTCATTTGTACTTTATTTCGGAAAGTAGGAGAGTAGTAGTAGAAACATTCAAAAAATGCATTATGAGAACAGAATCAGATAGAAATGAGACTTTAAAGAAAATCACTACAATTTGGAAGTGTGTGTGTGTGTGTGTGTGTATGCACACACACACACATACATATACACACATTCATACATATAAACACAATGACAGTGAAGGGAAAGAGAGTAATGGCAACACTGAAGGTGTTTTTTAGGTAAGATTATCAGTCTTTGACTTTTTTTGTTCTTCATACATTCATAGCTACTAAATTTTCTGCAATGAGCACATTACTCAGAAACAACTATAGATAACATAAAAAGAACCATATAAAATGTTATCCATAATACAATCTATATAAAATATACTTAAGTAAACAATATAAATATAAATGTATATATAAATTTAGCACACACTGGTTAGAGTTTCTTACAGATAACAGAACTGCAGTATATAAACAACTTATAGTCTAAACTCTATGGCCTATATGCATGCAAAATAAACTGAAACTAAAAGCATATATTAAAAGCAACTGTTTTATGTTGTTAGAATTATTTTAACAAAATTGGTGAGGAATCTCAGCAACATATACATAATTTATCTATGTTTGAGTGATGATCTTTCATTATATATAAACCAGTTAAAAACAAAACCAGGTCACTCTTTTAAAATTATAATACATATTAAATCTCTAGGGTTGATATTTTCAGTTAAGTAAAATTTAAAAAGCAAAAAAAAACCCACTTACTTTGAAGATATTGTCACAATATTCCCAGTTTGGGAAAGGGAGAAGTCAGCAGCATCTTTCCCAACAATTGTAGCATTATACACCAAGTTTTTCAAGCTTGAATTTTTCAGTAGAATCTATATTGAAGAAGAGAGTATAAATAATATCATGAACTTTAGAAATATATAATTTAACACTTATTTTCATCAAAGCAAGTTATACATTTTAATCATGAAAATTTTCCTAACGTGGAGTTAGGGGAAGATGGCGGTGTGGGAGGACGCTGCACTCAGCGAGCGTCCTGCTGATCACTTATTTTCCACCTACACCTGCCTGAATAACCCAGAAAACCGCCAGAAGACTAGCAGAACGGAATCTCCAGAGCCAAGCTCAGACAAGAGGCCCACAGAAGAGGGTAGGAAGGGCAGCGAGGCGGTGAGCGCTCCATGGGCTGGCTGGAGGGAGCCGGGGCGGAGGGGCGGCCCGCTGGCCAAGCAGAGCCCCCGAGTCTGGCTTGCAAAAGCGGAGGGGCCGGACGGAGTGTGTTCTGACAGCAAGAGGGACTTAACATCTGGAAGGTTATAAGCTAACAACTCTGCTCAGAGAGCAGGAGGGCTGGGGGACTATGGGAGGGAGAGTTGTTGAGCCCCGGATGACAGAGCTCAGCTTGGCGGGGAACGAAGGCGCTTGCCAGCGCCATCTCCCTCGCCAATCCTCCAGCCAAAATCTCAAAGGGAACTGGTTCCTGCCAGGGAACTTGCTTGCACGGCACAAACACCCAACACTGTGCTTCTGCGGGTCCATCCCTCTGGCGGGTTTGACTCCCTCCTGGTGCCGCAGGGCCCCTCCCGAAGCGGATCTCCCAAACAAAAGCAAGCTGAGCCTGCCCCTCCCGCCCCTGTACACCTTGCCTATCCACCCCAGCTAATACGCCAGATCCCCAGCACCACAAGCCTGGCAGTGTGCAAGTAGCCCAGACGGGCCATGCCACCCCACAGTGAATCACGCCCCTAGGAGACGGGAAGAGAAGGCACACACCAGTCTGACTGTGGCCCCAGCAGTGGGCTGGGGGCAGACATCAGGTCTGACTGCGGCCCCGCCCACCAATGCAAGTTACTTAAGACAGCACAAGGGAAGTGCCCTGCAGTTCTGCACCACTCCAGGGACTAACCAAAATGACGAAACGGAAGAATTCCCCTCAAAAAGACATCCAGGAAATAACAGCGAATGAACTGATCAAAAATGATTTAAACAATATAACAGAAAGTGAATTTAGAATAATAGTCATAAAATTAATCGCTGGGCTTGAAAACAGTATATAGGACAGCAGAGAATCTCTTGCTACAGACATCAAGGGACTAAGGAACAGCCAGGAGGAGCTAAAAAATGCTATCAACGAGCTGCAAAATAAAATGGAGACAACAACGGCTAGGATTGAAGTGGCAGAGGAGAGAATAGGTGAACTAGATGATAAAATTTGGAAAAAGAAGAAGCTGAGAAAAAGAGAGATAAAAAAATCCAGGAGTACGAGGGGAAAATTAGAGAAATGAGTGATGCACTAAAGAGAAATAATATACGCATAACTGGTATTCCAGAGGAGGAAGAGAGAGGGAAAGGTGCTGAAGGTGCACTTGAAGAAATAATAGCTGAGAACTTCCCTGAACTGGGGAAGGAAAAAGGCATTGAAATCCAAGAGGCACAGAGACCTCCCTTCAGACGTAACTTGAATCAAACTTCTGCACGACATATCATAGTGAAACTAGCAAAATACAAGGATAAAGAGAAAATTCTGAAAGCAGCTAGGGATAAATGTGCTCTAACATATAAAGGGAGACCTATAAGACTCGTGACCGATCTCTCTACTGAAACTTGGCAGGCCAGAAAGGAATGGCAGGAGATCTTCAATGTGATGAACAGAGAAAATATGCAGCTGAGAATCCTTTATCCAACAAGTCTGTCATTTAGAATAGAAGGAGAGATAAAGGTCTTCCCAAACAAACTCTGAAGGAATTCATCACCACTAAACCAGCCCTAAAAGAGACCCTAAGGGGGATCCTGTGAGACAAAGTACCAGAGACATCTCTACAAGCATGAAACCTACAGACATCACAATGACTCTAAACCCAAATCTTTCTATAATAACACTGAAGGTAAATGGAATAAATGCACCAACCAAAAACAATACGGTATCAGAATGGATAAAAAAACAAGACCCATCTATTTGCTGTCTACAAGAGACTCATTTTAGACCTGAGGACACCTTCAGATTGAGAGTGAGGGGATGGAGAACTATTTATCATGCCACTGGAAGTCAAAAGAAAGCTGGAGTAGCCATACTTCTATCAGACAAACTAGACTTTCAATTAAAGGCTGTAACAAGCGATGAAGAAGGGCATTATATAATAATTATAGGTCTATCCATCAGGAAGAGCTAACAATTATAAATGTCTATGTGCCGAATACAGGAGCCCCCAAATATATAAAACAATTCATAACAAACATTGATAAGAATGTGGTAATTGCAGGGGACTTTAACACTCCCCTTACAACAATGGATAGATCATCTAGACACACGGTCAATAAAGAAACAAGGGCCCTGAATGATACATTGGATCAGATGGACTTGACAGATATATTTAGAACTCTGCATCCCAAAGCAACAGAATATACTTTCTTCTCGAGTGCACATGGAACATTCTCCAAGACAGATCACATACTGGGTCACAAAACAGCACTTCATAAGTATACAAGAATTGAGATCATACCATGCATACTTTCAGACCACAATGCTATGAAGCTTGAAATCAACCACAGGAAAAAGTCTGGAAAACATCCAAAAGCATGGAGGTTAAAGAACACCCTACTAAAGAATGAAGGGGTCAACCAGGCAATTAGAAAAGAAATTTAAAAATATATGGAAACAAATGAAAATGAAAATATAACAATCCAAACCCTTTGGATGCAGCGAAGGCAGTCCTGAGAGGAAAATACATTGCAATCCAGGCCTATCTCAAGAAACAAGAAAATTCCCAAATGCAAAATCTAACAGCACACCTAAAGGAAACAGAAGCAGAACAGCAAAGACACGCTAAACCCAGCAGAAGAAGAGAAATAATAAAGATCAGAGCAGAAATAAACAATATAGAACCTAAAAAAAACTGTAGAGCAGATCAACGAAACCAAGAGTTGGTTTTTTGAAAACATAAACAAAATTGATAAACCTGTAGCCAGGCTTCTCAAAAAGAAAAGGAAGATGACCCAAATAGATAAAATCATGAATGAAAATGGAATTATTACAACCAATCCCTCAGAGATACAAACAATTATCAGGGAATACTATGAAAAATTATATGCCAACAAACTGGACAACCTGGAAGAAATGGACAAATTCCTAAACACCCACACGCTTCCAAAACTCAATCAGGAGGAAATAGAAAGCTTCAACAGACCCATAACCAGCGAAGAAATTGAATCAGTCATCAAAAATCTCCCAACAAACAAGAGTCCAGGACCAGATGGCTTCCCAGGGGAGTTCTACCAGACGTTTAAAGCAGAGATAATACCTATCCTTCTCAAGCTATTCCAAAACATAGAAAGGGAAGGAAAACTTCCAGACTCATTCTATGAAGCCAGTATTACTTTGATTCCTAAACCAGACAGAGATCCAGTAAAAAAAAACTACAGGCCAATATCCCTGATGAATATCGATGCAAAAATTCTCAATAAGATACAAGCAAATCGAATTCAACAGCATATAAAAAGAATTATTCACCATGATCAAGCCGGATCCATTCCTGGGCTGCAGGGCTGGTTCAACATTTGCATATCAATCTATGTGATACATCACATGAATAAAAGAAAAGATAAGAACCATATGATCCTGTCAATCGATGCAGAAAAGGCCTTTGACAAAATTCAGTAACTTTCTTAATAAAAACCCTCGAGAAAGTCGGGATAGAAGGAACATACTTAAAGATCATAAAAGCCATTTATGAAAAGCCCACAGTTAACATCATCCTCAATGCAGAAAAACTGAGAGCTTTTTCCCTGAGATCAGGAACATGACAGGGATGTCCACTCTCACCGCTGTTGTTTAACATAGTGTTGGAAGTGCTAGCATCAGCAATCAGACAACAAAAGGAAATCAAAGGCATCAAAATTGGCAAAGATGAAGTTAAGCTTTCACTTTTTGCAGCTGACATGATATTATACATGGAAAATCCGATAGACTCCACCAAAAGTCTGCTAGAACTGATACATGAATTCAGCAAAGTTGCAGGATACAAAATCAATGTACAGAAATCAGTTGCATTCTTATACACTAAGGAAGCAACAGAAAGACAAATAAAGAAACTGATCCCAGTCACAATTGCACCAAGAAGCATAAAATACCTAGGAATAAACCTAATCAAAGATGTAAAAGATCTGTATGCTGAAAAGTATAGAAACCTTATGAAGGAAATTGAAGAAGATATAAAGAAATGGAAAAACATTCCGTGCTCATGGATTAGAAGAATAAATATTGTCAAAATGTCAATACTACCCAAAGCTATCTACACATTCAATGCAATCCCAATCAAACTTGCACCAGCATTCTTCTCGAGACTAGAACAAGCAATCCTAAAATTCATATGGAACCACAAAAGGCCCCGAATAGCCAAAGGAATTTTGAAGAAGAAGACCAAAGCAGGAGGCATCACAGTCCCAGACTTTAGCCTCTACTACAAAGCTGGAATCATCAAGACAGCATGGTATTGGCAAAAAAATAGACACACAGACCAATGGAATAAAATAGAAACCCCAGAAGTAGACCCACAAACGTATGGCCAACTCATCTTTGACAAAGCAGGAAAAAATATCCAATGGAAAAAAGAGTCTCTTTCACAAATGGTGCTGGGAGAACTGGACAGCAACATGCAGAAGATTGAAACTAGACCACTTTCTCACACCATTCACAAAAACAAACTCAAAATGGATAAAGGACCTGAATGTGAGACAGGAAACCATCCAAACCCTAGAGGAGAAAGCAGGAAAAGACCTCTCTGACCTCAGCTGTAGCAATGTCTTACTTGACACATCCCCAAAGGCAAGGGAATTAAAAGAAAAAATGAACTACTTGGACCTTATGAAGATAAAAAGCTTCTGTACAGCAAAGGAAACAACCAACAAAACTAAAAGGCAACCGCAGGAATGGGAAAAGATATCTGCAAATCACATATCAGACAAAGGGCTAGTATCCAAAATCTATAAAGAGCTCACCAAACTCCACACCCGAAAAACAAATAACCCAGTGAAGAAATGGGCAGAAAACATGAATAGACACTTCTCTAAAGAAGACATCCAGATAGCCAACAGGCACATGAAAAGATGCTCAACATCGCTCCTCATCAGGGAAATACAAATCAAAACCACACTCAGATATCACCTCTTGTCAGTCAGGTGATATCACGCCACCTAGGATTCCATGCAGGGGTGGTTAAATGGTAAATGGGGATAAGGGAAAGTTGTTCAAGGGAAGGAAAGAAAGCTTGGGAGCCTCAATTCCTCCTTTTCACTTTTTGTAAGAAAAGCTTATGTTTCACTAATTAATACTTACCTTCAACTGCTGTGCTTCTGTGTAAATTTTGTTTCAAAAAGGTGGGAAAAAAGTTCAAATGCATTAAAAAATGTCTCAGAAAATCACTGCACTCTACATTTTCTTTTCACTGATCCCTGTATTTTTTACTGGTTCCAGGATTCTATGTTTTTATTAGTGACATAAAGTTAGAGAAATAGATTTTCAATTATATTAGTAATTTCTTGAGATTATTCTTTACTTTGGAGTTGATGCATAGGGGTAAACTATGTCAAACATTCTCAGCAATTTCCAAATCAGTGATTTTCTTCCTTTTTTATTTTTTTTAATGTTTATTCATTTTTGAGAGAGAGAGAGAGAGAGAGAGAGAGAATGAGCGGAGGAGGGGCATAGAGAGAAGGAGACACAGAATCTGAAATAGGCTCCAGCATCTGAGCTGTCAGCACAGAGCCCAACGCCAGGCTCAAACTTGTGAACTGTGAGATCATGACCTGAGCTGAAGTCAGATGTTTAACAGACTGAGCCACCCAGGCACCCCTCAAATCAGTGATTTTCTTAAATGAAATTTAAAATTAAAGCTTGCTGTAACTGACAGTTTTTTTGCATTTATATTTAATTTTTGTTATCTTCAAGACATACTCTACATATGTGAAAAATAAGTTATATTTGCATAATTTCATTTGTAGTCTTTTTTTAATATTTATTTTTGAGAGGGGGAGACACAGAGTATGAGCAGGGGAGGGGCAGAGAGACAAAGGGAGACACACAATCTGAAGCAGGCTCCAGGCTCTGAGCTGTCAGCACAGAGCCTGATGTGGTGCTCGAACACACAAATGGTGAGATCATGACTCAGCTGAGGTCCAATGCTTAAATGACTGAGCTACCCAGGGACCCCAGTTTAATCTATAATCTTAAGATATGAACATTATTTCTAGTAAAGAGCTAAAGGTGGAAAGAAATGTTTCTATCTTAATATGCATTAATTTGATTTTTAGCATAATTCAAATTTATGTTTAAACGTTACCTAGTTACGTAAACTAGTTTTTAAAAATAGTGGCACATAAAAGGCATAAAGAAATAAAAACACATGGACAGAAGTAGAGAACTGGTAATAATACCTAACAGTAATAAATCACTGCTTAATCTAATTCAGACTCCTCCTAGCTTCTTCAGGCTTAATCAAAACATTTCTAACTCTTTAGAAATTTTATTTTGAAGTCAAAAGACCTCTCCAATATAATTACAGCTCTAGGTTTTGAAAGTCATTGCAGTGAAGGAATTATCAGAGTAAATACTGTTGAAAAAATGCTCTAAAGAGTTGTATGTCTTCTTTTCCTGACCAAAAAAGAAAAAAAAAATTGTGAAAAGGAATTTTATCTCATTGTTTAGTAACAAAAAATCAGAAGGGGCTTTCCTTACCCCAAACTGAGCCCTTTACACTTTGAGACAAGAACCTGAGTGTTTCCAGATTTTTATCTGAGTCCTTGCCAACTATCACTCATACTGTCACAGAGGCTACCTAGTTTTTTCAGAGGTTGCACTTACAAACCCAAAATCACCAAGATATATCTTCTGACGACCAAATACAGACAAGTTTTTTTTATCAAAAATATAAAATTACACCCTCCCAGCTAAATATGAAGAGAAAGACATAAAACAGCCTGAAAAAAAGGAATAAACATGATCTGACCAAAGAGGTAAAGTAATTTTTGTACAGAATAAGACTTTATCAGTGCATAGTGTCCTCAGAAAGGAATAAGAAGAGACCTACAAATCTGGTTGAAGATTTTATGAACACCAGTAGAAGGGACAATCTTATATAAATATAAGCTATTTAAAATTGTATCCTAGGGGTGCCCACGTGGCTTGGTCATTTGAGTGTCCAAGTCTTGATTTCGGCTCAGGTCAAGATGTCATGGTTTGTGAGTTCGAGACCTGCGTCGGGTTCTGAGCTGACAGTGTGGAGCCCACTTGGGATTCTCTCTCTTTCTCTCTCTCTCTGCCCCTCCACCCTCAAAATAAATAAATAAAACTTAAAAAAAAATTGTATCCTAGAAGATATTTCACAAGTGTAAATATGAAACAAACCGCTTGAAAAACAAAGGTCAATGATACTTGACAAGGTATTTCTCAAAGAGAACACTTGATAAATATGTACATATTTACATAGGTTTGTTATTATCACAGGACTTCAGATTTCATTTTTGACTTTTTTATGCAAAGTAAAAAATTCACTGTTAAACATTTAGCAGCTCCCACACACATAACATCCTTCAGTGGGAATTAGGTGGCCCTTGTCAGGAGCACTTTAGTATTTTCCTCTCTATATCCTCATTTGAACAAAATCCATCTGGGTCTGTAAACTCCCTTAAGGAACGCTAAGTACATTCACAACACAAATTTTCACTTATGGTGTCAGTCCCCTTGTACATGAAATGTGTCCCACGTATCCTGAGAAAATTTGCCCTTCAAAGTACCTTTCATTTTCCATCTCCGCAAACCCCATTCACCAAATGAATTAGAGTCATCATTTCATTGCAGGTGGTGATTACTATTAAGCAAAAATTGTCCCTTTCACTCTGCTATACCTTTGGCTTAAGAGGAGCAACATTAGCTAAGGCTTATCACATCATATCGATACTTGTGTTAATTTTGGGTTGCAAAAGAAATTACTAAAACCCCTGGGAAGTGTTTAACTCCACATATTTTGGCCCCAAATATATCCTTACCTGTCTTAGCACAGTGTCATGTAGAGTACAATAAAAGGGCACCACCTTCTTGGGGAGATACGTAGGGAGCCTTTCATACATGTAGACACAAAGCATGAGCATCAGGATTGGGTTAGGATCACAGATGTCAGTGGCCTAGTTTCAAAGAAGTGAAATATAAATTAGAGGATATACAGATAAAATATAGAAAAAGAGCTAAAGCATTATATCATTATTGTATTACTTTAAAACATTTTAAAATGTTACTAGTTGACAATGACACTGAATTGTAAACACAGTAAACAGATTATTGCTGTGAATCAGAAGAGCTTGACCTAGGTGTTAAGAGATGAATTAGATGTGTTCTAAGTATAACAATGACCTCACAGCCTCAAAGCCTCCACAAAAGCTAGTCAGAGGTCATAAAAATATCATGCACTAGAACTACTAATGTGACTAAGACACCATCCCTGATTTAAAGTACCATATATAGCAGTAAAAGAAAACTGGGAAGTAGACCAACTACTGAGGTAAAAGAAGGCAAGAGTTTCAAGCAAAAAGTTTAAGGGAGTAGGTAGCCCATGAGATGGCCCTGAAAAATGCTTGGAGTTTATAAAGGTTATGTTTGGGGTGCAGAAAATGATATATTCCATCAGTAAGGCAAAGAACTACAGTGCAGGTGTCTAGGGAAGTAGGGGGTTTGTTTGTTAAAGAAGTGTAATTTAAATCATGTGTAAGGTCTAAGGAGGGACAAGTAGCATGTGAAAAGACTAAAGAGCACCAGGGCCACACTGTGCAGAGTGTGGAAGCCAGGGTGAGGGCCTGGATTTCTCAACAAGGAATAACACAGGAGCAACAATTCAGGCAGATGCGGCGCGGCAGGGGGTTGGAAAATACTTTTCCCAGAACATACAAATTGTAATAAGTCAGAAAATGTAATTATATTGATAACCAAGATAAATTAGTGATGGTTGTTGGAACAGATTTGAGATAAAACCCAGAATTGCAAAGGAATAATAGCAGGGGCAATCAACACAGCCTGAATGTACACTGAATACAAAAAGGAGAGTCAGAAGTAGGAGGAAGGATTCTTCGTATCAGATCATGTAGTACCTACAATGTCCTTGGACAATGTGAAGGTGGTAGGAAAGAATTATTCATAACAAAAAAGTATTGAGAATGGTCTAAGGCAAAAATTCAAACACATAAAATACCACAGATAAAGAAGCAATTGTCAATGTACAGGGAGCCCTCTACACTTTCATAAAATAAAGACACACTATGATTTAATCACATGCATTCAAGTTAGTAACTGAAAATGATCCAGTCCGGGCTTGGAAATGCAACTAGTGTGGGAGTCAAGGAGACCTAATGCTGTTATGGGGGACTAATGCACTTGACTCTGAAGTTCAGCAGCAGTTACCAGCGAATAAGACAGCTCCTATGATCACCTCCTAGTCCATATCCCCAAATACGTTCTTTTCCCTCTTTGGAAGAAGAGAAGAGTGTTCTTTCTTGCTTTGTCAATAATCAGTAAGACTAACCAATAAAAGTTCCTGGGGAGGGGATATTAGTAAAAACTAAGGGAGGTGACCTACTTCTGCAGGGTAGAAAGCTGTTGGTGACCCTGATTTGAGGAAAACTGAGAAATACACCAAGACTCCAAAGTTTCTCATCCGTATTCTATGGTCTCACATTTCTTCATGAAAGACAACATTGGTCAATAGATGAAGGAAAATTATTTGAGATAGAAACAAACTAAAAAACTAAATACAGAATTTAATTCCCACAAAGTGAAAAATATGGTGCTGCTGGGCCCTTTGGAATGGGCCAGCCTATGAGTGTGATTCAAAGAGGGCTGTCTAGAGTGATGGGAAATGTGTTTGTTGGGGAAAGGGGAAGATTAGTGGCAGAACACTCCAGGCTCAAGTCTCAGGTCAATAAAAGCCTTTTGAACACTTTTTTTTAGTGATTACAGAATCAAATATATAGGTAGCAATACAGAATTATTCCCCAAAATTATCTTTGAAAAATATATAATGGGCTGAAAATGTAATAATTTGGTAATTAAAAAAAATACATTTATCTTAATGGAAAAAATACGTTTCATCATTAAGATATTAGACTGAGGGGCGCCTGGGTGGCGCAGTCGGTTAAGCGTCCGACTTCAGCCAGGTCACGATCTCGCGGTCCGTGAGTTCGAGCCCCGCGTCGGGCTCTGGGCTGATGGCTCAGAGCCTGGAGCCTGTTTCCGATTCTGTGTCTCCCTCTCTCTCTGCCCCTCCCCCCTTCATGCTCTGTCTCTCTCTGTCCCAAAAATAAATAAACGTTGAAAAAAAAAATAAAAAAATAAATAAAAAAATAAAAAAAAAAGATATTAGACTGAAAAAAAACAGAGAAAAGAACATCCTTACTTTCCTTATAATAAATTCCAATGAACATAATCTAAAGCAATTACACCTTAGCCAATCACAGGCTTGAAAATCCAAATGTTAAATAAGTTAGGTTTGTTTAAAACAAGATTTTTAGGTGAAATATCTTTCAAAGATATAATCATCACTTTCTCTATACAGGGCTAACCTAGAATAACTTTAACTGTATTGGTTCATTTCCTCCCTCCCCCCAATGATAGTATTTTCCAACTAGCTTCATAAAAGATGAAGAATTAAACAAAAAAGGTTATAATAGAGAAAAATGCTGGAGGAGAAATCTGGTAAACCTAATTCAAGTCCCGCTACGATACAGTGCCATGATCTTGATTAACAGGAGAATTTCAGTAGAAATTTGTGGTTATTAGTGCACATGCCTAAAACAAAGCCAGCAGGCTGAGAAGGGCTGAGCAAAAAGGAATCTCTAATAGCTTTACTGAGAAACTATCCTTATAATCTCCTAATGCCTGACTTTATCTAATGTAAAATGTTCAGTTTTTTTATTTTTAAAGCACTTTCACTCATTAATTCTGTTATTTAATGCTATAAGCATCCAAGTTGATAAAATCAAACAAAATTTTTAAGAGAAAAGTTAGAATATCTATTCAACATTAGCTCCCATCACTACTCAGTGAATTAGGTATACTACAACTTCTGTTAACTATCATATTTATTTTTTAGATCCATTTCTCTACATAACAGACTAAAATTACATTCTGTACTGAGTCCAAACAATTCACACCATATTTTTGCTTTAAATATAAAGCATGTCATAAAAGGGAGAATATGTAAATAATTGTTACATTCTAGCTAGCAGGATTCCATAACAGGACACAACACAGCCACAGAAACATAGCCAGCTGATTCCACACTTGCAAAGAACACAATAAATAAGAAACTTAAACAGTAATAAATATGTCCAGTGTTGAATTTCATTTGTCTTAAATGTGAACCAGTGCTAAGCATCAGCATTCATTCACTATGGTTAAGTTAATTTCATATTTTTAAATATTGCTATTTAATGTGGTTGGCAAATTCAGGCTGATAAAAAGTTAAGGAATAGGAACTGGTTGGTAAAAACTTGGTAATTTATCAGTTAGCTGTCAATTTCGCCATTCATCAAATTTTAGACACCTTCTCTACGTTTTTATGTATTAGATACTCACATTTTAAAATATGTTTTGGCTATACAATAAAATAAAACTTTTGAGACAACATACCTGAGGCAATAAAAAAACAAAGGAGAGAATTACAGTGTATGATGAACTATATTTTCAAAAACAAAAATATTTTCAGTTTCTTGTGAACCCATACCAAATTTTCAAGGGCCACCTTAAACATCAAATGCCCCATGCAACTCTTCTTGGTTCCTGTACCAGAATGATTCCTGTCCCTTTTGATTCCCATATCACATCTCTTCCATGTGTATTGTGCATTCACTATCTGTTTTGCATCAGCTCTTTCTCATATACTTGTCACTATTAATACAGCTTTGAAGGCATAACTGTGGTTTAATCATATCTGTACCTTTTGCAGGGCCTATCCAGTGTCTTTTGTGGAGGATATTCAATTTGTTTAATTGACAGAAATTGTAGTATTTTTGTTCTCTGAAACCAAAGTCTTTCATTGCAATTTATCTTTAAAGCTCTCTTATAAAAGAAAGCTCTGGTCAAATCCTACAATACAGTTTCTCTTTACAGCTACACCAATATAAAAGAATGTAAATGTCAGACCTGAAACAAAGTGAGTTTAACATGCAAGTAACTTTAGTACAAGGAAAAGCAAGCCATTATGAAATGTTATTTCTCCAGCAGGTATAAGGAACAACTTTATACCAAGCCATATGTGGGCACTGGCATCATCAATCTCTCTTGCATCATGGAACGGAAAACTCCAGAGTTACTTGTAATGGTCTTTCTTCTGTGCCCATCTTTTGTGACTGTTAACAAGAACTAGCAAATCTCAAATGTCTCCTATATCAGCTTATTATTTTAAGTTTCCATTTAAATGTCATGAGTAGAGAAAACACTTTCCACCTTGACTAAATGAAATTATATTTTGATTGTTCTGTGTTCCCTATCTCCAGTCCCTCTCCCATCAAGTCCATTCCAACCATAGTTATGAAAGCAAATATCTTTATGCCCATAATACCCCATCGTAAACTTCTGACTTTTTATGCTGACATCCAATATCCCAATATATACCTATATTGATTTTTTCTAATCCCAAATTTCAACTAAGGAATCTATTCACAGAATTTCCTTAATGTATGTCAAATATTCCATTCGACATTCTGTTTATGTTGTTTCCTCTGAGTAAACTCCTTCCTCTCTTACCACTACCAATCCAGATCCAATCCACCCTTCAAGAACCCAAATAAGCACTGCCTTCTCCACATAGTCTTTGATGGATCAGTCTAGATCATACTGATCTCTTCCTTATCTGAATTCTACACTTTATTTTTTTCATTTTATGACAATTACATGAGTAGAATGTTATTTATCATTTAATATGTATATATCTAGATTATCCAATGACTTTGTACATTCTTCAAAGTAAAAAATCATTTATTATACTATCTTATCACTCTAACAAAGAGCTTAAAAATAGTAAGCATATAATGGTTTTGATTACTGATAATGAGAACTTGATGTAAAAAGCCAGATGGAATTAGAACTTGGAGATCCAAAAGTAGTAATATATATTGCCACTGCGATCTCTACATGAATATTTATTTTAAAAGCAAAGTGAAAGTTTTTTTAGCTAAATTAATAAATGATAATGCATCTATATTCAAACAACTTTGCTCCTTTAATTAATTCTTAGAGCTTAAGTAGTGTTACTAAATCACTCAAGTTCAGTCTTAGGGTTTAAGAAAACTGGAGCTATCTTTAGAGCTACCTTCTTATCACACACAGCTGGATATACATTAATTATATAGATTTCAAAATATCCAGTAGATTTTTGTGAAGTCATATTTCAAATTCCACATTTCAGCAAGATCTTACAAAATATGAGAACAGGGAGTCAACTAACACTTTCCCAAAGAAAACATATAAATGGCCAATAGGTACATGAAAAGGTGTTCAACATAACTAACCATGAGGGAAATATAAATCAAAACCACAAGGAGATATTACCTCACACCTGTTAAAATAACTATTATCAAAAAAGAGGAGAGGTGTCATCAGGGAAATACAAATCAAAACCACACTCAGATATCACCTCACGCCAGTCAGAGTGGCCAAAATGAACAAATCAGGAGACTATAGATGCTGGAGAGGATGTGGAGAAATGGGAACCCTCTTGCACTGTTGGTGGGAATGCAAATTGGTGCAGCCACTCTGGAAAAGTGTGGAGGTTCCTCCAAAAATTAAAAATAGACCTACCCTATGACCCAGCAGTAGCACTGCTAGGAATTTACCCAAGGGATACAGGAGTACTGATGCATGGGGCACTTGTACCCCAATGTTTATAGCAGCACTCTCAACGATAGCCAAATTGTGGAAAGAGCCTAAATGTCCATCAACTGATGAATGGATCAAGAAATTGTGGTTTATATACACAATGGAGTACTACGTGGCAATGAGAAAGAATGAAATATGGCCTTTTGTAGCAACGTGGATGGAACTGGAGAGTGTGATGCTAAGTGAAATAAGCCATACACAGAAAGACAGATACCATATGCTTTCACCCTTATGTGGATCCTGAGAAACTTAACAGAAACCCATGGGGGAGGCGAAGGGAAAAAAAAAAAAGAGGTTAGAGTGGGAGAGAGCCAAAGCATAAGAGACTCTTAAAAACTGAGAACAAACTGAGGGTTGATGGGGGGTGGGAGGGAGGGGAGGGTAGGTGACGGGCATTGAAGAGGGCATCTTTTGGGATGAGCACTGGGTGTTGTATGGAAACCAATTTGACAATAAATTTCATATATTAAATATATATATATATATATATATATATATATATATATATATATATATATAAAGAGAGGTGAAGCAGTGGCAAGGATATGGAAAAAGGGGAATCTTTGCACACTGTTGATGGAAATGTGCCTTGTTATATAGCCATTATGGAAAACCGTATGGGGGTCCTCTAAAAAATTAAAAACAGACCTACCATATGGTCCAGCAACCTTATTTCTGGGTATATATCTAAAGGAAATGAAATCAGCATCTCAGAGATATTTGCACACCCATGTTCAATTGCAGCATTATTCATAATATCAAAGATCTGGAACAACCTGTCTGTCGATGGATGAATAGATAAAGAAAATATGGTATATACACACAATGGAATAGTCATAAAAAAGAAATCCTGGGGCGCCTGGGTGGCGCAGTCGGTTAAGCGTCCAACTTCAGCCAGGTCACGATCTCACGGTCTGTGAGTTCGAGCCCCGCGTCAGGCTCTGGGCTGATGGCTCGGAGCCTGGAGCCTGTTTCCGATTCTGTGTCTCCCTCTTTCTCTGCCCCTCCCCCGTTCATGCTCTGTCTCTGTCTGTCCCAAAAATAAATAAAAACGTTGAAAAAAAATTAAAAAAAAAAAAAAAAAGAAATCCTGTCATTTGTGACAACATGGATGAAATGGGAGGACATTATGCTCAGTAAAATAAGCCAGACACTGTAAGGCAAGTATTTTTTTTTTTATTTCAATTGTATGTGGAATCCAAAAAAGTCAAATCCATGGAACCTGAGAGTAGAATGGTGGTTGCCACCAGAGGGAGATGGGGGAAATGGGGAGATGTTGGATCTTAAGTGTTCTCACCACACACACATACACACAAAATGGTAAGTATGTGAGGGGATAGATGTGTTAATTAACTCAATTGTGGTAATCATTTCACATTGTATATTAAATCATCACATTGTACACCTACAAAAATCACATTTTATAAACTAAAAATATACAATTTTTATTTTCTAATCATACGTAATAAGACTAGAAAATAATATGAAAAGAAGAAACTCAGACTTACGGAATGTGTGATATAAAGGCACCCACCTGTATGTCAATGTCAAAGCCAATTTCACGAAGTACATTCACAATGATCAGGCAGTTGTGCAGATACTGTTCAGAACTTTTTGGTTGTGTATACATATGTATAAGATGTGATTCAATCTTGAAAAGACAACAATCAAATCTTTAGTAATAGAATAAAAATTACTGCTTTTTAACTGTTCTCTTTACTGTAGCAAAGAATCATTTATTTTTTTTTATTTTTTAAAATATTTTTAAGATTTTTGAGAAAGAGAGACAGAGTGCAAGTGGGGAAGGAGGAGAGGGAAAGGGAGAGAGAGAGACAGAGACAGAGACAGAGACAGAATCTGAAACAGACTCCAGGCTCTGAGCTATCAGCCCAGAGCCCGATGTAGGGCTTTAACCCATGGACTGTGTTATCATGACTTGAGCTGAAGTCGGATGCTTAAATGACTGAGCCACCTAGGTGCCCCTACCAAAGAATCATTTAAATATTAACATCTGGAAGTAGATTATCACAATCAAAATAACAGAATAAACAAAAATAGAATGCTAGCCATTCATATTCAGGTGTGACTTTTTAAATGTTTAAAATACATTTAAAAGAATCAGCTTACAGACAATACTTTGAATTTTAATTACTAAGTTCTTTCAAATAATAAATACCATTCTGCATAAAAATGACTCTTACCAAAAATGGACAATAGGCTCCCAATTGTGTTGCAAAAACGAGGCCATCTAAAAGGTCCTGGTCAAAATTTACTATCCATCTCTCAGAGGGAATAACTCCTGTCACAATAAAGACAGAGAGTAAATATAACATTAGTTTTGCTTTTCTAGAAAGATAACTTATGGTACTGTCTAAATGTATTCTGATCTTATCACTGTATAATGCAGAATATATTTAAAATTGACAGACATTAGAGAAAAAAAATGCTTTCAAAATCATTCACACTATGGAGATATTTAGTGGACAGTTCAAACATAAAGGAAAAGAGAACATGTGCCTGGCTTTATTTCTCTGGTTTTCAAGGAATCACAGTCCTTGAGAGATTTTCTTCCAAAGTGACACACAAAAGAAGAGGGAAATAATCTGGAATTTTCTATTCCTTCAAAAGGAAAATGGACTGATGAAAAAAAGAAAAATGGGAAAAGTGGGGGAAAAAAGCATAAGTGCTATCTTATTAAAATTTGAGCAACAGTAAGAAAAATTGCCTTTGCTTGAAAAAGAAAAAAATACTATTTTGCAAATAAAGGCAAAATATAAAACTCAGAAGCTTAATACATGAAATATATCTGTAGGGTTTTATAAGCAACTGAAAACTGGTTTCTTCATTTTTATTTTGTTGTTTTTTATTTTTTAGATATGGAGAGAGAGCTAGCAGGGGAGAGGGGCAGAGGAAGAGAGACAGAGAGAGAGAATCTTAAGCAGGCTCCACACTCAGCATGGAGGCCAACGTGGGGCTCAATCCCATGACGCTGGGATCATAACTTGAGCTGAAATCAAGAGTTAGATGCTCAACTGACTGTGCCACTCAGGCACCCCTGGTCCCTTTATTTCTAATTGAAGAACTCTGAAGAATATATTACCATGCAGCAATGTAAGAACATTCCAGTATTTCAACATTAGTCATTCTCTTGAGTACCCTAGCATTCAAATGTTTGATCAATGATCATCAACATGGGGAAGGCGACTCAGAAGGCATGAGGTTTCCTGTAACTGTAAAGTGTAGGTGCCAGTTTCCCTAACTGTTGAAGAAATTAATCCAGATTTGGTAGTATGTGGAAAGGGTTGGAGATTTATGGCTTAAAGAAACCAGAATTTATCTATAAAAGTTAATAGAAGATGGAGGGGTAATAAAAGGAATGGGTCAGTTATAGAGATGACTGCTACACTGAGACTAAAACCAAAGTGAAAATATCTAGATATGTGGTAAATATCTTAAAGATTGTCCTATATTAGGGAGGAAAAAAGGGTGACATAAACATCAGAAAGTTTTGCTATGTTGAATGAGACATTGCCTTTTTTCTAAAAAGTTTCCAAAAGGTACTGGACAAACTAGACATTAAAACAAAGAATGTAACAAGAGACAAATAAGGATACTATATAAGAATAAGGGAAGCAATAAAAAAATAAAACAATTGTAAATATTTATGCACCCAACACAAAAGCACCCAAATACATAAAACAGTTTAATAATAAACATAAAGGAATGGATCAATAATACAATAATAGTAAGGGACTTTAGTACCCCACTTATATCAATGAACACATCATTGTGTTACATAGGTTACAAGAGTAGCTCAATATTTGCAAATCAATATGATACATCACATCAATAAGATAAAGGATAAGAACCGTATGATCATTTCAATAAATGCAGAAAAAGCATTTGACAAAGAACAATATCCATTCATGATAAAACCCTTAACAAAACAGGTTTAGAGGAAACATACCTCAACCTAATAGAGGCCATCTTTGAAAAACGCACTGCTAACATGATCCTTAAAAGGGAAACACTGAGAACTTTTCCTCTATGGATGAGAACAAGACAGCTATATCCACTCTCACTACTTCTCTTTTTAAAAAAAATGTTTATTTATTTATTTTTGAGGGGAGCACACATGTAGGGGAGGGGCAGAGAGAGAAGGAGAGAGAATCCCAAGCAGGCTCCACACTGTCAGCACAGAGCCTGACACAGGGCTAATTTCAAGAACCATGAGATCAGGACCTGAGATGAAATGAAGAGTTGGATGCTTAACCGAATGAGCCACCCAGAAGCCCCACTCTAACTACTTCTATCCCATAGTACTGTAAGTCCTAGCCACAGCAATCAGACAACAAAAACAAATAAAAAGCATCCAAATCAGTAAGGAAGATGTTAAACTTTCACTATTTGCAGATGACATGATACTATATATAGAAAACCCAAAAGACTCCATGAAAAAAAACAGCTAGAATTGATAAATGAATTCAGTTAAGTTGCAGGACATAAAATCAATCTACATAAATATGTTGCATTTCTATACACCAATAATGAAGCAGCAGAAAGAGAAATTAAGGAATCAGCCTTATTTACAAGTACACAAAAACCAGTAAGATACCCATGAAGAAGTCTATCCAAAGAGGTGAAAGGCCTATACTATAAAATAGTGATGAATGATATTGAAGATGACATTAGGAAATGGAAAGACATTCCATGCTCAAGGATTGGAAGTAAAAATATTATTAAGATGTCTATACTATCCAAAGTAATCTACACATTCAAATCAATCCTAATGAACATACCAACAGCATTGATCACAGCACTAGAAAAAACAATCCTAAAATTTATATGGAACCACAAAAGACCCCAAATAGCCAAAGCAACCTTGAAAAAGAATAGCACATCTAGAGGCATCACAATTCCGGACTTCAAGTTATATTACAAAGCAGTAGTGATCAAAACAGTATGGTACGAGCACACACACACAAAAAAGATACATATATCAAAAGAACAAAATAGGAAATCCAGAAATAAACCTACAACTGTTTGGTCAAGTAATCTTTGACCAAGCAGCAAAGAACATCTAATGAGAAAAGGATAGTTTCTTCAACAAATGGTGCTGGGAAAACTGGACAGCAACATGGAAAAGAAAGAAACTGGACTACTTTCTTATACCATACACAAAAATAAATTCAAAATGGATGAAAGACTTTAATGTGAGACCTGAAACCATAAAAACCTTCGAAGAGAACACAGGCAGTAACCTCTTTGACATTGGCCGTAGCAACTTTTTCCTAGATATGTCTCCTGAGGCAAGGGAAACAAAAGCAAAAACAAACTTGGGACTGCATCAAAATAAAAAACTTTCTGCACAGCAAAGGAAAGAATAAACAAAACTAAAAGGCAGCCTACAGAATGGGAGAAAATATGTGCAAATGATAATTGGAAAGGATTAGTATCTAAAATATATAAAGAACATATACAACTCAACACCCAAAAACTAATTCAATTAAAAATGGGCAGAAGACATAATAGATATTTCTCAAAAGAAGACATACAGATGGCCAAAAGACACATGAAAAGATGTTCATCATCACTTACCATGAGGGAAATACAATCAAAATTACAATGAGGTATTACCTTACACCTGTTAGAATGGCTAAAATCACACAACACAAGAAACAGTAGGTGTTGGCGATCGTGTGGAAAAAAAAGAACCCTCGTGCATTATTGGTGGGAACGCAAACTGGGGCGGCCACTGTGGAAAACAACATGGAGGTCCCTCAAAAAGTTAAAAACTGGACTACCCTATGATCCAGTAATGGCACTACTGGGTATTTACCCAAAGAATACAAAAACAATAATTCAAAGTGATGCATGCACCCCTACATTTATAGCAGCTTTATTTGCAATAGCCAAGATATGGAAGCAGTCCAAGTGTCCACCAACTGATGAATGTATAAAGAAGATGTGATATATAGAATATTACCCAGCCTAAAAAAAGAATGAAATCTTGCCATTTGCAACACTGTGGATGGAGTTAGTGAGTATTATGCTGAGCAAAATGGGTCAGAGAGGATTGGTTGCCATGTAATTTCATTCATGTGTAGAATGTGAAAAACAAAACAAATGAGCAAAGAGAAAAGAGAGAGAGAGAGAGAAACCAAGAGACAGACTCTTGATTACAGAGAACAAATTGGTGGTTGCTGGGGGAGTGAGGGTGGGGAGGTAGGTTGAGTAGTTGATGGGGATTAAGGAGTGCACTTGTCTTGATGAGCACCAGGTGATGTACTTAGTTGTTGAATCACTATGTTGTACATCTGAAGCTAGTATAGCACTGTATATTAACTAATTGGGATTAAAACTAAGAACTTGAAAAGAAAACAAAAGCAACAAACAAGTATTCCAAATGGCTTAAATTCTTAAAGGTCTGAGATGATGTCTTATCTGAAATCAAGGGGAAACACTGGCAGTCTTCACAAATACCCTCAAATTCCTTGACTCTCACTTTCTGTGAAGAAGAAACTATGGTAAGATATGTTCATGATATGTATATTAACTTCACAAAACAAGATTGCTTTACATCTGGAACTGGAAGACAGATTACCCGGGAGCAACAGATGTCCTAGATACTTCACAAAAACAGTGCCTGGTATGTTTTCATCTGAGATGCTACAACATTAAACAGTTGATCAATTGGAGTTCTATAGCATATTATTGCAAAATCAGTCTATCAAAGATCACTAGAAATTTTCAACTAGTACATAGCAAACAACATTTTCTGTTATATATTTCAAAGTATTTTTTCCTGATAAAAACCTATAAATAACTGTGTATCTGATATAAGATGTGAGACAAGGTAATGAGTTTAAAATGCCCATTTCTGGTTGACTGAATATTTATAACCTAAATGTGCTTCTCTTAATGTATATGGACCACCTATGGCTTTTAATAAAAGCAAAGGGTCTCATTTTTTAAAAATTGGAAGCAATTCTAACTTTAATCTGAAAAAGACAATTTACTAGGCTTTCAAGTTGATAGTGAATCAGTCATGAAGTATTTGATATGGACCACGTCCTCTAAATATCCCAATGTCATCTTGTATCAATATTAGAGAAGAGACAGAAATTACTCTAAAGGGATTTAACATCTTGAGGATAGATCACACCCATAACAGGAAAACAACTCATGAAAAATCTCCTAACTAGAAGCCAATAGATTACAATATAGCAAAAACTGTTACACTGTTACTTCCAACTCCACCAACTGCAATCAGCACCAAAGGACTCATTATGACCTTCCTCTTTTCCTTATTTCTTTTTTTTTTTTTTAATTTTTAAAGTTAATTTATTTATTTCCAGAGAGACAGAGACAGCATGAGTGGGGGAGGCACAGAGAGAGAGGGAGAGAGAGAATCCCAAGCAGGCTCCATGCTGCCAGCACAGAGCCCAACACAGGGTTCGAACCCATGAAGCAGCAAGATCATGACCTGAGCCAAAACCAGGAGTTGGACGCTTAACCCAATGAGCCACCCAGGCAGCCCCCCTTCCTTATTCCTAACTTCACTCTTCAAGAGTGAAAAACCTGGCTTTTGTTACTGACAACATATTTACTTATTTGTTCAACTCTAGTATAAATATAATTTTGGAATTGCAAACCCATACTCTTGCAAGAAAGCAGAGTATCATGTGCATGTACAGATCTTTTTGTCTTTAGTTCTAGAGTATGCAGTTGTGATATTGCTTTCAAAAGACAATTTAGTCAGCACCTTTCTTCTCCATTATATTCAACGAGGTTGTCAAACATTTGTAATGCAGCTAGATTCATTTGATACAGTCTGCATTCAATCCTGGATTACTTCTATGTCTTGGCTGATTAAAAAACAAAACAAAAAAACTACATGCACTAACATTCATTCTTAGTAGTGTACACTTCTAGGATTTTGAGGGATGTGTTGTCACGTATTTACCACATTTCCATACAGAAAAGTTTCATCCCCCAAATTCTCAAGTACATTTTAGGGTCAACTTATTGATACCTACTAAAAAAAGTGAGGTAGGATTTTCACTAGGGTTACATTGAATCTATAGATCAATTTGGCAAAGCCGACAAAAATTATCTTAATATTGTGTCTTCCAGTTCTATGTGCATGGTATATTTCTCTATTTATTTAGTCCTTTTACTTTCCTCACTATTTTTTAACGTTCAGTATATATATTCTGCATATATTTCACTGAATTCATATTTAAGTATTTTATTACACACACACACACACACACACACACACACACAGAGAGAGACAGAGAGAGAGAGAGAGAGAGAGAGAGAGAGAGAGTTTTTATTTAAATTCTAGCTAGTTAACATATAATGTAATACTGTTTTCAGGAGTTGAATTTAGCGATTCATCATTTACATATAACACCCAGTGCTTATATTTTTTTATTGCAAATTCCAACTGTTCGCTGCCACTATATAGAAACAATTTATTTTTATATACTGATTATATATGCATCCTACAACCATGGCAAACTGTACTGATCCTAGGAGTTTTCTTATAGATTCTTTGGGATTTTCTACTTGACTGTCATATTGAATTTCAGCCCCTTTCCCAGGGGTAGAGGTGGTTTGTTGTTGGTAGTGTTATTATTATTTTTCATTTCTTTTTTCAGCTCCAGTGAGATTTCACCATGTGTGCATGTGTGGTCCTTCTGCCCATAGATTACTGTTTTTGTTCTATAGGGAACAGAGGCATTGGGTGAATTGCATGCCCCTCCCCCAGGTCTATGCCAAGAGGGATACATTCTCTAGACTCACTCCATAGTCAATTCCCTGAGCAACCAGTGAGGTTTGTGGAGTAAAACCCTGCAAGAAGATGCAGACTCTCCCTAATGCTGGGGCCCCTAGGGACTTCATGCTCTCTCAGGACTGTACTCTTGGTCTCTACCAATTCACCAACCATCCTAACTCATCTCTTATCAGTGCCTAGCTGTCTCTACTACAAGTAGACAATTGTTATCATGCCATTTCTTCCTGTAAACACCTCCTCCTTGAACTTTAGGCTACTTTGTTGCCCTACAACCTTAGCTTCCTAAGGGAGCTTAAAACATTTGGGAATTTGCTATTTGTATGTTTTTGGCTGATGTTCTGTATATGTTTTTGCTGTTATTTTAAGGATGGAACGAAAGTCTTCCCAGTCTTCTACCTCCCTGAGTGGAAAAACAGTGGCACCTATTTTTCTTCAACCCATTACAACTTTGGAACTGCTTTGTTATTACTTCTTAAGCAGCACTTGGCATGCATTTTTGCTGTTCAAACATGGCTGTCTGTGTGAACAGGATGGCAATAATCCTCCGGAACAGTGTTGAAAAGAAGTAAGAACCACACTTTCTTAATCTGATCCCACACCTGTAGCCTGTCATTCATACACAAGGCTGCTACCATGCCCCTACCACAGCTTACCACAGGTTGAGGTATATCAAGGATTTATCGGCTTTTTTAGTTTGCTGTTAATTCTGTTGATCTAGGCTATTCTCTCTACTATAATCCAAGATTTTGCTACTCAAAGTGTGCTATGTGAATCAGCAGCAACTTCATGAAATGGAACCTTGTCACAAAAGCAGAATTTCAGGCCCCACACAAAAACTCCTAAAACATAAAAAGTTTAGCAAAAACTCCAAGTGAGTTATATTCATATTACCACCTGAGAAGTGTTGGTCTAGGGTTGTTTTTTAGAGAGAGAAGGAGCAAGTGCATCTAGTCCTCCTTTATCAGGAAAGAGAAAATTCAGAAATTTTCTTTTTTAACAGGCAAAGACGTTATTTAAGACTACTGTAAAGGGGGAGAGATATGGAACTCTAATAAGGACTGGAGGGTTTTTTTTTTAATGTTTATTTTATTTTTGAGAGAGAGACCAAAAGCAGGGGAGGGGCAGACAGTGAGGGAGACACAGGATCTGAAGCAGGCTCCACACTGACCTGCAAGCCCGACGTGGGACTCAAACTCACAAACTATGAGATCATGACTTGAGCCAAAGTCGGACATAACAACTGACTGAGCCACCCAGGCATCCTCGGAAATTTTTTTAAATTGTAATTTGGAAGTTATATTTCTCCCTGTTTTTATATCATATTACTTCAAATATTCAGAAATACTAAAATAGTCCTAAATAGTGTTATGAATTAGAGATATGACTGTTAAACATAAAACTGAATCATTTCATGCATTAAAGGTATAAATACACATACTATTTTTATAAACATGAGTATTTAAATTATATTTTAGATGATTAAAATAGTACAGTTTTATAACAGCTTTATTGATATATAACTCATATAACATAAATTTCACCCAATTCAAATGTCCTATTCATTAATGTTTAATATATTTACAGAGCTGTATTATCACTACCACTATTTAATTTTAGAACATTTTTATCAATACATAAGGAAATCCCATACCTATTAGCTGTCATTCCCCCTTTCCCTCTTCTCTCTTCCACTGGAAAAACAAAAAACAAAAAACAAAAAACTGACCTATTTTCAGTCACCATGGATTTGCCTGTTCTAAACATATAGATACGGAATCAAAATATGTGCCCTTTTGTGCTATGGCTTCTTTAACTTACCATAATGCTTTTGAGGTTCATCCATGCTATAGCATGTATCAATGTTTCATTTCTGTTTTTTAATATTTTTTAACATTTATTTATTTTTGAGACAGAGAGAGTGCCAGCGAGGGAGAGGCAGAGAGGAGGGAGACGTAGGCTCCAGACTCTGAGCTATTAGCACAGAGCCCGACACGGGGCTCAAACCCATGAACCATGAGATCATGACCTGAGCCGAAGTTGGATGCTCAACCGACTGAGCCACCCAGGTGCCCCTGTTTGATTTCTTTTTATAGCTGAGTAACATTCCATTATATATATACCACATTTTGTTTATCTATTCATCAGTTTATGGGCATTTGCTTTGCTTCCACTTTTTGGATATCATGAATAATGCTGCTATTAACATTTATGTAGGAATTTTTGTGTGAATATATATATTTTCAATAATTTTGAGTATAAACCAATGAGTGGAAATGCTGAATCAATCTATTTTTTAACACTTTAAGAAATGTTAAACTGTTGAACATTAAACTGTTTTCCATAGCAGTTTGTACCATTTATAATCTTTATAGCAGCATATAAGGTTCCAATTTCTATAAATCTTTCCCAATACTTGTTATAGTGTTTCTTTCCTTTAAAAAAAAAAATTAGTCATCTAATTTGGTGTCAAGTGCTATTTCATTGTGGTTTTGTTTTGCATTTCCCTAATGACTAATGATATTGAGTGTCTTTTCATTTGCTCGTTGGCCATCTGCGTATCTCCTTTTTTTTTTCTTTTTAATTGGGTTATTCTTTTATTGTTCAGTTGTATTTTTATATATTCTTGGTATAAGTCTCCTGCTGGATATATGATTCCATTGTTGCTGTATCCTTTGAAATGGTCTCTTTTATTTTTCTTTATATTCTATTAATGTGGAGTATCACATTGATTGGAATGTATATATTAAACCGATCTTGCACTCCTGGGATGAATCTCACCTAGTAATTTTGTTTAATCCTTTTAAAATGCTGTTGGATTCTATTTGCTAGTATTTTTGAGGAGTTTTGTGCTTACATTTATAACAGATAACAGTGCATTTTTAATTACTTTAAAACACTTTAGAAATACAATATAATACGTACTTTAATGCAAAAATCATTTTGCTTCTGAATTATGAAGATATGTGAATGCTAAATAATTATAAGATCAACCACATGAGATTAAGGTAATGTATATAATATTTGGTAGAACTTCCATATTAAGTGCATCACTAACTAGAAAGAAAATAAAGAATCTCATGTAATAAGTTGATAATTACCATGGACAAAGACTGATTTAAAAAAAACAAGAAGTATACTGGGGCATCTAGATGGCTCAGTCAGTTAAACTTCTGACTTCCGCTCAGGTCATGATCTCATGGTTAATGAGTTCAAGCCCCGCATCAGGCTCTCTGCTGTCAGCACAGATCCCTCTTCAGACCCTCTGTGTCTGTCTCTGTCTCTCCCCTGCACTGTCTCTCTTTCTCTCTCAAAAACAAACTTAAAAAAAAATAGAAGTATAATAAATCAATATTGAAAATAAAAAAGAATCACAGCAGTTCCATATGAGAGGACAAATACAATAAACTATGAATAATATTATGCTAATATTCTTGCAATTTAGATGAAATTCATTAATTTCATGTGTTACATAATCTTACTCAATGGAGAGTAGAAAATAAAAATTATCCTATAACAATTAAGGAATTGGTTTAATCATTTAAAATCATCTCACAAAAGAAATAACAGGTCCAGATAGTTTTACCAGTAAATTCTATAAAATTTAAGAAACAAGCAACTCCAATTTTCTATAAACTCTTTTGAAGTCTACAAGGAGGGATAGGTTACAACTGTTGATATTTGCATAAAATTACAACAAAAAACTAAAAAGTACTATAAAATAATTACAAATCTTCACTCATGTAAACTAAAGCAAAAATTTTAAACATAATAAAACCTTGGTTTGCAAGCATAATTCATTTGAGAAACATGCTTGTAATCTAAAGCACTTGTATATCAAAGTGAATTTCCAGAACCATTGGCTCACTTGTTACTGTGTGACGTTCAGCCTCACATACTACTTGCATTGCAAGACACTGCTCATTTATCAAGTTAAAATTTATGAGAAATGTTTGCTCGTCTTGCAAAACACTCGCAGAACAAGTTACACAATCCAAGGTTTTATTGTATTAGTAAACTAATCTAGCAAGGTATTAAAAACAGATTAGCTACTGTAACAAAATTGAATTTGTGCCAGGAATGCAGGTTAATTTGCATTTAAAAATCAATTTAACATTTACTATTTAACATTTAACTATTGTAAGATAGGTAGATAGATAGATAGATATACAGTTGACCAATGAACAATATGGGATTTGGGGCACTAAACCCTGTGCATTGAAAAATCTGTGTATAACTTTTGACTCCTTCAAAACATCACTACTAATAGCCTAGTATTGACCAGAAACTTTACTGAAAAAATAAGCAGTCGATTCACCCATATTTTGTATATGTATTATATATTGTATTCTTACGATAAAGTAAGCTAGTAAAAAGAAAATGTGATTAAGAAAATCATAAGGAAGAGAAAATACACTTACAGTACTGCATTTATCAAAAAAAGAATCCACATAGAAGTGGACTTGCACAGTTCAAAACCATTTGTTCAAGGGTCAACTGTATATAATATATACAATTAAATAGAATACAATTAAATAGTATTCTTTATAAAAATTCCTAGAAAACTGAAAGGATATAAATTCCAGAACATAATCTACAGAGTACTTGTAGAGTGAATACCATAATTAATGATGAAATGTTGAATGTATTCTGCCTAAGTATGAAAAAGATCAGGTACAATACAAAATCATCCAAGTTAATGAAAGGTTAGAAAAAGTCTCTTCATTCCACACTTTTCTTTAAAAACAAAACAAAACAACTCATGTCTCGCAGTATCTTGTAAATAAAGATTAATTTCTATGATTTTCTTTAAAAAAAAAAAGAAAAAAGCCTCTTCATGACTCAGTTTCAACCAATAACTTTAACTTCAAAAAGAATACAAGAAATACCTCACATGCCAAATTTACGAAAGAAATGTTTTTGAGCAGGTTTCATCCTCTTGTACACGCCACCCATTTTGTGAATATAAAAAAGCTTAGAGCCAAACAAAGCAAGTCACTTATAGGGGAGGAGTTATCAGCCTGATCTCCAATTTTCCAAGCTATTTTCTAGACATAACACAATGGAATACTGTCCCTACAGCACAGAGAAAAATAAAGAATAACACTCAAATTTTATTCCCAGTCAAGATGTCAGTCACATATTTAAAAAAAGAAGATATTTACCCTTAAAAAGAGTTTTGTTAGAAAAACAAAATAATTAAGAAATCCAGCCATCCAATATTTCATTTGAAAAATAAATAAAATTGGAGAATTCAGGTAAAATGACACATAACAGAACACTGACAGAATCGAATTTAAGTGTTATAAATAGTGACAATATAGGCATAATGAACATAACAAAATGATGACACTCAGGCAGAAAGGTGAGAGGAAATGAGAGTAAGAATGATCCTACCTGTCATAGCAATGACTTTCGATGCTATGTAAAATCACAATGCATAGCAACAAAACCAAAAAATCCTCAGAATTCAGAATGTTATTCATACGTTTCATCTTTTAAATTTGAGACATACTTTAGGAAATAGTATTTCTCGTGGTCAATGAATATTTATGTTACAGGGTACCTCTGCACTATTTCATCTTATTTCCTATTTCTAGATTTGCACACAGTGGAGTTTTTAACCTTCACTGTGCATCAGAACCCCTAAAAAGCTTTTAAAAGCTGCACATGTACAGACAATACCCCAAAGATTCAGTTTCAGTTGTCCTGGCATGGGGCACCCATTTATTTATTTATTTGTTTGTTTGTTTGTTTGCCCAGGTAATTATAAAATGGCATCCAGATTTGGAAAACCACTGTTGTGAATGAAAAAGGAAATGAGACATCTCTCTGGACATCAGGAAAGAATCTGCAAGCACTGCACAGATCTCAGCTAAAGAAGAGTTAACATTTTGAACCAGCGGCATCACACAGTGGTACTTAGCATGAGCCTTGGAGGTCCAACTGCTTGGATTCAAATCCCACATTTTCCTAGGGAAATAAATTAACCTCTCTGCTTCAGTTTTCCTGTTAATAGTAATAACAGCTATCTGATCATGTGGCTTGTTTTGACGATTAAATAAACCATTATATGTAAAAATTTCAGTCCTTTAATTGTCATACTACCAAATACTGTGAAAACGAGGAAAGGGAACTTCATTTAATATTGAGTTGGGGAAGCTTTGAAGAGGGAATCAATATATGTACCACACCACTTGCTGCAGCCTGCATAACCAGCAGAAAAAGGAAGCATTTTATCTCCTGCTTTTAAGAAAAAGAAGGAAGGTGCCTCTCTACTCCAGCAATAATGTGCTTTCGCCTGTAACCAAGGGAAGCCTCCACAACCTCAAACTCTTTTTCTTCTCCGATGAACTTCTGTTCAAAACAACCCTCCCCAATTTCCTCCTCAACCTAATAAAAGTTGACCTTCCCTTTGTCTCTTCATATTTGCCTACGGTTTGCCACAGTGGGCTTGTCCAGAATTGTCATTCTTCTCCTATTCCCAAACTCATCTGATCCATAGCATCACCGGCTATTTTATTTTTAAGGTTGACAATACCAAACATCCCCCTCTCCTGGTTAATATGAGTGATCACTGCTTCTCTACCAATTACAAGAATTAGCCTCACTATAGTCTTATTCCCTCTAGATAAAATTTATTAAGTTACTCATAGAATTACCACTGCCCCTTATAGCATACAGTCAAGGTGAATCCCTGTTTCCTTGAACCTGTCCCCAATTTACCTAGCCAGTGCACAAATCCCATAATGTCTTCCACGGTATCCTTTATTATGAGATTCCCCATGACTTTCCATAATGTGTGGTCTCTCTCATTGCAATGAGCATTGAAAGGAATTTGTTCAGTTGCGGATGACTTCCTAGTGGTGTCTGGCTAGAAAGCATTGACTGACTAGGTATGAAAATGAAAGACAGAGACAGAATGTTGTCTGGTTGTTGGTGAATTTTTACATCCTCCATTTTCCAGGACACGTGGCTATTGCCTGGGTTTGCCCTGATTTATTGAACCACACTGATAATCCATTGGAAATGGTTTAACTTTCTATTGTCACATTTGTTTGACTGGTTGGCATTTCTCTGAATGTATTGTTGAGCTTCACACTAATCATGACTTCTACACCCCGACTGATAGTCACATTCCCAAATAAAACATTCTAGATGTAACATTAAAATATCAGATTATACCATTTCTATTATCTATGTGCATTTCAAGCTTGCAACATTGATGATAAATATTTATTGCTAAACATTAAAGGTCTAATTTGGAACTTGTTAAAAAATATAAAGTTCTTTGTAAATAAAAACTATTTTCTGGTTTAATGAAGCTGAACATTAGACACATTTGAAACAACCAATGCCTAAAGATTTAAGACCTCAACACTACATTAGGTGTAAGAATAGATAGCATTAAAAGGCCAGTATAATTTTCCAAATGTGTATTGAATATTGTTTACTTTAACAAACTATTCCATGATAAATGAAATCAGGGGCACCTTTAGAGTACATAAAATAAAAGGTAAATGTTGCCAGCATATTTATAACTCTGTTCTACTAAAAATAATAATAAAAAGAAAACAGTATTTTCCATTCATAAGAACTACAATTGTTACTTCATGAAAAAAATGTTGAGATAAGCATCAGTTAAATAATAGATACTATTTTGTAGAACAAAGCTCCTTTGAACAGACAGTTCAAAATGTTCCAGTCTCAGGATTTGGTTAAAAGTACGGTCAAATGAAAGTACTTAGTCCTCTCAGAAATTAAACTTTATGTTACAAAACTGGTCTGTTGCTGTTCTCAAAATCACCAGGTGATTACAGGATGATAAAATTTCTATTAGCAATCAAATGTAGCAATTGAAGAAAAGGGTCCAAAAGAGTAACAAAGAGGATACTTTATCACAGGCATGATCTACTGAAGAAGATGCTGTCACTAAGGTGTGAAAAAAGGGTTCATCACTGAAAAACATTAACTATTGTGTTAAAGATAAAAGGCTTAAGCACATACAATACAAACAGCTAGTAGGAACAAGAGGTTAAGTCTATAAGGGCAAATGTAACATCTGGCAAGCCCTAAAAAGGTCCCCTATTGACATGAGACAGGTATTCACTTATTACACAGAAAATGCTTTTTGATGTTCACAACTCTTAGAACAAATTACACATATTAAGAATTTTCAAACAGAGGTGCCTGGGTGGCTCAGTTGGTTAAGCTTTCAACTTCGGATCAGGCCATGATCTCATAGTTAGTGGGTTGGAGCCCCATGTCAGGCTCTGTGCTGACAGCTCAGAGCCTAGAGCCTGCTTCTGATTCTGTGTCTCCCCCTCTCTCTAAGCTCCTCCCCTGCTCATGCTCTCTCTCTCTCTTTCTTTCTCTCTCTCTCTCTCTCTCTCAAAAATAAATAAACATTTTTTCAAAAAAGAATTTTCAAACATAAGATGGGTAACTTTATTCTTATTTTTGTTTTTGTTCACTTTTTAGCAATGTCTCCCAGCAACTATACATCGTTAGGAAAGGAGACTCCCAAACTTTGGCTGCCTGGCACCATGTACTCTTGAATAAATTCATAGAAAGTGCAGGGTTAAGAAATCTCAGTCTCCCCTCAGTGCTAAATTCGGGTGTGCTGATCAAAAGCATATGACTTCAGCACACTTCACTCCATGGACTTGCTGTGGCTACCAGATCAAACACCCATTTTATCATAGCAGTCATCACCTTGGCCAACTCCCATGACTCTCCAAGGCCAACAGAATGAAGTCCTAAAACATTGCACTGATACTCAAAGCCCTGGTTGGCCAGGCCTTTGAACAAACTGACTGCAACTTTACTACTCCATACTCTGCTTGACAGAGGAAGACTCCCTCACTTGTCACACCCTTCCTAGTTCCTACATCATTACAAAGAAATTCTCATAAGAAATGTATGTCAGACCTGACCTGACTGAGGTGGAGGTGTTGATAAAGACCTCAGCAGATATGTAATAAGGAAGCCACCTGTCATGTTGACAACACTGTTAAACTCTCAAGAGTTTGTGGGAAAGCCACAAACAACTAGAAAATTCATGTGTTCCCCCATCAGGCTGATCAAGGGCACAATGTCCATAAGGATGACTCTGCAGGCTGCCAACTAATCAGTTTACCCAAAAAATTTATAAGCAAGGTCCACTGTCTGTTCTCTGCAGTGTTTTCTCCCTCACTATTGAAAGATAATTTCACAGGGTAGAGAATTTTTGGTTAGTACCTTTTATTCCATTTCAACACTTTAAATACTCTACTCTCTTCCAGAGTGCATGATTTCTGAGAAGTTGGATGTAATTCTTATCTTAGCTCCTCTATAGGTAAGATGTTTTCTTATTTTCCTCTGGATTCTTTCAAGATTCTTTATGTTTTGTTTTCTGCAATTGGAATACAGTACTCCTAGGTATTAAGTTCTTTTGTTTGTTTTTGTTTTTTCATATTTATCCTGCTTGGTATTCCCCAAACTTCCTGGATCTGTAGTTTGAGGTCTGACATTAATTTGGAGGAAATTTTCAGCCATTACTTCTTCAGAGGAATTGTTGTTTAAAGGAGGGGTACTTCAGAAATATAACTGGTGAGGGTCACCTGGGTGGCTCAGTCGGTTGAGCGACCAACTTCAGCTCAGATCATGATCTCAAGGTTTGTGAGTTTGAGCCCCACGTCAGGCTCCTTGCTGACAGCTCGGAGCCTGGAGCCTGCTTCTGATTCTGTGTCTCCCTCTCTCTCTGCCCCCCCCCCCCAACTCATGCTCTGTCTCTCTCTGTCTCAGAAATAAACATTAAAAAGATTTTTTTAAAGAAATATAACTGGTGAAAAAAATACCATTCTGCGAACAATTTAAAAGCACTAATGAAACCGCTTTTTGTGATACTATAGCCTAATTGCTTCATAGGTTAGTATGCATCAGAATCACATGGAGATGGGGCACAAGGGTGGCTCAGTCAATTAAACATCCAACTATTGATTTGGGCTCAGGTCAGGATCTCACAGTTGGTAAGTTTGACCTCCGTATCCGGCTCTCTGCTGTCAGCACACAGTCCACTTTGGATTCTCTGCCCCCCTTCTCTCTATGTCCCTCCCCTGCTTGCTGTCTCTGTCTCTCTGTCTCTCTGTCTCTCTGTCTCTCTCTCTCTCTCCAAAAGAAATAAACATTAAAAAATAGAAGAATCACATGGAGGGCTTAATAAAACAAAGATTGCAGGGCCTCACCCTCAAGAGTTTCTCAATCAAAAGGTATGCGGTGCAGCCCTATCCTTTTACCCTCCACAACACCACCGCACCAAGTTGTGAGCATGGTCAGATTTTACCAGCAGAGCGAGGATCAGTAGAATAAATACCAATGTTGACGGATATAATTCTGGGGAATGGAGTAGGACTTTTTCTCAGTCTGAGTTAACCAAAGTGAAATCTTTCACAGAGCTTCTCCTCGTGCACTTCCACAGTTACTAAGCACACGGACCTGTACTGAGGTACATATTAACATGGAAAGTGCCTCCTCCTACCCCAACCATTCAACCTGACTCCTGCAATATGTACCAGAAGGTACAAACTGGTAAGCTAATATATATTCAATTATCTGGAATAGAGTAGAAAAATGTATGAAACCTGAATGTGTCTCTTTATTCATGCATTTCTGCATTCATTTATTTCCTCAGTGTTTGTTATCTGTTATCTTCCAGGCACTGTTCTAAGCTCTGAGACACCAGTGAACAAGAAAACAGAGAAGAGTGTTTCTGTTAAGAAGCTTACATTCTACTAGAGGAAACAGACTCTCGATTTTATATATATAATTTGGAAAAAAAGCTATTGAGAAAAACAGACGAAGAAAGAGAAGGATGGAAGGACATGCTATTTTAGGGAGGGTATTGCGATATCTTACACATAAAGTGATATGTGAGCAGGGACTTGAATGAAGTGAGAAACAGAATCATGAAGATATCTAGAAAAATAATGCTCCAAGCAGAAGGAAGTAGAAGGGAACACAAAAAAAAGGCTTTGTAAAGCCATAAAACTCAGAGTTTAAAAAACAAAACAAAAAAACCAGAAAGAGGCCAGTGCCTGTAATGTATTATTCTAAAAAAATGCAGCAAACTCTTTGCAATTAACTTGCATAGACAGTTTTGTTGGTAAAAACAGAATCATAAAAAATTTCCAACAAATGAATATACTCATTTCTAACATACGTACATATTTTATACTACTCTGGTTAAAGTGTTACTCCTTAGTAACCTAATTATTTGTACTTTGTTTTTTGAACAAAGGCCAGATACAGTTTTATAAGATATGAATCTTATTCAATTGTTTTGATATTATCAGCATGTCAATTAGAAGGTACTAAAATATTCTATGTTTACTGTTGCCTAATACTAATGTATCACTATATCTATTTTAATCTTGATGTCACTATGTTTGCTAAAGTAATGCCTTCAAGTTAAGAGCAACTGTAATGCAAAGCCTCATTTTAAATCACACTCTTAAATCTTCTTGCTTCTAAAGCTTAAACTCTGAGAGTTCAGCATAAAAAATAAATTTAATGATTAAAACACAACCCATCCTGAACACAATAGGTTTGTTTGTACTTGGAAGGGGGGAGCTGAATTTTAGCCATAGAAACAACCAACATGCACTCTGTCTTCCATGTCACTACAACTGACGCTTATGATAAAGGAAAAAAATACACTATACTAGCAAATTGGAACTTTGAAAGGAAAAAAAAAAAAACCTGAAGTCTCTTATGATGCAAGTTTATAGAGCCTCACTCCATAAGGACAGAACCAGGGAGTGGCCACCCAAACAGTGGAGCAGGTCTCTGTATGAACACCCATTAACTAGTCTTAGTACTTGGACCTAATATGACCAACCTCCCCCTAGATTCATGAAGCATTATTGCACTTAGTGATTTCCAACATGACTGTCACAGTGACATGGAAGACATTTTCTAATCAAATTCCACTTGATATTAATTAAGTACATAAAAGATTTGATCAGTGTCACCTAAATTTATAGAGCTGAAAATGCCAGCAATGATGTTAAGGCTATCTTTCAGTTGTAGAACATCTCTATGAAATTTTTATCATTTCTTCTTCAAAATAAATTAAAGAAGCATCTTTTATTATTTCCATTTCACATGTAAGGAAACTGAACTTGAAGGTATGAAGAAATCCTTTTTACAGAAAAGAGTCAGGTCTCGAATCCATGGATTCTGAGTCCAGTTCTATGTTGTTATACTACAATTAGTAATAATTTATTTAAAGAAAAAAATTGCTCACCATTGGGACAGTTCTTCCATATAATATGTCGGGCATTCTCATAATTTGTGTTCATCCAATTAAGCAGAATCCTTTCAGAACTCGAATATATGTTGCTGGATACAAAACAAGGATTGACCTTTGGTGAATTTTGCACATGAATGGGGGGCAGATTACTGCTGCAGTGTGGTACAACCCGGGATAGTACCAGAACCTGAAATTGGGAAAAAGACAGAACTTTTACTAGACCTGAATGGCAAAATTAAAAATTAATATTTGAAGAGTAAATAAAGGAAGGCATCAGTATTTTCTGGTTGATTACATCCATTCAAGAGTAAAAGAAGGCATCGGAAAAGCCCTACAATAAAGATGCAAGTCACAGCAATGCGGTAACAACTCGCCTGTTCAAATTTCACCTTTGTTTGAAATCCTCATGGAGGCGGGGCCAGCAAGCACAATGCATATTTAAATATCCTGAGCTACAATCTGTGAAGTCTCAAAGTCTGCAAGGTAACTGTCTCTCCCTTAATTTATAAAAACCTGTTTGTGCATTTTAAGTCCAAGCCTATTATTTTATAGAAAAATGTTGTAAGTGGGATATCTAATTTCCCAGGCCACAAGAAATAACAAGTAATAGGAAAAGAACTACTGTAAGCAGGCACATTGATAACAGTAATGAAAAGCAAGAGAGAATAGTCAGATGACAAGAGATTAAAGACAAACTATTAAAGGGCAAAAAATAATCTAAGTTTCTGAGCACCAGGTAGAGGAGAAATTGCCCGTATAGAATCCTGTGGTAACCTCTGTACTAGATACTGAGACAATACAAATGTTTCAAACACAAACTGCATTCTAGTTTAAAGGTAAGAAGGTGTATATCCATTCCTTCATTCAATTCTTATGTACTGAGCGCACGACACAAAGCCACTTACTGTGCTTGGAAATAGGGACATGACAACGAAGCAATGCAATCTCTAGTTAAAGTGCATTTAGAAAGATATTTAATCCAAAATGACTGAATTTCAAAATATTTAAGAAGGTAAAGTGTAAAAGGTAGAAAAACAATTTAAAACATGCTACATGAGGCATCTGGGTGGATCAGTCCGTTAGGTGTCCAACTCTAGATTTCAGATCAGTTCATGATCTCATGGTTTGTGAGTTTGAGCCCTGCATCAGGCTCTGCGCTAATAGCATGGAACCTGCATGGGACTCTCTCTTTCTCTCTCTCTGCCCCCCACCTGCTCAAGCTCTCTTCCTCTCTCTGAAAATAAATAAACTTAAAAAAAAAATGTTACCAAAGTTAATTCCTTTTCCAAAGTTTCCAAGAACAAGGTAATATTACACCTGCATTTGTCAGTGTTTCTGTGTGGCCTAAAATTCAAGCTGTTATTCTACCAGGAAATGCTCTTATATTATTCAACCATGTTTAAAGACAATAATATTTTAAAAGTAATGATTAAGGGCACCTGGGTGGCTCAGTTGGTTAAGCGACTGACTCTTGGTTTCTGCTCAGGTCATGATGTCACAACTCGTGAGATCGAGCCCTGTGTTGGGCTCTGCACTGACAGCACAGAGCTTGCTCTGGATTCTCTCTCTCCCTCTTTCTCTGCCCCTCTCCAATTCACTCTCCATCTCCAGACAATTAAGTAAAATAAATAAACATTTTTTTAAAGTAATGATTGGTTTCATAATGAATAAATGGAATAGCAATGAAAAAATGTGATGTACTTCCCCGTGAAAAAACTGAACAGCATGTACATGACATGAGGTGAAATTTTAATTTCATTAGTCTGCTACAATTTCACAGAATGTTCTAAACTGTGTATAAATTATTCTACTAAACCTTAACTAAAAATGTATCCCAAAAAGGCACAATTAATTTAGGAATTTGCAAAAGTCAGATCAAGTTTAATTTTTAGAAGTTTACCTTTCCCTTGGTCATACTGTTTAAATGGAAGAATAAACATTGCTCAAACATACCACAAATGTTTCTCACCCTAACAAAATTTCTTGAAGTCACTTAGGTCTAAATACTATCAAGATCACAAATTTGTTGTAAAGAGAATACAATTTAATTCCATAGACTAAGAACTAGAAAAACAATAATAAATTTTTAAAAAGGAATAGAGAAAGAAAAAAATTTTAATTGTTTTTTTTGAGAGAGAGAGAGCGCATGTGAGCACAAGAGGGGCAGAGAGAGAAGGGGGCAGAGCGTTCAAAGCAAGCTCTGTGCTGACAGCAGAGAACCAGCTGCAGGGCTTGAACTCATGAACCATGAGACCCTGACTTGAGGTGAGGTCGGATGCTTGACGAACCGAGCCACCCAGGTGCTCCAGAAAAGAAAATTTTAAAAGAAGCATTCAAGCTTGTTCATCCACAGCCCCTACTGAGGAGGCCCACCTGGAAGTGATCTGGGGGTGAAGACACAAGCTTCAGTTAAGACAGGAGGTAGAGAGAAAGCTCAAAGAGGAGACAAGCTACAAGGCAGTTTGCTGGTGGTGGAAGGCACAGCAGCAATCTGACCTCGGCTCCTAGGCACTGCATAAATCATCCACAGAGATCGATGCCAGGGATTCCAGGAAAACTGAGATGCACCTGTTTCTGATTTAAAGATGAGGCCCTGGGGCGGCTGGGTGGCTCAGTTGGTTAAGCACCCGACTTCGGCTCAGGTCATGATCTCACAGTCCGTGAGTTCGAGCCCTGCATCAGGCTCTGTGCTGACAGCTCAGAGCCTGGAGCCTGCTTCGGATTCTATGTCTCTTTCTCTCTCTGCCCCTCCTCCACTTATCCTCTGTCTCTCTCTGTCTCTCAAAAGTAAATAAATGTAAAAAAAAAAAAATTAAACATAAAGCCCTGCAGGCCCAGAGATCTGTTTCCCTTGTCTTCTCACCCCTATTACCCATAGTGGCTCCTGGCTCCTTAATCATCCCTCACCAGATCTCCTTCCCTATCAGCCTATATGCTAGTTTTTCTCAGAAGATCCCTCATCACTACTTCAAAGAGGAAAGGGATGGGGCGCCTGGGTGGCGCAGTCGGTTAAGCGTCCGACTTCAGCCAGGTCACGATCTCGCGGTCCATGAGTTCGAGCCCCGCGTCAGGCTCTGGGCTGATGGCTCAGAGCCTGGAGCCTGCTTCCGATTCTGTGTTTCCCTCTCTCTCTGCCCCTCCCCCGTTCATGCTCTGTCTCTCTCTGTCCCAAAAATAAATAAACGTTGAAAAAAAAAATTAAAAAAAAAAAAAAAAGAGGAAAGGGCTGACATATTAAATGAGAACAGGGCAGTATCCTACCACGTGTCCCAAAGTTCTTGCATCTGCACTCACTTTTCTTCCTTCTCTACAGCAACAATGGATGAGCTATCCCTTATCTTGCACTAGATACCAAACCTACTTATCTTCTTCTGGAGATTCCTGCATCAGTTGCCTTTTTTAGCTTTTGGATCTTTAATTTATCTCTCCTCAGCAGTTCCTTTTCAGCAATATCAAAACATGCTCACTTACACTTGGATTCCCCTGATTCTTCTGTCTGTTCCCTCTACCAGTTATAAATCATGAAGGCGTTTTCTACCCTTATGCTCTCCACTTTCATTCCTTTTGTTCATCAAACCAAAGTCCACCTAATAACCTTCCCCCAACACATTACTACTCCCACACCCTGAAAGTGCCTTTGGCATCTTTGTTGTCCAATACAACAGGGAATTTTTTTTTTAACGTTCATTCATTTTTGCGAGACAGAGAGACAGAGCATGAGTGAGGGAGGGGCAGAGAGGGAGACACAGAATCTGAAACAGGCTCCAGGCTCTGACCTGTCAGCACAGAGACCAATGCGGGGCTTCAACTCACAGGCCATGAGATCATGACCTGAGCTGAAGCCGGACGCTTAATCGACTGAGCCACCCAGGTGCCCCTACAACAGGGAATTTTTAATCATTCTCTTAAGCAACCTCTCAATTTCATCTGGTATCAATTTCATCTGATACCACGCCTTCCCTCAAAGGCTTTCTTCCCTCCTTGTTCATCATGTCATAAAGTATTAATGCTATCTTTTTGCAATATTTCAAGCTCATTTGCAGGATTCTCTTCCCTTACCTATTTAAATACTGGGTTTCTTTGATATCAGGTTTCTCATGCCATCTTTTCTTCATATTTTATAGGTGTGTTTCTCCCAATTTTATCTCCCAGAAACCACTAAATATGCATTAAGAAAGATCACTAATTGTTGTAATTAAAAAATAAAGATTCAACATAATATTTATTTATTTTTTTTTTTTAATTTTTTTTTTCAACGTTTATTTATTTTTGGGACAGAGAGAGACAGAGCACGAATGGGGGAGGGGCAGAGAGAGAGGGAGACACAGAATCAGAAACAGGCTCCAGGCTCTGAGCCATCAGCCCAGAGCCTGACACGGGGCTCGAACTCACGGACCGCGAGATCGTGACCTGGCTGAAGTCGGACGCTTAACCGACTGCGCCACCCAGGCGCCCCTCAACATAATATTTAGAACATTATGTTAGTAGTAGTAATGAGAATAAGTGTAGCTTAATATCAATGAGATGAATGATATTGTTACACTCTATCAAGGTATTTACATCTACCTAGATGATGGATGTATTGAGCTCTATATCACTTTATATATTCAGTAATTTCTTTTCTTACTCTCTATTTCCACTAAATGAGAAAATCCTACCTCATGATTACAGGTTCATAGAATAGGTGCTCATTTTGATTGTTTTGGACAGTCAGGCCCAACATGAAGCCTGAAATTATAGAGATTATTTTTTTATTGAAATCTACCTCATCTACTTTCAAATAACAAGCAAATGCCGAGCTGGTTGATGAACATACCACACTCAAAAGCCAAAGGTAAAGAAACTCAGGCAATAGCATTAAATAGTATTCTACTCTTCAATGGCATTCATCTTTGGGAAAAGTTTCTTCAGCTTCCACTACCAGGAGCTCCATAACCTATACAGTGTCTTTGTGCAAATTAGAAAATGACACATGCTCTAAGAAACTGTCGTCCTGATGGTACCCTTATTTAAAGTAAAAATACCCCCTTCGTTTGTTGAGACACAGAGTAGAATAGTGTCCATAGCCTTCATGAGCAGCACATAGGCTGGTTTTAGCTCCCAACCATCAACCCAAGCTGCGTAGAAACTACACAATCATATTCAGTCTATCTGTCTATTCAACAGTTCAATACATTTTTTTCTCCAATAAATCTTGGAAAAAAGCCAAACTTTAGATGCTTTAGTGATTTCTCCCATATTAAAAATCATGATATTCAAATCCTATAGGTATATGTCCAAAACATGGATAGGATTACCTGGTGGATCATTTGAACTAGCCACTTAAAATAATGAAAATGACAATATGGAAAAACATCAGTGCTATGAAGATATTATTTTTAATCTCATTCCTGTTGGAAAAATGCACGTGGGGGGCACCTGGGTGGCTCAGCTGGTTAAGCGTCCAACTTTGGCCTAGGTCATGATCTCACCATTCCTGAGTTTGAGCCCCACATCGGGCTCTGTGCTAACAGCTCAGAGCCTGAAGCCTGTTTCAGATTCTGTCTCTCCTTCTCTCTGCCCCTCCCCTACTCACGCTCTCTCTCTCAAAAATAAATAAACATTAAGAATTTTTTTAAAAATTAAAAAAAAAAAGAAAAATGCATGTGAGAGTGACCTCCCCTTCATAACTAGCACATCTCAAAATTGGAGAGAAACACCTTGAATTGACAGAGATCGCGAAGCAATTAGGTAACTCAGTAGCCTAACAGTATTTATATTTTTTTCTATTTCCTTTAACAAATGACTTTGTAACTGAAGCATATTTTTAATCACCTACATTTCCCTATGAATAAGGGTTCATTTGCAACACGCTTTCTTGTGACCAATGGCTAAATGTCTGTCAATATCTACCACCAACAGATTTCCTCCAGGTTACATTACAAATTAATCTTACATTAATGACAAAGAATCACTCTTCCAAGAGCATGGGCTTTCGTTGGTAAAGAGAACAAAACGTTATCATTTACTTCTTTCACATGTATTTATCACACACCTGCAAATGTGTTCGTATGCTCCCTTATATCCAAATAAAGCATGCAATATTTGCTACCACATATGAGAATAACAGTTTCCACACTATATGCCACTGACATTAAGGGACATCCTGTAAAGCCATTTAAGAAAAGAACTTCACCAATTTTACTCTTCCCAATCACATTTAACTGAAGCTCATTTTCAGTTTTCCTCACAAATATGATCCCTTGTGCTATCTTTGCTTGTCTTCTACAGAGGCATGCAATTCTAAATAATGCCTCAGTAGAACTGGGGTCTTGCCTACCTTTAGCAATACTAGCAATACTCCAACTTTATAACAGAAGTTTTGAATTGGGGAAAATGTGTTTAATTAATGGGAAAGATTACTGCTGTCTGTTTAAAAATATCAAAATATTTTACAGAATTGTGCCACTATTAAAAAAAAAAACCCTTATGATAGACAGGACACTGGGAACAAATGAATAAACTGTTTACCTAAACTTATTATTCAGATATTTATTATTAATCACCTTTTTGTTTTCCAGATTCTTCGGTAAAAATAGCACATGCACTTCTTTCAGCATATACAGATGTATCCTTTATATCTACATGAGAGCCCTATTTATATATTTACATTTAAAACAGCATTCTGAATTTGAGTGTTTGTATTATTGTTTTTCATCTCTCTTGTGCTTCAATGACCCATTTTTAGCCATCAATACATTTTTGTGAATTAGGAATATAATGGAAGAAAATAGCAATAATTAAACATGGAAATTTAACAAGCAAAAATAAGCAACTGCCACAAAATCAAAATGGTTGAGACAAGCTATATTCTGTTTTCCAAACTACTAGCCAAGGAGAACTGACAAAGGCAGCCATGGAATGCATACATGACCTTTAGGAAGGAGAAAATAAGAACCTAAAGGGATTGTGAAAATCACAATCTATTTCCAACCTGTGAAACTCCCATCAACAACACTGCTTGCTTTTACAAGAGAAATTGCCAATCCACTTCTGATTTACTGGAGCTTCTAGAGCTATCCATGCTTTAGACACAATACATGGAGAATCACAGCTCTGTGTGATTGGGCAATCTTATCTATTACTATGACTTTATCAGCAAAGAATCCCAAACATACGTTGCCACCCAGAACTCTTTCCTGCCTGAAGGATATACCCACTTCATAATGACACAGGGCACCATAATACAGCACAACCAAAATTAATTCATTATGTCTTCTTACCCTATCTCATCCTCCACACCCAACAAAATCCTGTTAGTACCCCCACTGCCTTGTTATTTCAGTGACTGGCATCAAATTCCATTCAGTCACCCCAGCAAGACCCAATGTCATCTTTTACCTCTCTCTTTCACCCCCCACCCCAAGATCTATTCACTAACCAAGTCCTACTGTTTTCTACTCCTAATATTTACAAAAGCTGCCCCTTACTTATCTTTCCCACTACTACCAGTATTCCCAGCACCAGGCTCTTAAATACAGCTCCAAAGAGTTTCCACACTGTACCAGAGTGTGATTTGTCTAGAATGCAAAGCTGATTATGTCAACCTCATGTTTAAACATGAGGATGCTAACCTCATCCTTTGCTAGGTCTGTATTGACCCTGGGCTAAAATCCAAAAAGTCCAGATTCCTTGGTTTGGCTTAGAAAGTCAACTACAATCTAACTTGTGACTGGGATCAAAGTCAGATTAAATTGATTTTCTTCCCAGAAACCTTCCCCAAGGCACAGGAAAGGTAGGTTCTTCTCTAGGTGCACTCACCCTTAGAGCTCTGGGCTTACCTTATCATAGCATTTGTCATGCTTCCATGTAATTATAGATTTTTAGTTACTTATATACTCCAGGACACAAAATCCTGGAACAGAAAGACTGTATCCGGTTTACACCCTCAGAGCCTAGTACAGTGCCTGCACCCTAATAGTTAAGTAGCAAGTATTTGTTGAGCATCTGCTATGTAGCTGACACTCTACCAAATTCTGAATTTACAAATAAGATTTAGTTTTTATTTTATTTTATTTATTTATTTCTCTTAATTTTTATTTATCCTGAGAGAGAGAGAGAGAGAGAGAGGGAGCAGGGAGAGTAAAGAGAGAGACAATCTCAAGACAGCTCTGCACTGTAAGCATGGAGCCCGATGCAGGGCTCAAAGCCACGAACCGTGAGATCATGACCCGAGTGGGAATCAACAGTCAAATGCTTAATCGACTGAGCAACCCAGGCACCTCAATACTTGTCTTCTAAATTCATAGACTTATAGGTTGGGAAAGACAGGTAAGATGAACTACACATATCCATCAATGCATGAGTGAATAAATGAATGAGTGAAGAAAGCCCACAACCCAATGTCAGGACTAGTTTGTCCATAAAGTAGGGCATTTTCTTCCCTTCTGTTTTAGAGGTCCTCCTCTTTATTAGTGAGCAAAATTATAGATGATACAGCCTGGAGTTAAGAAAAAAAAGAAGAAAATGTTCCAAATCTAAGTTTGGCTGAGAGTCATGAATGCCCTTGTACATTCTTCAGGGAATTACTCCAGGAAAAACAGGATTTCTGTCTTTGACATCTGGCAAAAAAAAAAAAAAAAAAAAAAAAAAAAAAAAAAAAAAAAGGCGGGGCTGGCTGACACAAGAACAAGAGGAGAGGAGTAAGTAGGAATCATGCAGCAGAAGGAACTCTCTAGAGGGTAGGCTGGGTAGCTGGGTGCCGTGGCAGATTTAGGCTACCAGAGAGGAGGAGCAAGGGGACCTGGGGCTTCAGTACCTGCAGAGAACAAGAAAGAAATAAGCTTCATCTACATCAGAGGGTTTTATATGGCTAAAATCAGGTGACCTTGGAAGATAGCATGTATACCTGTAGACTTTTGTTTCCTTGTCTCTCAACTGGAGATTACTGCTTGTGAAGATTAAACAATATCACATTTAAAAAGCATCTTGTGAGGCTCAGTTGTTTAAGCGTCTGACTTTGGCTCAGGTCATGATCTCACTGATGGTGAGTTCGAGCCCTGCAATGGGCTCACTACTGTCAGCACAGAGCCTACTTCAGATCCTCTGTTCCCCTCTCTCTGCCCCAACCCCACTTGCAGCCTGTCTCTTAAAAAAATATAAAATAAAATAAACTTTTCAAAAGCATCTCATGACAAGAGTCTTACATAAACTACACACTATCTAGTTATTAATTTTGTCCTTTCCTTTCAGTGACTGCTGCTTCTTTTTAACCTCTCCCTCATTTTAACTCCCTTGTTCCACAGCTCACCCTACTTATGGTTTCGATCTGTGAAGACAAAGCAAAAACCCCCACAAGTCTTAGTGGGCAAGATCTGTCATGCCGCATTTAGAAGCCTAGGGAATGATTCTCAGGACTTTTTTGTTTATCCAAAAAAGATGCAGGATGTGAAGGCACAATTTATGCTATGTTAATCTACCTACAAATGCAACTTGGCATGAGGTAAATTGGAGAGTCTCCTCAAAACCTGGCCTTACCTACTGACGTGGATTCCTAGTGGATATCTCCCCAGAATAACGTTTATAGCAAGAGTCTAGTATGTACTAGAAGTAGAAACCATAATTGTCACTATCAGCCATTCTTTAATGAATGCTTCCTTTTATTTTGTTTATTTTTAATGTTTATTTTTGAGAGAGAGAGAGAGAGAGAGAGAGAGAGAGAGAGAGAGAGATACAGAGCATGAGGAAGACACAGAATCCAAAGCAGGCTCCAGGCTCTGAGCTGTCAGCACACAGCCCGACGTGGGGCTCTTACCCATGAACCATGAGATCATGACCTGAGCCAAAGTCAGATGCTTAACTGACTGAGCCACCCAGATGCCCCTAATGCTTCCTTTTAGTACCAGAATATGACAGTAGCTACCTATTTTAGGGACTACATTTCTCAACATGCCCTGCAGCTAGGTACCATCATGTGAGTAAATCCTGCCCAACAGAAATGATACACTTTTTGGGTGACAGCCTTAAACAGTATTTACTTTTCCTCCACTACTCTTCCTTGTTCTGAGAAATTGTACCACAATGAAAGCCCAGTACTGAGCGTAGAAGAGACACCGTACTATCCCTAAAGCACTTACTTCTCAATTGTTCCATGAGAAAGAAAAAGAAAATGTCTACCTTATTTGAGCCACTGTGCTTTTGAATTCTTTAATCAGGATCATTACCTATACCTTAACTAATACATTATTCATATAAATCAACCAAAATACCCTAGCAGTGAACAAGCCTGGAAATGTTACCTTGTATATCTGAAGGAATACATCTGTCCATGCCCCTTTACTCCAGGCTTCAAACCGAGTCATCTCTATAACAATAGAAGGTTTTTCCTTAGGCACACAGGAACACACAGGCAAGGTATTTAGTGGAAGAGTTAAAAAAAAATAAAATATTACAATATTAGTAAAAATGTAAGGCAAATATAAGTCCAAAGTTTTAACCACGTAGCATATAAGGGTTTTTTTATTCTTTTTACAAACTTTTGCATGTTCTATTTATACATTCATCAAGATCTCTAATTCTCCATGTACCAATAAAAGAAACTATCAACAGAGGTAACTTTCTGGAACACACAGCCCCTTACTGAGGTCAGAGATTTATCCATTCACTGTATCTATTAGCTCATTCTGTGGCAGAAGTGGCAGAATGAAATGCGAAGTTACTCTGAGCTCTGAGCCCCAAAAAGGAACATGGTCTTTGGCTAAGCCACCGGAACTCACCAGTGTCAAAGGACAGGCCCCTGGTTCTCCTGATCACGTCATGTGGTGAGAGGAGAGTCGCCTCAAAGCCTGTAGGCTTCTCCAAGCAATTCCCCTTCTCAGCAGGTTTCCGTAAAATGAACTGTGTACTTTGAAAACAACTAGGCATATTTTGCTTAATTTCTGCCTATTCTCCCCTTTAAATGAAGAAGGGAAATGAAGGGAAATGGCAAGTGGTAGGGAAATTCAACCAGTATTTCCTTAGAAGATATATATTCTAAAAATTTCCTTTAAAAAATCATTTACAAAAGAATAAACTATTCTCCATTATTAGATCCACTAAAAGAAGCAATTATATATTTAAGAAAGCCATGTAATCATTTCTGCACAGTGTAGGGTCCGAGGGCAGGCTGCCCCAAGATGGGTCACTTTGGCACAAAGATCGAGTTTGAAGGGGTTTGGGACAGGTCCCCCCAAAACCCAGGTCCTGTGGGTTCAAGAGAAATTTTTCCCCTCCCTTAACTCACAGAAGAGTCTGTATGTGGTGGGGGGGGGGGGTATCTCTATCAAAATAAGGTTGTTAGCAGAGATAAATTTTTATATGAGTGGTCCATCTGTCTGGCAGGGCAAACACCTAATTACCAAACATCTACTCTTCTTATCACATTGTGAAGTACATTCCTTTTCTCTAAAGTCCCAGACCCCTACCCCCTTTCTCCTTAGTTCAGGATGACTTTTATACCTCATTTTGCCTCTCTTTGGAATTTCCATATCTATGTGGATTCCCCTTATGTCTGCTAGTAAATTTTATTCTCTCCTATTAATCTGTCTCATGACAATTTAATTCTCAGTCTAGCTAGAAGGACCTTGAAGGGGACAGGATATTCTTGTTCTCTGACAACAGGAACTCCATAAAAACTTTTAGACAGAAAAACATGTCTGTGTGTGTATATGTATACACATATATTTAAATGTTTGTTCTTAATATTTATATTAATATTTATACACACACACATAGGCTTTGCAGAGAAGCAGAGTCCATAAGACATTTCATAAATAAAAATACCAAGATTTTAAAATGAAATCTTCTAACAAAGACCAGAAATCAGTCAATTCAATAACTGTGTAGATTGTTCTAGAAATTGTATTCCCTTACTGTAATTTCAAGCCACTTTTTATAATCTTCTGGTTCAAGCAGAAATTCTGGCAGCACATGAGAAATACATGCTCCTTGAGCGCTAAAATAAAATAAAAGTCCAAATTATTATGATAGAATACTCAATGGTTTGTATTTCATTTGCATTTGAACATCAATTATTTCAATGTCATATAGTTTAATGTGTATTGAATTTTAATTTTCAAATTTAAAATTTGTATCGTCTTAACAGTTCCCTTAACAATGAAACGTGCATATGATGCTTTCTTTAGAGAATTAATAATGACAAAGAACTCACTAAACTCTATAATCTTAAGAATTTCACTTGCCTATAATCAGCCACATCTATCCTTAAAAAGTAACAGAACACAGAGTTATATGACTTGACTCCTATTGCCAAGACACTAACCATTTTATTGCTGTATGACATTATAAAATTGAGGGGTGCCTGGCTGGCTCAGTTGGTTAAGCGTCTGGCTCTTGGTTTCGGCTCAGGCCATGATATCACAGTTCATGAGTCTGAGCCCCCCATGCTAACAGCAAGGAGCCTCCTTGGGATTGTTTCTTTCTTCCTCTCTTTCTCTGCCCCTCCTCCACTTGTGTTTTCTCTCTCTCTTTCTCTCAAAATAAATAAACTTAAAAAAAAAACATTATAAAACTGAAAAATATCCAGGAAATGTTTGAATACAATAAAGCATCTAACAGATCATTAGTCACCCAATGCTTAGTGAATGCCTATCACAACATATACCTGAATATAGAAAACCCCAAATATAACACAATTTATCACCTATTTTTCCAGAGAATATCCAAAAATTCTGGCTTCTCTGATTATATAAACTTGTAGTAGTATATCTGTTGTAGCAAATATCTATTTAATATTATTTTATACATTTAAAGGCATATATATATATATATTCATATGTATAGAATTTATCACATTCAAGATTATATTTTTAACAGTCATATTTCTTGAAATATTTTAATTCAAGGTCTTCATATTCATGTCTACCACCAGCAGAACCACTTTAATGAAGTTTAATCTAATACGGTTTGGGCAGGAGTGCTTCCTAGTGGGGATTTAAATGTTCAAGTCTAACTCATTTAGTGACCATAGAATGCCATCCACGATAAGTATTTGTCAGAGAATGCCACCTCTAGTACTCAACTCTGTAGATGTTTTGCAGTCCTGTAACCACTGAAAAGTGGGAAAAAGAAAAGGTGGAAAGGAATCTCAAGATAATTCTATAAGCTCAAAGCTTGAAGGTAGCACAGATGAATGAGAAAAAAGAAGTGAGAAAGGGAACCCTAGTGGGGATGGAAGCAAAGAGCAGAGTTTTAGAGAGATTAAGTTGGCCTTGGCTTTGGGCCAGAGGAAGCTGGTGGAAGAAATTATACTGCATGCATAAAGCTCCTTTGTTCAGAAGTCAAACACCATGCATTCTGTTTGATTGTCACACATTTCCCATCTGCATCTACATTACTCCTATGATTCCTCACTAGGCTGCAATTATTATAGAGTTAAATAATATCTAATTTTAATGGAACACTACTCCTTAGCAGGAGTAGCCCACCTAAAGCATATGTAGGAACTCAAATGAGATGACGATCCATGAAGTTGAAATCCCAGTGGTGTCTGTCTCTGAGCTGCCTGTCTAAACAAAGACAGAGACATGCAGAAGATGGAATACTTTCTTGCATCCAAAACAAATACGGGATTCCAGAAGGAAATCATCACTTCTATTAAATGCTACCGAAAGTCTAAGAAAAATTATCAGGGAAACATTAAACTGAGAACTTCGTAAGGAAAGAGACCGTGTGGTATTCATTTGAGTATTCCATAGTGTCCAGCAGAGAATCGGCCCTCAGTAAAATGTTGAGGATGAAGAATGAAATGAATATTTTGCAATATTAAAGACAACAAGCCCCAAATGGAGTCAGTTATGCTAAACTCCATGTCCCCAAAAGTGAGATTTAACTTCATTATGATTTCAGCTCTCCCAGAAAGGGGATCTGAAAGCAGTCCTTCAGAAATGCCTGAGCAGCATTAGCTAGGTAATCTGCCTGAAAGATCCCTACCATCGCTCCTAGACAAAGTAACTTTGCAATAACCAATCTGCTTTTGTGCTGTAGGAACTGAAAACTTTTCCCTCCTAACCTTCTAGGTATTTTTGCTAATCCAATAATCAAATTGACAGACAGATGAAGAGGGGGAAAAAAACAGATTTAATTACATACCTATGGGAGCCCCACAAAGACAGGAAGACTGAGAGGCAGTCAGGCAGTTGAGGCTAAGGAGAGGGGTTAGGGGTCTGGGTCTTCCAAGGGGAGGGAGAAAATTCACAGGATTATGAAAAGAGCAAATATTTGGTAAAGAGTCATTTGTCATGCCATGTAGTTAAGTCTTTCTGATAGGAAAAGTTATCTCTGGTAATAGCTCCCTTCCTGGTACAAACTTTTATGTAAATTCGTGTAGACAGTTAAGGGTGAGGTAAAAAGCTTTTCCTGTCTGCTAGGTCTCACTTGCTTTCAGCTCAAAACAATCCCCATGCCAAAGTGGCACAGTTTGGGATGGAACATTCTGTCCCCCGCCCCCATTGCCTAAGCACAACTCCATTGTTCTTGCTTCCTTCTGCCTATAAAATCTCTTGACTTGTACAGCTCTTCAGAGCTTTTTTCTATCTGCTAGATTGGATGCTGCCCGATTCATGAATTGCTGAATAAAACTGATAAGAGCTTTAAAATTTACTCAGGTGAATTTTATTTTTTCACAGAATTTTACAGACACTGTTATGAAGTGAAGGTTAGCAGAATATGCCACTGGAAAATATACTTCTTTGGCACACCAATTATTTTGAGAAACTGCAGGAGAGGAGAAGCTCTAAAAACAGAGTAGAAGTCACCCTTTTGTAAAGGAAAACATACCTTTAGAAAGGAAATTTACATTAGAAAAGGGGCCTGTACCAGGAAGAGAGCTATTGCAGGGAAATAGATAACTTTTTCAATTGAAAGATTTATCTGCATGACAGGGCAACCTTTGTGTAACAAGTATTTCCTCCTCTCACCTTTGCAAAGAATTACCTCTTCCCCATCTTGGCCCCCTTCCCTTTTGAAAGCCCTAGACTCCTATTCTTTTCCTTAGCTCAGAATGGTATAGAAGTCTCATCTTTAGGCTTTCTTTTGAGTCTCAAATCTTTGGGGGGCTACTATACTTAACATACACAATCAATATTTTTTCCTCCGGTCTTTATATTACAGGGCAGGTTGGGGGGGGGGGGGATCTCAGCCAAGAATCTAGAAGGGTCAAGGGAAAATTATTTTTCCTCCCATGTAAGAGACTCGTTTTCTTCTTTTCATTTGGAATCTATCTTAAATCCTAACTTCATCAGTCCCTAAGACAGTATTAATGATTGTGCTTTGTCAATAGATTTTATGTCTGATCAGTATTATAGAGAGTTGACTTTCATAATTGATTTGATTACACTTTTACATGCTAGGTTTTCTATTTACATATTTCTTCCAAGTTTACACTAAGTAGAACAAAATAAATTAGATGTAATGAGTTATTAAATCCTCAACTTGATCTCCAAAGATTTTTGAATTTCTCATTTATTGCATAAAATCAATATAATTTCACTTGTATACTGTAATTGTTCACTATAACATTTATGATTTTTTGAATTTAATATATTTATTTCCATGATGAAACATATGCATGTATCTTGGATTAATGACCCAATTTTATTAACCATTGAAATGTTGAGGGATTTTATCATAGCCAACATATCCTGATAAGCATGTATTTGCTAATAAAAAAGCAATAAATTTGAATGGCTTGGCATTAACTCCAAAATCATTCTTCCATACTTGGGTCCTCACATCATAAAATGTCAAAACAGAAACCATCCATGTTAGTGTCAACACTACTGGGAGCTGTACCAACATCAGCGCTACAATAATAAGATGACGATTTTGAGTACCATATAATTTACTAAAGTTATCAGAAAACTGTTTAATTTCTATAATGCACAAACAATAAAGATTTATTTAAGCGTCTGACCCTTTTTCTTCTGTTCATAGGTAACACTTCAATAGATTTTAAAATACAACTTTTTTTTTGTAAATAATTATAATTAACCCCTTCTAAAAGAAAAGAGATAAACACAACTAACTTTCTAAAATAAAAATGTCATTAGAATGTTTGCCTTATTGAATTAAAACATTTACTTTATTTAAATCAATCATCAAAGACCAAGAGTGGGACAGAGCAAAATTAAAACAAAAGTCATGTGCTTTCTATTTTAAAATTATAAAAACTTTTTAAAAGTTTCTATTTTATCTAATAAAGACACACTTGATAAATATTGGTTTTCTGGCAGTTTTATGTCAATAAAACTTTTCTTTCTTATAGAGGTACAGACTTTTAAAATATTCTATTTGGGGGCGCCTGGGTGGCCCAGTCGGTTAAGTGTCTGACTCTTGATTTCAGCTGAGGTCATGATCTCAGGGTTCGTGGGATCGAGCCTTGTATCATGCTCCATGCTGACAGTGCGGAGCCTGCTTGGGATTCTCGCTTTCCCTCTCTCTCTCCCCCTCTTCTGCTCTCTCTCCCCCACTCTCCCTCTCTCTCAAAATAAATAAACTAAACTAAAATATTGTATTTCAGTGATAATGATATCACAAGAGTCAGTTTTCCACATGTCACTAATGGCTACCATATTGAAGAAACATAAGAAAACATTTTAGCATATGAAACCCACAGATCACAACTGATTTCATTTAAATTAATCATCATCACAATCTACTATGTGTCATGTAATACATATTTAATATTTTTAATTGTTTTATCAACCAGTTAAGTTTGGGAATTATCATCTTCAACTTTACAGATATGGAAATTGAAGCTTAAATGGGTTAACTTGTGTAAATTCACAGAAGTACGAAAGAGCTAGAATTTGAGCCTATCTCTACCTAATTCAAAAGCCATGCTCTTGTACCCAATATCAGTGCATTCTTCCAGAACCACTCTTAGACTGCTGCTTTGAAATATTTTTATTCTTAGATGCCATTCCATTAAATAAGATACCATAGTGGTCATGCATAAGTAAGAAGGGTATAAAGTTTTTCAAGATAAAAGAAATGAAATAACAAATGGAATTACATTTATGTATAAAGCAGAGTGAGTTGGTTTTCTCAGCGTATTTATTTTGGTGAATGAAAAATTTATATAAAAATCAATGGTATTGGAAAGTAACAGTTACAATAGTTTTAGATCATATGATAACCTACATTGCAGTTTCAATGCTAGGTACATAGTGTTTTTGTTCTGCTTGTTTTAGTTTTATATTATGGAAATAATAAAAAAAAAGTTTATTTTTTCAGTGAAAGTTAATGACATCATAAAAACGATTAATGGTTATAAATAAATGAAATCATATCAAAGAACACTAGGCACTGTGTTAGTCTGCTCAGTCTGTCATAACAGAATACCACAGGCTGGGTAGTTTAAACAGCAGAAATTTATTTTCTCACATTTCTGGAGACAAGAAGCCCAAGAACAAAATGTTAGAAAATTTGTTTGGTTGTGAGCCCTTTCTTCCTGGCTTACAGACAGCTTAGCATCCCATCTTTATGATACCATTAAACATAATTACATTGTTTTCTTTTTAATATTTATTTTATTTTTGAGAGAGAAAGACAGAGGGATCCCTCACACGTAGGGGAGGGACAGAGAGTGAGAATCCAAAGCAGACTCTGCACTGTCAGCCCAGAGTCCAATGTGGGGCTCAAACTCATGAACCATGAGATCATGACCTGGGCTGAACTCAAGAGCCGGACACTCAACCTACTGAACAATCCAGGTGCCCCAACCATAATTACATTCTTAAAGGTCCTGTTTCCAAATACAGTTGCACTGGGGGTTATGGCTTTAACAAATAAATTGGAGGGAGATTCAATTAACTCCATAACAGGCACAAATGACAAAAAAAAATTAAGCATATTGTTTCAAATAGAGTGATAAATTTATTACAAACTATAATACCTGTTTTCAAAATAGTTTTTACAAGACATATGGCATTGTTATGGGCTGAATTGTGTCCCCTCAAAAAGTCATATGTTGAAACCCTAACATGGTACTGCAAAATTGGACTATACTTGGAGTTAAGGCCTTTAAAGAGGTGATTAAGATAAAATGAGGCCATTAGGTGGGCCCGAATCCAATCTGACTGATGTCCTTATATGAAGATGAAATTTGGACACACAGACACCAGGGGTGTGTGTACACAAAGGGAAGACCATGTGAGAGGAGGTGGCTGTCTCCAAGCCAAGCAAAGAGGCCTCAGAAGAAACCCAATCTGCCAACACCTTGATCTTGCACTTCTAGTCTCTGGAACTGTAAGAAAATATATTTCTGTTGTATAAACCTTCTAGTCTGTTATGGTAGCCAGAGCAAACTAATACGGATATGAGGAAATAAGTGCTTTAATAATTAAAGAATTTATAGGTTAGTATTATAAATAAAGTTCAATGTATAACTTTCATAGTACAGACTCCACATTTTCCCAACTTGATCCTCTCTGACTGGCTACACCTCCTCTCCTGGAATGCAAATACTTTATGTTTTCTTCTCTTATCCCTAATTTTTCATATCTCACAAATTTTTTTCCATTCTTCTATGACTACCCTGAGACTCAATTTCAAAGTCTTCTTCCTGTTACCACACAAGCTCAAAAAGCAAATGTCTGTGAAAGACAATGTTAATAAATAAATATTTAATGAACATTGGTTCCATTCTGTGTTATGAAGGATGCTGGGTGTCAGAGACGCCAGAAGACTGAGAAGTGCTTCCTACCCTTAACATGCACGCAAATTAGTGGGGGTACACTGACTCATAAATAAGTCAGTGGTATGAAAATAATTTACAAAGTTATACATAGCCATGCTGTTTTCCTTAACTGGTATTTTATTTTTCTCATTCGTTCAACTAGATGGGGCACAGAGAAACAGGAAGAAAACATAGACTTGAATGTTCACATATCTTAGTTTTTCCTAAACTTAACAGTCTCTTTACAAGTAATCCTGTGCTTTGGGATAAGCAATCAATTTCAGACCTCTCGATTCCCGCACAAGATGGCACCTGGGAAGAGGCAGATATATTGTCTAATAAATAAAGCTTCAATTTCAGGTTTCCTCACTTTCATGAGTCTCTTCTAAAGCCATATATATATATCCGTATATCTAAATTTTATATTTTTAATTTGATATTTTGTTAAGGAAGGATCTCCAAATTGTGTAAGGCCTCTCAGAACATGGATCAGTCCTATATTTGGGTTCACATGAAGTAGGTGAGAGGGACTTTTGTATCTGTACAAGCAGGTTTGTGATTATTTTTCTGGATCCTCAGTCTCTTTGGCAATGTTCCCTATCTCTGTCTGGAGCTTAGCTGCCATGTGGGTGGGCATTTGCCACTGAGGCCTGAGATGAAAATCTCGTGTCTCTCCTCTTAGCCCCATTGAGGACCAAGAAGTCCCTCATAACTGACTTAGCCCCATCCCAGTCCTCATATATTTGTCATTCATACTGTGGCTTCAGAGCCAGCCATCTCCTCCCCTTCTGCGTCTTCAGTGGCGTCCCTGTCATTAGTCAGCCTCTAGAACAGGAGGCCGGGTCTTAGCTCAGTTTCCTTAGGTGACTTCTTTGCTCTTCTCAGAGTGTGTCCCTGTCAGGCCGCATTCACAGAGACAACCTCTCCAGGAAGAAAGGACCTGGCCATTGCCATTTCCCTCCCGCCCCTCGGCATAAACACAGAGCCAGCCACCTGGGGAAGCAGCACAGCAAGGACACTGGCTGCCTAACTTGCTTACACTAGCCCCACCCCACATTCTTCTAGTGGAACTGCCATTCTCAGTCAAGCTGGCCTCAGTCCCAGCCTGGGAGACCCCTCCCCCGGAAGACCATCACAAACCCCAGCCCATACCACATCTCCTGACCAGAGTTTTGCAGGGTTTCAATTCTTTTTTTTTTTTAATTTTTTTTTCAACGTTTTTTATTTTTATTTTTGGGACAGAGAGAGACAGAGCATGAACGGGGGAGGGGCAGAGAGAGAGGGAGACACAGAATCGGAAACAGGCTCCAGGCTCTGAGCCATCAGCCCAGAGCCGGACGCGGGGCTCGAAACCACGGACCGCGAGATCGTGACCTGGCTGAAGTCGGACGCTTAACCGAATGCGCCACCCAGGCGCCCCTGCAGGGTTTCAATTCTGATGGAGGTGGAGCAAATAATCGCCCCACTGTGTGCCCCAGCCACTCTTCAGCTGTTTCCACACTGTATGCCCTTGGATTGTTTGCCCAGCTTCTCTCCTAGAGCAGCACAGTGCCCTCCAAGCTCTATCACAGCCAAGACTCCTCATCTTTAAAATTCCAGGGTTTAAGCCCATTGGTGGCAAGAACTCACGAAATTCAGCTCCGAAATTCAGCTCCTCTGGTTCCTCTCGTTTTCCAAACCAATGGTTAGGGGGAAACATTCTCCTTGTGTGTTTCCCTGTGTGCTCCTCTGGCTCTCACCCTTCCCGGTGACTACGGCTGCCTCCCCTCTGTAGCAGCCAGGATCTATTTCTCCCCTAAACCACCTCTCCACCCTTCCCACCTTCTTCAATATGGCCTCTTTTCTCCCCTTAGCTGTGTAGTTCTGTCAGTCTTCAGGTCAGTTTCTGGGGGATTGGGGATCATTTGATAGTTATCTAGTGTTGGTGGGACGAGGAGAGCCTAGGGTCCTCCTACTCTGCCATCACCTTCCTGTCTCTCTGTACCATGTCTAACTTTTAAGACCATAATGTTGCCAGGGACTCAAAAATTCTAATTTGGAAATTTTAAAAAAAACCCTGAACACCAAATCTTTCCTTCGAGATGCCTCTTGTTACCCTCCATCCCCACCCCTGCTAAGGTAGCTGAACATCTCTGGCTAACTATGGAGTAGATTCCATACACAAAGAAGAACCAATTTAAAAACTAATATATTTCAAAATATATGAATCCTATTGCATAAATAATTACAAGTAACAAATGCTATTTTAGTGGTACAGGAACATGATTAGATGGAACAGTAACACTGCTTATGGATGTTCCAGTGGTTAAGGATACTGCAAATATAGGCAGACAAAATAATATAAATCACCAACACTCTCCTCAGACTTTTAATAAACATTGCTTTTCCATTTCTTGCTCACTCACCATTTAATCTCTGTAGAGGAATACAGACATTATAATGACAAGTATTTTTCCTATATTTTCTATCAACCATTTACGGAAATTTTCACTTGCTGATTATTTTAGTACTAAAAACCTTACCAATGCAGACTAAAAATTCACAGTGTAACTTGAGCTTATATGAACAGTATTCTGAGAAATAAACTTACTGGTTTCATTCCTCTTTAGTTCTATGGATTTATATATTTATCTATGTGAGAATTCTCAAAGTGAGGTCATGGACAAGAAGAATCAGTATTACTTAAAACTGTTATAAATGCAAATTCACATCATAAACTCTGTGGGTTAAGGGCCAGCAACTCACTTAACATGCTATCATAATGATTTGGATGGATGATAAAGCTTGAGAATAATTGCCTTAGACTATCAATCCCATAGCTCATGAAATATTTATTTTCTATTATTTTTCTATTATTTTATTTTTTATTACTTTTACAGATATATATATGTGTGTATATATATATATATATGTGTGTGTGTGTGTGTATATTATATATATAATATATATAGGAAACTTAGTAAATATTTTATAAAAAGATAAGTGATACCAAAATCTACCCATCTACTTATGTATCTATCCAAGCCAATATTACATGTTTAAATTAGCATATCCATGCTCTTACTTGAGAAAGTCAAGAAGTGAAGAATGTTGAAAATGAAGTTGAATCACCCTTTCAGTATAATCCACAGGTAAAGACTGACTTGAATGAATTCCAGGTGGCAGTTTTCCACTCAAGTGTAGTATCACATCATAAATGGTCTTATTATATTTGGAAAAGTCATTCAGTCTGGAAAATTTTTGGGATGGCGAGGCTGATGAGTAAAATTGCATTTTATACACCTCCCTATGAGAAAAAAATTTTGAAATTTAAAAAATCTCATAATGTTATATTATGAAAAAAATGTTCAATGACTAAATAAAATTCTATTTACAATCAAATAAGGCATTATAAAGCTCATCTTATTCAGCTACCATTTGCTAGTAAAAATTAGATGTTTTGATAACCCCAGAAGTTTCCATATCTTCTTTTATTTTTTGTTGTTAATTTTTTTTTTAATGTTTATTTATTTCTGAAACAGAGAGAGACAGAGCATGAGTAGGGGAGGGGTAGAAAGAGAGGGAGACACAAAATCAGAAGCAGGATCCAGGCTCTGAGCTGTCAGCAAAGAGCCCAACGCGGGGCTCGAACTCACAGACCTCGAGATCATGACCTGGGCTGAAGTTGGACACTTAACCAACTGAGCCACCCAGGCACCCCTCCATATCTTCTTTTAAACACACATTATTATCTAACATTACAATTGTCAAGTCTGTAAGATTGGATTGTGATTAGAAAATGTAAGTACTTTGGAGAAACAGTATAGGGATTAAGTCCTGGACCCAGCAACTAGTAGCTGGTTGCAAAGTTATGCAAACTCACTGAACTCAAATTTGATACCATTTAAATTAAAGATAATAGGGGCACCTGGGTAGCTCAGTCGGTTAAGCACCTGACTTTGGCTCAGGTCATGATCTCATGGCTCATGAGGTTGAGCCCCACATTGGGCTGTGTGCTGACAGCTCAGAACCTGGAGCCTGCTTCAGATTCTGTGTCTCCCCCTCTCTCTGCCCCTTCCCCGCTCACTTTCTCTCTCTCTCCTTCAAAAATAAACATTAAAAAAATTTTTTTAAGATAATAATGCCTATAATAGTTTTCAAAACAGATGTCAATCAGCACACATGTATACACAAAAACAAATTTACACATATATTTCAATTTAAATTTTAATCATTAAAAGGACACATCCTGCAAATTGGCCTCACAAGTGGAGATTCACATTTTAAAGATAATCCCAGAGAGCTATTGTTCCTATACATGTCTCTGTTCTTTATATAAGACAGTGCAATCTCTATTACCTGATACCTCCTTCAGTTAATTATAATGCATGGTAATTTTTAAATGGAGTAAAAAAAAAATCCAACCAACTCTTGCTGTCTATAGTTTATTAATTATCTAATACTACACTATCTGTTGGCTAGCCATCAAAATGTATTACTAACTTAGACTGAGAAATAAAAAGTGCTCAAGGGGCCATTTTGAATGGCAGTTGTCCAGTTTGGTAGCTAGTAGGTCTGTATTGTATATTACAGGAGAAAGTATATTGATTTACGTAAGGGTACAACTGCCATTACTCAAACTCTGGCTCTTACTCTGTGGCTTTATGGAAGTTACTTGACATCTCTGTCATAAGTAATATATATAATAGAGCTAGTATATCCTGAAGTTACCAACAAACAAATATGTCATGGAAAAAAATGAACACCCTAAAATATTGCTATAAAAATTATGAAAAAGATAAATGATCTAAAAAGAAATAAAACATAACCAGACTATAACTAAAGAAGGAGAAAAAGCAACAAGTTGAATAAAAAGAGAAAGAATACATAATATAAACAGACACACAGGGGCCCCACAGATTATAGCTTTGCTTTTTTTTAAAAATTTATTTATTTGAGACAGAGAGAGCATACACTCACGCGTGCACACACACAAGTGCAAGTGAGGGAAGGGTAGAGAGAGAGGGAGAGAGAGAATCCCAAGCAGGTTCTACACTGTCAGAGCAGAGCCAGACACGGAGCTCAAACCCATGAACCATGAGATCAGACCTGAGCTGAAACCAAGAGTCAGAAGCTTAACCAAATGAGTCACCTAGGTGCCTCCAGATTATAGTTTTAAGACACAGATATTACTTATTTTTATTTATTTAATTTTAGAAAGAGAGAGAGAGGGAGAGTGGGGGAGAGGGGCAGAGGGGTAAGAGAAAGAATCTTAAGCAGGCTCCACATGCGGTGTGGAGTCCAACATGAACTCTATCTTATGACCCTGGGATCATTTCTTGAGCCGTACATTCAACCGAGTCACCCAGGTGCCCAAGACACAGATTTTAAAGCAATTATATGTACTATGATTAAGATTAAGAATTTTGTCATCAGGGTATGTGGGTGGCTCCATTGGTTAAGCATCTGACTCTTGATTTTGGCTCAGGTCACGATCTTGTGATTTGTGAGTTCAAGCCCCACATCAGTCTCTGAGCAGCCTGCTTGGGATTCTCTCTCTCCCGCTATCTGTTCCTTCCCCACTTCTCTCTCTCTCTCTCAAAATAATTGAATAAACTTAAAAAAAAAAGAATTTTGTCATCAAAAGCTTCAGATTCTGTGTCTCCCCCTCTCTCTGCCCTTCCCCTGCTTGTGCTTTGTCTCTCTCTCTCGCTTTCAAAAATACACAAACATTAAAAAAATAAAAAATATATATAAATAAATGGAAAATTTATACACAAATCCAGTAAGTAAAATTATGAAAGCAATGACTGAAGTTAACAGCCGACTAAATCAAGTGAAGAGAAAATTGATGCAATGAAATATAGGCCATAGGAAAGCATCCATATTGCAACACAGAGGGACAAAAGGATGAAAAATACAGAAGAGTGAGCAAAGCAGAGGGGCTCAAAAGAATGAGGTAGTCCCATAATTGAAAGGATATTGACAACTTTCCAAAATTGACAAAAAATGAAACCACAGACGAAAGAATCACTATGAACCCCGATAACTACAAAGAATAGGCTCTTTACGATACAACATTTTCAAACAACCAAGAACATGTGAAAATTTTCTTAATATCAAGAGCAGTAAGATGTTAGTTCAAACCACATACATTAGAAGGAGGTGATACTGAAAAGACGCACAACATTAACTATTTCTTAGGATAAAGAGCAAGTGGAACTTGCATATTTGACCTGTGGGAGTTTAAATTGGTACACCCACCCTGGAAAATTGCTTAGAAGTATCTTCTAAAAGTGATATTTCTAAATTCCTTTTTTATTTATTTATTTTTTTGAGACACAGAGAGAGAGAGAGAGAGAGCATGAGCAGGGGGAGGGGCAGAGAGAGAGAGAGAGAGAGAGAGAGAGAGGGAGGGAGCGAGAGAGGGAGGGGGAGGGAGAGAGAGAGAGAGAGAGAGAGAATCATAAGTAGGCTCTGTGCCATCAGCACAAAGCCTGATGCGGAGCTTGAACTCACGAACCATGAGATCATGACCCTAGCCAAAACCAAGAGTCAGACGCTTAACAGACTGAGCCACCCAGACAACTGCCCCCCCCCCCCCGTTTTTCTAAAGACATTTTTTAAAGGTGATATTTCTATGTTGCAATCTGGCAATTTCACATATATATATATATATATATATATATATATATATATGCCTTTTAGAAATATGTAACAAAAGACATATATCAAAATTTCCATAGTGGCATTATTCATAATAGAAAACTCCAAAAGCCAGTGAAATATCTATGAACAGAATGGAGAAATTATAGAATATTCAGACAATGGCCTAGTGTACAACATTACTACTAATCTACTACTAAATGCCAAAATGAATCACATGAACATAATACTAAGAGAAAAAAAAAATCCAAATGCTACAAAAAAATGCAAACTGTATGATTCTTTCTATGTAAAATTCAACAACACACAAAACTAATATTTGGTCTTAGAATTCAGGATAATTGTTACTACTCTGGGAGGTGGAAGGGAAGTGGAGGTGGCAGGGACTCGGGGATATGAGCAATGGACTAGTTCCTTGTCTAAGTGGCAGCTATACACATGGTCACATAGTTGTAATTCTGTCCATATGTTACATAGTGACAAAAATTATGAAAATTCAAACAGAGAACTTAAACTCTGGAGTTTACCAATTTATGCTTGGATGATAAAACTGAAAAAATAAATAAATAAAAAGGCAAGGAAATGATTGACCGTAAAAGTCAAGCTAGTAATTTTCTTACAGTTATAGAGATTTGGTAGATTGTGAGGTTCATAAGAGGCTTCTGGGGTGCTGTCAAATTGATAGGTGCACAGGGGCTTGCTCTAGGAGTAAATTGAGGGCTTGTACTTGGTTTGTGAACCTTTCTCTATGTGTGTTTTATTTCATGATTTAAAGCATCATGAGGAAACAGCTTGGGTCTTCAAATTTCCTCTAGCACATGAAGATTGACCAAAATTAGCTTCAAAAATACTGCCCTCAGGTTTGTTAGAGGAAAAGGTGATGTTGCTCGTCAATAACTGAATTGCCCATCGGGAGCACAAATTATGGTGCATAAACGAGAGTATTTTCTTTAATATCTATATGTATGCATATCCCACATATGTAAACTTCGTATCAATTAAAACCTCGATAATTAATTGTTAACCATATTCCTTGTCTTCTCGTTTACATAATAAGATGGTAAATGATTTTAAGTTTCTGTTTCAATTCTGAGAGTGCCCCTACTTTGGAAATTGAAAATATGCACAAGCAGGGGCGCCTGGGTGGATCAGTCAGTTGAGCGTCCGACTTCAGCTCAGGTCATGATCTCGTTGTTTGTGGGTTCCAGCCCCATGTCAGGCTCTGTGTGGACAACTCAGAGCCTGGTGCCTGCTTTGGATTCTGTGTGTCCCTCTCTCTCTGCCCCTCCCCTGCTTATGCTCTTTCTCTCTGTCAAAAATAAATAATCATTAAATTTTTTTTTTTAAAGAAAATATGCACAAGCCAAAGGCTTGGTGTACCTGTGTTGTGATCTATCTTTTCATGTAAAGAAACCACCTGCCTATTACCACTATTGCCAACAAACAAGTAGTAAAATGGTTAAAGAAGGAAACTAACTGGAAAAAAATTGTAAAATGATCCCTCATTCTTAGAGTAATGTGAAGAAGTGAAAAGAACTCAGGGAAGCCAAGTCTAATCAGTTATTTAACTGGTTTCATCCTAAAACTCTCAGTCTAAAGACACGTTTTTGTGACTTTTTTGGACATGGTTGGCAGAAAGAATAGGCAGGCTGCCCAGAAATAGAGGTGAAACTTTATGTTTATATTACTAAATTTATCAGTGATCTTGCCAGCAGCTCAAAGTGGCAAAGACAAAAGCATACCATACACACACACACACACACACACACACACACACACAAACACACACACACACACTCACGCTTTTTAGTAAACATCAGAAGTTCCTGCATCAAGCTGTCAAAAAATCCTGTGCAAGGGAAGGAGAAATATTATTAATGAAATATCATTTGTATAAGTGCTTGGAAAAGATGGGATTTGAATTTACTTTCCACCACCAAATAGAAGAGTTGGTGAATACAATACACGAAGTCAGAAATATTTAACACTGCTATCATAATCCTAATTTAATTTAATATTAACAGCTAACATTTACTGAATACTTACTAGGTCCCAACCTCTGTTTTAATAAAGGTATTTCCTCTTTTAAATGTCACAACAACCCAATAAGGTAGGTATTATCATTACCTCCTTTTTACAAATAAGGACTCAGAGGCAATGAAAAATATTTTATTTGGCATGCTCTCATTATGAATGGTAGAACATTTCAATGATTCATTTGATTTCCTGTGAGATTCTATACATTTACACTAAATGAGAACTTCTGCAATGGAATGTAGCTTTGAAACAATTTCCCCTTTGAACCCATTCCCCCAGGCTTCCTGAGAGGCATTCCCAGATGTGCTCTTAGTGTGTGGCAACTGGAAGGTGATACATGTTGGAATGGAAGTGCAGACTAGCACTGAGATGTACTGCAATCACTTCTCCCAGATGCACTGGAATTTCCAATATGATTTAAATGTTTCTGTGGTCAGTTGCATAGAGACCTTCCCAAGCAGTGTCTGGAAAAAATGTGAATTCCCACAAGTCATCCAAGTTAAAGTTAGGGGACTATGATATTTAGTACATTTCCTCTGATGATTTCTGGAACATAAATTGTGCTCTCTTATAGCTTCCAATAGCTATATCCATCTTTTGGTGATTTGGGAAAGGGCTGAAAATAAATAATATCTAAGGGCCTTGAAGAACTGAAAACAGACTACTAATCAATAAAGGTAATCTCTTTAAATAATTGGTTTCTGCTATTCCACCTGAGTATCTCCCAAATCAACAAATGAAATGGTCCATATTGCCTGTCTGCTGCAAATTGGTGTTTGTAAAGAGTGAAATTACCTGAGATAATACATCAATAAAGCAGCATTTCTGACAACCCATATCTTCAGGTGCAAGAAAGGTGATGCATAAATATGTCAAAAAATGTTCAATAATGTTAAAAGGAAAACAAAAAGTTTTTGATACCCACACTATAATTCACAATGAATTCTAGTCTTCCAGGTTTTATATCCTGTAGTAGATGACCCTCCAGTCGGGGGTTAGTGCATATAAGGCCAGGCAATTCAGTTTCCCTGCTAACATGGCTGACTTCAGTAAAATTCATGGCTTGCCCAGGAATTTGAGCTTCATTTGGTCTGAAATCCTAGATGTGGCCTATACACATTAGGGTTACATAACTCTCCTCAGTTCTAGACTACTGTATTCTTAATCTTCTTGAACTAATATACCTAACCATAGGTACATATAGTGTTCAGCCTAAAGCTAAAGACAAAAGTGGAGCTCACGTCTTTCAAGTATTAAAGTTTCCTAAATCCTATTTATTTATTTATTTATTTATTTATTTAATTGATTGATTCGGGTTCACACCCAGTGTGGAGTCCAACACAGGGTTTGAACCTACAACCCTGAGATCAAGACCTGAGCTGAGATCAAGAGTCAGGCACTTAAACAACTGAGCCACCCAGGCACCCCATAAAGTCTTCTAAATCTTAATGTGATCCTGTAATAATTGAAAAGTGGAATGATGCTTAAAAGTACTGGCACTGGGGGGGGGGGTAGAATGGTGGGGTTCAAATCCTGGCTCTGCTATTTATCAGGTGAGTGACTTTGAGAAAGTTGCTTATTCTCTCTCTGCCTCCAGTTCCTCATCGGTAAAATGGGGATAACTATAGTACCTACCTCACAGGTCATTTATTGTAAAGAATACTCACAAAGCACATATAATTATACCTTTTTCATAGTTAAGAGTCTAATACATATGAACCATTATCATTAACAAAATACCATCACAAAATTATTAAAAAAATTTTTTTTAATCTTTATTTTTGAGAGAGAGAGAGAGAGAGAGAGAGAGTGAGTATGAGTCGGGGAGGGGGCAGAGAGAGAGGGAAACACAGAATCTGAAACAGGCCCCAGTCTCAGAGTTGTCAGCACAGAGCCTGACGTGGGGCTCGAACTCATGGACTGTGAAATCATGACCTGAGCTGAAGTGGGACGCTTAACCGACTGAGCCACCCAGGTGCCCCACAAAATCATTTTTACAGGAATAAGGTAGGAAACATATTTCAAAGCAAGTTCAGTAGATGGATTATTAGACCACAATAATGAAAGCAATAACAGAAATGATAGGTCATTAAGCTCGGATAAACAGAAGAGTAAAACTTCAACAAACTACGAGAAAGAGCAACTTTCTTTTTTTTTTTTTTTTTTTTTTTTAATTTTTTTTTTTTTTCAACGTTTATTTATTTTTGGGACAGAGAGAGACAGAGCATGAACGGGGGAGGGGCAGAGAGAGAGGGAGACACAGAATCGGAAACAGGCTCCAGGCTCCGAGCCATCAGCCCAGAGCCTGACGCGGGGCTCGAACTCACGGACCGCGAGATCGTGACCTGGCTGAAGTCGGACGCTTAACCGACTGCGCCACCCAGGCGCCCCGAAAGAGCAACTTTCTGTTCAGGATAATAAAATGAACATATGTGCTCATCTTCTCTCCCTCTCAAAATGTTTCTGAAATGTCAGAAAGACTGGAGACCTTTAAAAACACTCAAATTGGGGAAAGAACCATTAGTATACCAACCTGAAGAATATCTATAAAATAAAGAATTGTACTGAGGAATAAGTTAAAATGATGGACTGCACAGCAGTAGGCTACATGGGGAAAGGACGCCATTTTTCCTAAAGGAACTTAAGAGAGACACCAACATTACAGCTGGCAGATACAGAAGGAGGAAGTGACCTCTGGTACAGAAATCGTGATGATTAATTCAAATGCTATATGTGGAAAAGATATTTGAGAAGGCATGCATCCATAAAACACAAAAAAGGATGCTATTATTAAAGTTAAAGAGGAAAGAAGGGAGAAAGGGAGGGAGGAAGGAATAAAGAACAGAGTTCCTGGAAAACAAAACTGTAAAAACCAACTTAAAAATTTTATAGAAGACTGGAAGAGCAAGTGAAAGTGATCTACAAACTTAAGAAAGCAAAGACAGAGAAATACATCCAGTTATATCGCAGGACATAACTGAAAGTGGTATAAAGGATCAGTCACGCAGGTCCTCCATCATTCTAAAATGAGATTGAGAGAGACAACAGAGAAAAATAGACAAAACAGAGGACAGGAAATAGGAGGCATGGAAGAATAGTCGAAAGACGAGTATTCTAAGTGAAAGGGCCTAAAGAATACCAAGTAGATTGAATGATATAAAATATTCCCACACTCGGATTTTATTTCATAAACTGCAGAATACATTAGCAGAGAAATGGGAACCATAAAATAATTCTGAGAGAATGAACATGGTACTCACAAAATATGACATCGGACTTCTCATCAGAAAAACTGAGTGATTCCAGATGATGGGGTGATGTAGGAAACACTGAGGTGGGGGGTTCAAAGATGGGCAACATTTGGTTTGGGGCAGCTTTTTTTTCAGGGCTAGAAAGGTCCCCATATTCTCTAGAACTGTGTTCCCCCAAGCAGTACCCAATGACATGAGCTGTTTCCCACTTATCAAAATAGCAAGATACTCAAATCCATCAGGGAACAACCAGACCAGCAATGTAACTCATGACTAGGGATATAAAATAGAAAACTTACTAGAAAATCATCCAAAACTAAAATAGATTTTTAAAAGCTTTTATTATTTGATGCAGTGATCACAACTCTGAAATCCTTCCTATGTAACATCCAGAAATATCTGCTACCACTTAAAATATACATTGGATCTTTTTTTTTAATGTTTATTTATTTTTGAGAGAAAGAGAGCACGCGCCCACGCACACAAGTGGGGGAGGGTCAGAGAGACTGAGACACAGAATCTGAAGCAGGTACCAGGCTCTGAGCTGTCAGCACAGAGCCTGACACAGGGCTTGAACTCACAAGCGGTGAGATCATGACCTGAGCCAAAGTTGGAAGCTTAACTGAGCCACCTAGGCGCCCCAGATGTATTGAATTTCAGCACCATTTACATTACGAAAATATAGAACAAAATAACATAAGTAAATGCCCCAAAGTTAATGTGAGTGGGCAAGTATTCAAGACCACAGAAATCCAACAACACATTATACTATATAACAATTTAGCAATCATTACAATAAAAGTATATAGAAAATAGAAAATTAAAATTAAAATAATACACTCTATTAAAAAAAAAATGAAAATGAGTGCGCATGGGTAGCTCAGTCAGTTAAGCATCTGACTTCAGCTCAGGTCATGATCTTGTAGTTTGTGAGTTCAAGCTCAATGTCAGGCTCTGTGCTGACAGCTCAGAGCCTGGAGCCTGCTTCAGAATCTCTGACTTCCTCTCTCTCTGCCCCTCCCCTGCTCACGTTCTGTCTCTGTCTCTGAAAAAATAAATAAATGATAAAAAAAATTAAAAAAAAACAACAAAGATGAGAATGTTTAATAGCAAAAATTCTGGGATGCACCCAACAAGGAATAATGAGATAAATTTATAGATCTGAAAATAATTAAACATACAATTCAAGTTTAAAGGAGTAAATTGTAAAGAAAAAATCAGCATTAAATAATTTAGAAAACACAGAAATGGATAAATTATTTCAAGTATTTACCACGTGAGACATAAAAGTTAAATAAATAAAAATTAAATGATGGGGCTTAGCCAGTTAAACGTTTGACTTCAGCTCAGGTCATGAGGTCATGATCTCACAGCTCATGAGTTTGAGTCCTGTGTAGGGCTCTGTGCTGACAGCTCAGAGCCTGGAGCCTGCTTTGGATTCTGTGTCTCCCTCTCGCTCTCTGCCCCTCCCCCGCTCGTGCTCTCTTTGTCTCTCTCAAAAAAAATAAATAAATAAAGTTTTTTAAAATTAAATAAAAATTATAAATGAGCAAGAGACTATGAACATAAAAACAATAATACTAGCAGTCACTATTGTCAAATAATGAGTTGGAAATGTCTAATCAATGATTTCCCCTAAAATGAAAATACATCATTAAAATTTACTCAAAATAGGTACCATTTTCAGAACAAACACCAAAGGAGAAAACTGAAAAAGTTATTAACAGAATAACTTTTCTAAAAAATTCCCTGGAGTCAGATGATTGTATGATCAAGCCTGTACATTTTCAGTATATCTGCTGTATTAATTTTCCCCCAGCACAGGTAGAGATGAAATATTACTAACTCATTCTATGAAGCTGATATTGTCCCATTCATTTAAAAAACTGAAAAAGATAACTTATAGGAAAACTAGAGATTTAGCATAACCTACCTCGCTCCTAACTATAGAGGCAAAAATTCTACTATGGCCCTTCTAGTTACAGAGAACCACCACAGCAGCAAAGTTGCAACAAGGGTGGTACCTAAATTCCAGTTTAAATTAACAACAGAATTAAATGATTTGATATAAACCAAGGCAGTTTATCTACTTTAGACATGCTGAGTCCTAAAAAGCACATAAAAGACTAATGTAAATGTACCGTCTACCAGGCTATACTCTAGATCAAGAGCTGGTATTTCCTTAGCTATACATGGGGAATTTCCAAACATTTTAAAATTTACAAGGGCTTTTCCTACCCATAGTTTACCCCTTCTCATTTGACATTGGAGGAAACTGAGGTTAAGAGATTGTCAGTACTGACCTCAAATCATAAGATGTTTAGAAGAAATTAAAAATCACACGAATACGGGGCGCCTGGGTGGCGCAGTCGGTTAAGCGTCCGACTTCAGCCAGGTCACGATCTCGCGGTCCCTGAGTTCGAGCCCCGCGTCGGGCTCTGTGCTGACTGCTCAGAGCCTGGAGCCTGTTTCCAATTCTGTGTCTCCCTCTCTCTCTGCCCCTCCCCCGTTCATGCTCTGTCTCTCTCTGTCCCAAAAATAAATAAACTTTAAAAAAAAAAATTTAAAAAAAAAAATCACACGAATACTAAAGAATCTATATTTGCACTCTTTTGCTTTTCTGAATAGCGTCCTCATAATTTATGAGTGTAGAGCAAAATAATTAAAGATTGTGTTTCACTTAAAACAACCTCAAAGAATAAACTACATTTTATTATATGATACAAAGCAAAGGATTTAGAGAAACACATAACTGTTACCTTCTTATAGTTTCTGGAATAGAAAGAGAATGGGGTCCTTCAGGCCAGCCAAAGAGACTGAACCAGGTCTGAGCAGCCTGTACAACCTTTTCAAAGAAGTCATATGCCTTTGTTCCTTCTTCAAGAGAAAAGAAGTGCTCATTTTTCGCCTCGTTTTTCATAGATTTATCTTTGTTTTCCTTTGAGGTTTTACTTTTGCCCGAGTTCAATCTTTCAGGTATTATTTCGATACCTAAAATTCACATTTGTTTGTAAACAAACAAACAAACAAAAAAGAGTTACATCACCAGAGAGTAAAATATCTTGTCAGCTATTGCTATTTGCATGTAGACAAATAAAGCTCATCCTACAAATTATTCAATGCTCTCAAAGAAATTCTGAGTCAATTGATTGTATCTTAAAAATACAAAAATAGCTTTGTTTGCAAAGACCTAAAAGAAATACTTTAAAAATAGATGAGTTTCAACAAAGAAAATCATTAAACTTTCTTCTTGTCATAATGGTGAAAACATTCCCCAAAATGAAACATTTCATTTTCAATTACATATGTAAACTATTTCGACAATTCTTCAGTTCTACTTACTAGAATTAAACCTTAGCTGAAAAACTCATAGAAACAAAATATTGGTTTCATATTCAAAACGACTCTATATCCAAGAGAAGTACTTCAATAAAACAAAACATCTCAAGTTATAGAAATTTTCAATATAAAATGATTTTACTTTTTTTTTTTTTCAAAAATATCTATGTAATGGCACAAGCACACACTCATTTAAAAACCTCACAATATTTAATTGGGTTTGGTCCATTCAGTAAACAGGAACATTTTCAATATTACTCATTCTAGAGAAAATAATATTTGAATAGTTCATTACAAATGATAATACCAAATTTGCATATTTATCTATTTCTCTGTGCTCATCTGTTTCTAACACAGGTAATACTAGATCCAGCTCAACAAATAACAGACAAACCGCTAGTTTGGAAGTTCCCTAACTATACAGAGAGTACTGGGGATGTCACAGCAGATTCACAGGGGCTCTACAGGATATTTAACATTTTAGTTAAATATCACTACAACATATGCTGGTGATCACGTGAATTACTACTCTTTGGTTTTTCAACCGAACTATTTAATAAACGGAACTGCTTGGCACATCTTCTGACCTAGGGGGAAAGTACTGAGATAGGAAGTACACTGTGAACAAAAAACACCAGAGAATTTCTGCTCCAGATCATTGCAGACAGCCCCCAGAGCATATGACCCACTTGCAATTAATGAAAAATGCATGGTTTTCTTCAAGGATTTCTTCTTACCTCATAAAGCCTAAGTTTTCAACTCAATAATATTAAATACATCATGTTATGAACTTGGTTGGCTGAGTACATTATTTATTTGCCACATACCAACAAATAATTTTTTCTTTGCAGGCTCAACATCATTACGTTTAGTCAAAGTAGAAGAGAGTAAACCATCTTCTTGGTAGGGAAGCAACACATTTTCTCCACTCTTCACAGAAATGTCACTCTTATCTACAAATGACACATTGGAACATAGTAGGTCAACAAGCATTTGTGAAATGACTATCAAATTACTGAACCTGAATTTCATAATTATACATAAAATATATATTATATAATAAATATGAATATATACATATATAGAATAAATTTTTTTAATGTTTTTATTAATTTTTGACAGAGTGCACATGAGCAGGGGAGGGGCAGTGAGAGAGAGGGGGACAGAGGATCTGAAGCAGGCTCTGTGCTGACAGCACAGAGCCCGTTGGGGGGCTCAAACTCATGAACCTGATCATGACCTGAGCCAAAGTCGAACGCTTAACCCACTGAATCACCCAGGTGCCTCTAAAAAGTTTTTTTTTTTTTAAGTCTAAATGTCCATTATACTTAAAATAAGATGTCAAGAAAAAACACAATAAAGGCTGATATGGTTTTCTGAGTTGAATTAATTTTATTTAACAAGGCAATTATTATGGCATATCAAAGTTTTTAGGAAATGAACAATGCTCACCTTTAGGATAAACAAAGATATGTAAACCATTTAAAATGTTTCTACAGTGAAATTTTTGGAATTATTAAATATGGTGCTCAAAAGTGAATATTAAGAAGAACATCACTAACAAGTAATTTCTTCTCAATTTTCTGAAATGAAATCACTGCTTCGTTATGAGCTGACACTATTTTGCACAGCTTTCAATCTCTATTCCAGCTACAGTTGCTGTCTATACACTAGAATTTGCCAACATGGTAATATGAACCCAGCCAAAGGCAATGCTAAGAAAAGGCAATAGATGTGAAAAGACCAGATTCCCTATCTACTTACCTATCTATTCACATATGTATATACCTATGTATATTTGTATACATATATGCATAATGTAATCCTGTCAGAAAAACATGGCCTTTGCAGTTAGAAATTTCTAATTTGAAATCTTGGCACTACAACTCCTGAGCTATTAAACCATGGTATGTTCTACAAGATCTCTGAAACATGTTTTTATACATAAAATGAAACGTTCTGAGCTCATGAATTTGTTGTGAGGGTTACTTTACAGGCAATAACATAGATAAGTAAGCTGGTATATACGAAGTTTCTTCCATTCCTTCAATAAAAAGCCAATCAGATTTTGACAGAGAATCGTTATCGAGTAGGTGTGTATATCTCTGCAACATTACACTACTAAAGACTTCATTAAAATGAGCCTTAGAAAATCCAATGACAGAATGATTCATTGTGGATGCATTAGGCAATGTCTTTTCAACTTACTATCGAATGATAAAAAGTTCATAGTGGGGTACACACCCACATCTGTACCCTTCAACTAAAGTCAATGATTCATATAACAGTTTTTATTTAGCATATTAGCTATAAGAAACAAATCATACTGCTTTAATTTTTGATTTACTTAATATGTTTTAAGATTTCACCTTTATTGAACATATCATACTCTAGGGCACAGTAGCTAAGTGTGTAGGCTCCGAGGCCTTACAAATATGGTTAGAATTCCCTGGGGCAAACTGTTCAAACTCTTTATGACTCAGTTTCTTAATCTGTTAAGTGAAATTAATAAGAGTATCAACTCAGTCATTGGGGGAACTAAATGAAATAACAAATATAAGGTAGTTAGCAGAGTACCCTATGCCTAGGAAGCATTAAATATATAATACAAATTATGACTATACTTATTTCTAAAGATATTTTAGAACATTTAAAAATCACATTTTTCTATAGTAATATTTACTGAAATGGATGCATTATTTTTAATCCACAGATTTCATACTTAATCAAACACTAAGATTCTATTCCCTTTTTTCTTTTAAAGAAATAGCAATATTTTATACAGTAACTCCTCATTATTTTTTTGGAGGATATTATGAAAACTATGAGTGTTAAAGCAATTATAATAATATTTATAATCGTAAAATAATGAAATGATAATAGTAACAATAATTTATAGCTATTTACTCTATTGAGTCCTCACAAAAGCCTTTTGAAATAGATATTATTAGTATCCTATTACTCTCCTACCACGCATATTTTGCTAAATAACAGATGTTTGAGGATTTGAGAATTAACAATAAAGCATAAGGCAAATGGTGAGATCAGAACACAAAATAGAATTTCCACCCACGTTCTATGATACTTCATCCACTGCTCTTTCTGTTATATTATCTGAAATCTCCCCTACCCTTCAAGTATATTAGAAGAATATAAAAATATAACACCAGGATTGGTCAGAAATCTTTTAAATTTTGAGACTGTGTATAAAATTTGTAATATATATGTGCTTGGAAGGAACAGTCCGCAAGGTGAGAAGAATCTCGGGGAAGTATGGTATGTGGAAGTCCAGAAAGAGTTTGAAGAGGGGTTGGGGCCGGGGGTCAACAGTATAAACTATTGCTCAGTAGTGAAGTAACAGCAGTAAAGTGGAAGAATGCTCTGCCTCACCCCTGACATGTCCTTCCTGTTAAAGGAAGCTATGGTATTCTAATTATTCAGTTTCCTTTGCTATTGTTCTCCCTCTGTGTGAGAAATTGAGTGGTTTATCTGACTGGTAAATTTGCAAGGAATAAATCAGGAATGCATGGCCTAGATTCACCCTTTTTCCTCTTTGGGAACAAGCCTGTCCACTGAGAAGATATAGCTCCTGTTTCCTCCAGCTGTCATCCTGCACTGGCCCCCAAAGCAGCTAAGAGGGAGGCATAATTTGAAGGGTAAGAGTAAGCAAGATTAGCTGATTAAGTAAGGTCTGAGGATGAAGGGATTCAGATAAAGGAATGGCCTAAGGCAAGAGAGTCTGGCCTCTCTCAGGTTTGTGACAGGAAAGATGATGGGTCAGTTGCATGCTTTGGAAGTTCAGAGTGTTCCTGCCTGATGGTCTCCATTGTTTCTGAAAAGTTCCAGAAAAGGTCATGCCCTGAGACTGAGACAGAACAGAACTAAAGAGTTTCCAAAGGAGTGGGGCACATTTGGAGAAGTGGAGAACAGGAGAAAACCGGTTACAAACATAGAAAAGATATCCAATACAGCACTGAAACAAGGCCTTGACACTATACACAGATGACACGTTTTTCCCATACTTCATCCTTTCTCCTCGTCTGAGACTGACTCCATCATTCTCCTCCATGTCTTACATTGCACATATTGTTCTTAGTCTCTCACCATTTCCTCTGCCGCAACTCCCAGCTGGCCTACTGATCACTCTCCAATTTTAATTCAGCTCACATCCCCACTGTTCCCTTTCCAAATCACTGATACTCAGAAATCACAGAAGGTTCCCACTATTACAGAATAAAGGGTGCAGTGGCCCCTTTATTGCTGCCTCGTGTCGCCAGTAAGACCCCCATGCTTTTGTTATATTGCCCTTTGCCCAGATTACCCTGTTCAAGATCATTTGTCAAGCTCTACCCAGATGTCACCTTTTCTATAAAGTCATCCCAGACCCCATATGTCAGCATTACCCTCTGCACCACACCCACATCTCCAACACTCCAACTAGCTCATGTACAATACTCTTAATTCAATCTTTTTTGTATTTATTTATTTATGAGTCTTTGACTAGATTTTCAACTTTCGCAATTAAGAGACACTGCCATATTATACTTTCAGTGCTAAACACAGCTCTTGGAAATGGCAGGAGATTAATAAACATCAGTTAATTTTAAGGTCACTTTATCTTCAGGTGTTGGCTTGGATGACAAGAGCATATACAGTGAGAGTAGGAGACGACAGTCATATCTAACTTACCTTCCTTTAAAATAATTGTTTGTTTATCAAGATGAGTTGCCATATATGGGCAAATAGTAAGAAGACAGTTTTCTGCTGTTCCAGTAACTGGAAGCAAAAACCTAAAAGTGAAAACATTGCATTTCAATAAAATAAATTTTTGAGATGCAGTGAACACAATGAAATATTTTTTACGTATGCTGTATGCCTTAAATGATCAAGACATGAATTATTTATCGTTTTTCTTTTCACCTACTTTGTTTTTCTTAACCACCTACCATATGTATTTTAATTGTGTAAGAATATTTACTTTTAAAGCTTTTAAGAGAGATGGTAAATTTCACTGTCAAGTGTGCTCTAGAACACAGCTTGTAATTATGCAGGTTCATAAATGGATTCAGGAAATTTTAGGACTGAAGGAGCCTCAGACTTAATTTAATCACCTTCTTCTTGTAAAGAATCCCTGACAAATGGCATCTGCCTTCAGATGACACTACTAGGGAGACAGTACCATAGGAAGACCCATGACTCAGAGACAACCCATTTCGTATCTAGAGAGCGGTAACTTCAGACATTCCGTTTCAGGGCAACAGAGAACAAAATCTACAATCTGATCCCCATTATGTTCCTTCAAATACTTAAAAATGGTCACTGTATCTTCTCTAGGCTTTCTCTTCTTCACATTGAAAACATTTATAACATTCAAGGTTTCTTTCAACTACAAGGTCTCCAAAAATTGCACATACCATCTAACTTCTTCAAATGGTCTTTTGTGTTTGTCCTTTAAATATATCTGAGAACTGAAAGCAATACTACAGAAGTTATTCAACTAGTAGAGTACTACTCCCTTCCATAAACTGCATACTATTATCCTATTTTATAAAAGCATTGTGAAATTAATAAGAACTACAAAACTCCTAGGTTATATTGGGCCTGTCCAATTTATGTGACAACTCTGTCCTTGTACAACTGATCTTTTAATAGAAGTACTATGTTTTATCCATAGCACTATAAACATGGATTATTGGTTTCACTTGTGCATTATAACATTTATCAAGATGATTTTACTCTTGAGTCTGCCATGTATTGTATTAGCCCTTCTACACAGTTTACGGTCACTGGCCAAGGTGAAACAACAAAATCTGGTGTTATAATCCAAGTTGATACAAGTAAAATATAGGATAGGATGAGACTATAAAGAAGTTTGTAGCAATATAATGAGCTGTCAGAGACATTCAAATAAACATATGTTATATGTAAATGAATTGATTTTCACCTTAGTTCTGCATATTTTCCCATAAAGCATTATGTTTTTCTCTTTACACCTGATGTGCATTAAAATATTGTGCAAAATATACATATTGAGCACTGTCTTGTTTGACCAACCCTAATCATTCTCTTCCATCATCCTAAACACATGTATCAGATAGCCCTATTCCAGATTAAATTGTATTTCTCTATGCAATTGTTTTTTCTGTATGATGTCCTTTTTAAAATGAAATTGAGAATTCCTCGATAGCATGAATCATTACTTCTATATATGGTGTATTTGTGCTAAATGTAGTGATCGATCAAAATTCCATTAACTGTCCAACTCTGTTTAATTAACATTTCTCAGATTAGATAACACAGTTTACCCACAGATACCATCATCATTGTTATCTTAGAACCAAAAATGTTTTCTGCTTTAACAGTGATTACAGGAAAACAAGGAAAAAAACAAACAAAAAAAACACGATTCCAGCAAATGCTGTGGTGCTCTGCCCTTCTGTCCTTTTCCCCTAGGATGTAATTTCTTTGTGCGAGGCTCCCATCCTCTGGGTGGGCATGGTGGGGTAACTGTCATCTTTTTCAGAGAACCAATGTCAGATTACTAGAGCTGCTGAAAGCCTCAATTGCCTTGGAAATTTATGGTCCCCTGGGTGATGCTGTAGCCAACGCCCCGTGGTGCAGGAGTTTGAAAGCCCAGCTTCTTTGCTTCAAACGGGACAAAAACTCTGTGGTGTAACTTCGTCTCCAGAGGATCCCATGGGATCAAGGTGAGGTTGGAGCTTAAATTTCATTTTATTTGGGATGACTGATTCCATGTTCTGCTTCCCTTCTCCCCTTCCTTGTTTTTTCCTGGCAGCCATTCCTTAATAAACCACATATCCATGAATCTTCATCTAACAGTCAGCTTGGGGACAACCTTACCCAGGACAACAACCAAATGAACAAATACAACCAGTATCACTTAAAACTTTTATAAAACGATGTGGAACTAAAGAACATAAGATTGAAATAAAATTCATTCTGAGAATGAAACAGGAATAAATATATTTTTTTAATGTTTAGTTTTGAGAGATTGCAAGCAGGGGAGGGGCAGAGAGAGGGAGATGGCTATGTACTGACAGGCTGTCAGCAAGGAGCCAGATGTGGGGCTTGAACTTAGGAACCACGAGATCATGACCTCAGCTGAAGTTGGACGCTCAACAGATTGAGACACACAGGTGCCCCGGGAATAAATAGTCTTACTTCTTTCTTGTATAAAACCAGCTCGTTGAAGGTGATAACATTGATTTTACATACTCCTCAAAGTAAAGAATAACCAACATATACAAAATTCATTTGATGACATTCTTCTATAGAGTAGCACATGATATAGAAATTATACAACTTACACAGCATGGGAATATGGACACTTTAAACACTAACATCATTTTTATCAAACACACATGAAAATAGGGGCACCTGGGTGGCTCAGATGGTTGAATGTCTGACTCTTGATTTCAGCTCAGGTCATGAACTCACAGTTCGTGGGACAGAGCCCCATGTATGGCTCTGCACTGACAATGCAGAGCCTACTTGGAATTCTCTCTCTCTTTCTCTCTCTGCCCCTCCCCTGCTTGCACTCTCTCTCAAAATAAATGGATGAACTTAAAAAAAAAAAAAAAAAGACCTCCTTTAAAAAAATACATTAAAACAGAAAAGGGACTTGCAGTCAGCAATACTAATACTGTACAATTTAACAAAAATATTTCTGGGAAAATAGGGCACTTTATGGTACCTTATCAGAGAATAATGGTATTATTTATGGATGCTCTATGCCAATCCATATAGCCAGGAACCATTAGTGGTAGACGATTTAGTCTAAAAATATTCAATATTACAGTAACAGTAAAATTACTGTAACATTGTACAGTAACAGCGAAGTGACTGTGACATTATGGGTTTCAATTCTATTTGGTAATTTATATAGCAATCTTCAGGCGTATGTGATTTAGAAGAGTTCCAACGGGCAAAAATCAGGATTGAGATTCCTGGTAACAGAGGTGATACGATGCAGATGTTGGTGGTGATGGAAATGGGCTTGAACTATTGGGGGCAGCTACTGTGCTGAGCATCTAAAATACATTATTTCACTTACATAAATTTTCTCAACAGTCTTTGAGGATATAAAGTATTAACTTTCTCGACTTTGGTTACAATAGCAAGGTCCAGAAAAAGTCAACAGTTGTTTAAAGTCATACAATTAGGAAACAGAGGGCCCAACTTCAAGTTCAACCTGTCTGGAACAAAGCTATACTCTTGGCCCACTGCATGAGAATGGTTAGCTTCTAGGTCTGTCTCAGTGCACATATACTCAAAGTGACCAAGTCAGGAAAGAGTCTTAGATACGACCATGGATGTAAGCACTTACCAACATTGTTCACTACCTTCTTTTATCATTGATTATCTCATTAAACAATATCATTTTAATACTTCTAGCTGTTCTAATAATGTTAAGTTATATAAGTTCCTATGAGAAGCCAGTTTAAATAAAAGCCTTTTTTTTTTGGAAGAAATAAATATTCTCCTGTATTCTCAGGAAGAAACATTTTATTTCAGATGCTGTCCTAAGTAAATAATAACCAACATTTATAAAAGCAACATAAACACATTCTCCCATTGGACACATGAAAATTCCTACAGAGGTAGAAAGTTTGCAGGTGTGTATGGAAACAAAAGGGACTGCTGTACTCAAAGGGACAATGCAAAATAGGATGATAGGGAAAACTCTGGCTTCTCTCTATACCGCCACCATGTTAGATACGATTGTCATGTACAAACTATGAATATTTTAGTATGATAAATCAAACAGTAAATACCATAATGTACAGAAAGTCAAATATGGAATGCAATATTTATTTTTATACTTTGTCATTTCAGGCTCGCCTGAAATTTCTCATTAGTGATTGTTTTCCCTCTACCAACATTGTACTTTACATTTTTCTAAATTCACAGAATTGAAAGACTAGTAAAATAAACACATAGGTGCCCTTCACCCAGTTAAATTACTATTTCACCACATTTATTTCTCTCTCTTCTATTAAAAATTTATTTTCTTGGGACATATGGGTGGCTCAGTTAAGTGTCTGACTCTTGATTTTGGCTCAGGTCATAGTCTCACAGTTTGTGAGATCGAGCCCCACATCAGGCTGGATGTCAGCCCTGTCAGCAGCACAGAGCCTGCTTGGAGTTTTCTCTCTCCCTTTCCTCTGCCTCTCTCTCGCTCGCTCTCTCAAAATAAATAAACAAAAAAATTTATTTTCTTAAAATGTGTGTGTACACAAATCGACCCCCTAAATATTCAGCCTGTATCTCCTCAGAACAAGAACATTATTCTATATAATCATAATCCTATCATCACTACCATCAAATTTAACATTAGTACAAGAATATTATCTAGTTTGTAGTCCATATTCAAGAGTCCCAGTAATGTCAAAGTCCAAACTGAGAAATTGATTAAAATGGCTTTCCTTTAAACCAAGACAATCTGTGTCATTCTTGGGTGGTCCTTCATTAATTGACATTATTTTTAAGACTTAAAGCTACTTGTTTTTGTCTGAAATATTCTGATTGTCCTCTCATGACTGGATAATTTTTTATTTCGAACAAGAAAATCTCATATGTGCTGTGGCACAGTTCTAGTTCATCCTACCAGGGAGCCCAGCAGGTCAGTGTTCCTCCTTATTAGTGATATAGAGTCTGGTCATTTGGTTATGATAGCATCCATCAGATGTCCTCATTTTTTATACCAACATTTAAAATAATATATATATATATTTTATATATTTAAATTAAATTAAATTAAGATATATATATTTATTATATATATAATTTATATATCATGAAATCCATCTTTTTAAGATGTACACATCCGTGGTTCTTAATATTTTACAAAGTTGTATAACCATCACCATTAATTTTTGAGTATTTTCATTGCTTACAAATGAAGCCCTATATATATTAACAGTCGGTCACCATTTGCCTCTCCCCTCAGACCCTACAAATCACTCACCTACTTTCTGTCTCTATGGATTTGCCTATTCTGGATATTTAATAATTGATTAGTAATTAGCAATGGCAAGTAAGAGCAGGTAATAAGTAATGTATGGATAAAATGTTGAGACCATGTAAACATCCCCTCCTCATCAACCTTTCATCCAGGGCATATGAAGTATATACTATGTGTTTCAGTTGGGTAAAGCCTTCTGGAAGGGCTCCTCCAAGTAGCGAGGTCAGTGGCTCTCAAGGTTGACAAGTACAGAGCCAGGTTCCAAAACTGAAAAGCCTGGTGTGAGATTTTATGAAGGATTAGCCTTGATTGCTCAAATGTTTAGTGGAATTCACCAATGAAACCCTCCAGGACTGGACTTTTCTTTGTGGGAAGATTTTTAAAATAATCATTCAATCTTTTTACTTGTTATAAAAATGTTTATATTTTCTATTTCTGGTGTGCCTGGGTGGCTCAGTTGGTTAAGCGTCTGACTTTGGCTCAGGTCACGATCTCACCGTTCAAAATTTGAGCCCCACATCAGGCTCTGGGCTGACAGCTCAGAGCCTGGAGCCTGTTTCAAATTCTATGTCTCCCTCTCTCTCTCTGCCCCTCCCCTGTTCACGCTGTCTCTGTCTCTGTCTCTCTCCCTCTCTCTGTGTGTCTCTGTCTCAAAAATAAACAAACATTAAAATCAATTTATATTTTCTATTTCTTCTTCAGTTAGGTTTGGTACTCTGTGTCTTTCTAGGAAATTGTTAATTTCATCTAAATCACCTAATCTGTTGGCATACAGATTATTCCCTTCTTTCTGATTTATTTGCATTTAACATGTGTTCCTTTTTTTTAGGATTTTCTAGTTTCCTAAAGTGGAAGTTTACACCACTGATACGAAATCTTTCATCTTGTTTAATATAGGCATTTAAATCTATAAATTTCCTTCCAAACATTACTTTAGCTGCATCCCATAAATTTAGATATGGGGTGCTTTCATTTTCCTTTATCTCAAAATATTTTCTTTTTTTTTTTAATTTTTTTAATGTTTTTATTTATTTTTGAAGGAGAGAGAGACAGAGCATGAGCAGGGGAGGAACAGAGAAAGAGGGAGACAGAATTTGAAGCAGGCTCCAGGCTCTAAGCTGTCAGCACAGAGCCCAATGTGGGGCTCGAACTCACGAACTGTGAGATCATGACCTGAGCCGAAGTTGGACGCTTAACCGACTGAGCCACCCAGGCGCCCCCTCAAAATATTTTCTAATTTACCTTATGACTTCTTTGTTGATACATTAGTTATTTAGTAGCGTGTTGTTTAATTTGCACATATTTATGAAATTCCCAAATTTCCTTCTGTTAATTTTTAATTTAATTTCATTGTGTTGGAGATCATATTTTGCATGATTTCAATCATATTTAAAACACAGAAACTTGGGGCACCTGGGTGGCTCAGTTGGTTGAGCGACCAACTTTGGCTCAGGTCATGATCTCACGGTTTGTGAGTTCGAGCCCCGCGTCGGGCTCTGTGCTGACAGCTCAGAGCCTGGAGCCTGCTTCGGATTCTGTGTCTCCCTCTCTCTGTCCCTCCCCTGCTCATGCTCTGTCTCTGTCTCAGAAATAAATAAATATAAAAAAAAAATTTTTAAACATAGAAACTTGTCTCATAGACTAGTATGTAATTATCATAGAGAATGCTTCTTATGCACTTGAAATAAAATGTATTTTCTGTTCTTATTACGTGGTATGTTCTATACCTACCTATTAAGACTGCTTGGTTGACAGTTTTTCTAGTATTTTATATCCTTACAGATTTTGTTTAGATATTCTTTCCATTATGAACACTGAGGTGTTGAAGTCTTCAACTATTATTTTTGAAGTATCTGTTTCACCTTTCAAATCTGTCAGTTTTTCCTTCATAGGTTTTGGGATTATTTGTTAGGTGCAGTTCTGTTTTTAATTGTTATATAGTCCTGATGGATTAACAATTTCATCATTACAAAATGTCCATCTTTTCTTTAGCAACATTTTTTTGTTTTAAAGTCTATTTTTCCTAATATTATTATAACCATCCCACTTCTCTTATAGGTGCTAACTGCCTGGTATGACTTTTTCCATCCTTTCAATTTCAACTTATTCATATTTTTGAATCTAAAGTGTTTTGTAAACCATACACAGTTGTAGTTTGTTTTTGTTTGCTTGTTTGTTTTTTACCTGACAATTTCTGCCTTTGGACTGTTTAATCCATTTACATGTAAGGTTATTTTTTATTTTTTTGGATTTTTATCTTCTATTTTGTTTCCCGTATGTTTCATGTCTTTTTTTTTTTTGTCTGTTTTTTATTGCATTCTTCTGTATTAAAGTGGATTGTTTCTATTATACCATGTTAATTGCTCAATGATTTTTAGCTGTTTTTTTTTAGTTAAAACTTTTTGGTGGCTCAGGATTACAATATGCACTTCAATTTAGCATCTATTCCAGATTTATACTAACTCAATTCCAATATGCTATAAAACATTGCTCCAATATATCTCCGTTCCTTCCTTTTATTGTCACATAGAATTACATCTGTATGTGTTACAGATCCAGTAATCTGTGTTATAGTTGTTTTATACAATTTTATGCTTTGTAGGGGCAAGCGGGTGGCTCAGTCGGTTGAGTGTCTGACTCTTGATTTTGGCTCAGGTCATGATCCCAGGGTGTGGGATCGAGCCCTGGGTCAGGCTCTGCACGGAATGTGAAGCCTCTAAGATTCTCTCTCTCTGTCTTTCTCCCTCGCACACACTCTTTCCCTCTCTAAAATAAAAATTATTTTAAAAAATCTTATGCCTTTTTAACATGTTAAGATAGAAAAAATCTATTTAGTTTTTTATATTAGATTTCATTACCATTGCTAGTTCTCATGTTTTCTTCCTGTGGATTTAATTTATTACACAGTGTTATTTCCTTACTCTGTACAAGTTCACTTCTACTGCCCATGGCAAAATAATTCACATGTAACTTTACTTACATACAAAAAGGGTGGATATGTTTATTTAAATACTTAATGCTTACCATAACTAGTACTTTTATGTTAGTTAGGCCAATCAATGGGACTAAATCTGGTACCGTAATGTATATTGACAACCATCGAGGTCATCCATGGTGTTGACAGAGAGAAGAATCTCTCTATCACAAGTGAGGACATCAAATGTCATTTTGTTAGTCATTAATAAAGTTACAGAGTTTTTAGATATTCATTTTTATTAAATCAAAACAGAATGACAAGATTCTTGATGATAATGTGATGCTCACTTATTTGTTTTTTAATATCTTTCCTTGAGTGGAGAGAAAAGGAATAAAGTTATAGCTACTCATCTGAACACTGCAATAATCCACCATATATGTTATCTGGAGCCCATCAAGGTGCTGTTATTTATGAATATTCACAATCCTAGGAAATATATGCTATTAACCAATTTAGTGACCTTATCACTTATCTAAGTGTGCATAAATCCATGGAAGTATGTTTCACATGTGAATGTATTCCAATGATTTGTATCACAGCAAAGTAAGGGCAGAGAATTCTTCTTTAGTACATGAGAGATGCATCGATATTCATCAAGCCTAGAAATATATGTACATTTAGCAATATTTTAAACATATATCAATTTTTTTTTTTTTACTAGTATCACCTCATTTTTAGTCTGCCCAACAATCTGGAAATAATCCCGTAATTGATGTAAACCATTTTTGAAATCTTAAAATCTCTCTTTAGGTCTAGTCTCACATTTTGAAATCATTAACTTTGATTAATATAGTATATCAGTACGTTTTATTCTTAATTTAAGTGTTCTTAGGGGAAAATATAGTGGTTACCATTTTATGGGATTTCCAGGAAAGAAATGTGACATAAAGCAAAATTTACCACCAAAATTTACCATTTGTGTCTATGCAGAGATATGTATATCACTTTTTTTTAATATTTATTTTTGAGAGAGAGAGAGGCAGACTGCAAGAAGGGAAGGGGCGGAGAGAGGGAGAGATGGAATCGGAAGTAGGTTCCAGGTTCTGAACTCTCTGTCAGCACAGAGTCTGACACGGGCCCAATCCCACGAATCGTGAGATCATGACCTGAGCGGAAGTCAGACGCTTAACTGACTGAGCCACCCAAGCGCCTCAAGAGATGTATATCATTAATGTACAAATAATGTGCTTGTTTTCATGAAGGTAGGTATATAAATTTATTATATTTCAAAAATACCCAGAAAAATTTTAACTTTAATCAGAAATACAAATTACTTCAATACAGTAAAGGGCACTATCTTTAGCCTCCAAAAGTAGAACTGCTAAATATGGCGGCTTGCTCTACAATGTGATTAATGCCATAATGCCTATTAAAGCTGAGTTGAAGAATTATTTGTAAGCTGAGTGAATCATTACCTAGTCTGCTGCTTGCATCATTATATACTTAATGTTTAATTCCAAAAAAACTTACTGCCGAAGCTCTAGCTATTAGATACAATATATGGGTCAGCATTTGCAACCTGATGAAACCAAACACTCAAACTCTCTCCGTGAGAACATGAGCTCATATAAAACAAACAAACAAAAAAGGTTATTTTTGCTAAATTATTTCTAGAATACCATAGTGCACTTTACTTTAAAAGATAACCATGATCTAGCTAAAACACAGAGTAGGTAGTTTTTACATGTTAGTTTCATTTTCTCTCTTAGAAGATTTCTGGATATATATGTATTTTTAATGAATGTAGCAAAAAAATTAAGAATTTATGATTTGAAATATCTGGAATCAATCCATTCTCAGGAAGAGGTTTTGTTTGTTTTTTTGTTTTTCTTTTTATTAACAATAACACAGACTAAGATCAGAGTTGGTCAGAGTTGCAGGCCATCAACTCTGTGTCATGGTGGAATCTCCTCTAAGAGAATGCCTTGCAAAAAATCATTTCCCTAACTATTTGGCCAAAGACCTGAAATCCCACCTTGAATATACTCGAGTATAGGCTGCACTAGTATCCCATTAGTTTATGCAAGGCTGAGATCAAGATCACTTATACAGTATATGTAAGACAAGTATCATCAAAACCTAAAGTAGAATCCTGAACTACCTTTTTCATTTTAGCATGGAAAAAATGAATTCAACTTCCTGTCACTGACACTTCTTTATGGAGACTTATCTAGAAGGAATAGGAAAACACTACATCCAGCAAGACCCTGGAAGATCCCATTATCTGTAAACACCTATGTGCTGGCTACAAAATGCGGTTAGAGACTGATTCTCACAGTTACAGGGAGTATGTTGTTAAGATCAAAGGGCAAACATGTGCTGCTGGATTTGGAAATCAGAAAAGAAAACTCTTAAAATACAATAACCCTGAGGTAAACAGTTGTCAAGACAACAACAGAGTCTGAGAGGGGGAAAGACAGTCATCAAAGAAAGTATAAAACAAACAAAAAAAGTATGAAACCTAATAAATTTGCACTGGCCACTCAGTAAATTGATAAGGTTGGGAGTTTTACTAGGGACTACAAAGGCTCCATTTGGGAGATTAGTAAAACAAAGGATATTTTGTTAACATATCTGACATCTGCTCAGATCACGATTTCACCCTTCCTGAGTTCGAGCCCCGTGTCAGGCTCTGTGCTGGCAGCTTGGAGCCTGGAGTCTGCTTAAGATTCTGTGTCTCCCTCTCTCTCTGCCCCTCCCCTGCTCTCTCTCTGTCTCTGTCTCTCTGTCTCTCTCAAAAATAAATAAAATTTAAAAAATTGATTTGATTTGCATTTAATTCACATGTATACTGCTTTTCTAAAATGTTTATTTATTTATTTTAGAGAGGGGGAGGGGCAGAGAGCGATGGGGAGAGAGAATCCCAAGTAGGCTCTGTGCTATCAGCACAGAGTCTGACACAGGGCTCAAACTCACGAATCAGGAGATCATGACCTGAGCCAAAATCAAGACTCAGATGCTTGACCAATTGAGCCACCCAGGCACCCCCATATATACTGCTTTTTAATTTTCTTTCAGTTCAAAGGTTTGTTGATGTCCAACATTGCCATCAGTCACCATGTCCTTATATCGATTCAATCAAAATCACTCTCTTTCACCACTTTCTTTTTCATTGTAACTACTATCACTGTCGTTCTGTGCTTCTTCAAGCGTCAGTCTGGGATAGTTTATTTATTGGGCTCTCCACTTCTAGCCTTTGTATTTTCATAGTCCCCTGACACATAAATATCTTTTCTCTCTCATCTATCTCCTTAGAGGCAAAGGCCAGTGAACAAGCACATATAAGACACTTGGAAGTTGTGAGCACATACACGGATGGATGGATGGATGGATGGATGGATGGATGGATGGATGAAGTGACTGACATCCTCGTTCCGGATCCATTTGAGCTAATAGAAAAGACCACTTCATAGCCATCACCAGGGACACAACAAGTATACTATTTAACCTCAAATTAACATAGTTTGGGTTTACTGGAAGAAGCCAGTCCTGGGTTTAAAAGGTTTATTAGAATCAACACCTGTGTAAGAAAGAGGGTGGAGGTAGAGTGGAGAATAAGAGCAAGAAGGTGGGCTGCAGACTGTGGTGAACAGGATGATGTAGAACAGCCTTATCGGCCTAATAAGGCCAACTGGGCAGGGAGCTTGGGATTGCCTTTCAGAATTTCTGCCATTGGTCTAAAATGTCTAGCCCTCTAAACCTGCCTGAGTCAGTCAGGGAATGCAGGCTTGCCTGGTGGAGTGTAACCTTAGGCCAAGTGGAGTTGTGACAGATTCTGTAGGAGCTGACAAATGGAAGTAGGTGGCTGACTTCGTTCCACATGGTTGGGCAGCAAATCCTACCTTGAAGGCACAGTAGGAGGTTCAGTCCCATGGATTTCTTACTGGTCAACCCACTTTTATCTTGATTTCTAAATCAGAAAAATCTAACAGGTGAGATGATCATTTGCACAGCAAGATGTACAGACTGCTAACCCCAAATGCTTGGTGGTTTACAAATGAGGAGGGGCATATTGGTCAACTAAAGCAACTCTAAGTGAGGGGAGACTAAGTGACTAGTCAAGGGCCTCCCATCTCTCCTAAATCTGTGGAGCCCTTTGCAGAACAGAGAATCTTGAGGCACTTGTTAGAATTCTACTGACTATAAATGTGAAATGCCCCTTCTTAGTCAATTTTCCTCTGACATAGCTCTTATCCATCAGTATGAATTCATGGTGTATGTCACCTATCACTCTTCTTTTGCAATGACTATCATCTGAATACTTAATGGCCAAGGTGATGCTGTATAGTATTTAAAGTTATGGTTTCAAGTGGGAGCCAAGTGAATGCAAGTAGACAATACTTTTACTTTGAAAGTAAGGGCATGACTGAGTCCTCCAAGATTCACTATGACGATATTCATCTTTAAATAAAATTCAAGCAGTTCAATGATTAATTTAAGCAGTCTGCTAAAATTCTGAAAAACTATTATTAAAAGCATTTTTTCTATATCAGTTTCTATTTGGTTGGAATACTGAAAGTGTTCAGGCTAAAGGTAAAGGTCAAAGAAATTTAAGTAGTAAAATTACATAAAATGAAGAATATTAAAATAAGATAGTTGAATACATTTAATGAAAGTGTTAAAATAAGAAACGCTTACTAATATTGTTAGTTTTAAGTTGGATGCAAATTCAAAAACAAGAAATTCCAACTAGTTGTACCACATTCTGCCTTCTTTTTTAGAAGTTTTTTTTGTTTGTTTGTTTATTTTGAGAGAGAAAGAGAGAGCAGAGGAGGGGCAGAGAGAGATAGAGGGAGAGAGAGAATCCCAAGCAGGGTCTGGTGCTGTTAGCATGGAGCCCAAAGAGGGGCTTGAACTCAAGAACCCATGAGATCATGACCTGAGCTGAAACCAAGAGGTGGATGCTTAACCAATTGAGCTACCCCGGTGTTTCATATTCTGCCTTTCTTTTAACTTGAGGGAAGTAAATGAATTTTGATTTCTACCACCCTCTGTAAGCATACAGCATTAAGTATCAATATGACCTATCTAATGTGAAATGCTCAAAAATAGAGCAATAATTATAGAAAACTAATGGCCACATAAATTAAACCAGGTTGCAATGGGAAAGAAATACATAAGAGATCTCTAGGGCAGCAGGGATGCTGTATTTCTGGACCTGAGTGGTAGATACAAGAGTGTTTGTTAAGATATGTAAATTCATTTCACACAGTTTTATCTAAGTTGTTTCAAGAGCAAAAACCTTTCCAAACAATTAATCAAAAAAGCAACCTCAAATTGATACTGCTGTGGTAGTTGAAAATTATCACCATGGAAGTATCATGTGCACTAAGTACAAATTTAGAAGTGTTTGGGAGTTTCTTTGCAAATGTGGAAGTGATGCTGGCATTTACAAATTGGGAATGTTAACACAAACATCTCCCTACATTATCTCCAAATTAAGATTATAATCAGCAAAGACAGCAGGAAGTAACCTTTAGTAGTCACTAGAGAAAAACCCAATATGCCATTCCCCAAAGTATGTGAACAAAGCCCTTCTTACTAATAATAGATCAACAATACCAATATACTTGTTTGAAGGAATCTAAAATGCAGAATGGACAAACACAGAAGTCAGGATAGGTTTAAAAACAAATCTAAGGATTTAATACAATCACAAAAGGATAAACATAACTGAGCACCAAAAGGAATATTACAAAAGGCGGGGCTACCGTCCACAGTCCTGCCACCTCCCTCCACACACAGTTCCTACTGAAAGGACAAGTGCGCTGGCAGAAACTAGGCACCAGTGTCAGGGCCGTTCGGGCCTTGCAGAACTTCTGGTGAAGAAGACCAAATCTGCTTTTGCCTGAAAGCCTCAAATGTCTGAAATACAATTAGAACACCAAGAGGGATTTACAGAATGTCAAACTTAGTAAAATACTGGAAGTACTGAAAAGGGGAAACAGCTGTTCCTACTTCAGCTGGAATCTGCTGTGCCCAGAATCCATCCTCTTCTTGATAAAAACAGAATCCCCCTTCCAAGAGTCAACAGGCCACACAGCCATGCAGGTACACACACTTGCACCTAGGTCTGCCCACGGGACTAAGCTTGGGTCAGTGACACATTGGTAAAGGTGATGGGTGAATGTCCTAGATCATCTCCTTAAAAATTTTTGACCTACAGTCCCCGAATTCTATTCTATTAGCATAGAGATAACAGCAGCAGACTTTGGAAGCTGTACATTAAAGGTGACAGAGCTAGCCCACAAGTCCCAGACTACCTTCCCACTTCATTCCGTTGTGTGACATATGCGGGGAAAAACCCACAGACTAATTAGGCATATTATCTTAAAAACAACCTTTATTTATGTCTATATCTATGTACACATATATTTCTCCATACATACACACCTAGAATTGCATATATTTGCGTAACCAAAGGTAATATATGAAAAGATACTACATTTTTAATATAACATGTGACCATGTATGTGGAATTAAAAGGCAGAAAAGCTATTAATGGTATTTTCAACTTTTGCAATGTTTGAATTGTTATAATAAGCTCCGTTTTGTTATTTAAATGCCTGATTTTCTATGTATAAAGCAATCGAATATTATAACTGCAATCAAACATAATCCTGTTAAGGTATTTCCTTGATTAATCAATTCACATTTACAAATAGGTAAGGGACTGAGTAGCCAGACAGGGTCTGAGTATGGCAAGTTGAAGAGAACCCGACTAATAGGTCACTAGGCAGCAACTAACTGCATGGGGATCCGACTTCTCAGAGCTCTGCGAAGACCAGCAATCAGGCAGATGCTCATAAACAGTAAGGGAGAGACAAAGTACAAGACATTGGAATTTCCTCTAAAATGAAAAGTCTCTAAGCAGGGCAGAGAACTATCACTGGCTCCAAAGAGAATGGGGTTAAACAGAAGGAAAAAGGAGGAAAAGACAGAAACCAAATTATCTATGGTTAACTTTTCTTTCTGCAACCTGTGTTAAAAGCACTATGATCTGGGGCACCTGGGTGGCTCAGGTGGTTAAGCTTCTGACTTCGGATCAGGTCATGATCTCACAGTTTGTGAGTCCCAGCCCTGCATTGGGCTCTGTGCTGATGGCTCAAAGCCTGGAGCCTATTTCAGATTGTGTGTCTCCCTCTTGCTCTCTGCCCCTCCCCCAGTCTCTCTCTCTCTCTCAAATATTAAAAAAAAAACATTAAAAATAAAAAAGCACTATGATTTTCATAATCTGAGAAGACATGGTAAATATCATATTGGAAGTTCCTGGGCTTTTGAAGTTTCTGTGCAAATTTTAAGCACTAACATGTTGCTATATGTGAATGATGAACAAATCACAGTTACGAAATTTTTCTGTTGATAGTGTATTATAATACACCGGTACCCTATGTTTTGGTTAAATATAAATATGCTACTTTATAATTGAGATTGTGTTACAATCCTATGCGTTGTCTTAACAGATCTACCATGAAAATAACGTTCTTCATAGAATGAAGGTGCCATTACAAACAGCCTTCCACAGACCTAGGTCAAGGAATAAGGAACAGATGATTATGTCAGAACAAAGCACAGCCCCTTATGAATTCGACTCCCCCCGTACTGCCTATTCTATCTATACACACAACATCAAGAAAGGTGGACAAATACACAGTGTTATGTACAACCCAGCCCCCCAAAACATGACAGACAATGTTTCAGGGGAGTATTCCAACACTGTCTTCAGTTACAATCTGTTAGCTGGTTATTGACATATTCTTGACATTTCCTATTGTCTGCATTTCAGCAGCCACAATGCTAAAATTCTGGATGGCTCATTGTTAATGGACAGCAGGTTTGAGCTAAGAACGTCCTAAATAACTGCTCTTCTTAATACATAAGGGGAGTTTTGAATAACTCAGAAGCTGCTTCTAGCTTCTGTAGAGGTCCTTGGCTCACTTTATACACTTATTTTAAGTATTAATTTAAATGCCCGTTTAAGTACATATTTACAGGCTTTTTTTTTTAATGTTTTATTTTTGAGAGAAAGAACACAGGTGTGCACCAAACAGGGGAGGGGAAGAGAAAGAAGGGGACAGGATCTGAAGCAGGCTCTGTGATAACAGCAGAGAGTCCCAGGTGGGGTTGGAACTCACAAACCATGAGATCATGACCTAAGCCAAAGTTCGAAGCTTAACTAACTGAGCTTATTTACAATAAGCCTGTAGGGGCTTATTATGGGGCCCTACAGGCTTATTGTAAATATTGAAATATCCCAAAAAGTCACATACAAAGCAGATATCAATATATACTACAGTTACTAAGGTCACATTGCCAACCTGAATGCATTAATGCTCTACGTGTTTGACTCTGGGTCTGATTCATTCCCTGCTAATCTCCTTTATGTGATGCAAGTTCCTGCCCCTTCAAAAACAGTAAGGTGTCTGGAACAGGCAGACTAAGAGTACTTTTAAAAATACTAGCCAGAACCAAAGTTTCCAGGTGTGTACTACACAAATACCGAATTATGCACTGACTAAAACAATAATTAGAATCACCTTTCATTATTCCTCATTTTCTTTTTATTGTATTGAATGCTTTAAAAAACAACACAATTCCAATTTAAGTGATTGTCAATGTCAATGTGCTATTATTTTAATAAGAGTGAGCCTAACAAGGTTTATTATGTATCAAAAATGTTTTTGAATCCATAACAGGTTGATAAAATGCTACTGTATAGAGAAAAAGATATAATTAAGAGTTCTACATTCTCAGTTTTAACCAAAAGATCTGCACATTTTAAAATATATTTCTCCGCTAGTGAAATGTTCAGTATATTTGTAATTAAGACCATGGGTTTTACCTCTAAATTTAGAATGGAATAACTATCACATATCAATGAAGAAGGTAGAAAATTACAATTTGTCATTTAAACTTTATTAATGCATTAATTTATCTATATATGCAAAGTCCTTATTTTCCTTGTTTTAATGTCAGAAGACATAAAGAATCTAGTACCTTCAAACCAGCAACTTGCAAAAACACAAAAACAAAAACAAGACTGTGATTCATTCTTTTTCAGAAACGATCAAGACGTTTGCCACACAGTATCTTACTCCTGATTACAAAAAACCACAAACTCATATGGAGTTAAGTGACCAACTATATCAGGCAGGACCCAGGAGTCCGTGTGCCAGGAAATTCACAGAGCAGGCTTTACTGGGAACTTCACTGCTAAAGATACTGAAGCTTCTAAACACCAGCCAATCTCAAATGTGTGGGACCACTTCTCCCAAAGTCATTAGGACTGCATTAACTATGTTTTTTGGATACAAAATTGCATTTCGTACAGCAAAAGGGGTGACATGAAAATATCTATCTCTGAAGATCAGTGAATTCTACAATCTAAAAGGGAGGTGCCTGTAAATAGGTAATGTAAGCACCTGACAATTAGATTTTCTGATTGTAATGTTAAGTGCCTGACATTAGGCTTGATTGCAGAGGCATCCACTTCAAAGACATGCATCTGAAATAAACAAATTGCCAGCTATACAACTAGAAGAGCCAGGGTACCCAGGCCAGAGATCTCTGGTTAACCTAGGTAACTGACCCTCTGAATACTTGCTTTTCCCTTCCCTCACTTTAATTTCTGCTCTTATATTTTAAAATCACTAATAAAGAGTGAACCCCTGAAACCCTAGGTACCCCACTCTCAACCCCAATAAAGGCAGAACACCAGGCTTGCACACTCTTTCTACTGGCGGCCTCACTTTGTGGCCCCGAGTGTGCCTTATACCCTTAAAAACATGTGAGCAATAAACTGTGTTTTTTCATACTTCCCTGCTGTTTGTAACTGAGGTGCATCTTGCAGTCATGATAAGAATCACCAAGGTCTCAGTCCAGCCACAAGATGTACTCTGAAAGGGGAAGTGTGTGTGGGGATGCAGCACAAATAGCAGAGATGCAGGTGAATGCTCCCAGCATTTCTAGCCAATAGTCACTATTGATAATGTGAGATTGACCCAAAAGAAAATAGTACAGAATCTTTCCATCTCTGGCTATGACAGGCATTAACCCTTTAATTACTAAGTCTTGAGAGGGCCCAGGGTTCAAAAGGAGCATTGGAGGCAGGCCAGGCACCAGTGTGAGGACCTAGGACAGTGGCTGGTTACCAACCAACAGAGAAATATTTCAAAGATTTTAACCACTGGCAAAGATACGCACCACTGTGTGCCACGTAATCAGCAGCCCTGATTTTAGTTCAACCTCATGTACCAAACAATCCTGCACTATTCTTCCTGTATATTTCCAATCAACCTCTCATTCAGAACATAATATGTGGTTCAACTTGCCTCAAAATACCAAAATCTTCCTCTTCAAGTAATGGGTTATATGCCACATGACATACCAAAACTTGAAAAATAATTTTATTCAATTTTCTTAGTAAACCAACCATGTTGTAACAACAAAATTCTAGGATTTGAAAAGTTAAAGGTTGGGGGAGGGGCGCCTGGGTGACTCAGTGGGTTAAGTGTCTAACTCTTGATATGGACTCAGGTCATGATCTCAGGGTTCATGAGATCAAGCCCCTCATCAGGCTCTGCACTGACAGTGCAGAGCCTGTCTGGAATCATCTCTCTCCCTCTCTCTCTGCCCCTCTCCTGCTTGTTCTCCTTCTGTCTCAAAATAAAGAAACATTAAAAAATTTTTTTTTTTTTTAAAGAAAAGTTAAAGGAAAGCAAAGTTGTGTGATAATGGGATTTGATCTCAAATCTAGGTTATTTCCCTCCATAGCTGGGTAAGGGTTGAAAAGAGAAATAGTGCCTCAATTTCCTCTGCTATAAATTGGGAATTTATACTTTACAATGCAGATCACTTAAGCAGATTGGGTTAGATAATGTATTAGCAAATAAAGCAAACTTACTCTAAAAGAAAGATGGGTAACGATTCTCACAGCAATACCATTTTCTAGTGTTAATATCACTTCTTTCCAAATATTTAAGTGTTCCCCTCTTAAACCTAATCTCTCTTGATGGCATTTTCCCTCATTCAGTCCTTTTAGGTCTAGTGCTTCATGAACTTTACTGTGCACATTAATCACCTGAGGATATTTTTAAAACACAGATGTTGTTTCCTAGATCCAGAATGAGATCACAAATTCTGCCTTTTACAGGAGCTCAGTGTCTGTCCAGATCAGCAACCTCAGCATCAAATGGGAACCTGTTAGACATCCAAATGTGCATGCCCCACCCAAGACTTACTAAATCAGCCCCGGTCAGCAGATGGGCTCAGAATCTGTCCTAATAAGCCCCCTGGGTGAGTCATATCTAGGGTCAAGAATGCTCTAGAGCAAGGGTTCTCAACTTTGACTTCCCATTAGAATCAAATGGGGAGGTTTCTAAAATTTGCAATGTGCAGGCGGCCCTCCAGACAAACTATATCATAGTCTCTGGGTTGGACTGAGGCTACTATAGTTTTAAAAAACTTCCCAGTGTCCAGTTTCTACTGTCCAGTCATGAGAAGCACTGCTCTAGAAGGAAAAGAAAAAAAATCACCACAATATCTATTTGATAACTAAGGAATTTAGATTTCTTTCATTTGGCTTAAATTTTAATTTTTAATAGCTCACGTTAGCTCCCTTATAAAATAAGTGAAGTTTTTCCTTTGTTCTAAAGTTATTCAAATTAAATTTGGGTATTAAAAACCCAGGGAAGACTGTTAAAAACTGAGAACAAACTGAGGGTTGATGGGGGGTGGGAGGGAGGGGAGGGTGGGTGATGGGTATTGAAGAGGGCACCTTTTGGGATGAGCACTGGGTGTTGTATGGAAACCAATTTGACAATAAATTTCATATATTAAAAAAAAAAAAAAAAAAAACCAGGGAAGATACCATTTTGAGCATAAGAGGTATGTGTTAAATGGGATTTAAAAAAAATGCATGGAGTACCTCAGAGTTCTGACATACCACATTCCCAACCATGAAGCCTCAGTTTGTATTTTCTCTTTAAAAAAATTTTTTTTAAATATTTATTTATTTTTAGAGAGAGAGAAAGAGAGACAGCATGAGCAGGGGAAGGACAGAGAGAGAGAGAGAGAGAGAGAGAGAGAGAATCCCAAGCAGGCCCCACATTGTCAGCACAGAGTCTGGTGTGAGACTTGAACTCATGAAACGTGAGACCATTACCAGAGCCAAACCAAGAGTCAGACTCTTAAACGATCAAACCACCCAGGTGGCCCTGTGTTTGCTATTTTAACAAAGAGGACTACTAACTCAGGTTAACCTTCTGGTCACCTGAAACATACAGGTGAAATCAACTCTTGATTTTACAAAAGTAAACACCCTATGTTGGGGATTAATCACAGTAAAATAGTAAGATGTTTTTGGCATCCTTAGGATTTCCATGAAATTAATCTCCCAAAGCCATAACCTTCATTCTTTGCAAGGTCTGGGTAAAGTGCCAGTCAAACTTACAAAGCAACACAAAGCATCAAGACTTTATTTTCAATTATAAGCTCCTTCAGGATATAATGTTCCCTTCTCCTCAACTTGCTGTGCAGAAAAAAGGGATTACAACATTCTGGCATCTCTTAATCAATTTGTTCTCTGCATGAATTCCCAGATCAGATACATTTTCAAACGTAAAAATAAACATCAATGCTGAAACATAATATTAACGATGTGGAAATTCCCCAAAGCAATCCTTAACCCTATGATAAATGAACTGCCCTTGTCCATTCTTCCCCTCACTTCAGGGTGGATCCAATCATTCTCTTAATAGAAGAAAATTCCCATCTCTATAGTAGCCACTGGAATCATTCTGGAGATCTAAAATACTGATTTTAAAACTAATGCCAATTCTAGAACATTTACTCAGTTATTGCAACATGCCAGCACAGGGACTGTTCTAGGCAAGTACCTTACAACTATTTTCACATTAAATTCTCACAATCACCATCTGCTCCAATCATCATATCCTCAGAAATGCTTTATCTGTCTGATACATGGAGGTACCCCTTACTTTCCATCTCATTAAACTTATATAATTTCCTCATTAATCTATGATATAATAGTATTTATCAATTTTTGTTTCTTCCATTACAATAGAAGCTCCATGAGGCCAGGAACTTTGTTTTGACCTCAATTCTAGAAGAAAACCAGGTTTATTATTGCCACTTTGTAGATACTGAATGAATGAATGAATGAATGAGAAAACTAGTCGAGAAATAAGAAGCCTTTTCATGAACAAAAGGGATAATTTTGGAAGCACAAGTTTTTGGTGGTAGGGAATGACTGGCTAACCTCATTACTGTTCAAAAGTCATGGATGTTGCATTTTTTCACTGGCTCAGAACCAAGCAATGGCTCCTCACTTCATTCAATGTAAAAATTCAAATCCTTAAAATAACCCCAAAGGTCCCATTGGGTCTGGGGCTGCTGTTACCTCTCCAACCCTTTCTCCTAAATTCCTCCCTTGGCTCTTTCTACTTAGGTTGCACAGGCCTCTTTGTAAGCATCCACCTGGATGACCCTGCATCAGCTATCCCCTTGGTCCGAAAGGATATTACCAGAATCTTTTGAACTGCACTCTCTCCTTCCCATCTTTCAGATCCCATCCTCTTAAGGGAAACACTCCTTATCACACTATACTTTACTGAGACCTAGTCACTCCCTCTCTGGTACTCCCCAAGACCTTACCCTGTTCTTGTACTTTTTGCTATAACCTCCAACAATAACCACATACCGGACTTACCCTTTATTATGTGTACTGTTTCTTGTCTCTTTTCCCCTGCTAGACTCTAAGCTCCACAGGGCAGGTATCATGTTGTGATCTCTGAAGTAACCCCTAGTGCTTAGAATGGTGTCTGGTACATGGTGGACATTCGATAAATACTTGTTGAATGAAAGAATGAATGCCTCAGTCATTATTCACAATGTCAAACTGCCAACAGATAATAATGTTAAAGTTGGGGCGCCTGGGTAGCTCAGTCGGTTAAGCGTCTGACTCTTGATTTTGGCTCAGGTCAGGATCTCATGGTTCGTGAATTTGAGCCCCACATCGGATTCCATGCTGACGGCACGGCGCCTGCTTGGGATTTTCTCTCTCCCTCTCTCTCTGCCTCTTCTCTGCTCACATGTGTGCACACACATGCACTCTCTCTCTCAAAATAAATAAACTTTAGGGGTGCCTAGGTAGCTCAGTCTGTTAAGCATCTGACTTCGGCTAGGTCATGATCTCACGGTTTGTGAGTTTGAGCACCACATCTGATTTGAGCACCACATCTGATTCTCTGCTGTCAGCACAGAGCCCACTTCAGATCCTCTGTCCCGTTCTCTCTCTCTACCTCTCCCCTACTTGCTGTTTCTCTCAAGATAAATAAACTTAAAAAAAAAAAAATAAATGTTTATCATTTAGCCAAAGAAGATGTAATTATAGACCTATTACAATTTCCAAAACTGTATCTTCTCCTCCTTCATTATTTTATATTGATTTATTGGTTAGGGGCCACATGCAGACATTTTAGACATTCACTAATTTTACCAATAATAAGTTAAAACTTTCTCTTCAAGGTAGATTGTTTCTCAGGATGCATTTCATAAATCTTTACCTAGGTAAGGGAATTCCTGTTATTCCATATGGGGTATATTTCTTGATCCATTCCCAAAATCTAAAGAGTATAACTTATTTAAGATCTATAAATGCACTTAATATAATTATAAACTATACTCCTTGGTGCAAAAAAGGCAATAGAGAAACTAGTGTGTCTGTGTGTATCCCTCCTTCTCTCTCTCTCCCCTTCCCCCCCCCACCATACACCCCAACATTGGTATTTCATATGCAAAAAGTAAAAATAAGAAAAATCAAGGAGAATAAGGTTGAATTAATTAGAACATAAGGAAGATAAGTTAACCTAGAATAGAGTTTGATCTGTAAAGCAGCATCCCTGACTCTCTCAAAAACCATTCTTTTTAGGTTCATTTATTTATTTTGAAAAAGAGAGAAAGCACCAGCATGGGAGGGACAGAGAGGAGAGGGAGAGAGAGAAACCCAAGCAGGCCCTGAGCTGTCAGCACAGAGCCTGATGCAGGGCTCTATCCCACCAACCATGAGATCATGACCTGAGCTAAAGTTAAGAGTTGGATGCTTAACGAACTGAACCACCCAGGTGCCCCCCTCAAAAGCCATTCTTAATATCATTTAAGCAATTTTATAAACAGATACAAAAATTCCTCACAAAGCTATACACTTCTAAAACATAATGAATTTTGTTTCAATAAACACATTTCTTTTGTAGGAAAAGAAAATATTTTAATTTTTACAAAGAATATATGGTTTCCTTTTTGAAATTTTATTGATGTGAAATGTAAAATTTCAAAAAACCACTTTAGCAGTTGTTTTAATACTGGATTTCAATTTAATACATTGATTTGAAGACTTTTGCAAACACTATCAATTTAAAATATCTGAAAGGGTTACAGGATATCTCTTAACTACCCATATACGATAAGCTTATTTTTTAAAGACTTTACTTTTAAGCAATCTCTACACCCAACATGGGGCTTGAACTCACAACGCCAAGATCAAGGGTTGCATGCTCTACTGCCTGAACCAGCCAGGTGCCCCATAAGCTTATTTTTAAGTAAAAATCATGTTCTGTTGTTTACTGATAGTAATTATAACACAGGCTTTTTCAGCGAAACTGTAAACATTAACCATGGACACTATTTATGAGTTTTTGACTCATCAAGAAATTAATACATCAATAAAAATAACTAAATATCCAAGTTCTTATTGAGTACACTTTAATTACTATCATTACTACATGTCAGACATGAAATCTTCATTAATGGGTATGTGTCTTTGTGAGAGAGAGAGAGAGAGAGAGAGATGCAAAACAACAGGAAAGAAATTGCACCATTCCATTTCTTATTCCTTGTAAAGTCTACATATGACAGTGCATATAAAAAAGTATAACTATAATAAAGATTTCTGTATGATTCTATACAACCTAAGTAGTGTTAAAACAAGGTGACTACATAATCATTGGAAACAGAAATTTGGTTTATCCATTTTCAAGAGACAGAGAAAGAGCATGAGCACGGGAGGGGTAGAGAGAGGGGGAGACACAGAATCTGAAGCAGGCTCCAGGCTCTGAGCTGTCAGCACAGAGCCGATGCAGGGCTCAAACTCACAGACCACGAGATCATTAGCCTGAGCCAAAGTCGGATGCTTAACCCACTGAGCCACCCAGGCGCCACCAATTAACATTTGAGTGAGCTTGGACAAGTTATATCACACTATGGCCCTTAGATACCTCTTCTATAAAGCAGAGGTGAAAATCTTAAAAGCATCCACTTCCCAGGGCTGTTGTATGGATTTCATGATATCTAACCTATGATCTAGGACCTGACCTGTGTTAATAGCTGTTGACCTCATGCCTTCCTGTATGTGTCCAAGCTTTGATTTGCATAACATCACCTCTCCTAGCTCTCTTCTGTCTCAGTTATGGATATCAAAGCATGCAAGACTCACAATCTGCTCCTGCTACTCTTTCAGCTTCTCAGTTCTGCCTTGCCAGTATCGATCCAACCAAAAACACCAAAAATATCACCCCCAAAGACAAGGCTGTTTCAACTTCCATACCTAGTATTACACACTTGCAATACTCTTTGACCACATCACCATCCCTCCCATAGATATATACAACCTTCATCCCCAGATTTTTGGGGGAATTTGGGGAAAAGGCAACTAGGGTGTGCAGCCTCTGAACTGAAGGCTCATGAGTGTGGAAGGGAACATTATTAGTGGGAGCAGACACATTAGCATGAGTAATAGTGGATATAGCTCTATATCTATAGAGCTATAGAGCTCTATATCTATAGAGCTATAGAGCTCTATATCTATAGAGCTCTATAGCTCTATATCTATAGAGCTCTATAGCTCTATAGTGGATATAACATAGCTCTTAGGCCAGCTGAGCCAATCTGAATGTGACAAAGTCTAAAGAAACAAAATAAGAAGCCATGCAGGTTAGCCCACAAGGGGAACCACAGTATGAAATGGTCGTGCATGAGTAAAAGAAAGCAAAGCATGATGGGATGAGTGTTTTATTTTGTACTGAACCCATGCACTCCAATATGGACAAATTAGATGCCACAGAAAAAAAAAAAAAAAAAAAAAAAAAGGAATCAATTTAGGACGAACACTGGCAAGTCTAATTTGTCCTTTGAGATTTTACTCAGAAACCTGAGTAAATAGCCATCCCCAATTTCCCCAAGATATTATCAGTTGCTCCTATTGCAACGCCTTTTGTATTCACCTCTTGGCACCAAAGAGTATATAAAAAACACTGTTTAAAGTTCACCTTTACTACAATGACCTCCATCTCAAAGGACCCCTTTCTAATTTATCTTTTCCTACCCAAAAGATGTGGCAGATCACACATAGATTACCCACAATAAATATAATAGATGAAAACAAATCAAAGAGTAATATTTTTTCCCAAGAGAAATTCTGAGGTGAGAGGGAAGCTCTCACCTTTCCTGGTGGAAGACCTCTTTTATCTCAATGAGATTCAAGATGGAAAGTCTACAGAAAGGCAAAGCCAGCTTTGGAGAGTTGACAGAAGACCTGATGTTAAGCACTATGGGAAACTAGATGAGGAGTGAACAATGAATGCATCAGTAAAAGGTTTGCTAATATTAACGTTCCACAGAGTTCTCATGATTCTTGTTCATCTGGGTGCACAGGAAAGCCTTTTGGAGCCCAATTATGATTTTCAAAGTTTCTAAATTACTTCTAAAAGCTCTACTTTATCCCACACTTGCTGAGGGTTGGGATGGAGCTTAGGGGTAATGAAGGTAAGAAGGGTGGGGAAATCCAGGTAAGAGCAAACAAGTCTCAAGGCTGAAAGGAAGCACACAATAACGACAAGGAAAGAAAAAAAAAGATCATCAATTATAGCACTTCCTCCTTGTAGAGACTGTCTTCAGGTCTCCTTACCATCCTGTTAGTTGACCAGACGTCAACACACTGACAGTGAAGTCTGTTCCAGCCCCTGTTAGAACCAATTATTCCCCTGTTCCAGAAACAATCTTGTCCACCCAGTATTTAGTGAAACTATTTCTCTCCTCACCCTGGTAATGAGGTCTGAGTCTTCATTAGCTTTAAGACATTCGTGGATAAATTATTCATGATTTCTATTGGTGAGTTCAAAGCTAGACCTTCCATAGCGCTCTGGGCAAAGTGTAAATTTGTGGACTGAAGTAAAGTTAAACTTTTATGAACAAGGTCAGCAATGTATAAAAAGACAGAATGTCTCCCAGGACAGAGGCACAGAGTTCAGTGCTTGACAGGAGCCTAAAGCAAAACCATTAAAATTTTGTTTTTAAATGTCAACACAAGACAGGCTGTTAGCATCAAAAGAGAAAAATGGGAGTCTGCATAGTGTAACTTAGATGATTTTACCCATCAACATATGCAAGAGACACAGAAGCTGGAGGTCAGCAGAACTCCATGAACTGTGTCCTGGCTACGGCCACACTTTGCACTGGATGCAACATTTCCAGTACCATTTCTCTCCCTTCTAATTCCTAACACAGAAGTCAGTCTTTGACTATGAATACACCAAAGAGTAATAACCCCACTACTAGTTAATAAATTATCACACTGAGCACATACACCAACACTAATCTTCAGCGCATTCCCTCCAATGCTACTTCTCATTATAAACATTTTTAACAAACTTGATTGCTCTACCCATTGGTGTCTTACAATTTGGAGAATCAAATCTGCTCAGGGTGTAATTTAAAAGTAGAATTTCCAGTCCCACATGGTAAGAAATCTAGAATCATGTTTCCACCAAGGAGTATTTGAATTTCCCTGAGTCTGTTAAAGCTACATGTAACAAAATCATATTGTTTGGAAACTCATTATGCTGATGTTTCTCATTTTCATTTAATACTTATTTAACATTTCCTTTGTGCCAGTTCCTGTCCAATTAACTCAATAGTCCTTAACTCAGGGCATTTCTTACTATTACAGATGGCATTCTGTAGATAGGTTCTTCTATTGTCTCCATTTTACAGATGAGAAAACAGAGAGGCTCAAAAGATTAAATAAGTTCACCACAGTTAACAGAGCAAGGGTTCAAACCCACGTAACCTAGCTTCAGTATATGCTAGTTACCACCATCAAGCTGTTTCTCATGGGAACCATGCTGCATTTAGAACTTTTAAAAAGACCTTTAGGCCCAAAGTCATTATTTTAGATGTCTCTCCGTTTAACATTTTACAAGGGTGTAAAACATAATCTCATTATTCTTCACTGTCAGATACAAACGAATCTCTTACCAGTTATCTCTGTTATCACAGAAAAGAATATCGGTGAAAAATGACACAGGTTTAGATGATTTAAAGCTGAGGTGGCAGGTGAGCTGAGCATTTATTCCACTGGAAGACCCTGTGATGACACAGCCTTTTGGAAACGTTACAGAAAGAGGTTGAGCCTCATCACCATCAAGAAGGCTCACTGTGGGAATCTGGACATCTAAAGTGGAATCTCTGTTTAAAATTAAAAAAAAAAAAATAGCTCAAAATCCAAGCAAGTCACTGGATGTAAATGTGTCTCCCTCTGTTTATTGAACCATCCGAACAATTAAACAAGTATTTAAAATAATATGCCCAATTATTAAAGATGTTTTGCATCATCTCTTACATTCTGGTCCCAATATAAGTAAGATGGATAATATATTAAATTGACCACATAAGATGATCCAAAGTTCCTTTTGTCCTCTAAGAACTAAAATAGAGGATTAAGACACCTGATTAAATACAATGTGCTTTTATTGATAGCCATGATATAAACAGTATTGCCCTTAAAAATATCCTTATAGAAATTTACCAAAAATTGCCACTTTGACAGCTAATGCTTTAATGAATATGGACTAAATATAATATTAAAAGATGCATAAACACATAAAATTTTTAATGTGGATACTATTAAGCACTTGTATACATATACTATGAATATTTTCTCATCATTACTAAAAATTCCACTTAACGTTCTTCACACATTTCATTATATACCTATAATTCATTTAAACAATCTAAAATGTTTATGATTTCTAATAACACAGTATGTAGTATACACTTTTAAATATAATACTTGAGCAACGCCTGGGTGGCTCAGTTAGTTAAGCATCCGATTCTTGTTTTTGGCTAAGGTCATGATCTCGCAGTTCTAGAGAAAGAGCCTCGCATTGGGCTCTGCACTGACAGCACAGAACCTGCTTGGGATTCTCTCTCTCCCTTTCTTTCTGTCCCTCCCCTGCTCTCTATCTCTCTCAAAATAAATAAAATTTAACAATAAATAAATACTGGATAACTTTTAGTGCTCAATAAATATTTAACCATATTACTCAAAAGTTTATTGTATACGTAGACTCCTATAGCAAAGAAGAAGTATTACTAAATGGGAATCATATTTCCCTAATATGTTAATTAGAATGAAGATTATTCAGCTAATTAACTTTAAAAAGTAAAGAAAGATCCCAACTTAAATTACTCAAGCTGATCGGGTTCACTAGGTAAAAAATTAAAAATGTAATTTACAAATCAGGTTTAAATCCAATTCTGTTGTTAATTAGCTACATGTCACTGGATAAGTCATTAATGCTGTTGATTTGACCGTTCATACAATGAGGAGACTGGGTTATATCATCTCTACAGTCCCTGTTACATGTTCATTTCATTATATCATATTTTTCAAGATTCAACTTTTGACTTGAGATCATTTTTAAATTTGTTTTTAATATTCATTTATTTTTGAGAGAGAAAGAGAGAGACAGAGTGCAATTGAGGGAGGAATAGAGAAAGAGGGAGACACAGAATCTGAAGCTGGCTCAAGGCCCTGAGCTGTCAGCGCAAAGTCTGAGTTCGAGCCCCACATCATCAGTCTCTGTGCTGACAGCTCAGAGCCTTGAGCCAGCTTTGGATTCTGTGTCTCCCTCTCTGTCTTTGCCCCTTCCCTGCTCACACACACACTCTCTCTCTCAAAAATAAATAAACATTAAAAATAATTTTAATAAAAAGAGACTGAACTAGAGAAGCGCTGAGGTACATACAAGACCTAGACGTTTATGAAAATAATGCTTATAGGCAATTCACAATGGTGCACAATTCCTCACAATTTACATAATTTTAACATGTCAACTAGCTAATCTTTATTTCTTTATAGATAGGTGTATATTTCTAAGTAGAAGTTTGTTTGGCTTTCTTTTTTTGTTGTTTTATTTGAAGGATATCAACATACATAGTCTTGCTTGACTTAAAAAAAAATTATCTCAATATTTTGTTCCTAAGATTCCTAACATAGTTGTCTCATTAGCTGAAGTTCATCCACTTCACAGCTATAGCTATATTCATGTACACATATATAACAAATTATTATCCTTTTACCTGTCACAGGACATTAGTGCAGTTCCCAGATTTTGCTATTCTGAATAATATTACTATGAACAAAGTCAAACATATAGTACACAAGTGCAAGAGGTTTTCTTGCATACACTATCAAGTGCAATTGCTGGGCTGTGAAATATGCAGATTAAACACTTTGCAGATTATTATCCAGTGTGGTCCTAACTCATTGACATTGTAACTGGGACCTGACTTCTTAATGTTTACCTACCTTTAACAGGCAAAATGCTTATCTTATTGTAGTCTCTAATTTTCATTTCCAAATTTACAAAAAGGTCAATTATATGTTTTCAGATGTTCATTATCTACTTAGGAATCTTCTTCTGTGAAGTACTTATCAAAGTTTTTTGGCAACATTTCTATTGAGTTATTTGATTTTTTTTAATTTTTTTTTAATATTTATTTTCGTGAGAGAGAGACAGAGACAGAGCACAAGCAGGGGAGGTGCAGAGAGAGAGGGAGACACAGAATCGAAAGCAGGTTCCAGGCTCTGAGCTGTCAGCACAGAGCCCGATGTGGGCCTCGAACTCACAAACTGTGAGATCATGACCTGAGCCGAAGTCAGAAGCTTAACCAACTGAGCCACCCAGGCATCCCTGGTGATTTGATATTGTTCTAATTTTTATCATTTACTTTTTTATTAGCATGAATTTAAGCCTTGCAAGAAATCCTTCTCTACCTACAAATGTTAAAATTGTTTTCCAAAATATTTTCTTTAATTTTTCCTTAAATGTGAAATTTAAGACTTTACTCCATTTGTAATGGATCTTTTTGTATTATGTAAGACAGGAATCCAATTTGAAATATTCCACACAAATAATCAATTGTTCCAGTACCATTTACTGAATAGTAACTTATTTTCTTCCAAGATCTATAATACTATTTATGTCAAATATTCAGTATCTATTCATGTATGGGCTTTCTCCAAGTCTCTTTTTTCTATGCCTTTGGTCATTTTATCTATCACTACACAACTATCATATTGGTTTAGTCTTGATATTTTATAAGGCAAGTCCTTATTCTTCTTCTGGAGTGGTTTGGCTATTCTAGACCCCTGATTCTTCCATGTAAAATTTAGAATTTTCCTTGTTAATCTCCATGAAAAATTTTATTTAAATTTTTATTGCAGTCGCATGAAATATGTAAGTTGATTTGTGAAGAAATGTCTTTTTTACAATACTGAATACTCCAAGTCATGAATATGGTGTAAATCTTCATTTACTTATTTCTTTGACTTAAGTTTTATAATTTTCTCTATATAGTTCCATATAGTTCTTCCACATCTTTTGTTTGATTTATTCCTATTATTGTTAATTTTTAATGTTTTTATAAACAGTAATTTTAGAGTTCCACATCTTAAATGTTGTATGCTGAAATGCCATGTATTTTATTATTGGACTTACATTTGTCTATTTTGATAAATGACCTTCACAGCTTTATCTAATCTACAGATAGTGACAGTGCTTATGTACCTACTCTTACATATTTCATTTCACTTAACTCCCTGGATGAACTAGGTTTTTCACAAAAATGTGTTAGGGAGGCAGTGATTACAGCCATCCTTGCCTTTTCTTTTTTACTCAAAGGGAATTGACTTATGTTCCAGTATCCAAGATAATACCTCTTCTAGATTCATGATACAAAATTTCAACAATTTAAAGAATATCTCTTTTATTCCTGATTAAGAATTTTATCATGAATGGTACTGTAATTTTATCAAATGCTTTTTTCTTCTGCATCTATGGAAATAATCATATCATTATTCTCTTTAATTCGTAAATGTGGCAGATGAAATAAAAAGGTATTTTAGATTTTTTAACATTAGGCAAATCTTACAATACTGGGATATACCCACATTGGTCATGATTTATTAATATATTTATATAAGTAATAAATAATATATATAATTTAATTCATTAAGGATTATTGCATCTGTAGTCATAAGAGAGATTGGCCTATAATTTATCTTTCTCAAACTGTCATTCTTTGACTTTATAATAAAAATTTCTGACTTCATAAAACAAATTAGACCACACTATTTTTCTATTCTATAAAAGAATTTCTATAAGGTTTGAGATACCAGTTTCTTGCAAGTTGAGTAAAACTAGCCTGTAAAAAAATCAGAAGATGGCATTTTCCTTCTAAAATGTTAAGTATTAACTCAAAGACTTTCTGTTTATTCTCAGTATGGTTTTAGTAAATTATATTATTTCTACAAATTTCCCATTTAAGTTTTCAAATGTATTGGAATAAATTTCTTCATATTTTAATTTTCTCATTTTTCTCCAATGCCTATATGATTATATCCCATTATTTTTAAAGTTTATATATTTTGAGACAGAGAGAGAGAAAATACCTGTGCATGCAAGTGGGGAAGGGGCAGAGAGAAAGAGGGAGAGAGAGAATCCCAAGCAGGCTCCACATTATCAGTGCAGAGCCCAAGGCAGGGCTCGAACTAATGAACTGTGAGATCATGACCTGAGCTGAAATCAAGAGTCAGACGCTTAAACTACTGAGCCATCAGGCACCCCATATGCATCATTATTCTTAATATTATGTAGCTGTACCTTCTCTCTTTTTGTTCCTCATCAATGTCACTGCACCAGTATCCATTGTATTAGTTCTTCAAACCAACTTTTGGTTTCAGTAAACCAATCTTCTATATATTTGTTTCCTATTCCTTTAATTTCTACACTTTTTCATTTTATCTACATTCTACATTCCTTGGATTTAATCTATTATTCTTATTCTTAAGTTACTGAATAGTTGAAACTTCTAATCATTTTTTATATACTATCAGCATTTAAAACTACACATTTCGATTCTGGGAGGAAGATGGCAGTGTAGGAGGATGCTGGGCTCACCGCATCCTGCTGGTCACTTAGATTCCACCCACAACTGCCTAAATAACCCAGAAAACCACCAGAAGACTAGCAGAATGGAGTCTCCCGAGCCAAGCACAGACAAAAGGCCACGGAAGAGGGTAGGAAGGGCGGACAGGCGGTGCGCGCTCCACAGACTGGCGGGAGGGAGCCGGGGCAGAAGGGCGGCCGGCCAAGCAGAGCCCCAAGCAGAGTCTGGCTTGCAAAAGCGGAGGGGCCGGACAGATGTGTTCTGACAGCCAGCTGGACTTGATCTGGAAGGTTATACGCAAATAGCTCTGCTCTGAGGGTGGGAAGGCTGGAGGACAAGGGGAGGGAGAGTTGTTGAGCATGGGAGGACAGAACTCACCTTGGCGGGGAACAAAGGCGCTCGCCAGCGCCATCACCCTCGCCCATCCCCCAGCCAAAATCCCAAAGGGAACCAGTTCCTGCCAGGGAACTTGCTTCCACCGAGCAAACACCCAAAGCTGTGCTTCTGCGGATCCATCCCTCTGGCGGGTTTCACTCCCTCCCGGTGGCACAGGGCCCCTCCCAAAGCGGATCACCGAAGGATAAGTGAGCTGAGCCTGCCCCCCCACCCCCCCTGCCCCAGTGCACGTTGCCGATCCACCCCTGCTAATACGCTAGAACCCCAGCACCACAAGCCTGGCAGTGTGCAAGTAGCCCAGACAGGCCACGCCACCCCACAGTGAATCCCGCCCCTAGGAGAGGGGAAGAGAAGGCACACACCAGTCTGACTGTGGCCCCAGCGGTGGGCTGGGGGCAGACATCAGGTCTGACTGCGACCCCACCCACCAACGCAAGTTATTCAAGACAGCACAGGGAAGTGCCCCGCAGTCCCGCACCACTCCAGGGACTTTCCAAAATGACAAAACGGAAGAATTCCCCTCAGAAAAACTCCAGGAAATAACAACAGCTAAGGAACTGATCAAAAAGGATTTAAACAATATAACAAAGTGAATTTAGAGGAATAGTCATAAAATTAATCACTGGACTTGAAAACAGTATAGAGGACAGCAGAGAATCTATTGCTACAGAGATCAAGGGAATAAGGAACAGCCAGGAGGAGCTAAAAAATGCTATCAGTCAGCTGCAAAATAAAATGGAGACAACCACAGCTTGGAATGAAGAGGCAGAGAATAGGTGAACTGGAAGATAAAATTATGGAAAAAGAAGAAGCTGAGAAAAAGAGAGATAAAAGAATGCAGGAGTATGAGGGGAAAATTAGGGAACTAAGTGATGCACTAAAGAGAAATAATCTATGCATAACTGGTATTCCAGAGGAGGAAGAGAGAGGGAAAGGTGCTGAAGGTGTACTTGAAGAAATCATAGCTGAGAACTTCCCTGATCTGGGGAAGGAAAAAGGCATTGAAATGCAAGAGGCACAGAGAACTCCCTTCAGACGTAACTTGAATCGATCTTCTGCACAACATATCATAGCGAAACTGGCAAAATACACTGATAAAGAGAAAATTCTGAAAGCAGCTAGGGATAAATGTGCTCTAACATATAAAGGGAGACCTATAAGACTCGTGACTGATCTCCCTACTGAAACTTGGCAGGCCAGAAAGGAATGGCAAGAAATCTTCAACGTGATGGACAGAAAAAAAATGCAGCTGAGAATCCTTTATCCAGCAAATCTGTCATTTAGAACAGAAGGAGAGGTAAAGGTCTTCCCAAACAAACAAACTCTGAAGGAATTCATCACCACTAAACCAGCCCTACAAGAGACTATAAGGGGGATCCTGTGAGACAAAGTACCAGAGACATCGCTACAAGCATGAAACCTACAGACATCACAATGACTCTAAACACACATCTTTCTATAATAACACTGAATGTAAATGGACTAAATGCTCCAACCAAAAGACATAGGGTATCAGAGTGGATAAAACAAGACCCATCTATTTGCTGTCTACAAGAGACTCATTTTAGACCTGACGACACCTTCAGATTGAGAGTGAGGTGATGGAGAACTACTTATCATGCTACTGGAAGTCAAAAGAAAGCTGGAGTAGCCATACTTATATCAGACAAACTAGACTTTAAATTAAAGGGTGGAACAAGAGATTAAGAAGGGCAGTATATAATAATTACAGGGTCTATCCATCAGGAAGAGCTAACAATTATAAATATCTATGCGCCAAATACGGGAGCCCCCAAATATATAAAACAATTACAAACATAAGCAACCTTATTGATAAGAATGTGGTAATTGCTGGGGACTTTAACACCCCACTTGCAGAAATGGATAGATCATCTAGACACACGGTCAATAAAGAAACAAGGGCCCTGAATGATATATTGGATCAGATGGACTTGACAGATATATTTAGAACTCTGCATCCCAAAGCAACAGAATATACTTTCTTCTCGAGTGCACATGGAACATTCTCCAAGATAGATCATATACTGGGTCACAAAACAGCCCTTCATAAGTATACAAGAATTGAGATCATACCATGCATACTTTCAGACCACAATGCTATGAAGCTTGAAATCAACCACAAGAAAAAGTCTGGAAAACCTCCAAAAGCATGGAGGTTAAAGAACACCCTACTAAAGAATGAATGGGTCAACGAGGCAATTAGAGAAGAAATTTAAAAATATATGGAAACAAACAAAAATGAAAATACAACAATCCAAATGCTTTGGGATGCAGCAAAGGCAGTCCTGAGAGGAAAATACATTGCAATCCAGGCCTATCTCAAGAAACAAGAAAATTCCCAAATGCAAAATCTAACAGCAGACCTAAAGGAAATAGAAGAAGAACAGCAAAGACACCCTAAACCCAGCAGAAGAAGAGAAATAATAAAGATCAGAGCAGAAATAAACAATATAGAATCTAAAAAAACTGTAGAGCAGATCAATGAAACCAAGAGTTGGTTTTCTGAAAACATAAACAAAATTGATAAACCTGTAGCCAGGCTTCTCAAAAAGAAAAGGAAGATGACCCAAACATAAAATCATGAATGAAAATGGAATTATTCCAACCAATCCCTCAGAGATACAAGCAATTATCAGGGAATACTATGAAAAATTATATGCCCACAAACTGGACAACCTGGGAGAAATGGACAAATTCCTAAACACCCACACGCTTACAAAACTCAATCAGGAGGAAATAGAAAGCTTCAACAGACCCATAACCAGCGACGAAATTGTATCCGTTACCAAAAATCTCCCAACAAATAAGAGTCCAGGACCAGATGGCTTCCCAGGGGAGTTCTATCAGACGTTTAAAGCAGAGATAATACCTATCCTTCTCAAGCTATTCCAAAACATAGAAAGGGAAGGAAAACTCCCAGATTCATTCTATGAAGCCAGTATTACCTTGATTCCTAAACCAGACAGAGACCCAGTAAAAAAAGAGAACTACAGGCCAATATCCCTGATGAATATGGATGCAAAAATTCTCAATAAGATACAAGCAAATTGAATTCAACAGCATATAAAAAGAATTATTCACCATGATCAAGCCGGATACATTCCTGGGATGCAGGGCTGGTTCAACCTTCACAAATCAATCAATGTGATACATCACATGAATAAAAGAAAAGAACCATATGATCCTGTCAAACGATGCAGAAAAGCATTTGAGAAAATTCAGCATCCTTTCTTAACAAAAACCTCGAGAAAGTCAGGATACAAGGAACATACTTAAACATCATCAAAGCCATTTATGAAAAGCCCACAGCTAACATCATCCTCAATGGGGAAAAACTGAGAGCTTTTTCCCTGAGATCAGGAACACGACAGGGATGTCCACTCTCACCGCTGTTGTTTAACATACTGTTGGAAGTTATAGCATCAGCAATCAGACAACAAAAGGAAATCAAAGGCATCAAAATTGGCAAAGATGAAGTCAAGATTTCACTTGTTGCAGCTGACACGATATTATACATGGAAAATCCGATAGACTCCACCAGAAGTCTGCTAGAACTGATACATGAATTCAGCAAAGTTGCAGGATACAAAATCAATGTACAGAAATCAGTTGCATTCTTATACACTAACAATGAAGCCACAGAAAGACAAATAAAGAAACTGATCCCATTCACAATTGCACTAAGAAGCATAAAATACCAGGAATAAATCTAACCAAAGATGTAAAAGATCTGTATGCTGAAAAGTATAGAAAGCTTATGAAGGTAATTGAAGAAGATATAAAGAAATGGAAAAACATTCCGTGCTCATGGATTGGAAGAATAAATATCGTCAAAATGTCAATACTACCCAAAGCTATGTACACATTCAATGCAATCCCAATCAAAATTGCACCAGCATTCTTCTCGAAGCTAGAACAAGCAATCCTAAAATTTATATGGAACCACAAAAGGCCCCGAATAGCCAAAGTAATTTTGAAGAAGAAGACCAAAGCAGGAGGCATCACAATCCCAGACTTTAGCCTCTACTACAAAGCTGTAATCATCAAGACAGCATGGTATTGGCACAAAAAAACAGCCACATAGACCAATGGAATAGAATAGAAACCCCAACACTAGACCCACAAAACTATGGCCAACTCATCTTTGACAAAGCAGGAAAGAACATCCAATGGAAAAAAGACAGTCTCTTTAACAAATGGTGCTGGGAGAACTGGACAGCAACATGCAGAAGACTGAAACTAGACCACTTTCTCACACCATTCACAAAAATAAACTCAAAATGGATAAGGGACCTGAATGTGAGACTCGAAACCATCAAAACCCTAGAGGAGAAAGCAGGAAAAGACTCTCTGACCTCAGCCGTAGCAATGTCTTACTTGACACATCCCCAAAGGCAAAGGAATTAAAAGCAAACATGAACTATTGGGACCTCATGAAGATAAAAAGCTCCTGCACAGCAAAGGAAACAATCAGCAAAACTAAAAGGCAACCAACGGAATGGGAAAAGATATTTGCAAATGACATATCGGACAAAGGGTTAGTATCTAAAAGCTATAAAGAGGTCAGCAACCTCCACACCCAAAAAACAAATAATCCAGCGAAGAAATGGGCAGAAAACATGAATAGACACTTCTCTAAAGAAGACATCCGGATGGCCCACAGGCACATGAGAAGATGCTCAACGTCACTCCTCATCAGGGAAATACTAATCAAAACCACACTCAGATACCAACTCACACCAGTCAGAGTGGCCAAAATGAACAAATCAGGAGACTATAGATGCGGGCAAGGATGTGGAGAAACGGGAACCCTCTTGCACTGTTGGTGGGAATGCAAACTGGTGCAGCCACTCTGGAAAACAGTGTGGAGGTTCCTCAAAAAATTAAAAATAGATCTACCCTATGACCCAGCAGTAGCACTGCTAGGAATTTACCCAAGGGATACAGGAGTACTGATGCACAAGGGCACTTGTACCCCAATGTTTATAGCAGCACTCTCAACAATAGCCAAATTATGGAAAGAGCCTAAATGTCCATCAACTGATGAATAGATAAAGAAATTGTGGTTTACATACACAATGGAGTATTACGTGGCAATGAGAAAGAATGAAATATGACCCTTTGTAGCAATGTGGATGGAACTGGAGAGTGTGATGCTAAGTGAAATAAGGCATACAGAAAAAGTACCATATGTGTTCACTGTTATGTGGATCCTGAGAAACTTAACAGGAACCCTTGGGGAGGGGAAGGAAAAAAAAAAAAAAAAAGATGTTAGAGTGGGAGAGAGCCAAAGCATAAGAGACTCTTAAAAACTGAGAACAACCTGAGGGCTGATGAGGGGTGGGAGGGCGGGGAGGGTGGGGGATGGGTATTGAGGAGGGCACCTTTTGGGATGAGCACTGGGTGTTGTATGGAAACCAATTTGACAATAAATTTCATATATATAAAAAAAAGACTACACACTTCCATCTAAGTACCAATTTTGGTGCGTTTCACAAGTTTGTTTATTGCTTAACCTCTGGAATTTAACGTAAGAGATGCAGTTAACTCAACAAAGATGTAGGCCTAACTCTTTTTCTAAAGAAAGCAACAGAAGTGACAAGAGGTGTTTCAAGTTTAGTCTTTAATACTCAAATACTGTTTATATCAGTGAATGTTGTTTTCATGTTTTGATACATAGTATTTTAATTATTATTTGCAGAATTCAATAGGGCATCTTCTTGAGTCTCTATAGAAGTTTTTTTCAATAGTTCCAAATATGTGGCAGATCCTGTTCATATTTTTTTAATGGTTTTAAAATTATAATTATTACCAGAAAACAGTCTATATGATGCCAACTCTTCAAAATGTGTTAAATTTGAACTACAGAATACACTATCAGTTTTTGTAAATATCTCCTGTATGAATGAGAAAAATGTATATTCTACAATTGCAGGGTACAGGATTTTATAATGCTATTCTTAATACTACTTTTAGTATTTTTCATAATATTAGTATTAAATGAAGGAGGCTTTTAATAAAATATCCTTTTCAAATTTTCTTTATCTATACAAGGGTTTTTGTCTTCTGGACTCATCAATAATTGAGATATGTGTTGAAACATTCTACAATGATGAAGGACTGGTCAATTTCCCCCTATTATTTTAATTTGGGGTTTTCATATTTTAAGAGTACTTTGGTTGTGCATACAATTTTAGACTTCTGACAGTTTTCAGGTGAGCTGCATATTTTATAATTATTTAATGGCTTATTTTTAGAGAGAGACAGAGTGCTCATGCATGGGAGAGGGGCAGAAGGACAGAGAGAGACAGAATCCCAAATAGGCTCCATGCTCAGCCCAGAGCCTGATGCAGACAGAGCTCAGTCCCATGATCCTGGGTTCATGACCTGAGCCAAAATTAAGAGTCAGTGGCTAAACTGACTGAACCACCCACTCTTTTTTATGTTAAAAAGTTTTTTTTATATTACAAATGTTTCACCTCTTTTTTCTCTAAATGTTTGACAGAGAGGGGGAGAGAGAGAGAGAGAGAGAGAGGGAGGGAGAGAGAGAGAGAGTGATCATGCATAAGTGTACCAGGGGCAGAGAGAGAGAGGGAGAGAGAGAATTGCAAGCAGGCTCTGTGCTGTCAGTGCAGAGCCCAACATGGGGCTCAATGTCACAGACTGTGAGATCATGACCTGAGCCAGAAATCAAGAGTCAGAACTTAACCAACTGAGCCACCCAGGTGCCTCTGCTTTACCTCTTAAATAAGGTCATCATATGTAAAATCAATACTGCTATCCAGCTTTCTTTTGGTTATGCTACCATACATTTTCCCATGATCTTCGTTTGATAGTTCTCAACTAGGAGTAGTTTTGCATCCCTGGGGACATGTAGCAATGTTTGGAGACAATTCTTTTCTGTCATAACTAGGGAGAGGATGCTATTGGTTAGATACCAGGAAGGCTGTTAACATCCTACTACACATAGAATAGCCTCCAACAAAAAAAAAGAAACATCCTCCCCAAAATGTCACAGGTTCTGATGTTGAGAAACCCTGCTTTACTTCAGTCTTTCTTGTCCTTATGTTTTACATATACTTCTTTTAATAGGCAGTTGGACTTTTTTTTATTATTTACTCTAACATTCTCTGTATTTTAACTAGTCAGAATAACTTACTTTAATTGCATTAGTCAACTGCATAAAGTTTTTGACATCATTTTTGTTTTAGTTTTCTCTTGCTTTTGTTGGCTTCTATGCTGTCTGTGTAGTTATATACAATCGTAGGTTTAGTGAATGCCCTTAAGATTTTACCTGACATACTTTGTTTTATAATTTCTACAAGTTACATTTGGTTCATTTTCAAGGCTATATGGTATCATTCCATGTTACTTTCTAATTTTTGTAATGCCACCCTTTAAAAATAAATTATTTATATTCTGTGTCTGATAATTCCAATATCTGAATTACTTAAGAGTCTAAATTTCAAAATAGTTGTTTGTTCTGACTCTATGGTATCTTCCCTTCTTGAGAGTTCTGTAATACTTACTCCAGCACTGATGTCCGGTTGATAGCAACGGTGGCAACTGAAATATGAGCCCAAACTGAGGATGGCTTCATTTAGAGCAGAGGTTCACAAAGTGTGGTCCATGGATCAGCAGTATCAGTATCATTTGGAAATTTATTAGAAATAAAAATTATTACATGCCATTCCAGGCTTCCCTAATCATAAATTCTGGGGATGGAAGGCAATAATCTCTGTTTTAAAATTCTTTCAGGTGATGCTGATATACACCACAGTTTAAGAACCACTGATCTAGAGAAGATTTACTTGCTTCTGCTGACAGGTAGAAGGATTTACTCACATAAACTCTTTTAGCCTCTTTCAGTGTCCCTGGATTAATCAAGGAATTTGAGATTGTTTTCCCACTTTGAGGAAGTTGTCTCAAGTTTGGCTTTGTTTTTAATTTTTTTTAATGTTTATTTATTTTTGGGAGAGAGACAGAAACAGAGTGGGCATGGGGAAGAGGCAGAGAGAGAGGGAAACACAGAATCTGAAGCAGGGTCCAGGCTTCAAGCTGCCAGCACAGAGCCCAATGCGGGGCTCAAACTCAAACTGTGAGATCATGACCTGAGCCAAAGTCAGATGCTCAACAAAGTTGTATCAAGTTTTAAGAAAAAGCCTGCATTTGGCAGATTACTACAGCTCACCACTCTTACTCTGGTTTCAGCTTATATGTATTGGTTTGGTCTGTTTTGATTTGAGCCCTTTGGAGACCTCTTATAGTCCTCATAAGCCAGTAATGAATGAATGAATGAATGAATGAACACACACACACACAATCTACTTGCTCTGTAGTGTGAGGACATGTAATGTATCTAGAGCAATATAGTATTGGGGTTTGGGCTATTGATAATTTTTTTAAAAAATGAGAACAGACTACATTGTGCTATACTATGTACATGTGAGAGGCAGAATTCTGAGATGGCCCCGAAGAGTCCTCTTCCCTAGTGTACATACACAAACCCTGCATTATTCCCACCCCTTGGGTAACAGAATCTGTAAGTATATCACACTGGTGATTAATTTGTGTTATACAGCAATGGTAAAGGGACTTTCCATATGTAACTGACACCCCTAGCCAAATGAATGCAAATAAAGCTAAAAGATTATCATGTGTCGATCATATTTAATTAGGTGAGATCTTAAAAGGTTTGGAGGTCAGAGACTGAGAAGTCAGAGAGATGCTCTAAAGTACCATGATGGGAGGAGGAACCACATGGCTAGGATGTGAGGGTGGTCTCTAAGAGCTAAGAGAGGTCCCAACAGCCAGCAAGAAATTATCTTAGTCCTACAACTGAAAGGATTAATTCTGGAGAATGAGCCTCAGATGAGACTGCTGCCATAGCCCACACCTGGATTTCCACCTACTGAGACCTTCAGCAGTAAATACACCTTAACTAACCCAGAGGACTCTTGACCCAAAGAAACTTAAAAGATAACAAATTCATGTTTTAAGGCACTAAGTTTGTGGTATTTTGTTACATAGCCATAGAAAACGTGCTTCACATACCATGAAGAGAGACATATGAAAAATTTTTACAAGAAAATCAAATGACTAATTGTGAGGTAATGAAGTGGGCTTCTTAAAATTTTTAATTTAACTAAACTGTTAAATATTTTAACGGTTCGTTCCAACAACAGAAACAAGTCAGACATTGCTCATGACTCATACAACACAGACACAAACAAATAAGCATATAAACAAACTGTGGTAAATTCACATTAAGCATTTACCTGAAATAGTTTTGAGGTAAAATGTTGACATTCATCTTAGTTGTTACGTCCAGAGGAACAGGAGTGAAAAATATGAACGGAGGGTCAAACGATAACTTGGGTGATTTTACCTCTCCAACCAAACATAACATTCGATAGCAAATTGGATTATCATTTAGATGAATGGGAATATCGGCTGTGTATTTTGTAGGATGACCTAATGAAAAATAATTTTTTTAAAGGATATTAGAATTGTTTACATACACAAAAAACTTTTACACAGTTTAAACCTTACTAAATATATAAATGTACTATGAAGGTACAGCTCCATGGAGAATAGATTACTCAAAAATTGGAATTATCCTGCCAAGGAACTATAAACATGTAATGAGGGGCGCCTAGGTGGCTCAGTCGATTGAGCGTCCGACACTGGCTCAGGTCATGATCTCATGGTTTGTGAGTTTGAGCCCCGTGTCACACTCTGTACTGGCAGCTCGAAACCTGGAGCCTGCTTTGGATTCTGTGTCTCCCTCTCTTTTGCCCCTCCCCCACTCACAGTCTGTATCTCTCTCCGTCTCTCACTCTCTCCCTCTCAATAAAGAAATAAAACATTAAAAAATATTTTAAAGTGCACTATGTCTAGAAATAGAGCAGGCCTTGTTAAAGCAGATATTATTATTGGAAAATACATAAACCTAGAGCAAACAGTGCAGTAAGACTTATTTTTTTGGATTGGTTTCTATTCCTTAACAGGAGCTGCCTATCCCCTTAGTATATGCAGTACGAAGATGAGGTCAGACAGTTGCCATAAGGATCTCAGGGGACTCGTATTGAGAAATGGGTGTGCTGAGAAGAGACGAATGTTGTTCCTCCCAGATTTTTAAGTTTATGGAAAGGTACCAGGGTTGACTGGCCAATTTCACCTCATAGGAAAAGAAAGGCAATTCCCATGTACCAACTCATCATGAGGAAAGGCAGTTTGTGTTGGAGAAAAGGGCTCAGCATCTGGGGCTGCAGGCTAGTCCCACACAACGGTCCCATCCCAGCAAGCTGCCAGTGCCCTTTTAGACCCAGATGCCCCAACACAGTGTCTTGTAGAGAAAAAGATGTGATTTGGTGAGTATGAACTCAAGGTAATATCTTAGAATGAGAAAACAGGATCAGGGCCATCAAGAGTATCACAAAAGCAGACGATGAATGCTCTGGGCGATGCATGTTCAAAAGTGACATTGTGAACTATACACAAAAGCAATAGAATCACTGAACTGATCAGACTCACTAGATCTCTCTGTACCGGGTGCCTTTACTTGGTCAAATAAGTCTTTTCTTGTTCATATAGTCTGGGATCCTTGGAAAATGAGAGGTGACTGGAAACGGAAGTGAATTAGTGACTTCTTACTGACAGATGAGCACAGGAAAGACTATGTGAAAACAGGACAAACTATATACATACCTTCAGTTGAGAAAATAAATTATAATAGAATTTATATATCTAAAACACTGTAAATCTATAGAGAAATGATGGTTTCACTTCATGAATCTGATATTGTTAGAATTATTTTGGGGAGAAAGAAAATCAAGTCCATTACTTCCAAAATTAGGCAAGGTTTTAAGGCTTATGGAACTGTGAATGCCAAATGGGGTGTTTGGAGATTATTTCTGGGTTTCACACCTGTTAAATGTTTTGGGGTCATGGAGAATGGGGGTTCCCTGTATAACCTAAGACTACTAGGGATTCAATAACATTTTTCTAAGCTCAGCTGGGCCTTCTCGTTCATCTCAGATTTAAGTTATATAAATGTGTTATAGGCATGTTTAATTTTTTCTTAAGAGTGAGGTTGAAATCCTAAGAAGGCAATGCATAGATTTGACTGCTGAGGCTTAGCCCCATATTGAAGGAAAAGTGAAATGGAAATGTATCTTATTTCCTTCTAGATTGTCTATTCCATTTTATCTGGATAAAAATGTTAGACATAAAAGAGAAGCTCTATACAGAAATATAGATGGTGGCTTTAGCTGGACTGGCTCTCCTGCTACTTCCTTCAGAACCAGATATAGAAACTGAGAGGAAATATGCAGAAATACATAATGAAATACAATTACTTTTACAGAATAAACTTCAGAATGGGAAGAACATGTAATGTTTTCTATCATATTTTCAGAGTTCTAAACAGAGATAATAAAAGATGAAACATTTTTGAAACCTACTAATCACAGTACCCTATGTACTGTTTCTCGCACACAAAGCTAGAGTAATTATAAAATGCCATGCTGAAAAAATTAAAAAAAATAAAATGCCATGCTAATAGATGCATCAGGACACTGAATTAAGGCAACATAGTGCTAATAGAATATTACTGAGAGAACACACAGCTGAATGAATTCTAAAAAGCTTAAAAGTTAGAACACATCCTTATCCTGCCTTTTCTGTTGATAACAGAGGTAGTTGCTGGTATTTTATTTAGATTGCCACATTTGTTTAGATGTGTAAAGCAGTCATGTCCCAAGGGTTCTGCCGCAAGTGATTTACTGAGTGCATGCTCTCAGGAGGAGCTTGTAGGCAAAGGGGGAAGCGAAATAGAGGAGGGCCTGAAGCTATGAAAAGTTGTAGGTTTATAATGCAGATTCAAATCGATCCCATAGGCAGCTATGGGATGTGAATTCACCGGAAAGGTTGTCCCACCTGCGGGAAAGTTAGCTGGGCCACCTAAGGTAGTGGTAGTGGTGACAATTAACCTCATAGGCATCTCTGCACATAGTATCTTCCTTCAGCCAATGGCAGCCTTCTAGAGGAGGGGACACACACAACCTATTAGGAGCCAATATCCACAACTGAGAGATGGGTGGGAAAACCCAGTAATGGGAATCTGGAAGTGCTCAAACAGCATCTATCAGAGACTGCATCTTAATGTTGCTTCAGAAGAAAGAATAATTAAGAAGAATAACAAGTAAGTTACTATAACACCCTTTTAAACAGAAATGGCATTTGGTGTGCTTATTTCATTGTGGCATATAAACTATAAAGGTACTGAAGCAGATGCTTTAAATTAAAGACAAATACCAGTATAGACTTCCTCAAAAAATAGGGGGGAGGGGAGGGAAATCTTCGTAGTTGCCTTTTCAAGCATCTTCCGTCTGTTCTTTTGCTTCAGTTTGCATAAAGAAGCTAGTAGTCAATACTTTCACTTCCTAAAGCTCATTACCAGAAAAATTCTATATTTTTATGCAGCAGGGATTCTCATGTGGAGAATTTTCTAACTTATGTGCTCAATGGGTTGCGAAACATTGAGGCTATTTAAATGAGAACTGAGAACAATCTTATCTAAGGAAAGTGAGGGTCTAACCACACAAATTAGATTCAAGAACAATGGTTTGGATTCAGAAGGGACTGGAGATTTGCTTAGAGATCAGTATGGGTCACCTACTCTACCATAGCCCCAGCCTCCATCCCTGTGCCAGTCCAAGAAAGAGATGAGAGGGAGCGAAAAGTAAAAAACACCCACTTAAACTCTTGAAAGCCTTGAGAATATAAGGCAGCCCTGCTTGGTGGCCAGCATAACAAGTCTAGCCAAAGTGGAGATAAAGTATATCTACCCCACTTAAGGTGATATTGATGGCAAAGGATGCAACTATAAGGCAAAAAAACAAATGGGACATAAAGGCCCTGACCATGGCTTGAGATAACAGGCTTACACCACAGTCAGATTACAAGATAAGAAAATGACATAAGAAAAGCATAATCAATTACCAATGCCTGCTAGAAGAAAATGGCAGTTGCTAAGGATAGCTCAAAGAATAAGGCCAAGATCTCACCGGGTATAACTGAAAAAATCCTAAGTCAATAATGAATGATCCATATACACACACAAAAAGGCTGTCAACAGAAACTGTCCCTAAGAATATTCAAGCATTGGACAGACATACATATGTGTATATATATAAGCATATATGTAAATTGTGGAGTTGAAAAATATAATGACTGAAATGAAAAATTCACTATAGGGCACCTGGGTGGCTCAGTTGGTTGAGCATTTGACTTTGGCTCAGGTCACTATCTCACAGTTTGTGAGTTTGAGCCCCAGCATGGGCTCACTGCTGTCAGTGCAGAGCCTGGAGCCTACTTCGGATTCTGTGTCTCCCTCTTCCTCTCTGCCCCTCCCTCACTCATGCTGCCTCTCTCTGTCTCTCAAAAATACAGAAAACAAACAGCAAAGGCAAATGTAAATCTTTCTTTGTCTTACTTCATCACTAATTAATCAGTAAGTGTAAAATGACTCAACACACCCATGAGAAGGCTGAGATATGCAAAATAAATTTTTAAAAATTATCCAAATCCATGCCATCTATAAGAGACACTCTTTGGATTCAGAAACACAATTCAACTGAAAGTAACAGGATGGAGAAATTCTATATATGCAAATAGTAACTTAAAGACAGCTGCAGTGGCTATGCTAATATCAGACAAAATAACTATTAAGATAAAAATCAATACTGGAGACAAAGAAGGACATTATATAATGATAACAGGACAATCCACAAAGAAGATAAAACAATTATAAACATAAATACACCTAACAGAGCCACAAAGTACACAAGGAAAAAAAACAGTAAAACTGAAACAAGAAATAATAGATATTTCAGTAATAACCCTTTGAGAATTTAATATTCTACTCTCAATTGGGGATAAGACAAATAGGTAGAAGATCACTAAAGAAATAAAATATTTTGGTCTATAAACAAAATAGATCTAAAAGACATCTATGGAACATTCTACCCAACAAGAACAGAATATATACACTTCTCAAGTACACGTGAGGGAGCATGGCTGGCTTAGTTGGTAGAGCATGTGACTCTTGATGTCAGGGTTTTAAGTTTGAGCCCCATGTTGGGTATAGAGATTACTTAAAATTAAAAAAATCTTAAAAAAAAAAAAAAAGAAATCAAGTGCATGTTGAACATTCTTGAAGGTAAATCATATTTTAGGGTATAAGGTAAGCCTTTACATTGACTGAATCCAGGGGCACTTGTGTGGCTCAGACAGTTAAGTGTATGACTCTTGATTTTGGATGAGGTCATGATCTCACGGTTCATGAGTTTGAGCCCCGTGTTGGGCTCTGCACTAACAGTGCAGAGTCTGCTTCGGATTCTCTCTCTCCCTTTCTCTCTGCCCCTTCCCCACTAGTGTTCTCTGGGTCTTACCCTCTCCCAAAATAAATAAACTTAAAAAAATAAAAAAAAAATTATAGCATTAAAAAATAATCAAAAAAGGGGTGCCTGGGTGGCTCAGTCAGTTGAGCTTCCGACTTCAGCTCAGGTCATTATCTCACGGTCTGTGAGTCTGAGCCCCACGTTGGGCTCTGTGCTGACAGCTCAGAGCCTGGAGCCTGCTTCAGATTCTGTGTCTCCCTCTCTCTTTGACCCTCCCCCATTCATGTTCTGTCTCTCTCTGTCTCAAAAATAAATATTAAAAAAAATTAAAAAAATAATCAAAATAAAATGACTGCATCCATAAACAGTATGTTTTGTGACAACAATGGAATAAAATTAGAAATCAATAACAAAGTGAAATTTTGGAAATTCTCAAATATGTGAAAATTCTACAACACATTCCCAAATAACTAAGTGTCAAAGAAGAAATAGCAAAGGAAATTTTACAAAGTAATTTGGGATGAATTAAAATAAAAACAAAACATACCAAAACTTATGGGATGTACCAGAAGCAGGGCTCAGAGTAAAATTTAGAGCCATAAATTGCTTATCTTAAAAAAGAAGATATAAGTACTTAACTTTGCAACATAAGAAACAAGGTAAAAAAGAGCAAATTACAACCAAACCAAAAAGAGAGGAAATAATAAATATTAGAACAGAAATTAGTTGAATAGAGTATAGGAAAATATTAAGAAAATCAATAAAATCAAAAGTTGGTCTTTGAAAAGCATATCAAATTTGAAAAACCTTTGGCAAGAATGACCAAGAAAAAAAGAAGATTCAAATTACAAAAGTCCCAAATAAGACAGGGAAAATCACGATTCACTTTACAGAAACTCAATAAAAAAAAATATAAAGGAACGCAATGTAAAGTTGTATATAAACAAATTAGATAATGTAGATAAAAGGGACAAATTCCTAGAAACACAAAAAGTACTTAAACTGACACAATAAGAAATATAAAATGTGAATTGACTTATTGAAAGGGATTATAACAGGGAGAAACAGCATGTCTGACTCCACACTGATTCTATTTTCCTTGCTGCTGTGACCTATAGCTTAGAAACTTCTGCTGAGCCCTGCATGTAGCCATGTTACAGCTAAGATTTGCAAAAACTGCTTTTTACCCAAATCTATCTCGCCTAAGGAGATGAGGAAGTACATACAGAAATGACTATGCTATGCCTAAGATTTATAGGAATGACATGACCAGATAGATTCCTGTATGCAAAGATCAACTGTCCAAGGACATACATTATCTCCTCAGATGTCTACAGAAGTCAGTTACCTTTTGACTCCAACCCTTCCCACTTCCTCCTTTTGCTAACATAAAAGAAACTCCAATTTCATGCTGAGGGAGATGGTTCTTCGGGACAATAGTCTGCCGTCTCTTTGGTTTGCTGGCTTTCCAAACAAAGTGCTTTCCTTTCCCTAATGTCTTGCCTCTCTACTTACTGGCCTATTGTGCAGTGAGGAGAATGAACTTGGACTCAGTTACAGAACTAAAGTAGCAATCAAAAAACTTCTCACATAGAACAGGCAAAATCCAAATGGATTCACTGGTGAAATCTACTAAACATTTCATGAAGAATTAATACATATCTATATAAAATATCTTTACATAGATTTATATGTATGTGTGTGTGTATGTATGTATGTGTGTGCGTATGTGTGTGTATGTATGTGTATGTGTGTATAAATGTGTGTGTATGTGTGTATGTGTGTATGTGTGTGTGTGTGTGTGTGTATACACACACAATTCAATGGGGAAACAATATTCTTTTCAATAAATGGTGCTGGGACAAGCAGATAGGCCCATGCAAAAGAATGAGGATGGAGCCCTACCTTACAGCATATTAAAAAGTAACTCAAGATAAGCCACTGACCTAAATGTAAGAGATAAAATTATATGACTGTAAGAGAGAACATAAGAATAAATCACCATGACCTCGGGTTATGTGATGTTTTCATAGATAAGACACTGAAAAGCTAAACTAAAAAAAGAGAAATTGGATAAAATACGCTTCATCAAAACTAAAAGCTATTTTGCGTTAGCTGTCATCATCAGACAGTGAAAAGAGAAATCTCAGAATGAAATAAAATGCTTTATACTTATAAAATAATTTTATCCAGAATACATAAAGAACAATGTAAACTCAAAAAGACAACCAAATTTTAAAATCAACAAAGGATTTGAACAGACATTTCTCCAAAGATGATATACAAACTGACAATAAGTACATGTAAAGATACACAACATCAGTAGTCATCCGGAAAATGCAAATAATAACTACAATGACATATTATTTCACAGTCACTAGGATAACTATAATAAAAAAGATCATAAAAGAGTTAGCAAGGATGTGGAGAAAATAGAACCCCCATTCATTGCTGGTAAGATTTTAAACTGTTACAGTTGCTTTGTAAAACAGTTTGGCAGTTTCTTAAAATGTTAAACATCAAATTATCCTAAGACCCAACAATTCCACTCTAAGATATATAACCAAATAAATGAAAACATGTGTCCTCACAGAATGCTACAGGAATGTTCCTAGCTGTTTTATTCACAGGAGTCAAAAAAGTACAAATGATCCAAATATCCACCAGATGAATGTCTATGAACAAACATGTGATATATCCATACAATTATTGGTAACAGAAGGGAATTAAGTACTAATTGATGCTATAATCTGGACTAACCTTGAAATTATTATGCAATGTGAAAGAAGCCAATCACAAGAGGACACATTACAGGAGTCTACTTATATGAAATATCCACAGTAAACATATTCCTAGAGACAACCAATAAAGGTCAGCAGTGGCTGAGTGGAGGGAGAGATGGGGAGTGACCAATAATGGGTACAGGGTTTCCTTTGGAAGCAATGAATATGTTCTAAAACTAGGCTGTTTTGATGGCTGCCCATCTATGACGATCCTAAAAACCACTACACTGTACAATTTTTAAAAATATATTTTATGGTGTAAGAATCACACTTTAACAAAGTTGTAATTAAGAAAACCATACTTTCAAAAATAATCACATCTGAATGTGAATTTTACCTCTATGGTATCTGATTTAAAATATAAGAATGTAAGGCAAAATAAAAGGCATCTTTTTCTTCAAGATTCCAGTAGTTTCCCCATTTTAATGAATAGTAAAAACAACTGAGAAAACCAGAAAATAAATGCACACTTGATTTGGAAAGAACTACTAAGGAAAAGTCATGAAAAATGTATTCCGTGCCATGTGAGCCAGGCAAGATAAAAATTGTCTGTACTAGAAGAAAATAAATGAGGGTGACCAAAAAATCAAGCATAAGCTACCCTGGTTCCAACTCAAAAGGCCCCTATAACTCAATTCCAACTCCCCAAAGATCCCATTCTCCATCCAGCTGTTTGATCTTGAAGAACCCTGTACTCTCATCCAACCTGTTGGCTTTGATCTGCTACAGTCTTGCCTCCTGCTACCTCAATACCTTAGAGATGGAGAAGACTACAGCCCACTGATCCAAGCAGTGGGTGGAATGGAATGATGTTTACAAAAAAAAAAACTAACTGCAAATAAAATTCCAAAATATTTCAACAAAGTCTTGAGTAAGAGATAAATTCATATATAATTTTGTCTGTGGGAAAGTTCATTGATACTATTCCATCTTAGAACTGACAGGAAAATATATGTCCACATAGGTGTTCCCAAAGGTCTAAAGATGACATATAGAAGGGAAATAGATGTATAGCATATAAGACAAAAATTGGATTAATACATAAAATTTATGAAAAATGATAAGAAATATAACATAAAGGAAATATAAAATGAAACTGCTTGAAAATGAAAAATATATTATAACAGAAAATATGAATAAGTCAAATTCCCCTCCTAAAAATTACATTTCAGTCTTGCTCAAGAAAAGAAGCAAAATCCTTTGTTTTACAATACTGGTCTTAAATTTAAAAAGACACAGACTGAAAATAAAATGATATATCAACCAAAGAAAGACAAAATGGCACTGTAGCACATAAAACAACATTGAAGCAAACAGCATTTAGTAGAAAAAAAGAACATTACTTTAAATACATATGCTATTTATAAAAGATATATAAGACATAATCTTTTAATAACATCCAAATATACAAAGCAAAACTACTGGAATCAAAAAAGTTTTAACAAACTGCCACCATAGTAACAGATTCAGACAGACTATAGTAACAGTTCTAGTGCAGTTGTAATATAAATGTAATGTGATTGTAATGTAGTAACATTGTATTAACAGATTCAGGAGGAGATTAAGGTAGAGGAGAAGATATTGTAAATGAAGAGAAAAATTCATTAGTTACTATTTTATATTATAAAACTATTTACTTAGAAAACAATACAGAATAATCTCTGAAAAACTTCCAGATCTAACTAGAGAAGTTCAGCATAGGAGCAAGGTGACAGATAAACTATAAATATATACTTTTTATATAGTCATAGCTAATTAAAAAGATTAATTTAAAAATCTCATTCATAATAGTGATACCTATAAAATAAACTTTAATTACTAGAAAAACATGACATTATTTGAAGGGAAAAACTCAATTATATGTCTTTTTCTAGAAACAGGAAGAAAATAATCTATAGTTCATTTGGAAAAGTAAATGTGTAAGAACCACCAAGAATTTTTGTAATAGATTTGTGATAACAGAAAATTTGTCACACCAATTAGAAAAAGGTACAATAAAGCTGTTGTAAAAAAAAATCAGTAAAGAAGTGAACATAGAGATAAATAGACACAATGGCCAGCTTCCCCAAAGCAGGCAATCCAAGAATGCTAGCTAGACGTGGCCATGCCGTTTCTGACCTAATCTTAGAAATCATACGCCATCACATTCATAATATCTTCTGGGTGATACATCAGTCCTATGTGATGTGGGAGGGGACTATATAAGGCCATGAATACCAAGAGGTGAGAATTATTTGGGGCCATATTTGAGGCTGGTTATGAAAGAATTCTAGTATGAAACTTCTTAAAACTATTTAAAGAACACATAAAAAATAACCTAAACTTTTGTTACAAGATAAAATTAAATAATATGTGAGAGGTAAATTGAAACATCAATAACAAATATAAGAAAAAAGGACTTACTTGGACAGAAACTTATGGAAACATTAATTTCATTATGTGGTTGCAGAATCCCACTCAGCACACTAATCTTGAATGTGCCATCTTTGAAAAGTTTGCCAGTATTACTAATATCCAAAGTCCATTTCACATCTTGTTTTGAAGTATTATGTAAGACAAGATCCTGTTTATACACACAAAATACATAAATAAAAATACATTTATAAAAATTATAATATGCAATATAAAATTTAGCTTGTTTTACCATGCCAAGGTGAAGAGCCTGCATACAAAGTCAAGTGATTAAAAGTGGAATTCACATGGGGTGCCTGGGTGGCTCAGTCAGTTAAGTATCCGACTTCAGCTCAGATCATGATCTCATGGTTCATGGTTTCGAGCCCCGCATCGGGCTGTGTGCTGACAGCTCAGAGCCTGGAGCCTGTTTCAGATTCTGTCTCCCTCTCTCTCTGCCCCTTCCCCACTCGCACTCTGTCTCCATCTCAAAAATAAATAAACATTAAAAAAAAAAGTTTTTTAAAGTGGAATTCACAGTTTTAAAAGTGATGTTAGGCAAACAAAGGGGTATGCAAATATGTTCATAGCATATTAACAACTATGAAAAATACACAAAGGATAGAGACCAGGGTAAAATAAAAATGTCAAAAAGCTATGCTAGTTAGCAAGGATGCTGAGTAACAACTTTCATTCATGATTGTGAGACTATAAAATGGTATAGTCCTTTAGGAAGACAGTTTGGCAGTTTCTTATAATGTTAAGTATACAATACCATATGACCCAGTAATCCCCTTCCTAAGTATTTACTTAAGTGAAAATTCATGCTCACATAAAAATGTACATGTTAATGTTTATAATAGTTTTGTTCATCGCCAAGCAATGGAGGAAAAAAAACAACCAAGATTTCCTTCAAATAATGAATGGATAAACACTCCATACAATGGAATAAAATTTAGTGATAAAATAAATGAAGTATTAATTCACACAAAAATATAAATAAATGTAAAATATATTTTGCTAAGTGAAAGATGCCAGACCCAAATGGCTACATTTTATATAATTAAATTACCTGTCATTCTGGAAATGCAAAATCATTTGGATGGAAAAAAAGAACCAGTGGTTGCCAAGTGTTGGTGGAAAGAGGAGTAGTTGACAGCAAAGGGGTTACATCGAGGATTTTTAGTGTAGTAAAACCATTCTGTCATGTATTGAAGTGGTAGGACAATTCTACATATTTTTCAAAACCCATAGAACTATATACCACTAAGAGTTAACTTAAATGTAAGTAACTTAAAAACAATCAACCAAGATACTGGGAACCCCAGGATACATTGTAGATTACAACAAAGTATATTACAAATGTATGAGATAATCTCACTGAAGTTAGTGGAGACTGAGGAGGAATGGCCGAAGCAACTGCAAAACTGTGTTTGGACTGGGAACTATAGCGCTAAAGACAAAAAGTTACTCTTTATTAATACTGTACTCTAGTTGGCAAATATATTAGCAATTCTAGATACAGGTTAAAATTCTGAAACTTCTTTACTAGTACACTAGTAAAAGTATACACTTTTACCTGTACTTTATACAGGTAAAAAATACATAAATAAAGTATAAATAAGAGAGCCAGATTTTTCATAGTCAGAGAAAGGAGTTAAAAATAAGCAAGGAAGAAAGATTGGAATAAACCTTGTGGTGCTGGATTAAAGTCAGAGACATCAGTTTGAACCCGTGTTTAAATAGATAAATAGATACATGGATGGATTATAGAGATAGAATGATAGATAGACAGGGGCACCTGGGTGGTTAAGTAGGTTGAGCATGTCACTTTGGCTCAGGTCATGATCTCGCAGTCCATGGGTTCCAGCCCCATGTTGGGCTCTGTGTTGACAGCTCAGAGCCTGGAGCCTGCTTCGGATTCTGTGTGTGTGTCTCTCTCTGCCCCTCCCTCACTCGTGCTCTGTTTCTCTCTCTCAAAATAATAAACATTAAAACACAATTTAAAAAAAAGAATGATAGGGGTGCCTGGGTGGCTCAGTTGGTTAAGCGTCCGACTTCAGCTCAGGTCATGATCTCACGGTCCGTGAGTTCGAGCCCCACATCAAGCTCTGTGCTGACAGCTCGGAACCTGGAGCCTAGTTCGGATTCTATGTCTCCCGCTCTCTCTGCCCCTCTCCTGCTCATGCTCTGTCTCTCTCTGTCTCAAAAATAAATAAAAACATTTTAAAAAATTTTTTAAAAAGAACGATAGCCAAATTATGTATGTGTGTATTCACTAGTATACACACAAATATTTCCTGATTCTATTTGCCAAAGGGGCTTAGAACATGTGACATCCCAGTAGCAGCTAGCACATCTAGTGTACAGATCTTGATTTCTAAATACCACTCTTCCATAAATGGTACTGGGGTTTCTTGAAGAAAATGTTGATTCTAGAACTGGAACAAGCAAAATAAAAGACAAGCCTGGACCATTTTATAGTGCCAGAAAGTAAGAGAATGCTTAAAAATCATAATGATGGAAGTATGTCAAAGGACAAGTCTAAAAGAATTCCTAATGGCCAGAGCTGGAACAATTTTAATAACAAAATAAATAATGTGATAATGTGATATTGGATTATAACTGAAAGTATGAAGTAAATATTTGTGAAGTCACATTGATATATTAATAAAATAAATAAATAAAAGGAGGGAAGGAATAATAATGCTTACAAAAAAATTCTGAATAATATATGTAAATAACCCCCCCAAAAGGTGGAGCTTGACCACCAACCCATTGAGTGTGGGCTGACACTGATGACTCACTTCCGACATATAGGGTGTGAAAAAAGAAAAATAGTTTGTCCAACTTTTTTCTAAGTCTCCTGACATTTATCACTACCAGTAAGCCATACACAATATCATGTACACCCTTCACATGATGTGACAAAAGAAGACATTTCAGCTGTTACACTCTTCCCTGAAACCCATAAAAAATAAGAATGCAGTCGAGAAAGGTGTAAAGAATCAGACAAACCAAAATTAAAGAATATTCGGAAAAAATACCAAACCAGTATTCTTTAAAATTGACCAGGTCATAAAAAAATAAGCGAGACTGAGAGCCTGCCACAGATCAGAGGAAACTAAATACAATATGGTACCCTGGATTGGACCATGAGACATAAAAGGACATTAGTGAAAAACGGGTAAAACCCTGTGGGAGGCTGGACCCCGGTGCCAGGCTGAGACCGGGTCGAGCAACGGCTCCCTGTTGACTCAGCCAACCCGGTGGTTACCCCTCCTATTCCCCCACTTGCAAAGGCATACGAAAGCCTTGTCAAGGCTGAGAAATCTAATTCCTGAAGCCTGTGGTCTGTGGGTGTTGGCAGTAATGTTACCCCCCTTTTCTACCCCAGGTCAAATAGAAACAAACATGGGAACTGTGTTTTGCTAGCAATCTATCAACAAGGTCTTGTGACCCGTTTAGAAAGTTCACAAGGTACACAGAACTAAATGTTTTGCTTGGCGGCGATCATGTGAAACCTGTTTATTCTTAGAATAACCTGATCCATAAGAGTCTTATGTTATAAAAGATTGTGTACAGCAACAATAAAGCCGTCACTTGGGCCATCAGCCCAGGGGACCCTCCTGTTCCCAAACTGGCTTCCCTTCTCTTTTTTTTTCTTACATTCCTCTACCCTCAGGACCCTGATCTCGGTGTTTGTTGTGCCGGTCGCAACAAAACCCAAATAGAGTCTGTTGTCCAACTTATAATTTTGTACTAATGTTAACTTGTTAGTTTTGAAAAATGTTCTATGGTTGTATAAGGTGTTAGCATGACGGCAAGTTGTGTGAAGAGTATATATAAAATCTCTGCACTGTCTTTGTAATGTTCTGATAAATCTGGGAGCTATATGCATGACATATGTGCAGACTTGTGCAACATACTATTACAATAAAACCTTGAGCTAGGTATTTTCCTAACTTTACTCTTTAAAATTTGAAGAGTATACAATGATCCATGCAATTGGCACCACAACAAAATAACATACTTCCTTTCTTTCTAAAGTATGATTGATTTGGGGCGCCTGGGTGGCGCAGTCGGTTAAGCGTCCGACTTCAGCCAGGTCACGATCTCGCGGTCCGTGAGTTCGAGCCCCGCGTCGGGCTCTGGGCTGATGGCTCAGAGCCTGGAGCCTGTTTCCGATGCTGTGTCTCCCTCTCTCTCTGCCCCTCCCCCGTTCATGCTCTGTCTCTCTCTGTCCCAAAAATAAATAAACGTTAAAGTATGATTGATTTAAAATATTTAGGATTAAAAAAATAGGCGATTTTATTCCCAATGTCTCTCCGTACTTAAATATCTATTTAGTTCTAAAATTTGCATCTTATAAAGAAAGAAACATCTTTTAAAACAGAAGGTGAGCATGAAATTGTACTAGTCATTTGAATGCCTCCTTTTTCTCATTCTGAAATGAAGAAACGGCAGATCTCTAAAATATCCATTTTCCAATCCAGCCCAAGAATAGAACTGATACAGTCATCTATAAAGAAACATTTATTATGTGTACCACTGTCATTTTTTAAATAATCTTATCAAAATGATACATGTTAGTAGCTTACACAAATAATTTTAAAATACTTATAAAAACCAGTTGTCCCACTCAACTCCTTCTTATCAACAGCTCTGCTTCCCTGAAACAACCAATTTTAGCTAATTCTGATTTGGATTTTCTCTGATAGTTATAGCCTTATTCTCAATATAATGTTGATATGGCTTACTTGAGGCTTTTTCATTGCTGCCATAACAAATGACCACAGACTTAGTAGTCTAAAGCCATACAAATTTATTAAACTACAGTCTTGTAGGTTAGAAGTTCAACAGGTTTATCGCCAGACTAAGATCAAGGTGAAGGAACCATGATCTTCCTGGAAGGCTCTAGGGAAGGCTATTTGCTTGCCATTCCCAGTGTGTAGAGGGCAAACACAGTCTTTGCCTGGTGGCCTCCTTTTCACCATCTTCACATCTAGCAATATCAAATCTCTCTACCTTTCTTCTGTCATCACATTTTCTTCTGAGCACAGTCAGGAAAGCTTCTCTGGTTTTAACCACTCACATGAGTCAAATGGGACCATCTAGATCATCTAGGATAATCTCCCTTGCTTAGGGTCTTTAATGTCAATCACATTACACATCAGCAAAGTATCTTCTACAATAGAAGACAGTGCACTCAAAAATTCTAGGGATTGGAATTGGATAACTTTGGGGGCCATTACTCTATCACATGGCTATGTCATGTTTTATCAGACCCAGATATTGTCTCTTGAGTGCCCACTAGTGAAGATGAGGATTTAGCTCATAGATACTATCTCCACTCCCCTTTCCACCTCCCAATTGTGGATATTTAAATTATTTTAATTCTTCCATTAGTCACCTGGTAACTTGAAGTAATATATTTATATCTCTAGTTCTTCTGTCAACTTTACACAATTTCCTTTAATTACCCACTGAGTAAAATGAGTTTCACTCCTTTCTTCTACCATTCCCAACCCTTCTGTCAACTTAACCTTCACATACACATTGTACGTATCAAACACTTGTCATTTTACATGTAATACACTATATAGGACCAATTTGAATTCTACCCCACAAACATATTACGACTTCTATGCATAATATATTTTATTATGACTATGTAAATATCATTCATGGCAAATCCAAGCAGTATATTAGAATCACATTTCCTTCTCTGTGGGGCCAATATGACCACTTTGCCACTCAAGACAGAAGGCTCTTGTCTAGATCATCTTTTATTATGCCAATTGAAAAAAATTCAACGATATAAAATAAAATCATATTTATAGAGGGACTGCTTTTCTTTTGGAATTCAATCCAATTCAGTTCACTAACGCTTCCTTTCTAGTCCCAACACAAAGTCTTTTGCATCCTTGAAGTTATATTATAGATGGAAGTCTTACTGATATTATGCTTAAAACCGTCACATTTTAATGCCAGAAGAGATCCTTTATTGTTCTCTATAATTTCATGTAGCACTTGGCTATTATTTGACTCATAAAATGTTAAATATTTTCTCCATATAATTTGCCCTCAAAGCTACAGAGGCTCAAAATTAATTGCAGGAAAAGCAATATATAAGATAATAAAGGGGCACTACAAATACAATTTTCTATGCATGAGCTTCCTTCTTATTCATGTCACTCTTTTTTCTTTCTAGATGGATTAATTAGGAGAGAGAGATGCAGAGATATCTAGTAAGAAAAAAAGAGTAGACTGTCATAGAATTCACTTTATTATATACCTGGACTTTTCCCGTTTTTATTATTACCTTCCACCACATTTCCTTACCTGTATGGAACATATTTCACATTAATTTAATCAAAGCCCCATTTTATATAAGGAGAGACAGATGATTTAATTCTATTTAAAATATTTTGGGGAGTGCCTGGGTGGTTCAGTCGGCTAAGTGTCCTCCTCTCGGTTTCAGCTCAGCTCATGATCTCATGGTTTCGTGAGTTCAAGCCCCTCATTGGGCTCTGTGGCAAGCATGGAGCCTGCTTGGGATTCTTTTTCCATCTCTCTCTACCCCTACCCTACTCACACTATCTCTATGTCTCTCAAAATAAATAAATAAAACTTAAAAAAAGGAAAAGATTCTTTAAAAAATAAAATATTTTGAATAGTCCTATTAAATATATGCATATATAAAAATGGCTTTTTATGTGTCTATATATTTTCATAATTACTTCTGAGAAATACAATATACAGATATGCAAGTTCTCTAAAAATGAAAGTATTCTTACAACAAATGCTTCAGAATAATCAACTCAATAAACTAAAAACCACAGTAAAAAGAAAAGTTGTAAACTGCATCATTTCTCTATACATACCTGAGTTTTTGTGACTTTGTTATTAGGATCCATAGTATACAATGGGATTTCAAATGTAAAATCAGTGCTGGATAATCTCAATGGTGCTTGCAATACTATGAGAAGAAAATAAATGTACTGATAAAATATTAAGAGATATTAGCTCATAGTTAATTACTACACTTCTCAACCTGAAATAAAAAATATTTTTTGTATTTTTATGTACCCAGAGAGAAAACAAAATCACACTTTAAAACATTTATAGAATATCATGTTTAATCACATCTATAAAATTCCAATTTTGTATTTTAATGATAATTACAAGTATAACAGAAAAACTATTCTTGAGACAAGAAGAGTATAAAATATACTAAATATTAAGCTGAGAATAATGTAAACATAGTTAAAATAGTCACTATAATAGAGTTTGACCAATGCAAAAGTACAGAAGTGAAAAGAAACATGACTTGCAAATACACCTTTTTGGTCTTTTGACAGTGTCTTTTAAAGAGCAGAAATTTTTAATTTTAATGAAGTCCAGCTTATCAATTCTTCTTTCACAGATCTTGCCGCTGTTGTTGTATCTAAAATGTCACTGCCAAACTCAAGGTCATACAGATTTTTTCTTTTGCTTTCTACTAAAAGTTTTTACATTTTGTATTTTACATTTAGACCTGTGATCCACTTGAGTTAACTTTTGTGAAGGGTGTAAGGTCTGTATCTAGATTCATTTTTCTTTGTGATGTCCTGTTGTTCAGCACCATTTTTTGAAAAGAATATCTTTTCTGAGCTATATTGCCTCTACTATGTCAAACATCATTTGACTACATATGTGGGTCTATTTGTGGGCTCCCTTTCAAAAAAATTGTTTTAATGTTTATTTATTGGTGACACTATACGAGAGACAGAGTGCAAGTGGTGGAGGGGCAGAGAGACGGAGACATAGAAACTGAAACAGGCTCCAGGCTCCAAGATGTCAGTACAGAGCTCTATGAGGGACTTGAACTCACAAACCGTGAGATCATGACCTGAGCCAAAGTCAGCCACCCAACCGACTGAGTCACTCAGGCGCCCCATGGGCTCTCTTTTCTATTCCACTCATCTATTTGTCTGTATTGTTGCCAAAACCAAAGTCTCGTGATTACTGTACCTTTGTAGAAAACCTCTAAGTTGGATAGTGTCAGTCCTCCAATTTTGTTCATCACCTTTAGTAGTGTGTTGGCTATTATAGGTCTTTTCCTTCTCCATGTAAACTTTTAATCAATATGGCAATACCCACAAAGTAAGTTGCTGGGATTTTTATTAAGATTGCATTGAATCTCTGGATCAAATTGGGAAGAACTGCCATCTTAACAATATTGAGACTTCCTATGAATGAATGTGGAATATCACTCAATTTATTTAATTCTTCTTTGCTATCTTTCATCAGATAAATTTCTTAACTTTCCTTATATAGATCTTATACATATCTTGTTATATTCATACCTAAGTACTTCATTTTTGTTGGATGCTAATATAAATGGTATTTTGTATTTAATTTCAAATTCCATTTGCTCATTGCTTCTATAGAGGAAAGCAACTGACTTTTGTATATTAAACTTATATCCTGCAACTATGCTATATTAGGTTATTAGTTCCAGAAGTGTCTTTCTTAATCGATTCTTTTAGATTTTCTACATAAACAATGATATCTTCAATAAACAAAGAATTTAGTTCTTCCTTTTCAACCTGTGTATCCTTTGATTCCTGTTCATGCCCTACTGCATTAGCTAGGACTTCTAGTACAAAGTTTAAAGAGTGAAAAGGGTTATCCTCGCTTGGTTTCTAATCTTATTGAGAAAGCTTTGCATTTCTCATCATTAAAAATGATGATAGCTTTAGGGTGTTTGTAGATATTGTTTATCAAGTTGAGAAAGTTATGCTCCAGTCCTCATTTACTAAGTTGTTTGCATGAAAGTGTATTAGATTTTATGAAATGCTTTTTCTTCCCCTGCATCTATTGATATGATCATGTGATATTTTCTTCTTTAGTCTGTTGATATGATGGAATGCATTACTTGATTTTTGAATGTGAACCAACCTTGCATACATGAGATAAATCTCACTTGGTCATGGTGCATAATTCTTTTTATACACTGCTGGATTTGATTTGCAAATATTTTATTAAGGATTTTTATATCTATGCTAATGAGAGGTATTAGTCTGTTGTTTTCTACTGTTGCAATGTCTTTGCCTGGTTTGGTATTAGGGCAAAAATGACCTCCAAATGAGTTTTTTTTTTTTTTTTTTTTTTTGACAGGAAAAAGAATGGTTTATTCTATATATCAACAAATGCATTTTCCTCTAAACAATTTTCCATTTTCACTATTAATTTGATGCATTTGTTACTTATTGATACTTTCTTATGCTGAATGTCTACAAATATTTCCTCAGTTTCCATTTATTTCAGAAACATTTTATTTTTTTTTCTTTTTTTTTTTTGCAGTGGTTTTTTTTTTTTTATATATATGAAATTTATTGACAAATTGGTTTCCATACAACACCCAGTGCTCATCCCAAAAGGTGCCCTCCTCAATACCCATCACCCACCCTCCCCTCCCTCCCACCCCCCATCAACCCTCAGTTTGTTCTCAGTTTTTAACATTCTCTTATGCTTTGGCTCTCTCCCACTCTAACCTCTTTTTTTTTTTTTCTTCCTTCCCCTCCCCCATGGGTTCCTGTTAAGTTTCTCAGGATCCACATAAGAGTGAAACCATATGGTATCTGTCTTTCTCTGTATGGCTTATTTCACTTAGCATTACACTCTCCAGTTCCATCCACGTTGCTACAAAAGGCCATATTTCATTTTTTCTCATTGCCACGTAGTATTCCATTGTGTATATATACCACAATTTCTTTATCCATTCATCAGTTGATGGACATTTAGGCTCTTTCCATAATTTGGCTATTGTTGAGAGTGCTGCTATGAACATTGGGGTACAAGTGCCCCTATGCATCAGTACTCCTATATCCCTTGGGTAAATTCCTAGCAGTGCTACTGCTGGGTCATAGGGTAGGTCTATTTTTAATTTTCTGAGGAACCTCCACACTGCTTTCCAGAGCGGCTGCACCAATTTGCATTCCCACCAACAGTGCAAGAGGGTTCCCGTTTCTCCACATCCTCTCCAGCATCTATAGTCTCCTGATTTGTTCATTTTGGCCACTCTGACTGGCGTGAGGTGATACCTGAGTGTGGTTTTGATTTGTATTTCCCTGATAAGGAGTGACGCTGAACATCTTTTCATGTGCCTGTTGGCCATCTGGATGTCTTCTTTAGAGAAGTGTCTATTCATGTTTTCTGCCCATTTCTTCACTGGGTTATTTGTTTTTCGGGTGTGGAGTTTGGTGAGCTCTTTATAGATTTTAGATACTAGCCCTTTGTCCGATATGTCATTTGCAAATATCTTTTCCCATTCCGTTGGTTACCTTTTAGTTTTGTTGGTTGTTTCCTTTGCTGTGCAGAAGCTTTTTATCTTCATAAGGTCCCAGTAATTCACTTTTGCTTTTAATTCCCTTGCCTTTGGGGATGTGTCGAGTAAGAGATTGCTACGGCTGAGGTCAGAGAGGTCTTTTCCTGCTTTCTCCTCTAAGGTTCTGATGGTTTCCTGTCTCACATTTAGGTCCTTTATCCATTTTGAGTTTATTTTTGTAAATGGTGTGAGAAAGTGGTCTAGTTTCAACCTTCTGCATGTTGCTGTCCAGTTCTCCCAGCACCATTTGTTAAAGAGGCTGTCTTTTTTCCATTGGATGTTCTTTCCTGCTTTGTCAAAGATAAGTTGGCCATACGTTTGTGGGTCTAGTTCTGGGGTTTCTATTCTATTCCATTGGTCTATGTGTCTGTTTTTGTGCCAATACCATGCTGTCTTGATGATGACAGCTTTGTAGTAGAGGCTAAAGTCTGGGATTGTGATGCCTCCTGCTTTGGTCTTCTTCTTCAAAATTCCTTTGGCTATTCGGGGCCTTTTGTGGTTCCATACAAATTTTAGGATTGCTTATTCTACCTTTGAGAAGAATGCTGGTGCCATTTTGATTGGGATTGCATTGAATGTGTAGATAGCTTTGGGTAGTATTGACATTTTGACAATATTTATTCTTCCAATCCATGAGCAGGGAATGTCTTTCCATTTCTTTAAATCTTCTTCAATTACCTTCCTAAGCTTTCTATAGTTTTCAGCATACAGATCCTTTACATCTTTGGTTAGATTTATTCCTAGGTATTTTATGCTTCTTGGTGCAATTGTGAATGGGATCAGTTTCTTTATTTGTCTTTCTGTTGCTTCATTGTTAGTGTATAAGAATGCAACTGATTTCTGGACATTGATTTTGTATCCTGCAACTTTGCTGAATTCATGTATCAGTTCTATCAGACTTTTGGTGGAGTCTATCGGATTTTCCATGTATAATATCATGTCATCTGCAAAAAGCGAAAGCTTGACTTCATCCTTGCCAATTTTGATGCCTTTGATTTCCTTTTGTTGTCTGATTGCTGATGCTAGAACTTCCAGCACTATGTTAAACAACAGCGGTGAGAGTGGGCATCCCTGTCGTGTTCCTGATCTCAGGGAGAAAGCTCTCAGTTTTTCCCCGTTGAGGATGATGTTAGCTGTGGGCTTTTCATAAATGGCTTTTATGATCTTTAAGTATGTTCCTTCTATCCCGACTTTCTCAAGGGTTTTTATTAAGAAAGGGTGCTGGATTTTGTCAAAGGCCTTTTCTGCATCGATTGACAGGATCATATGGTTCTTCTCTTTTTTTTTGTTAATGTGATGTATCACGTTGATTGATTTGCGAATGTTGAACCAGCCCTGCATCCCAGGAATGAATCCCACTTGATCATGGTGAATAATTCTTTTTATATGCTGTTGAATTCGATTTGCTAGTATCTTATTGAGAATTTTTGCATCCATATTCATCAGGGATATTGGCCTGTAGTTCTCTTTTTTTACTGGGTCTCTGTCTGGTTTAGGAATCAAAGTAATACTGGCTTCATAGAATGAGTCTGGAAGTTTTCCTTCCCTTTCTATTTCTTGGAATAGCTTGAGAAGGATAGGTATTATCTCTGCTTTAAACGTCTGGTAGAACTCCCCTGGGAAGCCATCTGGTCCTGGACTCTTATTTGTTGGGAGATTTTTGATAACCGATTCAATTTCTTCGCTGATTATGGGTCTGTTCAAGCTTTCTATTTCCTCCTGATTGAGTTTTGGAAGAGTGTGGGTGTTCAGGAATTTGTCCATTTCTTCCAGGTTGTCCAATTTGTTGGCATATAATTTTTCATAGTATTCCCTGATAATTGTTTGTATCTCTGAGGGATTGGTTGGAATAATTCCATTTTCATTCATGATTTTATCTATTTGGGTCATCTCCCTTTTCTTTTTGAGAAGCCTGGCTACAGGTTTATCAATTTTGTTTATGTTTTCAAAAAACCAACTCTTGGTTTCGTTGATCTGCTCTACAGTTTTTTTAGATTCTATATTGTTTATTTCTGCTCTGATCTTTATTATTTCTCTTCTTCTGCTGGGTTTAGGCTGCCTTTGCTGTTCTGCTTCTAGTTCCTTTAGGTGTGCTGTTACATTTTGTATTTGGGATTTTTCTTGTTTCTTGAGATAGGCCTGGATTGCAATGTATTTTCCTCTCAGGACTGCCTTCGCTGCGTCCCAAAGCGTTTGGATTGTTGTATTTTCATTTTCGTTTGTTTCCATATATTTTTTGATTTCTTCTCTAATTGCCTGGTTGACCCACTCATTCATTAGTAGGGTGTTCTTTAACCTCCATGCTTTTGGAGGTTTTCCAGACTTTTTCCTGTGGTTGATTTCAAGCTTCATAGCATTGTGGTCTGAAAGTATGCATGGTATAATTTCAATTCTTGTAAACTTATGAAGGGCTGTTTTGTGACCCAGTATATGATCTATCTTGGAGAATGTTCCATGTGCACTCGAGAAGAAAGTATATTCTGTTGCTTTGGGATGCAGAGTTCTAAATATATCTGTCAAGTCCATCTGATCCAATGTCTCATTCAGGGCCCTTGTTTCTTTATTGACCGTGTGTCTAGATGGTCTATCCATTTCTGTAAGTGGGGTGTTAAAGTCCCCTGCAATTACCACATTCTTCTCAATAAGGTTGCTTATGTTTATGAGTAATTGTTTTATATATTTGGGGGCTCCAGTATTCGGCGCATAGACATTTATAATTGTTAGCTCTTCCTGATGGATAGACCCTGTAACTATTATATAATGTCCTTCTTCATGTCTTGTTACAGCCTTTAATTGAAAGTCTAGTTTGTCTGATATAAGTATGGCTACTCCAGCTTTCTTTTGGCTTCCAATAGCATGATAAATAGTTCTCCAACCCCTCACTCTCAATCTAAAGGTGTCCTCAGGTCTAAAATGAGTCTCTTGTAGACAGCAAATAGATGGGTCTGTTTTTTTATCCATTCTGATACCCTATGTCTTTTGGTTGGCGCATTTAATCCATTTACATTCAGTGTTATTATAGAAAGATGTGTGTTTAGAGTCATTGTGATGTCTGTATGTTTTATGCTTGTAGTGATGTCTCTGGTACTTTGTCTCACAGGGTCCCCCTTAGGATCTCTTGTAGGGCTGGTTTAGTGGTGACAAATTCCTTCAGTTTTTGTTTGTTTGGGAAGACCTTTATCTCTCCTTCTATTCTAAATGACAGACTTGCTGGATAAAGGATTCTCAGCTGCATATTTTTTCTGTCTAGCACACTGAAAATCTCGTGCCAATTCTTTCTGGCCTGCCAAGTTTCAAAAGAGAGATCAGTCACGAGTCTTATAGGTCTCCCTTTATATGTGAGGGCACGTTTACCCCTTGCTGCTTTCAGAATTTTCTCTTTATCCTTGTATTTTGCCAGTTTCACTATGATATGGCGTGCAGAAGATCGATTCAAGTTACGTCTGAAGGGAGTTCTCTGTGCCTCTTGGATTTCAATGCCTTTTTCCTTCCCCAGTTCAGGGAAGTTCTCAGCTATGATTTCTTCAAGTACCCCTTCAGCACCTTTCCCTCTCTCTTCCTCCTCTGGGATACCAATTATGCGTATATTATTTCTTTTTAGTGTATCACTTAGTTCTCTAATTTTCCCCTCATACTCCTGGATTTTTTTCTCTTTTTCTCAGCTTCCTCTTTTTCCATAACTTTATCTTCTAGTTCACCTATTCTCTCCTCTGCCTCTTCAATCCGAGCCGTGGTGGTTTGCATTTTGTTTTGCATTTCATTTAAAGCGTTTTTCAGCTCCTCGTGACTGTTCCTTAGTCCCTTGATCTCTGTAGCAAGAGATTCTCTGCTGTCCTGTATACTGTTTTCCAGCCCAGCGATTAATTTTATGACTATTATTCTAAATTCACTTTCTGTTATATTATTTAAATCCTTTTTGATCAGCTCATTAGCTGTTGTTATTTCCTGGAGATTCTTCTGAGGGGAATTCTTCCGCTTGGTCATTTTGGATAGTCCCTGGTGTGGTGAGGACCTGCAGGGCACTTCCCCTGTGCTGTGGTGTATAACTGGAGTTGGTGGGCGGGGCCGCAGTCAGTCCTGATGTCTGCCCCCAGCCCACCGCTGGGGCCACAGTCAGACTGGTGTGTGCCTTCTCTTCCCCTCTCCTAGGGGCGGGATTCCCTGTGGGGTGGCGTGGCCCGTTTGGGCTACTTGCACACTGCCAGGCTTGTGATGCTGGGGATCTGGCGTATTAGCTGGGGTGGGAAGGCAAGGTGCACGGCGGCAGGGGGGGCAGGCTTAGCTCGCTTCTCCTTAGGTGATCCACTTCAGGAGGGGCCCTGTGGCAGCCGGAGGGAGTCAGATCCGCTGCCGGAGGTTTGGCTCCGCAGAAGCACAGAGTTGGGTGTTTGCGTGGAGCGAGCAATTTCCCTGGCAGGAACCGGTTCCCTTTGGGATTTTGGCTGGGGGATGGGCGGGGGAGATGGCGCTGGCGAGCACCTTTGTTCCCCGCCAAACTGAGCTCTGTCGTCCGGGGGCTCCGCAGCTCACCCTCCCTTTGTCCTCCAGCCTTCCCGCTTTCCGAGCAGAGCTGTTAACTTATGACCTCCCAGACGCTAAGTTGCGCTTGCTGTGGGAACACAGTCCGTCAGGCCCCTCCGCTTTTGCAAGCCAGACTCGGGGGCTCTGCTTGGCCGGCGAGCCGCCCCTCCGCCCCGGCTCCCTCCCGCCAGTCCGTGGAGCGCGCACCGCCTCGCCGCCCTTCCTACCCTCTTCCGTGGGCCTCTCGTCTGCACTAGGGTCCGGTGACTCCGTTCTGCTAATCCTCTGGCGGTTTTCTGGGTTATTTAGGCAGGTGTAGGTGGAATCTAAGTGATCAGCAGGACGCGCGGTGAGCCCAGCGTCCTCCTACGCCGCCATCTTCCTGTCGCTCTCTATTTCAGAAACCTCCAAATGAGTTTAAAAAAGTATCCTTTCTGTTTCTATCCTCTGAAGGAGATTGTACAGAATGAATTATAGAGAATCGGTATGATTTCTTCTCTAAATGTTTGATAGAGTCCACCAATGAACCCATCTGGGGCTGGTGCTTTCTGTTTTTGAAGCTTATTAATTATTGATTCAATTTCTTTAATAGATTGAGACCTATCCAGATTGTCTATTTCTTCTTGTATGAGTTTGGGCAGATTGTGTCTCTTAAGGAATTACTCCATTTCATCTGGTTATCAAATTTACATGCATACTGTTGTTGATATATGATCCTTATTATCTTTTTACTTTGAAGAAGCATTTTCTAGAAAAAATGAACTGCTCAAGATTAAAGTCTTACAGACTAACATTTTGATCACCTTAAATATTCACCGGGATCCAGACTGTCAGGCAATGATGTAACAGTTGGTAATGAGGCCAGCACTGCAAGACTCACCAATGATCATGAGAGAATAGGCAAAAATCAATAGACATTTGAGAAACTCCTCAATATGAAGGAGAAATAATTCAGCAAAAATTGAGACAATGTATAGTCAACAGAAGAAAATTTCAAAGAAATAATACAAGTAGAGATAAAAGGTGTTTTTATTTTTTCAAAAGTCCGTATGTAAAGAAATAATCAGGAAAAAAGTTAACCCTTGTTAGTTTAAAACTGCCAAAATGATTTCTTAAGACATAATAAAGTCAGAAAAATATCCTGGGAAGTACAACAAAAAGATAAGGAAAAGGGTAATAGGAGAGAATATATAATTTAATTAAAATATATATAACATAATCCAAGAAGTACAAAATACAACAATAGAAGTCTGAATGAAAGAAATACAGAAAACAGTGGGAAGGAACTTTTCAAGGAAATAATTTATGAAAACTTTATAGAACTGGAAGACATGAATTTCCATATTGAAAAGGTCCACAAGAACTTAAGACAAAAGGTTCACACTAAAGTCACCAGTGTGAGATAATGGAGTACCAGGGATAAAAAGCAGCTTCTAATAGCTTCTAACAGGGAAACGCTAGGTCCTATGTAATGGATGGGGAAGAAGAATGTCATCAGACTTCTAAACACAACAGTGGAAATTAGAAGGTAATGATAATATCTTCAAAATTTTGAGGGAAAATTATTTTCAATCTAGAATTTCATACTAAACCAAATTATCATTTAAATATGAGAGGCAAATAAAAGACATTTTCAGAGAAGGAAATTCTCAATTATCTCCCTTACACTCTTTAGAAGCTCCTGGAAGATGTAATCTACCTAAACAGTGAAGTAACCCAAGAAATAGGTAGGCAAGGGACTGAAAAAACAGGAGAGTCAAGACAGAAAAGAGAAAAGAAAATGCCCACATTATAGTGAAAGGAAGTCTTAGACAAGAGTTCTGTCACAGGAAAAGAAAGCACTCAGTGCATGTTGGAGCAGGAGGTTGTTGTGCTCCAGAAGGGCTGCTTTCAGGGAATGAGAAGTTATGACACATTATCTGACAGGGTAGACTACCATGTGGAACAGTGTCCATATAAGCATAATACAGAGCTTTGTGGCATGGAAGGATTTTGTCAAATATTTAAGGACAAATGAGGAATTAATAACTCCAGGGATAAATAAAAAGTTGAAAGAATGTAAATAAAATACGCAGATACACTACTTGGCTTAACAATGAACAATATATTGTCAAAACAATTAAATCTCTGATAAAAATTTTAATTGAAATTTAAACTATATATTACAAAATTTTTAAGAGGAATTAGAGTTTCAAGTGAGTGAAAATGCTTGTCATTAAATAAGTGTTTTCATTAGATAATTAATGAAAAAAGTCACTGCGTCTTGGGTGCAGGATAAGCCTTGAGAAGGAGATGATGGATTACAATTCTGGGTTAGCACTATTTTAATTTTAAAAGGAATGCATGTAATTTGGGAATAAAGAGATAACAGCAAGCTTATGAGTCCCCTACTAAGGCATCATCCTTCTATTGAGGGGATATCTCAGAGAGTAATGGACTTGACCAAGTTTCCTTGCAAACATAAAAATGGAATTGACTAGGGGTGTTTTGGGTGGCTCAGTGGGTTAAGCACCTGACTCTTGATTTCGGCTCAGGTAGTAATCTCACAGTTCATGAGATCGAGACCCAAGTCAGACACTATGCTGAGAATGTGGAGCCTGCTTGGAATTCTCCCTCTCCCTTTGTCCCTTTCCTGGTCTCACATATGTATGCATGCGCTCTATCAAAATAAATAAACATTTTTAAAAATTGGAATTGACTAGTGGACTATTTCAAAGAAAACTTTTGACACGCATTACCTGTCCAAATGGCCAACCAAAAATATCTGGAATTTATGGATTTATGAGGCAAATGACAATTCCTCATATAGACATTTCCTATATGTATAACTATTAAGAGTATAAAAATGGGAAGCTCCAAACAAAAAACAGCTTCCTTTGAGACAAAGGTTTCTACAAATGACATTCAAAAGTCAATTGAAAAGCAAAAGGCATCTTAAGGAGGGAGAAAAGGACAATTTGGAAACTGTGTCTAATAGATGCCAACTTCTACAAAAGAAATGTTACATCTCTGCCTGATTATATTTGTATCGTTTGAATCGTTAGTAAACTTTGGTGTTGATAAGTTATATGATACAACCAAGTTTGCTTTGACATTCCAATCCTCTCTGGAAATACAGCAACATTTTTTTTTATTTTTATTTTTTAACGTTTATTTATTTTTGAGACAGAGAGAGACAGACCATGAATGGGGGAGGGGCAGAGAGAGAGGGAGACACAGAATCGGAAGCAGGCTCCAGGCTCTGAGCCATCAGCCCAGAGCCTGACGCGGGGCTCGAACTCACAGACTGTGAGATCGTGACCTGAGCTGAAGTCGGATGCTTAACCGACTGAGCCACCCAGGCGCCCCAGCAACATTTTTTTTAAACAAATTAAATAAGTGCTGGGGAGCCAGGGTGGCTCAGTCAGTTAAGCACTTGACTCTTGATTTCAGCTGAGGTCATGATCTCATGGTTTGTGACTTCAAGGCCCGCAATGGGCTCCACAATAACAGTGCAGAGCTTGCTTGGGATTCTCTCTCTCCCTCTTTCTCTTCCCCTCCCTGTTTCATGCTCTCTCTCTCAAAATAAATAAATAAAGTTAAAAATAAACAAATTAAGTATAGAAATTGTTTTTGTTTTTGTTTTTTTAGAAAATGTTGAACAAATTTTAAACCATTAAAAATAGGAAAAAAACCAGTATTACACATATACCAATTCTGTAGCTAGGGAAAATGGTCTAATCTTTAAAAAAATGTTAGAAATCACAGAGGAAACAATAGCTAAATTTCACTATAAAATTATTTTAAGAGATTTATTGAAAAACAAACAAAACTAAAGGCAAACAATGAATCTTAGAAAAAATTCGCCGTAAAAATGAAAAAAAAGTAATATAAATAAGAAAATCAGTGACATCTATCAGACAGATACATAACCATACTGATAAAGGCAAAGTTCATGAACAGATAACTTAAATATGAAATATAGAATTAATAGCAAAGACAGAAAATTTTAATCCTCATGAGTAATCAAAGAAATTCACATGAAAATTGAAATGATATACTTTTAATAACATAGAAAAATATCCAATTTCTTTAATTCAATGCTGGTTAGAGTTTACACTGAAGGAGGGTTGAAACAGCAAAACTCTTTACAAAAGCCCTTTTGCAAAATGATCTAGAGCTTTAACATGTATATACTTTAGAAGGAATGCAGCCAATGAAGAGAATATCACTGAGAAAAAATCTAAACAGGGAAAAAGTATTATACATAAAAATGTTCACTACTACAATATTTATATGAATAAGAAAATTTTAAAAAAAACAACCTAAATGCTTAGAATTATGCTTATATAACCTATAAGAGATACTTACAGGATGAAATATTCTATAATAGCTATCAGTGTTAATTTATACAATTAATAAGAGTGTATAACATCTAAGTAAAAGTTTCTTTTTTTATTTTTTTTAACGTTTATTTTGAGAGTGAGAGAGATAGAGCACAAGCAGGGGAAGGGCAGAGACAGAGGGAGACACAGAATCTGAAGCAGGCTCCAGGCTCTGAGTGGTCAGCAGAGAGCCCGACACAGGGCTCAAAGTCACAGAATGCGAGATTATGACCTGAGCTGAAGTCGGACACTCAACTAACTGAGCCACTCAGGCGCCTCTTTAAATTGTTTTTTTTTTTTTTTTTAACATTTATTCATTTTTGAGAGAGAGAAAGAAACACAGCCTGAGCAGGGAAGAGGCAGAGAGAGAGGGAGACAGAATCTGAAGCAGGCTCCAGGCTCCAAGCTGTCAGCACAGAGCTCGAGGCGGGGCTCGAACTCACAGACCATGAGATCATGACCTGAGCTGAAGTAGGACACTCAACCGAATGAGACACCCAGGCTCCCCTAAATAAAAATCTCTATTAAGAATGAAGAGATTTCAACTGAACACAGGCAGGAAGATCACAACTATGTCAAAAAATAAAATAATAAAGGCATGTAACAAAAGAAGAGTAAAATACCAACATATTAATAATACTATGCTCTAAATATTCACATACTAGATGACATTTCTGTGTTTCTAACACTTTCCAATTTTCCATAATGATGGTACATTAATTTTTATTTGTCAAGTAGGTAAATTTTATCTTTCATGAAAATAATTTACCTAATTAGGAGAACAAAATTAGACAATGATTTTTTCCCAAAAAAGATATCTTAAAACAAGGGAGAAAACTCCACAGAGGCTCCCTACCAGCTGCAGACTTTCTAATTCTGTATTTTATTTTATTTTTTTAATTTTTTTTTAACATTTATTTATTTTTGAGACAGAGAGACAGAGCATGAACGGGGGGGGGGGGGCGGTGTTCAGAGAGAGAGAGGGAGACACAGAATCTGAAACAGGCTCCAGGCTCTGAGCTGTCAGCACAGAGCCCGATGCGGGGCCTGAACTCACGAAACCGTGAGATCATGACCTAAGCCGAAATCGGATGCTTAACCAACTGAGCCACCCAGGCGCCCCCTAATTCTGTATTTCAAAAAGGAATGAAATAAATCTCTGCATTGTATATGCTACTTTAATGAGGCTTCTCTCACTAGATGCCAAGTGTAATTATCAACTGAGCACTATTTTATTATTATTGACAACTTAATGTCAGAATTAAAAAACAAAATATTGCATAATATAGCATAGACTAAACTTTTCATGAAAAATACTTAAACACATGTAATAAAATGCAAAACCACCAAAGCTTGCCAAAAGTTGGGTTTACAGAGCGCAATGGTTTTATATTTGAATATTTGGAGAAAATAAGTAAATAATACAAAAAAAATTTAATATACTTACATTTATTTATTTACTTACTTACTTACTTACTTTTTTACTTCTCCTTTTATACATATGCTTAGTCCTTTAGTAACCTATTCCTTTGGGGGGTGGGGATTTCTTAAATAAAATTTCTATCAGTGCATTATATATCTAGTATATTTTAATAATTTATATTTTAATTTAATCATTTAAAAAGTACCCACACAAGTAACTAAACTCATTTTTGTTTTTAATTATAACCTATATTTTTAAGCAACAGTCACTAATCTGAGATTATTATGCTTCTGTCACCAGCTAGACCTGACATTTACTACCCACCTGCTTGAACTCACTAATTTTTGCCTTACATTTTTTCCTTAAGATCTTCTTTCTGCCTTACCTCTTAACTCAGGCAAATGAATTTGGAAACCACCCTGCAGGTTGCCCTGACCAGACCTCCTACCAGCCCAAGACCACACAGACCTTTTGAGCAAAACCTACAATTCATGCCTAGGCAAAACATCAAGTGACCTCTGGAATGACCTACCATTACCTTTATCTCATCATCATACTAAAATCTCCACCCAAGAAAGAACCTCGGGCTCATTTGCATAACATACAATGTATACATAGGCATGTTTCCTTAAAGCACATGGAAGGCCTTATGCCCGCCTCTACATAAAATGAGAAGACTTACCTATCTAAATATTCATCCTAACCCTAAACCAAAGGTATCCCTTCACCTTCTCTCAGGGAGTCACAGCTTTGGAAACCATGCCCCTGGATCTCCTTATTTGATGCAAATCAAGTTTTCTTTGCACGAAACTCACGTGATACAGTTTCTGTGACTCAGCTAGAAGCGAACTCACATAGGTTTTGTTATACTGTTTCTCAAAATTCAATCTCACAGACTCACAATTTAAGTCACACACACAGGAATCATATGATAATTGTACTTTCTAATATTTCTTTTTTTAAAAAGTAAATATCATAATCTGATTTTTAAAAACTTTTAGCTGCTCAAGTGTCAATATTTGATATGTGCACACCAACTGTTTCACAGTACATACCAGTAGCTTGAACATAGCATGGTCGAATAAGTGGTGTTGTCTTCGGAATCATAGGAGATTTTGACAAACAACATTTAGTGTAAAGTTCTGAAGCCTCAAAGAAATTAATTTGAACTTGAATGCAAAAGTCATACGTTGCCACCTGACAGACAAAAAAAAAAATACATTACACCTGTGATTATTTGTGCTATAAGAAATCTGTGGTACTATTTTTATTGTATATATTTAAAGTGTACAACTCGATGATTTGATAGACATATAATGAAATAACACCACAATCAAGCTAATTAAAACATAGCCATCACCTCATATACTTTACCTTTCTCACCTCCCCTCCTCATTGTGAGAACATTTAGGATCTACCCTCTTAGTAAATTTAATTATGAAGTACAATATTGTTACCAGAGCTACCATATTACTCAGCAATCCCACTTCTGGGTATTTATCCAAAAGAACTGAAATCAGGATCTCAAAGAGACACCTGCACTCCTAGGTTCATTGCAGCATTATTCACAGAAGTCAAGACATGGAAATAACCTAAATGACCATCAAAGGATGAATGAATAAAGAAAATGTGGTGTATACATACAATGGAATGTTTTTCAGCTTTGAAAATAGAAGGAAATCCTGCCATTCGCAACAATATGGATGAACCTGAAGGACATTATGCTAAGTGATATAAACTAGACACAGAAAGACAAACAATATATGATTTCACTTATATGTGGAATCAAAAACAGTCAAAGTCATAGAAACAGAAAATAGAATGCTGTACATAGGGGCTATTGAGAGGGAGAGAGATATGGGGACATGTTGGTCAAGAGGAACCAAGTTTCAGTTCTGCAAGATGAGTAAGTTCTGGAGCTATAATGAGATACTACGGATTTAGCAAAACAGCAGTTAAAAAAAAGACTCCTTTTTTTTAGGTTTCAAACATTTTTATTTTTTGTTGTTTCAAGTTTTTATTTAAATTCTAGTTAGATAACATATAGTGTAACATTGGTTTCAGGAGTAGAACTTAGTGATTCATCACTTAAATATAACACCCAGTGTTCATCATAACAAGGTCCCTCCTTAATACCCATCACCCATTTAGCTCATCCCCCCACCTACCTCCCCTCCAGCAACCCTCAGTTTGTTCTCTACAGTTAAGAGTCTCTTATGGTTTGCTTCCCTCTCTTGTTTTTATTTCCTTCCCCTATGTTCATCTGTTTTGTTCCTTAAATTCCACATGTAAGTGAAATCATATGGCATTTGTCTTTCCTGGCTGATTTATTTCACTTAGCATAATACGTTTTAGCTCCAACCATGTCATTGCAAATGAAAGGTTTCATTCTTTGATGACTGAGTAATATTCCATTGTGTATACACACACAATCCATTCATCAGTTCTTCTTTATCCATTCATCAGTTAATGAACATGGGCTCTCTCTCTAGTTTGATTATTGTTGATAATGCTGCTATAAACAATGGAGTGCAAGCATCCTTCTGAATCTGTATTTTTGTATGCTTTGGGTAAACAACTAAGAGTGCAATTGCTGAATTGTAGAGTAGTTCTACTTTTAGTTTTTGCAGAACCTCCATACTGTTCTCCAGAGTGGCTGTACCAGTTTGCATTTCTACTAACAGTGCACGAGTGTTTCTCTTTCTCCACATCCTCGCAAATACCTGCTGTTTCTTGTGTTATTAATTTCAGCCTTTCTGACAGATGTAAGGTAGTGTTTCATCATGATTTTGATTTGTATTTCCCTGATGATGAGTGATGTTGAACATAAAAAAAAAAAACAGTTTCATAGAGAAATTTATCTTGTGATGTTGAAACTGCATTTTTTTCAAAGACTTGGTTTATTTTTCATAAGCCCAAAAATAATTCTTGAAAATAAGAAATAAATTTTAAAAATAATTCCTATTAATTCAAAATAGACCAAAGACTTAAATATAAAACCTAAAACTATAAACCACATAGAAGAAAAACCTTTGTAATCCTTGGTTACGCAAAGATATCTTAAATGTAATACCAAAAAGATAATCTACAAAAAAATACAATTAAATGTCCTAAAATAAAACTAAAACAAGTGTTCTGTTAAAGATAATGCTTAAAAAAATAAAATTAGAAGCCAAAAACACATTTTGGATGAAAAAAAAAATCCAATTTGTATTCAAAATATATAAAAGAACACATAAAAACCAATAAAAATCAAACTTCCTAATAAAACTAAGTAAATGATGTGAAAAGACAACTGAGAAAATAAAATACACATAGGACATATTGTCACAAGAAAAGACATTTAACATCATCACACATTAGGGAAATGCAAGTTGATTCAGAGGACAGAACACCCATCACACCTATCACAATGGCTTAAACAAAATGACATTACCAAGTGGTGATGAAGATGTGACCACCTAAAATATTACACATTGTTGATAGGTATGCACAATTTCATAGTCATTTTGTAAAACAGTTTTCCATTTTCTCAGAAAATTAATATGCGCTTAATATAAGGCCCACAATTCCTCATCCTAGGTGTTTACCAAAGAGAAATGAACACCTGAATGTAAATTTTATAGTGGCTTTACTATTACTAAAACCTGAAAACAAACCAAATTCCCTCCAGATCACGAATAGACAATAAAACTTTGGTAAATCCAAACAAAAGTATACTTTTCAACAATGAAATGTAACGTATTAGTGTTACACGTAATAATATGGATGAATATGATATGTATTATTCTAAGTAAGAGAAGCCAGACTGAAAAGGCAATATATCCCTATGACTTCATTTAATATGATATATGAGTGAAAAAGGCAAAATTATACAAACAAAATGAGACCATTTTTTGTCATGAAGTGGAGTTGGGGGAAAGGTTGGCTGCAAATAAGTAAAAGAAAAATTTACAGGAGGTTATACAAGTGTTCTCTATGTTGATTTTTCTATTTGCTATTCTACTGTACAATTTGTCAATGTTCATATAACAGAAAGAGACTTTTAGTGCATCATAATTTTTAAAACAAATGAAATGAAAAGAAGCTAAGGCTAATTCCTTAGCTCTGGTTTTAATACATCTGGCTTCAAAATCTAAAATGGACTAATAATATAGACAGCTAATGAGTCATAGAAGAAGAATGAACACTTAGAGATTCAGAACATCTTGGCAATTATAAAGAGCGAGTCTCCCATTTTAAAATGAAGACTCTGTGGCCCAGCCATGATAGAAATATAACTTTGCATCAAAGAGAAAAAAAAAAAAAAAAGAGTTCATCTTGATGTTTAGGGTTCACACCAGGAAAGGAGAGGATCATATCTGCCAAAAAATGGAAAGCAAACTCCAAATGCCCATCCCTCCACAGAAACATTGAAAAACAAGCAAAGGTTTACAGGACAAACTTGGTTAGAACTCTGGAAAATAGTCAAAGGGTATAACATGGTGATAGGTTTAGTTTGCTAGTATTCTCTTAAGGATTGTATTCAGCATGTTACAACCATTACATACCATGACAAAGTGGGGTTTACCCCAAGAGTGCAAAGGTAGTTCAACATACAAAACTCCACCAGTATATGTGTTGTGTGCTGAATTCACAAGCTGACAGTCATTCCCTGCCTTCTGTAACTGCCAATTGCATGTACGTGGGAAGATATGCTGGACTTGCCCTCTCATACCTCACATCTTCACGGACAATTTACATAAAATGAGTTTATATCCAAGATAGCACTGTAATTATTCTGAATACAAAATTCAGAGGTTCGATGATTTCTCCATCCACATTAAGTCTTAATCTCTCAACAAAACTGTTAAGAATTCAAGATTTATCTACCTTACACAGAAACTCAGTGACACAGAGAGAGAGAAAAGAAACTGAGGGCTATCATTATGAAACCACTGAGGTATCTAATGAAGAGGGATTGTGACGTGTGCCACTGAAGCACTTTCATGGATGTTGTTGTTCAAACAGAGAAGTAACTCAAATTAAAAAATGATATTCTGAAGAAGATTTCAGTCCCCCAACCAGTGTTGGTAGAAAACAATGCTTATGAATAGAAAATGGGCAGGTGTCAGTCAAATGTCCCCTTTTATTTTTAATATGAAATTTATTGTCACATTGGTTGCCATACAACACACAGTGCTCATCCCAACATGTGCCCTCCTCAATGCCCATCACCTACCTTCACCTCCCTCCCACCCCCCAACAACACTCAGATTGTTCTCAGTTATTAAGAGTCTTTTTGGTTTACCTCCCTCCCTAACTTTTTTTCCTTCCCCTCCCCCACAATCTTCTGATAAGATTCTCAGGATACACATAAGAGTGAAACATATGGTATCTGTCTTTCTCTGTATGACTTATTTCACTTAGCATAACATGTTCCAGTTCCAACCACGTTGCTACCAAAAGCCATATTTCATTCTTTTTAATTGCCACGTGGTATTCCATTGTATATATAAACCACATCTTCTTTATCCGTTCGTCAGTTGATGGACATTTAGGCTCTTTCCATAATTAGACTATTGTTGAAAGTGCTGCTATAAACTTTGGGGAATATGTGCCCCTATGCATCAGCACTCCTGTACCCCTTGGGTAAATTCCCAGCAGTACTACTGCTGGGTCATAGGGTAGATCTGTTTTTAATTTTTTGAGGAAACTCCACACTATTTTCCAGAGTGGACCCACCAGTTTGCATTCCCACCAACAGTGCAAAAGGGTTCCCGTTTCTCCACATCCACTCCAGTATCAATAGTCTCCTGATGTTCATTTTAGCCACTCTGACTGGCGGGAGGTGGTACCTGAGTGTGGTTTTGATTTGTATTTCCCTGATGAGGAGCGACGTTGAGCATCTTTTCATGTGCCTGTTGGCCATATGAATGTCTTCTTTAGAGAAGTGTCTATTCATGTTTTCTGCCCATTTCTTCACTGGATTATTTGTTTTTCGGGTGTGGAGTTTCGTGAGTTCTTTATAGATTTTGGATACTAGCCCTTTGTCTGATATGTCATTTGCAAATATCTTTTCCCATTCCGTTGGTTGCCTTTTAGTTTTGCTGATTGTTTCTGTTGCAGTGCAGAAGCTTTTTATCTTCATGAGGTCCCAATAGTTCATTTTTGCTTTTAATTCCCTTGCCTTTGGAGATGTGTCAAATAAATCGCTGCGGCTGAGGTCAGAGGTTTTTTCCTGCTTTCTCCTCTAGGGTTTTGATGGTTTCCTGTCTCACATTCAGGTCCTTTATCCACTTTGACTTTATTGTTGTGAATGGTATAAGAAAGTGGTCTAGTTTCCTCCTTCTGCATGTTGCTGTCCAGTTCTCCCAGCACCATTTGTTAAAGAGACTGTCTTTTCCATTGGATATTCTTTCCTGCTTTGTCAAAGATGAGTTGGCCATACTTCTGTGGGTCCAATTCTGGAGTCTCTATTCTATTCCATCGGTCTATGTGACTGTTTTTGTGCCAATACCATGCTGTCTTGATGATGACAGCTTTGTAGTAGAGGCTAAAGTCTGGGATTGTGATGCCTTCTGCTTTGGTCTTCTTCTTCAAAATTACTTTGGCTTTTGGAGTCTTTGGTGGTTCCATACAAATTTTAGGATTGCTTATTCTACCTTTGAGAAGAATGCTGGTGCAATTTTGATTGGGATTGCATTGAATGTGTAGATAGCTTTGGGTAGTATTGACATTTTAACAATATTTATTCTTCAAATCCATGAGCACGGAATGTTTTTCCATTTCTTTATATCTTCTTCAATTTCCTTCATAAGCTTTCTATAGTTTTCAGCACACAGACCTTTTACATCTTTGGTTAGGTTTATTCCTAGGCATGTTATGCTTCTTGGTGCAATTGTGAAGGTGATCAGTTTCTTAATTTGTGTTTCTGTTGCTTCATTATAGTGTATAAAAATGCAACTGATTTCTGTACATTGATTTTGTATCCTGCGACTTTGCTGAATTCATGTATCAGTTCTAGTAGACTTTTGATGGAGTCTATCGGGTTTTCCATGTATAATATCCTGTCAGCTGCAAAAAGTAAAAGCTTGACTCCATCTTGGCCAATTTTGATGCCTTTGATTTCCTTTTGTTGTCTGATTGCTGATGCTAGAACTTCCAGCACTATGTTAAACAACAGCGGTGAGAGTGGACATCCCTGTCGTGTTCCTGATCTCAGGGGGAAAGCTCAGTTTTTCCCCATCGAGGATGATGTTAGCTGTGGGCTTTTCATAAATGGCTTTGATGACGTTTAAGTATGTTCCTTGTATCCTGACTGTCTTGAGGGTTTTTATTAAGAAAGGATGCTGAATTTTGTCAGATGCTTTTTCTGCATCGATTGACAGGATCATATGGTTCTTATCTTTTCTTTTATTCTTGTGATGTATCACGTTGATTGATTTGCGAATGTTGAACTAGCCCTGCATCCCAGGAATGAATCCCACTTGATCATGGTGAATAATTCTTTTTATATGCTGTTGAATTCGATTTGCTAGTATCTTATTGAGAATTTTTGCATCCATATTCATCAGGGATATTGGCCTGTAGTGTTTTTTTACTGGGTCTCTGTCTGGTTTAGGAATCAAGGTAATAGTGGCTTCATAGAATGAGTCTGGAAGTTTTCCTTCCCTTTCTATGTTTTGGAATAGCTTGAGAAGGATAGGTATTATCTCTGCTTTAAACGTCTGGTAGAACTCCCCTGGGAAGCCATCTGGTCCTGGACTCTTATTTGTTGGGAGATTTTTGATGACTGATTCCATTTCTTCGCTGGTTATGGGTCTGTTCAAGCTTTCTATTTCCTACTGATTGAGTTTTGGAAGCATGTGGGTGTTTAGAAATTTGTCCATTTCTTCCAGGTTGTCCAGTTTGTTGGCATATAATTTTTCATAGTATTCCCTGATAATTGCTTGTATCTCTGAGGGGTTGGTTGTAATAATTCCATTTTCATTCATGATTTTATCTGTTTGGGTTATCCCCCTTTTCTTTTTGAGAAGCCTGGCTACAGGTTTATTAATTTTGATTATTTTTTCAAAAAAACAACTCTTGGTTTCATTGATCTGCTCTACAGTTTTTTCTAGATTCTATATTGCTTATTTCTGCTCTGATCTTTATTATTTCTCTTCTTTTGCTGGGTTTGGGGTTTCTTTGCTGTTCTGCTTCTATTTCCTTTAGGTGTGCTGTTAGATTTTGCATTTGGGATTTTTCTTGTTTCTTGAGATAGGCCTGGATTGCAATGTATTTTCCTCTCAGGACTGCCTTCGCTGTATCCCAAAGCGTTTGGATTGTTGTATTTTCATTTTCGTTTGTTTCCATATATTTTTTAATTTCTTCTCTAATTGCCTGGTTGACCCATTCATTCTTTAGTAGGGTGTTCTTTAACCTCCATGCTTTTGGAGGTTTTCCAGACTTTTTCCTGTGGTTGATTTCAAGTTTCATAGCATTGTGGTCTGAAAGGCTGCAGGGTATGATATCAATACTTTTATACTTATGAAGGGCTATTTTGTGACCCAGTATGTGATCTATCTTGGAGAATGCTCCATGTGCACTCGAGAAGAAAGTATATTCTGTTGCTTTGGGATGCAGAGTTCTAAATATATCTGTCAAGTCCATCTGATCCAATATATCATTCAGGGCCCTTGTTTCTTTATTGATCCTATGTCTAGATGATCTATCCGCTGCTGTAAGTGGAGTATTAAAGTCCCCTGCAATTACCACATTCTTATCAATAAGGTTGCTTATGTTTGTGGTTGTTTTATATATTTGGGGACTCCCATATTTGGCGCATAGACATTTATGATTGTTAGCTCTTCCTGATGGATAGACCCTGTAACAGTTATACAATGCCCTTCTTCATCTCTTGTTACAGCCTTTAATTGAAGTCTAGTTTGTCTGATAGAAGTATGGCTACTCCAGCTTTCTTTTAATTTCCATTAGCATGAGAGAGAGTTCTCCATCCCCTCACTTTCAATCTGAAGGTGTCCTCAGGTCTAAAATGAGTCTCTTGTAGACAGCAGATAGATGGGTATTGTTTTTTTATCCATTCTGATACCCTATGTCTTTTGGTTGGAGCATTTAGTCCATTTAAATTCAGTGTTATTATTGAAAGATATGGGTTTAGAGTCATTATGATATCTGTAGGTTTCATGCTTGTAGTGATGTCTCTGGTACTTTGTGGTCCTTGCAACATTTCACTCACAGAATCCCCCTTAGGATCTCTTGTAGGGCCGGTTTAGTGGTGATGAATTCCTTCAGTTTTTGTTTGGGAAGACCTTTATCTCTCCTTCTATTCTGAATGACAGACTTGCTGGATAAAGGAATCTCGGCTGCATTTTTTTCTGTTCATCACATTGAAGATTTCCTGCCATTCCTTTCTGGCCTGCCAAGTTTCAGTAGAGAGGTCTGCCACTAGTCTTATTGGTCTCCCTTTGTAAGTTAGAGCCTGTTAATCCCTAGCTACTTTCAGAATTTTCTCTTCATCCTTGTATTTTGCCAGTTTCACTATGATATGTCGTGCAGAAGATTGATTCAAGTTACGTCTGAAGGGAGTTCTCTGTGCCTCTTAGATTCCAATAGCTTTTTCCTTCCCCAGATCAGGGAAGTTCTCAGCTATGACTTGTTCAAGTACACCTTCAGCCTCTTTCTCTCTCTCTTCTTCTTCTGAAATTCCTATGATACAGATATTGTTCCGTTTGATTGCATTATTTAGTTCTCTAATTCTCCCCTCATCTCCTGGATTTTTTTATCTTTTTCTCAAATTCCTCTTTTTCCATAATTTTTCTTCTAATTCACCTATTCTCTCCTCTGCCTCTTCAATCCGTGCTATGGCTGCCTCCATTTGATTTTGCACCTCATTTATAGCGTTTTTCCCTCCTAATGACTATTTTTTAATCCCTTGATCTCTGTAGCAATAGATTCTCTGCTGTCCTCTATGCTTTTTTCAAGCCCATCGATTAATTTTATGACTATTATTCTAAATTCTTGTTCCGTTATATTGCTTAAATGTTTTTTGATCAATTCATTAGCTGTCGCTACTTCCTGGAGTTTCTTTCGAGAAGAATTCCTCCATTTCATCATTTTGGGTAGTCCCCTGGGTGGCTCCCAACTGCAGGGCACTTCCCCTGTGCTGTATGGGGTAACTTGTGTTGGTGGGTGGGGCTGCAGTCAGACCTGATGTCTGTCTCTAGCCCACTGATAGGGCCACAGTCAGACTGGTATTTACCTTATCTTCCCTCTCTCAGGAGCAGGACTCACTGTGGAGTGGTGTGGCCCTTGTCTGGGCTCCTTGCACACTGCCAGACTTGTGGTGCTGCTTCAATTGGAACTGTCGTATTAGCCGGGGTGGATCCACAAAGTGCACAGGGGCAGGAAGGGCAGGCATAGCTTGCTTTCCATAGGTGGTCCCCTGTGGGAGGGGCCCTGCAGCACCAGGAAGGAGGTAGACCCATCAGAGGGATGGATCCACAGAAACAGTGTTGGGTGTTTGCATGGTGCAAGCAAGTTCGGTGATGGGAACTGGTTCCCTTAGGGATTATGGCTGGAAGATGGGAGAGGGAGATGGTGCTTTACAGCACCTTTTTTCCCCTGCCAAGCTGAGCTCTGTCTTCCCAGGCTCAACAACTCTCCCTCACAGTGTTCTGTCACCCTCCCCGCTCCCCGAGAGCAGAGTTGTTGACTTTCAACACTCCAGATGTTAAGTCCCGCTGGGTGCCATAACTCATGCAGTCCAGCCCCTCCGCTTTTGCAAGCCAGACTTGGGGGCTCTGCCTTGCTGGGCAGGCTGTCCCTCCACCACCCTGGCTCCCTCCCGTCAGTCTGTGTAGCACACACCGCCTCTCTGCCCTTCCTACCCTCTTCTGTGGGCCTCTTGTCTATCCTTGGCTCTGGAGAGTCTGTTCTGCTAGTCTTCTGGCAGTTTTCTGGGTTATTGAGGCAGATGTGGGTGGAATCTAAGCAATCAGCTAGACGTGGTGAGCCCAGCGTTCTCCTACACCATCATCTTCCTCAAATGTCCTCTCTTTTAATCCTGAAAAGATCATCCTAGCTTCCTGTAACAATGATTGTAAATCCAGAATAACCACTATGAAAGTTTACCCAAAGGTGGCATATCCTCAAAAGACAAAGGTTGGTGGAAAGAAGAAAACAGTGAAAAAACTGAACAATTCTCCCTCATTTTCAAGAGTTTTAGGGCAAATATAGAGCAGGACAAATGAGAGCTTCAGAGCAACCAAGCCACTATAGATTAGCCTGTTCCAGAGACGAGAACCTGGGCTGTCACGTCAGGAAACGTAAGAGTAAAAACCAGGAAAGATCTACAACAGTGCTATCACATACAACCTTCTGAGAAGACGGAAAAGTTCTACACTGTCCAATAGCCATGTGCGGATCCCGAGAACTTGAAATGTGGTTATTTTGGCTGAGTTAATAAATTTTTAATTTGATCTAACTTTAATTAAAATTTAATTTAAATATCCATGTAATTAAATGGCTAGTGACTACCACATAAGGGAACACAACTCTACACATTGGCCCAGAAGACACATGACTGGACCGCAACGAAAGAAGGGTCTCGAATGACAGTCTAAATAAGCCATTCCAGTCAAAGATGCCAAATGCACCTATAATTGCCCCCCAGCACTGTTAACTGTACCAAAATCTGGTGCGGTATAGGCACAGAACAGATACAACTAGAATGAAATCAAGCCCCTGATTGCTGGTTTTACATTTGCCTGCTACACAGGTCAACCAACAGAGCATCCATTGACTATTTACATCTGCACACGCACACACACACGCGCACACACACACACACACACACACACACGCACACACATGCAGACACAAAGATAACTTACAGCTAGCTATAGTGGAGAATATCTGAAATGATTAGGAACCAGATAATCAATGTGCCTCACTGGCACAAATTTATGGAACAAAATCTCATAGGGTATACCGACTCTGCAGGGTTTTTTTATGTTCTTCTCAGTGGTACACTGAATTTCATTACAATACACTAAGTAAATCCCCCTTTAAAATACCCAGTAAAGGCAGAACAATTCAAAATCTTAAGGAATGTGTGGCACACTAAAGAACTAAGTACATATAATTTATTTTAGTTTTACAATAAATTTTTGGAATCCTAGAAGAGTCACAATCTAAACATTAGAAACAGATTAATAAGGGGGTGCCTGGGTGGCTCAGTGGGTTAAGCATCTGACTTTGGCTCAGGTCATGATCTCACAGTCCATGGGTTCAAGCCCCATGTTGGGCTCTGTGCTAATAGCTCAGAGCCTGGAGCCTGCTTCAGATTCTGTGTCTCCCTCTTTCTCTGCCCCTCCCCTGCTCACACTGTCTCACTCTCTCTCTCTTACTCTCTCTCTCTCTCTCAAAAACAAATGTTATTTTTTAAAAAAAATAGATTAATAAGTTTTTAATTGTTGGCAGTGTTAAATAGCAAACCGAACTCAATAAACGAAAATACCAAATTGCATATGCATCATCCCAAAACGTCATGTAACAAACTTAAATTGGATTATATCTTTCTCTAATTTTTAGTGACCCTTAACTTAAAATGCTTTTGTGGATGAATGATGATATTAAAAACACTGTATGTATTTCCACTAATAAAAATATAAAATCATGATATAGACTTACTCAGAAAATATATAAATTTATCTTAACATACTTAAAAGTGTACAGATTACTGCACAAAGTAGTTTCTTTCTCTTCTTTTCCTTAGTTTCTTATTGAAGAATATCTGTGTGTAGATGTGTGTGTGTGTGTGTGTGTGTGTGTCTGTGTGCCTGTGTGTTTGCATATTTCTGTGTACATACAAGATGCAGGCATTGGGTAGGACAAAGACATGATGCTTTAAAATATTAACTTGTCACAAAAAGGATTTTATTAGTTTTTATTGTGAGTCACTATCTTTATCAGAATTACAAGAGTATAGATTTGAAAAAAAATAAAACAAAAATAATCCCACAAAGCTTATATTGAAAATTACCATTCCAGGGGCACCTGGGTGGCTCAGTCGGTTGAGCGGCCGACTTCGGCTCAGGTCATGATCTCACACTCCGTGAGTTCGAGCCCTGCGTCGGGCTCTGTGCTGACAGCTCAGAGCCTGGAGCCTGCTTCAGATTCTGTGTCTCCCTCTCTCTCTGACCCTCCCTCGTTCATGCTCTGTCTCTCTCTGTCTCAAGAATGAATAAACATTAAAAAAATTAAAAAAAAAAAAGAAAATTACCATTCCATTCTCTCCACCATCATATACTTGCACACATACACACATTAAACACATATACAAATCCAGACGCAATCATTTTCAACTCTCTTAGTGGTTTTAGGTTTACCTCAACATAGGGAAATAATCTATATAGATTGTAATAAAACAAGCCTCAATGAATTTAAATTTATTTAAATAATATATAGTCCCAAGTCACAATGGGATTATATTAGAAATAAATAACACAAGGAAATCTGGTAAATTCACAAATACGTGAAAATTAAACAACACATCCTAAATAACCAATGGGTCAAGGAGAAAACTTACAAAAGAAACTGCAAAACACTCTGATGAGCAGAAATGAAAATGCAACAAATCAAAACTTTAATACAGGTAAAACAATGCTTAGAGGGAAATGTAGAGCTATAAAACCTTCATAAAAAAATAAGATCTCAAATCAATACCCTAACCTTCCATCATAAAAAAAAAAAAAAAGGAAAAAGCAAAAACAAAGCAAATTGAAACCAAAGTAAACAGAAGGAAGTAAATAATAAAGGATGAAGTGGAAATATATGAAAGAATCAAACACAGTACAGAAAATCAACTACACCAAATATTGAATCTTGAAAATATTAACCAAACTGACAAAACCTTTAGATAGGCTGACCAAGATGAAAAGAGAGATGACTCAATTCTAAAATAAAGTCAGAAATAAAAGAAGAAACATTATTACTTATCCCACAAAAATAAAAATAGTAAGAGAACATCACAAATAACTGTATAACCAACAAATTAGATAACTTAGATAAAACTTCTCTAGAAGAAACAGAAAATTTGACCACTTTCACCCATTAAGTGGCTGAAGGTGGTCAAAAAATACAAACTTCCAGTTACATACAATATAAGCCCTGGGGATATAATGTATAGCATGCGGACTATTATTAACAATACTGTATTGTTATACTTCAAAGTTGCTAAGATAGATCTTAAAAGTTCTCATCACAAGGAAAAAACCTGTAACTATATGAGGTGATAGGTGTTAACCAAACTTACTGTGGTGATCACTTCTCAACATATACACATATCAAATCATTATGTTGTACACCTAAAATTAATACATGTTATATGCCAATTATATCTCAATTAAAAAAAAAAAACAGGGAAACTTGCCTGGAAGAAGTATAAGAGAAAACTACTAAGATATAGATAACAGGGGGCAGGGGAAGTAGGGGAAACTTACTGGTCTTAGTTTTCTGAAGGGAAGTCAGAGAACTGATTAGAGCAAATCACAAAGTTCCCAAGTGAGATAACACAAATACTAAAGGAATAACAGGTCATTTCAGAATGAACAACAGGAAATTAGATGAGCATGCAAGAGGCTCTATCCAAAGTGGGACCTAAGTCAGAGGAAACTCATATGAAGTCTGGAAACGAAATCTAAAAGTCAACACTAATGAAGAATTGAAGAATTAGAAACAAGAGAAACTCTCCTTTTGTTCTGGATGCTATAAATTTTCATTAAGAGGAATATATGCAAAATTACTTTTTTAAAGTCTGCCCATGATTTGATCTCATACAGAAATGCTATTCATGCTTAAGAACTGGGATGATGGATATATTAAATCAAATGATAAAATCAAGCCACCTCCAGTGACAAGACTTTAATTTTTTGAGGTGTCTTATACAGATGCATATTTATTTCACGATAATGTTTCCCCAAACTTTACAAAATCCTGACAAATATCAATTTCTTTTCTTTTTTTCCATTGTATTGTGGGTTTTTATTTTATTTGCTTCTATAGATACCCTTGTAGACATAATTAGTTAAGTATCTAGAAATTATCCCCCAAATAAATTTAATCCCAGAAGAAACTAATTGTGACTGCAAATTTCTTCCTACAAATATAGAAAATGGAACAGAAAAGAGATCACATAAAAATAGTAATTGACATTTTGATGAGTGTAACTTTATAAAATTGAAGATTTTGAGTGCTAATGACTAGGAAAAAAGTTAATAAAACCTAAAGATTAAATACAAAAATTTTGTGTCCATTGGCTAAAGGAAGATGTATTATTCTTCACCATGTTTGGATTCCTAACATGGTATCATGAAGGTACAGTGGTCAGGAGGCTGAGGATATAACACTGTATTATTCAAGCTCTATAGCTCAACAGCAGGGAGCTTTAACAAGTCACTTAGCCTGGCTGTGCATCAGCTTGTACGACTGGAGAAGGGGGGGGAGGAAAATCTAAGGTCTCAATGCTTGTATTATTGGATTCATATGGAAATAAAGTGATATTAGATATGAGAGAACTTTATAAACTCTAAGTACTACATAATTATCAATTAAAGGATTGTTACCGTAATTTCAAAAAGAAATGAAAAATTTAAATGGGTATATAACAAGCAAATACATGAATTAGTAATTTAAAATAGATATGACAAAGGAAAGCCCAGGACCAGAAGACTTCAATGGAGAAATGTACCACTATATTATGAAGATTTACAATCCAATCCTTCACAAATTCTTTCAAAATAGAAGAGAACACTTCTCAACTCATTCTACGAAGCCAATATTACTGATACTAAAACCAAAGACAGCTGAAGGAAGGAAACTACAGACCAATATTCCTTGTGAACACAGATGCAAAACCCCTCAAGAAAATATTTAGGAAACTGAATGCAGCAATATATAAAAAGGATTATACTCCAAGTAAAATGATCAAGTGGGATTTATCCCTGGAATGTAAGGTTGGTTTAACATACAGAAATCAATCAATATAATGCACCATATTAATAGAGGGTAAAATCGAGATCATCAAAACAGATGCCAAATTTTTTTTACAAAATCCAACTTTCTTTCATGATCAAAATTCTCAACTAGGAATAGAAGGTACCTTCCTCAACCTGATAAAAAAAAAATCTACCCCCAAAAAATGCTAACATCATATTTAAAGGTGAAAGATGGATGTTTTCCTCCTAATACCAAGGAACAAGTTCAGATGTTTGTTCTCACCACTTCTAAATCACATTATACTGGAGGTTGTAGAAATCAGGGAGGAAAACAGTAAAAGGAATCCAGAATGGAAAGGAAGAAGTAAAATTTTCTTTATTTACAGAAATCATATTCTGGTGGACACAAAATTCTAAGATTCTAAGGAATCTACTAACAAACCATTTACAAAATACTAGGTCAACATTTAAAATCAATTGTTTATACACTTAACATGAACAATTTGCAAATAAAATTTTTAAAAATCTCATTTACAATAGCATTAAAATATTAAAAATGAAATTAATAAAGAAGTGGGAAATGTGTATACTGAAAACCACAAAACAATGTTGAAAGAAATTAAAGACCTAAATAAATGCAAAGAGATCCCATGTTCATCAATTAGATGACTTAATATTGTTAAAATGGCAAACTCCCCAAAGTGATTTATAGATTTTTCACAATCCTTATCAAAATCCAAGCTGGACTTTTTTGTAGTAATTGGAAAGGTAATTCTAAAATTCGTATGGAACTTCATAGGACACAAATTTGCCAAAAATGTTGAAGGGCTCACATTTTCCAATTTCAAAAATTACTACAAAATTACTAAGCTAATCAAGACATTGTGTTGTTGGAATAAGACATCTAGATCAGTGGAACAGAATTGAAACTCTACAGATAAACACTTATATTCATGTTTAAATGATTTTATTTTTTTGAAATCCGATGTCTCACTTTAAAAAGATTTTTTTAATGTTTATTTATTTTTGAGACAGAGAGAGACAGCATGAGCAGAGGAGGGACAGAGAGAGAGTTAACACAAAATCCAAAGCAGACTCCAGGCTCTGAGCCTTCAGCACAGAACCAGACACAGGGCTCGAACCCACGAACTGTGAGATCATGACCTGAGCTGAATTTGGACGCTTACCTGACTGAGCCACCCAGGCGCCCCATTTTTTATTTTAGACAAGGGTTCCAACGCAATTTAATGGGGTAAAATAATATTTTAAATAAATTCTCCTGGAACAAATGGACATTGCATGCAAAAGAATGAAACTAGACTTTTATCTTACATCATACACAAAAATAATTTAAAATGGATCATACAGATGCCTGGGTGACTCAGTCGGTTAATCACCCAATTCCTGATTTCAGATCAGGTAATGATCTCACGGTAAGTTGGGAGATCAAGCCCATGTCAGGCTCTGCACTGGGTGTAGAGTCTGCTTAAGATTCCCTCTCTCCCTCTCCTTCTGCCCGTGCCTCCCTCTCACTCTCCCTAAAAAAAAAAAAAAAAAAAAAAAAAAAAAAAAAAATGAATCATAGACCTAAACATAAGAGCTAACATAATAAAACTCCCAGAAGCAAACATAAAAACCTTTATGACTTAGGTTAGGTAATAGCTTCTTAGATATGACATCAAAAAGCACAAATGACAAAAAAAAAAAAAATAGATACACTGGATTTCTGTCACATGTGTGTTTTACATTAGCAAATGATAATACCCAGTATAAAGAAGAAGATGTGAAGAAAAGACAGCATGGTGCTACATTAGGATGAAAGTTTTCTACTATAACTCCAAGGTCAAGAATAAGGCCAGGTAGCTAGTAGGTGTGCAATAAATATTTGTTGAATGATGATTATTGATGGAAATATAAATTGATACACATTTACTGTGGCAATGTGGATATATGTGCCAGTAATTAAAATGCACATCCCCTTTCCTCATTAATGTCAATTCTAACTATCCACAAGAAAAAAGAGAATAAGCTCTCAGAAATGAATGTGCAGGTTTATGCACTGCATTTTAATTTACTTATTGAATAGGTACTTACTGATTGTCTGATGGGTGCAAAAAAATATACTAATGCTACAAATGTAATTGTTGAATTACATATCAAACCATTTTCCTCCTTTGAATAATAATATGGTTGATGGCATAAAGATATTTGACTAGATTAAAAAAAAAATCTACATCTATGTTGGATTAAAATTTATTTTAAATTAGTACTAGAAAGATATTTCCCAACACAGGCTTAAAACATTATGTTGCTTCACAGAAAGCTAGGAATAAGATAAGCCAAGAAAATAATGTCACCTTGTTCTGGAAATTCTAAACAATGTAATGGAAGAAAAATAGGTAAAAATTATAATTATTTAATTGGAAAAGACAATAATTTTGCAGTCTATTACAGTATTCCTAAGAAGTGTAAAATAAATTGAAAAAATAATTAAAAATACTTGAAGTTTAAAAATAGTTTTATAACTCACCATTATTTTCAAATTTAAGAACACAAAATACATAAAACCATTTACAGTGCACGAAACAGCATTGAAAAATTACTTCAAAATATTTCAAAATTTTGCTGAGTAGCATAAAACACTTTCATAAAAAGGCTTATCTTATTTCTGAATAGGAAGCTCAATTTTATACAGACATCACTTCCTTGTAAATTTTTTTAAGTTTATTTGAGAGTGCACACATGCCTGTGTGCACACACAAGCGGGGAAGGGACAGAGAGAGAGGGGGAGAGAGAATCCCCAGCAAACTCCACTCTGTCAGCACAGAGCCCAGTGCAGGGCTCCATCTCAGGAACCATGAGCTCATGACCTGAACCGAAATCAAGAGTTGGATGCTTAACTGACTGAGCCACCCAGACGTCCCTGTAATTTTTTTATTAATTTAATGCAACACATATCAAAATTCCTATACAACTTGTAGCTATAAACTTGAGAAAATGATTCCAAAGTTTATCAGGAAAAATAAAAGTGAAAAATAGCCAATAATATTTTAAAAAGAAAAGAATAGAGGCCACTTATCCCACCAGAGAGCTAAAACAATTTTAACAGTATCAACCAGGCCAAACTGTTAGCAAATAAATCACTACTGTGTTAGGGGGGTTTGTTATATGCGAAGAATCCAAGAAATGCCATTTAAAATGATCTTTCACCTATCAGATTGGTAAAATACTATATGTACATGCATATATAATTGATGCAACCTAGTTGTGCAAATAAAGACAAAGACCAACATTTACACTGTTACTATGGTTTAATATAACTTGGTATAACCTTTTTTGGAGATCAACTTGGCAATACATATCAACAGCCTAAAATATGTACATGGGGTTTGACCCACCTATTCTCCTTCTGGAAAGATATAATCAAAATAAATAATGTGAAAGCAAACATTTCTCTACAAGGATGTTTTCTACAGTATCATTCATAAAGCCAAACAATGGAAAAAATCTTAAGGGTAGAGTAAGAAGGATTAGTTAAGTGACTATACCATGACATAGCCGTTAAATATTAGGATAGATCATCCCTAAAAACCGAAATTGTATTTAGAACACTTAATGACACAAAAAGCTATCCATAACATTTTAATTGATACACTGAGTAAAAAATACAGATTATAAATAGTTCATAAAGAGGGGTGGCTGTGTGGTGAAGTCAGTTAAGCACCCAACTCCTGATCTCAGCTCAGGTCATGATCTCACAGTTGGTGAGTTCAAGCCCACATCAGCCTCTGCACTGATGGCACAGAGCCTGCTTGGGATTCTCTCTCCTTCTCTCTGCCCCTCCCCTACTTGTACATGCTCGCCCTCTCTTAAAAAATAAACTTTAAAAATATAACAAACAGCTCAAAAAGTATTGAGCTGTATTATTTCATTCTAATTATAGATGTAGAAATACAAAAATATAGACACAGGAAAAGGAAGAAAAACAGAACTCTAAATATAATCAGAGGTCATTGTTAAGTAATAGGATTTATTTATTGTTTATTTTTTTCTCTCCACTCTTCTAAACTTCCCATTTAACTTTGACAGTAAACTTTAATAAACAGGAAGAGAATATCATTGGCACACCAGATTAAAATATAAGTTGATGCTGGCAAAACTTGCAAATGGTTAGTGTATATGAGAGTTGAGTAGATATTAGAATACTCTAAAAATGAGAAAGATAAACATCTTCTGAATCTCTTCAAATCACTTGTTAATTGTGCTTTTTGTCTGAATTAGAAAGACAAATTAGAAATACCTTGACAATATTTCATGAACTTCAAAGTCCTCTGCTGAAAAGATAAAAATCTAAATAATATTTATACTTTGTTATTTTCTAATAGCCTAAAGTAGGCCAAAGAAAAGTATTTGCAAGATAATTTTCAAATGAAGAAAAGATGGTCTCTCTCCTCTTGATAACCTTGCTAAAAAGTACCTATCTAGAGAGGCACCTTGATGGCTCAGTTAAGCATCCAACTTTGGCTCAGGTCATGATCTCATGGTTCATGGGTTCAAGCCCTGTGTCAAGCTCTGTGCTGACAGCTCGGAAGCTACAGCCTGCTTCGGATTCTGTGTCTCCATCTCTTTCTGCCCCTCCTCTGCTTGCACTCTATCTCTCTCAAAAATAAACAACAACAAAAACCTTTTTTTAAAGTAGCTATCTAGAGAACAAACTGGCAGTTGCCAGAGTGTAGGTGGGTGGGGGGATAGGTGATGGGGATTAAGAGTACACTTATTGTGATGAGCACTGAGTAATATATAGAATTATCAAATCATTATACCGTACACCTGAAATTAATATAAAACTGTATGTTAATTATACTTCAATATTAAAAAATAAAAAAAATTTTCTTCCAAAAAAGTAAAACTATCTAAATATCACTGTTCATTAATGTAGATGAATAATTACTTTACCAAACCTATGGAAATCAAATATAGTATAGTATGCATCTGAGTATACTTAATGTTGTGTTTAAGATGAAAAATTTCATTTTCTCTAATGTCAGAAAAGTAGCTTTTGCTACCTCATTCACTACGCTTGCCTAAAACTAGAAAAGACACAAGAGTGAACTCTGTAGATAATATCATTCCATGTGAATCACATGTGCACAAAACCTACAAAAAATATCCCAACTAATGTACTCTACTTAAAAAAGCAAAATTAGGGGCTCCTGGGTGGCTCAGTCAGTTAAGGGTCTGACTTCGGCTCAGATCATGAACTCAGGATTCATGAGTTCCAGCCCCGCTTCAGGCTCTGTGCTGACAACTGGGAGGCTGGAGCCTGCTTCAGATTCTCTGTCTCCCTCTCTCTCTGCCCCTCCCCCGCTTGTGCTCTGTTTTCCTCTCAAAAATAAATAAACATTAAAAAAAAAAGCAAAATTAATCTCTAGCATTTTCTTGAATCTAACCATGTCTTCACATTTTCTTTTCTTTTTCCTCCTGAAAGCTACATGACAGCCATCATTGTTCTTAAAATATGACTTCAATCTCAGGAAACCGTACTTCAGTGACATTACTAAGAATGGATCATTAGGCGCACCTAACCTGGGTGGCTCAGTCAGCTGAGTGTCTGACTTAGGCTCAGGTCATGACCTCACAGTCTGCGAGTTCGAGCCCTGCATAGGGCTCTCTGCTGTCAGCACAGAGCCTGCTTCAGATCCTCATCCCCCCTCTCTGCACCTCCCCCACTTGCTCTCTTTCTCTCAGAAATAAACATTTTTTAAAAAATGGACCATTAAAGATAGTACTTTGCATTCAACACACTTTCTAACTGTGTTATTATTTTTGCTTAGTTCTTTCTATTTTATACCTGTTGGGTACAAGGCATCATGCTAGTCATGCTGGAATAAAAAGTGTTTTGACATAAGAGTCTTATACTCTAACTGCCATAGAGAAGTCTGATTCTTGTTTAGGAGGATACAGCAACGTTGGTGAGGGAAACAAAGGCAAGAGAAACTTAGCTTAAATTAAATCTCCTTATAGCATGCAGCTCACTGACAGACACCTGAAACATGTAGAGCATGACCTTCCTCAAGCAACTCATGGCTGCCTGACTTCCTTAATGTTTTTGTTTTATTAAAGATTAAAAGTAACCTTATCGTAACAGTAGCTAGCCCCTCAAGGTCCTGAAAGCCTTGCTTTCAAATTCCCTAGAAACTTATACTATCCCTAACCCATACTAACTTAAAAGTCTATCATCGGTCACTCCTCACAACCCCAGTGCAGCTCTTTCTGCCCACGGTTCCTGTCCCCGTGCTTTAATAAAATCACCTTTTTGTACCAAAGATGTCTTAACAATTCTTAGCCATGTGCTCAAGAACCCCATCAACATGACTTCTCACATTGAGAGTAGCAAGAAGCTCTCTCCTGGCACTTTTGTTGCAAAACTTCTGAAGTAAAAATATATGAGAAATGGCTCCTGAAATTTTGCCAGTGGTACCCCTTGTTCCTGGGCATATTCCAGGAAAGGTGTTTTCTTTGATTTTGTTTGTTGTTTTGAAATTACTAAACATCAAGGGATACTATAAAAAGAACCAGAATCATAGGAACCCCTCTTAAATCCTCACAGCACATCTTTGGTAATTTCAAGTAGTGATTCTAAAAGCATTAAACATTTAAATATAAGTACATTTAATTGTAAGTACAAAGCACATGCTAGCTCAAATATAAGTGATTTTGGGGTTAGCCTCAACTTTCCTTCATAACATGCCATATACTGAACTTTGTAAAGAAAGTAACTGAGACCCTAGGTTCCTTGTATGTGTTTTCTGTACCTCATGAGACTCTGGAAGCATGAGCCAGACAGCTCTAGTAATTATTTTACCGAATTAAAAGGTATACCAAGGCATGTTTACAAGTAAGAAAAAGACCCACCACAAAAAGAGCTTAGATGACCTTTGAGAGCTTCTGAGTTAGGATTATCTAATTCCACTACTCCCCAGTAAAATGAGTAATAGAAAGCTGAACATACTTCTTTGGGAGAAAATGCTATGCCACATTCCAGAGATGTCCCTTCCTCTACCTCCAGAGAATATATGTCAGGAAATGCAGGGTCTGTGAAATGCCCTAAAAGACATAAAAAAGAACATTTTTTTTTAAGTCAGATACATATCTATAATACCACTGTTAAATGTGGAAAATCAAACTTTGAGAAACCTCATAGGCATGTCTATAACAATCAAAAAGCGGTTGCTAAAGTATCTGTGCAGGGCTTCATAAACTTGCTGTTGGTTAAAAAATTGCTCCTAATACCATGGTTCTAATCAGCCAAACTGACATTCAAAAATGGAACAAACATATTTAATCAGCAAATGGACGGTAAACCCAGTTTTAAAAACCTCCAAAGTTGAAGCAGCATATCACAGTGATATTCAGATGAATGTAGAAAGGAATGAAGGTCAAAGTCAGGTAATGGACCGAATCGTAGATCCAAGAAAGTGAGGGTCTCATTCTCCAGCAAAGACAGAGCAGCGAAGACCCAGACCTCCTCCTGATGGCTCCAAGGGTCCACAAAGAAGAAAAGCAGAATTTTATACAAGGTCACTCTTTGACAAAATGGAATCACTCTAGATACGAAAGCATTAGGTGAAGATAAAGAAACAACTGTCAAATAATAATGCAAACTTCAGGGTCAATAATTAAAACCACTTAAATAAATTTCTAAAAGAAGTTCCTGAAAGATCAAATGTTTGTTACAGTAGAACCTCTGTCCTCACTAAACAATTCTAAAAATCCTTTTTTCTCCCTAGAGTTTTCTGATTAACCCAAGGAATGGTAATTATTTCAATCACCTGTCAGGAAAAGAACTTCGATAACTCACTGACTGCACTCTCCTTCAACTTATTCAATTTCACTCACTTTGATGTATAACGTAAAAACCATTAGATGACTCAAAAGCCCATGAAGTGTGTATTAACACCAGCACTGTTTGTAATGTGGGAAAAGATATACATATTATACAGGAGAGAGTACCCACCTAGAATGAGTATATATCTAGAAGACAGAAAATATAATAAAAACAGAGGAATAAATATTCATAAATACATTAGGAATATATACAATAAAAATAAATTTTCATATCATTGTAATATTTATTAACATATAGTTTATGAAATGCAATAATGCAAGACAGCTTCAAAAAGTACCTCTTAAGTGCCTATAATGTACACAGCACCATATTGGGTAAGTCTAGTAGAAAAGAAAACTTACAAACATAGTCCTTGACCTCAAAGAACCCACAGTGTGGTAGGGGAGTCAAACAGGTACACAGCTCTTTTTGATACAAAACAGAAATTGTTAGTACTATAATGAGACTTACACAGTGTCCTAAATGAGTAAAGATTAAAAAAATTATTTCAACCAACTGGACAGGGATGGGGATGGGGTTAATGACTCCTAGGGACTTGTAAGGCTGAAGCTAATTTATAAAAGTGGTGGGATCACAGGCACCAGGAACAGAAGAAGAAGCATCCTAGGAGAAGGGAACCCAGGGCCACTGGAAGGAAATGTGGAACACAGTCTGGCTACAGCAGAGAGAGAGAGAGAGAGAGAGAGAGAGAGGCTGAAACCTACAAGGGGAAAGATGACTGGAAAGACAAGGTGCAGTCCTACCTAAATGGCTCTCAACACTTCCTCTCCCTTAAGTCCTCTATCCAATAATTGTGAAATGACCATGAGAAAAACCAAGTCTAATTTGTTGCAGAAGGGTAGTTATGTGGTCAAATAATAATAACAGCATACATTTTTCAGAACACTTTAAGTATAAACTTTATTGTAAATTGTTAATAATTATTAAGATCAAGGGAAGTACTCCTAGACTGTGTCAGCAGCCTGCTGCTAAGAATCACTGCCATTGGTAACAGGAAGCCAGCAAAACTTTTTTTTTAATGTCCATTTACTTATTTTGAGAGAGAAAACATGCACGCCAGCAGAGGAGGGGCAGAGAGAGAGAGAGAGAGAGAGAGAGAGAGAGAGAGAATGAATCTCAAGAAGTTTCCATGCTGTGATACCCTGACGCGGGGCTCAATCTCACAAACTGTGAGACTATGACCTGAGCACAAATCAAGAGTCAGATGCTTAGCCAACTGAGCCACCCAGGTGCCCCCCAGCAAAACTCTGTGAGCAGAGGACAGATGTGATAAGATCCTTGCTTTAAGGAGACCACTCTCTGAAAAAGGTATGAGGAGAAAAGCTTGGAGGCAAGGGAAAATTGGAAAAGATAAAGCAGTGGCCTAGAAGGGAGGCTTGACCCAGGGCTAAGGCCAAAGTGTAGAAACAAATGCCCTCTGCAGGCTAGCTTTACAGAAGAGCGAAGGGTCTGTGATCCATTGAACAAGGTGCATGAGAGTATATGAGGCAGAGGGCAAGGGTAAAGTGTTAAGCAACTGAAGTCACAATATTGAGACTGAAAAAAAAAATATAGACTTCATATGTATTTCCAACTGCCTACTGTAATCATTCCTGAGCTAGGGCACAGTGTCCTCACACAGCATACTCACCTAAACCTGATCCTCCTTCTATATTACATCAGATATGAAGTGTACTTCCAGTCACCTACCTCTTACAACCAAAAGCCGGGAAACACTGGAGCCTTGCTCCTCTTCCCTAATACCTGTGTCCACATGGTAACCAAGTCAGAGTACTTGTAATATCTCAGGACCGTGGCACTCCCTTCCTTCCCATCTCCAGCACCACTGCCTGTGTTCAGGCTTTCATCAGTTCTCACATGTAGGGCCACAATCCCTCGCTAATCTCCCTCTGGTCTTGCCCTTCTCATTCCCACATGTTCCCCCAGCCCATTCTCAACTTGGCTTCAAAAGAAAAATTAGCAAAATGTGAGCCTAAATCACACCACTGCCTGGATAATATATCCTTTAATGGTGCTGCCTAACCTCGAGGATAAAAGTCCAGAAAAGATCCTTAGTAACCTGGGTCTCACTTGCCTGTGCAGTCCAGTTCCTCCATGCTGTACACATCCTGAACTACTTGCCATATTAACTCATTTCTAGGCCTTTGCTTACACTCGTTCACATATCTCCTTTTCTTGTGTATCTCCTCCTCATTCTTCAAGACTCAGATTAGGCATCAGCTTCTCCAAGAAATCTTTCCTTACAACTGATTCTCAACGAGTTTTCCTGACATATGCTCCCTTAGCATCATGTACTGCGTTGTCTTACAGCATCTGCCATGCTATATGGTAATAACCTGATATTCTGTCCAGCTGTCCTGTTACAGGTGGTCTTCATTTATCACTTAGATTCAATAGCCATCTTGCTCTGTACTGCTCTGTCCTGAATTCTACAGGTCGATTCAGCTAGACCCCGTTGTTCTTCTGCCTCTGATTCGGTTCAACCACAGGGAGACATAGCAGTGGGATGTCAGAAGGTAGGGGGTATTTATGCTCTCATGCCTTTACTGCGTTGGCCACTGTTCTGGCAATCACTGCACTCCATTACAGCTAAAGCTCTTATCAGTTGGTCCCTCTTTCATAGTTTCACTGATCATGAGGCTCCAGTAATATCTTGCCTCCTCTTACTCCTTCAGGTGTGGAGGTAGTAGTAGCTTCCATCCCTTGTTGATTTTTTAAGTTTATTTATTTTTGGGAGAGTGAGAGATTGCACAAGCAGGGGAGGAGCAGAGAGAGAGAGAGGGAAAGAACCCAAAGCAGGGTGCAGAATCCGAGATGTCAGCAAAGAGCCTGATGCAGGCTCAAACCCATGTACCGTGAGATCATGACCTGAGCCACACGGGTGTCCCCCCTTACTGATTTCTTTTAACCCAACTCCCACCTCCATAGATAAATTCCTTCCTTAAATTCTCTTCAGTTAAACCCTTTGAATGAGTGATCTGTTGACTACTGAGACCCTGACTGATAAACTTACTGTTCACTTCTTAAGAACATAGAAAATTTCTTTTCTTTAAAGACTCAAAGCCTAGTATCTAGCCTCTAATTGGTATTCAACAAATATTTATGGAAGAAGAAATGACCAAACCAATGGTTGGCAAGATTTTTCTGTAAGGGTCCAGACACTAAATACTGTAGGCTTTTCAAGCCATATGGTTTCCATCACAACTGTTCAACTCTGCCATTATAATATGCAAGGAGCCATAAATAATATGCAAGCAAATGAGTGGGTCTGTACTCCAATAAAACTTTATGTATAAAAACACATTTCAGGCCAGATTTAGCCACAGGCCTTACTGTACCAACCGCTGGAGTAAACAAATGAAATGTCTTTATAGAAGCACCTATCTTTTGGAGCACATGGGTGGCTCAGTCAGTTAGTGTCCAACTCTTGACTGCAGTTCAGGTCATGATCTCACAGTTTGTGAGATCAAGCCCCGCATTGGGCTCTGCGCTGACAGCTTGGAGCCTGCTTAGGATTTTCTCTCTCCCTCTCTCTCTGCCGCTCCCCTGCTTGTGCTCTCTCTTCCCAAATAAATACATTAAAAACTTAAAAAAAAAAGAAGTGCCTATCTTTTAAACTTAATGTGACATAAAGATACTTAATACATGAGTAAACAGATAGCTCTCCACAGACATTTACCTGAAATTCTTGGGCAATTAAAATTAGCAATTAATAATTTCATTTTCATTTATAATATATACTTAGACATAAGAGTCTTAACTAACTATATTAAATCAACTCATAAGCATAGTTATATGTCATGCATTAGCAAAATATTCTTATATTAATATTGGTATGTTTCCAGAAATAAAACCAAGATGAGTTATAGAGTATAACCCATAAGAAAAGCATGCACTGAGTAATTAAAAACATTTAAGAACAATTGCCCTTGACTTACAGTATTTTTCAAAATCGTACCTTAAAGCAACTTAAAACTGTTTAAAAGAGTATTAATATAGTATAAAAAATATACCTAATTTACGTTGGAAGTCCAGAGAAAAACATTCAAAGTCTTGTAGATTAAATTCCACTCTGGCACGTGTTATACCTTTGTTTTTTATTATAAATGGAATAATCTGAGTAGCGCCAACATAGGTACCACTGAAGTTAAATACGCCCTAAAATTTAAAAAAGAGAAAGAATTAGAAAGCAGAGGAATATTCTATGAAAATAATGTAAGCCAAAAATTATACTTTAAGAATCTTAAAGTTCTCATCACAAGAAAAAGAATTTAACTATGCTTGGTGAAATACATTAACTGGATTTATTATGGTGATCATTTTGCAACACATACAAATATCAGATCATTATGTGGTACTCCTAAAACTAAGATAATGTTATATGTTAGTTACACCTTGATAAAAACTTTACACTGTTATTTCTTATCAAGGACATTAACTACAGTATGCTATAAAAATTGGTCACATTTTCCTTCCTTCCCCCTACCTCCTATATGTAATCAGTTACCAAATCCTGTTCATTCTGCCTCCTTCACCTCTTATCCCTAACATAATTGTATGAAGTTAGTAACTCATCACTTTTCATTTCATTTCTGACCTGAACTTTCTCCAATTCTCCCCTCCACAACTAAGTCACAAATTAAACTAACCGTAAATCTGATCATATCACTTCCTATCTTAAAATGTGATGATTCTCCTTCAATTTCCACACAAAGTCCAAATTTGTTAGCAGGGCTCATAAAGCTCATCTTGACCTTCCCCTGCCTCACCTAGCTCCACTCTTACCCCATGACTTCATACTTCAGCAAGCTATATGACCTGTCATTTCCAACCAATACCTGATGCTTCACCCTCTGTGTCTTTATCAATGTGTCCCTTCTGTTAGGAAGGCTTTTCTCTAACTTGAAATTGCCTGATAAAATATTATGTATCCTTCAAATCCCAGTTAGATAAACCAAAATTTATTATGCTGTTCTCAGAACTACTTCTCTTCCTTATATTTACTTACCATTACATCATAAAGACTGGTTATTTGTTTACAGATCTGTCTCTCCTAGTGGACCTTAGGCCTGATTCATTTTTATATTTCTAGTACCTGAAACCTAGCTTAAATATATGTAAGTCATGTTTATTGAATGTATTGTTTTTTTCATGTGCACAACTTGGTGAGTTTAAGATGCAGCTATTTTTTGTTTTTTGTTTTTTAATTTTTTTAATGTTTTTATTTATTTTAGAGAGAGAGAGACAGAATGCGAGCAGGGGAAGGGCAGAGAGAGAGAGACAGAATGCGAAACAGGTTCCAGGCTCCAAGCTGTCAGCACAGAGCCCGATGCGGGGCTCGAACTCACGAACTGTGAATCATGACCTGAGGCAAAGTTGATGCCCAACCGACTGAGCCATCCAGGCGCCCCTGCTTCCCTTATGTTAATCTGTTTTGTATCTTAAAGTCTTCATATGAGTGAAGTCATATAATTGTCTTTCTCTAATTTTGCTTAGCATAATACCCTCTAGTTCCATCCATGTAGTTGTAAATGGCAAGATTTCATTCTTTTTGATTGATGAGTAATACTCCATTGTATATATATACCACTTCTTCTTTATCCATTCATCCATCGATGGACATTTGGGCTCTTTCCATACTTTGCCTATTGTTGATAGTGCTGCTATAAACATGGGAGTTCATGTGTCCCTTCAAAACAGCATACCTGTATCCCTTGGATAAATACCTAGTAGTGCAATTGCTGGGTCGTAGGGTAGTTCTACTTTTAATTTTTGGAGGAACCTCCATACTGTTTTCCAGAGTTGCTGCACGAGTTTGCATTCCCACCAGCAGTGCAAAAGAGATCCTCTTTCTCCGCATCCTCGACCACATCGACTGTTGCCTGAGTTGTTCATGTTAGCCATTCTCACAGGTGGGAGGTGGTATCTCATTGTGGTTTTGATTTGTATTTCCCTGATGATGAGTGATGTTGAGCATTTTTTCATGTGTCGGTTGGCCATCTAGATGTCTTTTGTGGAGGAGTGTCTACTCATGTCTTTTGCCCATTTCTTCACTGGCTTATTTGTTTTTTAGGTGTTGAGTTTGATAAGTTCTTTATAGATTTTAGATACTAACCCTTTATCTGTTATGTCATTTGCAAATATCTTCTCCCATTCCGTTGGTTGCCTTTTAGTTTTGCTGATTGTTTCCTTCGCTGTGCAGAAGATTTTCATTTTGATGAGGTGCCAATAGTTCATTTTTGCTTTTGTTTCCTTTGCCTCCAGAGACGTGTTGAGTAAGAAGTTGCTGAAACCAAGGTCAAAGAGGTTTTTGCCTGCTTCCTCCTCGAAGATTTTGATGGCTTCCTGTCTTACATTGAGGTCTTTCATCCATTTTGAGTTTATTTTTGTGTATGGTGTAAGAAAGTGGTCCAGCTTCATTCTTCTGCATGTTGCTGTCCAGTTTTCCCAGCACCACCTGCTGAAGAGACTGTCTTTATTCCATTGTATATTCTTTCCTGTTTTGTCAAAGATTAGTTGGCCATACGTTTGTAGGTCCATTTCTGGGTTCTCTATTCTGTTCCATTGATCTGAGTGTCTGTTTTTGTGCCATTGAATGTATCTTAACTTCAGCAGATGTGCCAAGCATGTGCTGACATCACAAAATTCTGTAGGATTCCTCTTTTGGCAGAATTACTACATTTTAGCCTTACAGTTTCTAAGTAAAAGAATTATACATAACATTAAAGAGAAATGTTGAGGAAAATATTGCATTACGGTCAAATGGCCACTATCTGTCTCACTTATAATGTCAACCTAGTTCTACAGGTGAAATCTGTAAAATCCAATATGGGTCATAAAAGTCTGATGCTTTGTATATGCACAAAAATCACTCCTCTTTTGCCATGCTGGTCTTGTCCATATGTTCATTTGGATAAAATTTCATAATTGTTTTTAAGATACATATTCCATGCCATACAGTTATTAAATGTATTACTGACAAAGGTGCCTGGATGGCTTAGTCAGTTAAATGTCCATCTCTGGATTTCAGCTCAGGACATGATCTCATGGTTTGTGAGTCTAAGCCCCACGTTGGGCTTTGTGCTGAGAGCGTGTACCCTGCTTGGGACTCTCTCTTTCCCTCTCTCTCTGCCCCTCCCCTGCTCACTCACTCTCAAAAATAAATAAACTTTAAAAATATTTTAAAAAATAAAAATAAATATATGTATTACTGATAATATCTGGTGATGCCAGAATATTATTTTTAAAAGGCAGCTAGGCAGCTATGCTTAAAATTCAACATATTAAAGAATATTGATATATATTAATATCAAGTCTTAAAAAATTACTCGATTGTACCATAACATGCAAAACATGCCACAAATTCCTTTAGGGTGTGGAAATTAAATAGTAAAAGTCTCCATACACTTCTAATATTGTTCAAGGAGAAACACTATAGCAATGGAAAAAAGCACTCTAGATACTAAGGGTTTAGTCTCGAAGAATCACCACAGTCTTGGACAAGCCAGCCTAGTATTTGCCAATTGATGTGGACTTATCATGTCTTCAACACCAAATAAAATAAAGGTTAGAAAATTATAACTCAACGGGGCACCTGGGTGGCTCAGTCAGTTAAGTGTCTGACTTCGGCTCAGGTCATCATCTCGCGGTCCTTGAGTTCAAGCCCCCACCTAAGGCTCTGCACTAACAGCTCAGAGCGTGGAGCCTGCTTCAGATTCTGTGTGTCCCTCTCTCCCTCCCTCCCTCCCTCTCTCTCTCTCTCTCTCAAAAATACACAAACATTAAAAAAAATTAGTTAAATAAAAGAAAATTATAACTTAAAGCAAGACACTAGAATTGTGGTGATGCCATTAAAGTACAGAATAGAAATGAGGCCCTACTAGAGGCACTGGCAGCCTCATCAAGATCTGCTCAATTTAATTCAGCACCAGAATGGTGTCAGGTGCTGCAGTACTAGTGGGAGACAAAAACAGATGTGCAGATGACCTCAAAATAATATGACAAATGCTATGATGAAGATGTTCCCAGAGTTTAAGATGTTTGTAACATGTTATAAATTCCACAATGGAGGGGCATATGAGCCTGCTTTGAAGGATCAGAGTTAAATTTTTTGGGTAGATGAGACCAGACTTAATTCCTGAGAGACTTGCCAGGAAAAAAAAAAAAAAGTATGTGTGTGTATATACTCTGTCAATTGTAGGACAAAGTTTTAGCAGGGTACAGAGCAATGATTTAAAAAATAAATACAACTAGGGGTGCCTGGATGGCTCAGTCAGTTAAGCATCCGACTTCAGCTCAGGTCATGATCTCACAGTTCGTGAGTTCGAGCCCCACACGAGGCTCTGTACTGACGGTGTGGAGCCTGTCGCTCGCATCGAGTTCTGTGTCTCCCTCTTTCTGCCCTTCCTCCATCCCTGCACACTCTCTCTCTCAAAAATAAATAAACATTAAAAATACATACATACATATATACAACTATAGTTCAGAAAATGCAAATCAAGACCACAGTGAGATATCATTTTATACTTAATAGATAGATAAACATGAAGTCTTACAATACAACTTATGGAAAAAAAGGATGTGGGGTATTGGAAACTTGAGAAGAAAATATGGAAACTATCTTGTGAAGCCAAAAATGCACATATTCTGCGACTCAGCAACTCCACTCCCAGAGAAACACTGGCATTTGTACCTTGTAAGATATGTACACAAATGTTCCCAGCTGTCATGTTTGTAGTAACCAGAAAACAGAAACACTTCATTGAATGGACAGCAGAAGGGATCTACAAATTACAACAGGTCTACTACAACATAACGGACTACTAAGCAGAAGTGAGAAGGAAAAAAATACAGCTACACACAATTTAGATAAACTTTGCAAATATAATAGTCAGTTAAAAGTAACTCACCAAAGACTACACACAGCACATGTTTGTTACAAAGCTCAAAAATGAATGAGCCAGGGGCGCCTGGGTGGCTCAGCTGGTTGAGCATCCAACTTTAGCTCAGGTCACGATCTCTCGGTCTGAGAGTTCGAGCCCCGAGTCGGGCTCTGTGCTGGCAGCTCAGAGCCTGGAGTCTGCTTCAGATTCTGTGTCTAGCCACCCAGCCACCTCGTTCAGTGGTAAATAATTAAACCTTCATTTCATATTCTGCTTCATCACTTATATTACATATATAAATTTCGATGTGCCAAAGTATTATATAATAAAATATTTTTAAACATAAATGGGTTGACTAGGGACACAAAATACAAGTCACCACACTTATAAACCAGTTCCACAAATAGGTAACATACTCACCGGGTTAATTTCCACATCAGCAATCTCAACAGATCCACCAATCCTAAGGTCTATGACATTTGCATGGCGAATAGCAACCTTATTTAAGAGAAATATAAAACTTTGTAGAAACCGCATTAAAATCTCCTCGCATCTTGCTAAAGTGTTACCTGGCATTTCGTAATATTTTAAAATTCAAATACTCATACCATATTATAAATGTCACAAGATTTATTCTGACAGTTGTCATCGCATTTCTTGTTATGCAGAATTTATTCCTAAGAGGAATGAATGTTCAACTCTCAAAAACCTACACCACAAGCAGGACCAGTTCACAGCTTATGAATTTGATGACAGAGTTCTACCCATGTGACTAGATGTTATTGCCACTCCCTGTATCCCTTTTGTATTTACCTAATTTCAAGAGATTATTCAAAATTAAAACAGACAGGGCACTGAGTACAAACACTTCTTCCCATGGCGAGACACTAACATCCACAATGACCATAATAATGAAAGTAGCTAAAAAACATTGCTGAGTAAATGGGCCAGGAATCGTGCTAAATACATTGTCTCCTTTTTATTCCTCAGTATCCTGTGAGGTCGTTAATATGAATATCCTAATTTCCAACTCAGGAAAATTGAGGCTCAGAGAGGCAGAGGATTTTGCTTTTTTCTTGATGTCTCAGAACAGCAGTGGCTAAATTTGAACAAAGGACTACCTGAACACTCAACTGCCTCCGGGAAAATTAAGACAGTGAAGTAAGAATTTCGTTTCATGAATTCCTACAAAATTAGAAATGTAGATTAACTGAATATTAAAGTGTCTAAGCAAAATCTCAGAAGCACAATAACAGCATTCGCTGAAAGCCTTACCTGTATAAGAATAGAGTATAACAAGTCTGGATTTAAATCTAAATATATATCTAAGAAAGAGATATGAATGTATTTTACCCTTTCCACAGAAACTCAGTGACACTATACTTTCTGTATATTGTATGATATGAATATATTGTACCCTTTCCACAGAAAGTCAGTGACTGTACATAGGCAAATAAACTCCAAATTATCATTTGTTCAAAATTATTGGGGAAAGTTATGTGCCATTTAATCTTATTAACTAAATCAGTATATTCATAATATTATACAACTGCCAAATTTTATTTAAAGAATATATACTGTAAAAACAAAATACTTGACTAAAATCATAAAAAGCATCATTTAATGATTCAGAGGAAATTACAAATCAACATGTTCTTCATTGATGAACCCCATACATAATCTCAACTTTTCAGGGCTGTTTTTTACCCACCTCCGCATCATTTGTCATCCACTGAATCCACAACAGAAACTAACATAAAATTTGTGCCCAGGAAATAAGTGTTGAGCGGATGAATAAATGAATCTTATTATATTTTGTTAAAAAGGTAAGCATTGTAAAAACAGCATAACCTTCTAAAATACAGTAGAAATTAATCTTTTAGTAAAATCTGTATTTTAGTGGCATTATTTTTTATGTTTTCCAGAATATTATATAAAAAAATTCTGCTCAAATCTCAGACCATATACCACAATATATAATTTATAAACACCCTTCAATACATATTTCTTTTTAAAAGTAAGATACAATCATTTGATGGTTTATTTGGGACAATTTTTGGTGTTTATCACATTAATAATATTGTCAAATTATTTAAAAATTAACTGTTAGGGGAAATTAAGGATAAAATAGAGGATATATCCAAAACTATTCATTTTGATTTGATAAGTGTACCTATCATTTCTAATGTAAGTAAATGTACACAGTTGATCATTAGACTGAATATCAAGAGTATTCCATTCCTTGGGGCACCTGGGTGGCTCAGTCAGTTTAGCGTATGACTTCAGCTTAGGTCATGACCTCACGGTTTGTGAGTTTGAGCCCCGCATCTGGCTCTGTGCTGACAGCTCAGAGCCTGGAGCCTGCTTTGGATTCTGTGTCTCCCTCTCTCTCTGCCCCTCCCCCACTCATGTTCTCCCTCTCTCTCTCTCTCTCTCAAAAATAAATAAACATTAAAAAAATTTTTAAAAAAAGAGTATTCCACTCCTTGAGTTTATAATAACATTTATCAGAGACTGGTCTTATGTTTTATTTGTTCTGTTTAGTGATCACTTAGAGAAGCCTCTAAAATCAAGGTAATATCTTTTCCTATTTAAATAGCTCTAAGAATATAAACTAGTACACATTTTATGCATGCTATAAAATATAGATGTTAACACCATATAGAATTTGCCTACAATTCATAGTCATTGAAGCTACTTAGAATTAACATTCCAAAATTGATTAATTTTTCTTAAGGTATCTAGTTAAATCAAATATCTAATTAATGTCATGTAAAAAAGTCATCCTTTCCTCTATGACTAATGAAGACTTAGCACAACTTAGAGACACCAAACATCATTCTAATTTCATGTGAAAAATGCCTCATACTGATGAAAGGTATCCATTTCAACTTAGTAGAAATTTCCATTACTAACTTTCACCAAAATATTTTCTACAAATCCTCTTGCCAGGTTCTGCTAACCATTTCTATAAGATTATACAGGTAAAGTTGCTTATTTCACAGACCTCTAAAAACTGCATTTTTTAGAGGTAACTCAGCTGCTAAAAAAAATAACACAAATTTTAAAACCAATTGATTAGTATCATAAACCATTAAACCATTAAAACCCATTCCCATTAGAAGAAATCATTAAAACAAGTTTTCTAAGAATAAAACAAACACAACATTTTACAGTATTATACCTACTATTATAAATATCTAAAAACAACCAAACAAATCCACATAGACATATATAAGGTATGAATACATATATGCATAAACATACCTTTGCTCTTGTATCAAATTTTTCTGCTACAGTTGGTGTACAGGAGATATTGAGAACAGTTAGCCCCCCAAATGGAATTATTCCTTGTGATGGAACAATATTAATGGTAGACAAAAGACTCTGGTCACAAACCTGTAAGTGAAAATTTGCAGAAATGCTACATTATCCCTTTAAAGTTACTGTTCTGAAGCTTTCATAAGAAAGCTTCCAAACTACTACCTAGAGAGAGGACCCTGGGCACAGAGCATGAGATGATTTTGTAATAAGTTTTCAAACACTAGACACACAAATACACTTCAAGAAGGGTTTGTAGCCCTAACCCAGGAAACAGAAATTTCGGTAGTGGTGGCATCCAATTGAAAAAAAGATGATGAAGTTTATTGTCTGGAACGTTTTCAAGACACTGCAAAACTTACAAGGATGAGACATATCTGTTAGAGAAGATGACAAAATTCTAGATACTACTTTGATAGTTTGTCTTTTTCCTGACAGTAAATACTGAAAGCAACATTACAGGGTGGGGGGGGGGGGAGGAGAGCAAGATGATAACCCTCCCCTTCTCTGTTATCTCCTTGATAACATAATGCCTAAGATATCATTTTGATCTTCGAAAAAGTTCTAAGCACCTTACCAAAGGATTTATGGTGTGGTTTCTCAGAGGCTAATTTACAAGTATCTACCATGCTTGAAGCCAGAATAATTTAAAGGAAAATTGGTTAAGGTATTTTTGGAATGAAGGAGCAAATAGACCTCAGAAGTAGTTTTCAAGCAACAGAATAGATAAAGGTATCTGGATTTTTCTGTTTTTTTTTTTTTTTTTTTTCTTTTCGTTTGGGCAGAAGAAGACATGTAGATACAAAGCCTGAATGAAAAGTTTCAAACACTAACCTCTACTGGGAGATCTTAATATATTTTTAAGCAAAAAAAATTCTATCACCACTTTAAACACCCCTCACCCTGTAATTCAAATCAGGAACAACAAGTATAAAAAGAGTATCTTTAGAAGGATCTTGCTCTAGGTCCCAGTTTCTACCATAATAGTCCTGATGATAGAGTGAAAATGAAGAAAGAAGGAAAAACATGTAATTAAATATAGAGTTGTAATAGCAACAATGGATACTTTCTGAAGTGTTATTTTTTCAAGTTATCTTTTCAATAAGACAAAATGACAGGAAGAAAAAGAAGGGTAAGAAGAAAAAGAGAGACTAAGGGAGGGAAAAAAAGGAGAAAAAACTTCGTGTGGGAAATTACAAGGACAAAGTAGATGAAATGTACTCAGATAAGTCTCATACGAAATATTATGAGACTAATATTAGCATCAGCCAATTTATAAAGCAACACTACAGTGTTCATGGCAAAAGATTAATTCAAATTATAATGTGATCTGCTCCAAACAAGATTCCAAGATTCTACATTACCTTGAAATAAGCATGGTTTTGTCCTACATTGTGTAGAATCGCTTTCCTCCAAGTTGTTAAACCTTGAGGGCTATTACTGAAGAGGATCCTTGGCTCCAAAAATACGACCTTGGTGTGGCCAACCTAATAATAAAGGAGAAGTTATGATAGAAATAATAATAAATATTTTTATCCCCTACCAAATGACTTAAATTTTTTCAGTTTCATGGAAATTTCTAGAATATGAAGTGTTATCAGATGTTATGATGTACTTAAGAGAAAGGAAAAATAGAATGGAAGATCTAAAACGTAATGCTAAACGGAGGAAGGCAGGGGGATTAAGACAACTCAATGGAGGAAGTAAATATGAGACTTAGAATCATGTAGATTAATCACTGAAGGAGATCTTAGAAATCATCTATCCAACCATGTACAGGGTGTTACCATGTGCTCTGCAAAAGTAAAGAGTTCAAGAGTCCCCTAGCATAGGAAATAATGTGCCAAATGAAATTATACTGACACGTTTTTACTAGAAGTCTTCTCTTAGCACTTGCTATGTTGATAATGCACACTTTGCTTATCTGAGAATGAGGAGGTAGTTCACTGTGATTCAGAGTTACTTAGGCACAGAACTCCTCCTTAACCCTGCACAAATAACTTCCCCAACTACAGTATCATAGGACACTCTGTGAAAATGCTGATATTATCTATCTCTCCTATTTCACAGGAAAGGATACAATAACAAAGGGGAACTGGAACTCAAGTAGTCCAATTCCTTATTCAGTGCTCTTTATACCACATCCTATTATCTCTATCTATGATGAATTATTTATTGTCTTAGGAGGTTTTAATACTTTCTTATAATTATTTGAAGAATATGACTTGGGAAATTGGAATAATAGATTTGTAAACAAAGCTAATAGGGGCGCCTGGGGAGCTCAGTCAGTTAAGCGTCTGACTTCAGGTTAGGGATGTGATCTCACGGTTCGTGGGTTCTAGCCCGATGTCAGGCTCTGTGCTGATAGCTCAGAGCCTGGAACCTGCTCCATATTTTGTGTCTCCCTCTCTGCCTCTCTCCTGCTCACTTCTCTTTCTCTCTTTCTCTCTCTCTCTCTCTCAAAAATAAATAAAATGTTAAAAAAACATTTTAAAAATTAAAAAAATAAACAAAGCTAACATAACAAAGTGGTCAACTAAATACTTCATAAATTAATGACAATGAACATTTTGTTTAATCACTTCATGTTCCTCCATCTTTACTTTCTTAAGAAAAACACTTCACAATTCATTTAACTTTAAGGATGTCAAGAATTTATCATAAAATAACCTAACCCATTATTCTGAGATCTCAGACTTTATTTTTAAGCAATCCTAGGGTAGGAAAGTGGACACATTTTAACAAAGGGTAACAGCAAAGACTGTGGAGGCAAAGAGATCTGGATAAAAATTCCATCTAGAGCATTTACTGCATGTGTGAACTCACCGTCGTTAATTACCCACCCTAATCCCGCATTTCCTCATCCCTCAACTGAGTCATAAATACAGCCTTACAGAGTTGTTGTAAAGATTAAATTAGAAAATACATGAATAGCATTTAGCATCCTGCCTGACACAAAGTAACTAATAAATGACATTACTAATGCAAAGCCTAAACTACTAAATTGTTCATCTTTTATCTGTTAGAAAAAATACACATGGGGTATGTGAGCAAATTTATATTAGTAACTTTGTCACAGTTATGAAAGCAACAGTTAAAGAACTATGTGCATATATTCACCAAAATACATCTATAAAAATGTCAACAGAAGCACTATTATAGTAGTGATAAATCTGAAACAATCCAAATCCCCATCAGCTGTGTGATAGAAAAATGATGGTATAGTCACACAATGGAATACTATTCAGGAATGAGAATGAATACACTGTCACCACACGTTTCAGAATAGACAAAGCCCACAAACCTAATGATGAACAAAAGAAGCCAGACATAAAAGAGAACACATGTTTTGATTCCATTTAAATAAAGCTCACAACAAAGATTAATCTATGTCCTTAGAAGTAAGGATAGTGATGACTCTGAGAGGGATGGAGTGACTGGAACTGTAAATTGGGGAGGGAAGGATGGTTCTTGTGGAATATTAGTCATATGCTATTTCTTGATCTGGTTGATCTGGGTGTGAGTTACAAAGGTGCCATCAGTCTGTAAAGACTGAACAATATGGAAATCATAATATACTTTTCTGTATGTATAATATATACTGTATGTATACTATATACTTCAATAGAAAGTTTTTTAAAGAACAGTAAGTAATTTAAACATAGGGAAAAAAGTAAGGTCCTGCTGATTTCAAGCCTAGAGCAGAGGAAAGACCGTACTGATTGATGCCATCATTAAAGTGGATGAATCTCTTATCTCTTAAGGCTATGAGCTCCTTCATAGCTGAAATATTTAAGAGCATGATCATGGCCTGGAGATAGAGATGAGATGTAATAAAACAGCATTGGCTTGTTAAATTACTACCAATATTGGAAAGAAAATTTAGTACACAAGTAAAGTGGATTCTTGGTGATGACAAGGCATGAACTTAAGGCCTTCTGGGCTCTACCACAGAATGTTAAAATCAACATACTGCAGTTTTAACTTTACTCATTTTTATTATAAGCAGTATGTTCTATAAAAATAAGAATTTCCATATCTCCTTACTATGTAAATTACATGATCCATTTCACACTGAGTTATTAATTACTACTAGAATTCTAACAAGGCATTATAGGACATAAACACAATTTTTTCTATTTTTCTTTTAATGAAGTAATTGTTAAGTGGCTCTCATGCTATTTTATGTTTATAAAGGCTCTAATAACAATCTAGTACCATTGGCACCAAAGTCTTGGATTTCTGAGTTAATTCTAGGTAACACAATACCATTTTTTAGCAAAGTCTTCATTTATGGTAGAGAAGTGGTACCAAGAGGATGGGTAATTCAGTTAAAAAAATACTGCAAGGAAAATCAGTTTTACTAATACATATATACCTAACTATACACACATATATACGCCCAACCAATTTAGAGTCTTCAAAATAAAAATCATATCCAATGGAAATCATTACTTGTGCAACACATTTTAGGGTCATCGTGTTTCCTTCATTGACGTGAAGAACAAATTCTCCCCTTTCCGGAGAACTGAAACCTGGCTGCCATGTTACTTCACACTGCAAGGAGGAATATGGTTCAACAGTGCCTACAGAAGATTTAGAAAGAACAGACATGGACCATATTTTAATTGTATTTATTTTAATATCCAAAATAAGAGCTGGCATAAAAATGTAATATTATATAACAAATTATTTAAATTAAATTCAAAATATAGGGAAATACTATATGAGAGATTATCAAATGAGTACAAACCTAGAGAGTTTGATTAAAAGCTAACATGCATACCTTATTTTCCAATTTTATTAAGCAGATCAAAATATTTGACAAAAAGTATGCCAATATTTAGCAAACTTTCTCCTTCACGTTTCCCAACACTCTGAAATACTTATTAACATCACTCATTCAGTTTTCAGAGTAAAAAATTACAATTACCAGAGGCTTTTTATGTGTTCACAGTCCTAGAGATAGAACTTCTGATATTGCTACCAGTAATTAACACATTTCTATAATTCAAATGTATTGAGAACCCAGGAGATATTAGGCACATTTGGTGTGGGCTGCTTTATCTGTTTAAATTCATCATTTCCTTTGGAGTAAGAAAATAATATTTGATGGAAAGAATGACTTACAAGTTCTTCCTCCAAAGGAAAATTCAAATGCATGGAACATTAAACAGAATGATGAGTGAGTGTCACAAATATACTTTGCCTTAGGGTTAGGTACATTTTCATGCGATGGCAGTTTCCATAAATTTAAAAACATAGTGCGTACCCTCTTAGTTTTGCAGTGGTCAAGTAGAGAGATAATAAGACATGTAAAGCAATTACCATAGTGTGTGATGCCACGAAAACACCCAGTGCCAGATGTTATTGTTAATACTTCTGAGTGCCAATACTATGGTAGGCACCATAATTTATAAAAAGAAAAGAAACTGCTCAGGGAAAAACTAACAGTCTAGTGGCGTCCATCAGGATTATATTTGTCTGGGAGGAATCAAGCTGGTGGAAAAGTAGGGGGATCATTATTTCCCCCTCATCCCTCCAACACAGTTGAATTGAAGTCAGATCATCTGGAATACCCAGGAAATCAATCTGCTGAGGGGCAGAAGGATCCCCACAGGTGGAAAGAGACAGCTTAGTGGTACAGAAGCGCGTGTTTGCAAAGTGGAAGAGATAAAACAGAGAACGGATGGCATAGGTACGGAGGGGAGGGGACCCCTTCTGTGGAGAGACAAAAGGAAGTGAGGAGAGGCTGTAGACATGTGGGATTGTATTTGGACAAGAGAAAAACATCTCCAGACCATAGTCTGGGGAACCAAAAATATAGAGAGCGACAGTTTCTACTTTGCAAACAACCTTACAAGTGAAGATAGGGGTTTTCAGGGGTACGCAACTTTCTCTGGACCAGAGCCAGCTGTTTGCATGTGCCTGGGAGGGGAGGGGAGCCAGCCCCTGGGAGCTGTAGTGATCTCAGGGACACACTGGGCAAGAGCAGTCCCCTCCCTCGAGTACTGTAGGAAGAGGGTTTATTGCCCCTCCAAGGACAAAACACCCTGCAGGCGCCAACCAGAGGCTCTTTGTTGACTGGGCAGACTGGCGCTATTCCAGAATTGGGTTTTGTGGTGCAGGATCCTTTAAGACATCAGGTTTGAATCCGAGCAGAGCACCTAGGAGGCACAGGAGACTGTGGAGCAGGACAAGCTGCCCGCCAGCACTATTATGTGAGGGCTGCCTGAACAGCATGGTTTGAGACACCCTATCTGGGGAAGAGAGTTGGGGTGTTACCATTTTCCGCCCCGTCACCAACATGGCTGGGATTCAGAGAACATCACAGTGGCCCCCAGTGGGGACAGAACCCACTTATACCAAACCCTGCCACTCTGTGCTGGGTAACTACTTATCTACCAGAGCAGGACTGACCCCAACCAAACCAGATGGCCTCTGCTCCAGACCAGAACAGCCCCCAGGCACCAAGAGACAACTATCCTGATGTTTTGCATATTAGTCCGTTTCTTTTTTAATTCTTTTATTATTTTTTTCTCTTCTTTTACTTCTCTTTTTTCTTCTTTTTCCCTCTACCACCCCCCATTTCTTAAACCTCTTTCCATTGGAATCAGGCCCAGAGATCCTGATTTGATTTTTGATCAATTCTTATTTTGTGTGTGTGTGTGTGTGTGTGTGTGTGTGTATACATATATATTTTTTTCATTCTCTTTTCTGGTTGCTTGTTTGCTTCATCAGGCATTTTTACTCAATTTTTTTATACCTTTTCTGTATCTTTTTCTTCTTTATTTTCCTCTCTCTCTGGATTAAGGCTTATACTTTCTTTGATTCTCTGCCTGGTATTTTTTTCGACCCCTGTCATTTCTCTCTTTGTATGGGATAAGACTTCTTCCCCTGCCCACTTATTCCTTTTTTCCAGGGTTACTTCAATGAAAAAATCAAAGAACACCTGGTGGAAAGTCAAATCCACCACAACAAGCAGTGAGAAAAAGCAACCAAAGATGCAACAATGGATAGCATGCAACACACATCAAAAACACTTTTGGACATGCCAGGCTCTAGACAGTATGACTGCATTTTAATATAGTAGTATTCACAGGTACAGGAGTCAGAACAAGCTACTAAAACATATAAAACTAGCCAAAATGATGAAATGGAGTAATTCTCCTCAAAAGAAATTCAAGGAAGAAATGACAGCTGGAGAATGGCTCAAAAGAGATATAAACAATATATGTGAACATTAAAATAGAATAACAGTCCTAAGACTAATAGCTGGGCTTGAAAAAAGCATAGAAGATAGCAGAGAATCTATTGCTGCAGAGATCAAGGACCTAAGAAATAGTCATGATGAATTTAAAAATGCTGTAAATGAGATGCAAGATAAACTAGATGCAGTGACAGCAAGGATGAGAGAAGCAGAACATAGAATAGGTGAAATAGACGATAAAATAATGGAAAATGATGAAGCCGAGAAAAGGAGAGAAAGGAAATTACTAGACTATGAGGGAAGAATTAGAGACCTAATTGGTTCAATGAAATGAAATGAAATAATATCCTTATCACAGGCGTTCCAAAAGAAGAAAGGGGAAGAAGGTTTATTTGAACAAATTATAGCAGAGAACTTCCTTAATATAAGGAAGGACACAGATATCCAAGTCCAGGAGGCACTGAGGACTCCTTTCAAAATCAACAAAAACACGCCAACACCATGACATATCTGAGTGAAACTTACAAAATACAAAGATAAAGAGAATTCTGAAAGCAGCTATGGAAAAACAGGCCTTAATCTATAAGGGTAGACACATAAGGGTCATAAGATACCTGTCCACTGAAACTTAGGAAGTCAGAAGGGAGTGGCAGGAGATACTCAATGTGCTGAATAGAAATATATGCAGCCAAGAATCGTGTATCCAGCAAAGCTGTCATTTGGAATAGAAGGAGAGATAAAGACTTTCCTAGACAAAAACTAAAGGAGTTCATGACCACTAAGCCAGCCCTGCAGGAGGTCCTAAGGGGGACTCTGTGAGTGGAAAGCAGCAAAGACTACAAAAGACCAGAGACATCACCACAAACATGAAACCTACAGATAACACCAGGACACCAAATCCATAACTTACAATAATCACTCTGAAGGTAAATGGACTACTAAATCCCCCAATCAAAAGACATAAGGTATCAGAACAGATTTAAAAAAAAAAAAAAAAAAAAAAGATCCACCTGTATGCTGCCTGCAAGAGACTAATTTTAGACGCAAGGACACCTGCAGATTGAAAGTGAGGGGATGGAAAACCATCTATCATGCTAGTGCATGTCAAAAGAAAGCCGAGAAGCCATACTTATATCACACAAACTAGATTTAAAAATAGAGACAATAATAAAAGATGAAGAAGGACATTATATCATAATTAGGGGGCCTAACCATCAAGAAGAGCTAACAACTGTAAAAGTTTACACCCCCAACATGGAAACACACCCAAATATATAAATAAATTAATCACAAACATAAATGAACATACAGATAACAATACTGTGATTGTAGCGGACTTTAATGCTCCACTTACAACAATGGACAGAGCATCTAGGCAGATAATCAGTAAGGAAACAATAGCTATGAATGACACATTGGACCAGATGGACTTAACAGATATATTTAGAGATTTTCATTCAAAAGCAACAGAAAATCAGTAAGGAAACAATGGCTGTGAATGACACATTGGGCCAGATGAACTTAACAGATATATTTAGAACTTTTCATCCAAAACCGGCAGAATACACATTCTTCTCAAATGTACACATTCCTCAAAAAAGATCACATACTGGGGTCACAAAACAGCCCTCAACAAATATAAAAGGACTGAGATCATACTGTGCATATTTTCAAATCACAACACTATGAAACTTGAAATCAACCACAAGAAAAAATTTTAAAAGCCTCCAAATACATGGAGGTTAACTAACATCCTACTAAACAATGAATGGGCCAACCAGGAAATTAAAAAAGAAATTTAAAAATACATGAAAGCAAATGAAAATGAAAACATGACCATCCAAAACCCTTTGGGATGCAGCAAAGGCAGTAGTAAGAGGAAAATACATTGCGATCCAGGCCTATCTCAAGAAGCAAGAAAGGTCCCAAACACAGAATCTATCCTAACAGCAAAAGAAATGAGAAACACTGCAGCAAAGAAAGCCCAAAGCCAGCTGAAGAAGAAAAATAATAAATATTAGGGAAATAATAAAGATTAGAGCAGAAATAAACAATATACAGTCCAAGGAAATAGAACAGATCAATAAATCTAAGAGTCGGTTTTTGGAAAGAACAAACAACATTGATAAACCCCTAACCAGACATCTCAAAAAGAAAAGAAAGAGGACCCAAATATATAAAATCACAAATGAAAGAGGAGATCTCACAACCAACACCACAGAAATACAAACTATTAGAGAATACTATGAGAAATTATATGCCAACAAAATGGAGAAAATTTGAACAGACCCATAACCAGTGAAGAAATTAAACTGGTTATCAAAAATCTCCCAACAAATAAGAGTCCTGGGCTACATGGCTTCACAGGGCAATTTTACCAGATATTGAAAGCATAGTTAATAGCTATTCT